>NC_034410.1:38104056-38704056 GCF_002078875.1 Numida meleagris
GTTGAGAGACATGGTTTAGTGGGGTTATTGGTGGTAGGTGGATGGTTGAACTAGGTGATCTTGTAGGTCTTTTCCAACCTAGCTAATTCTATGATTCTATGATTCTGTGATTCTACTTATATCCAGTAGTGCACAAGTAGTCTGTTACAAGAAGAAAAAAAGTATTCTCAGAAGGTGAAAACCTGATTTTTTATGTGTTCCTTTTTATTTTGCAAGAAGAATTTATGCTATACTGCCCTTGTTATGATTACCAGTGGTTCTTCCAAAATATGCCAATGTAAAAAACTATGAAAAAAATTACTTATATTCTCCAAAAAATTCTTACTATTGCATCAGGCAACCATGGCACACTAAGCTTTTTGGGAGTGGGTTAGGCTTCCAGTGCTGCATTACAATGAGAGAAATTACTTCTACAGTGTCACTAAGAAGAAAATCTCCTCTCCTTTGAGTGTTCATGTGCTGTTTGCCCCAGCTCTTCCCAAACCTTCATGCCTGATCTTCCAACTCTCTTGCTGAACAAGCTCTCGTCTGTAGTATTATACAAACAAACGCAAGCAAAAGGAGAAAAACAGTGTGGAGTAAAATGATACTCGGCACTACTAGATTATTCATTCTGCGTATAAGGAATATTTTTTTCCACTTCATTTTGCTTTGACCATTTAGTCTGCAAACTCTTTTGGGACAAGGACTCACTTGCAGAAGGAAGGATCATGCTTGGCTAATTACATATCTCCTTACAAGGAAGTGACTCTTCTGTTGAGAATTATATATATCATTTTGAGAACAGCAGACGGGGATTTAAACACAGATAATGCATGGTAATGAGCTACCTTTTACTTATGGCAGGTCTTACATCTTCAATATTTTTTAAATTTTAATTTTTCGTAGCCTTGCAGATCACAAAAAGTGACAAGATAGTCTTTTTTTTTAAATAAATGGATAAAATTAGGTTTGTAAGGGTATTTAGAGTTTTAAATATGAAAACGTTGGTGCCTTTTTGAGGTTTTTGTAGGAGTAAGAAAACACAGTAGAGGAAATGATGTCTCTCAGAGTAAAATTTACTGTGAGAGATATCATAAGTAGAGCATAGAACTTGTGTTACATGCTTACATACATACAATTCTTATTAAATTTGAATGGTTAAAGATAACTATTGACCTTCTTCTAAACTTTTGCAAATAACACTCTGGACATTTTAAGCACCATGAGAACTACAAGGTGACTGAATGGAGCTTGCTTTTGCAAAGATGTGACATTTAAGGATAGAGACTTTTTTTCATTTGACACCATACGAGTCCACCAAATAAGCAGATCTGCATAGCTGGTACATCAACTCATGGGTCTTCCTAGACACAATGATACTTGTTTTTTTTCATTCTACCTGTTCTCAATCTGACTCTGTAGCATGAGCCAACACTTTCAAATTTGGGGAAACCGACTGGTTTTCATGCTTATAGCTTTATTTTCTCTCTTATATCCTAAAACAATGATTTTTGTTTGTTTGTTTTAGAATTTGTACTTGGGAAAACGTCACTGTGATTTAATCTTACAGTAGATTTATGAAAAAAAGGTTTCTATATGCATTCATACAAAGGGGTTGGAACTAGGTGATCTTTGATGTCCCTTCCAACCCAAGCCATTCTATGATCCTATGATTCAGCAAGGATTTTGTGAATTGGCTCAGTAAAGCTCACATAGCTTTACAGTAGCTATTGTATATTCCATAATAATGCTATGAACAGAAACAATGGCATTATACTTGAATTAGTTAGCTTGCCAGATGACTTCAGTCTTCTTTTGAATACATTGATTGACATTTCATTTTGCCCTGACAATAATAATGTGATTCTAGAAGGAGTCTTGAACTTTAAACATCAAAGAATTGCTCAATTCACCTCATTAGTCTTCAACCTTTCAAATACAATTGCAGAATACATTAAAGAATATTTTTGTACTAGGTGATCATAAAGCTGAAAATATTATTTCCATGGATATTTGGTATTTTAATTATTTACTATCTCCTTTGCTTATGTTATTATCTGAAACTGAGAAAAACTTCATCACATGGTAAATTAACTAGAGCAACCGAATTTCATATCAACTCATACTTCTTTCCGTTGCCGTCAGTCTCAGAATGAGTAGCATAATAAAGGAAAAAATCTAAAAGCTTTTTCATCTTTTTTTTTTTTTAATATTTTACTGTGTGAAGTAACTGGCAGAAGGCATTATGATAACATCAGCCTTGGTTTGCCCTTTCTCTTCTCCTAGGAGTGGTGTTAAAACAGGTTGTTCCCCCTTTTCTCTTTGAGTTACCCCATGCAATTACGTCCTCATGTGGAGTGCTGCAGCTTGTTCTCTATATAATGATTTTCTGAGGAGTCCCAACTGTTTTTTTAGCTACACAAATTATCAAAAAGGCTTTTGGCTCCTGCATAACTGTTTTACCTTCTTATAACTTTCTCTCTTTTCTTTTCCTCCTTCTCCCCAGAACCCATGTGTTTAATGCCATCTTTTCCCTTAATACATAGTATCAGGAATATCTTGTGTTAACATTGTTGTTCATATTACTTTGAAAAGATTTTTGGAAATACAAAAACAGCATGGCATGAATTTGCCATGGATCTCTTCTGCATCCACTGCTGTTCTCCTTAGTATGACTGTTTTTTAAGTAACTGATAGTTTTAAATCTTTCATTTTTTCATCCTTTTAACAAACCAGTTTCTTTTTGTAATACAAGGAACTGGCTAAAATTAATTTTTATCCACTGTGTAGGAGCAGTTTCCTTTGAGACACAGTAATCAAGATGTGCTCAGCCCTTCACTGATTAAAAAAATATCCACATGGTGAATTTGTAACTAGATTTTGTCCTACGAGGCAAAAACTACATTAGGTTTGATGATCTCCCTTGAAGTGAAGCAAGCCAATGGCAGAGTAGCCATGGATGTTAAAGGAAGTGGCTTTCATTAATTTTGTGGTGATGATCTGGAAGCACTTCTCAAATCCCCAAAAACTTTTGTTCTTCTTCAGCTACCACTGAATACTGGTTCTGCAGGAGAACCTCCACACAGAACAGTGATCCACGTTGCCAGATCCATCATCACTAACACAACTCACTATGTGGGTGACAGTCCTAAACACAGGCTTTATAAGAAAATCCTCAATTATGTATCAGCGAGTTGGCATTGTTCCCAGGAGAGGCCTTTCGTATGTTATATATCTGGGAAGGTGCATTGGTGGAATGCTAAATGGTTGGGAAATCCCCACTGTACCTCAGTTATACAATAACCTTCTGGCAGACACTTGTACCCCATTCTTCTGTACAGTGGTGACATAGTTGTAACTAAGCAGTTCAGGGTTTATTTCATCATTGATGTAATTTCTTTTAGAAGAATGACATATGTTTTGTTTGGAATGCTCTGAACAATACAAAATTATGTTTTCCGTAGCACAATGATTGCTAGTGACAGACTGGCAGTAAAAGGGCTATATTCTATGGCTTGGTACTACTCTGATGTGGGAGGATGCTGGTTTTTGTCATCAAAGATTGGTCACATCACTTTCTTCTGCTGCATGGCAGGAGTAGAAGCAAAGCATGAAGATCTTTGGATGTTAAGGCAAAAACAAATACTTCACAACTGCATCTTCCACTGAGCCAAATGTTGCTACAGTGGGTTAGCACCTCTCTTGCTGGGTCTTCCAGAGTTAATCTGGTGATCTGCTGCTGAACTCTTTGGAGTTAACTGGGCCCCTTTGCAAGAAAACTTGGGTCTGGAGGAAGGAAGAGGCTTGCTTTTGGTTGAGCTTGGCCTGAGCTGGCTCATATACAGCATGACTTGCAGCAGATTGTGCTCTAATCCTGTGATCTAATCTGCTTAGGTCTTCCAAAATCAGGACTTTGACAGACTATTGTAGGATCCCATTGCTTACTCTCTCATTTCTTGAAAATTTCTTTATTCAATAAGCTTCCTGTGTTGAATATTTTTATTACAGCCATTAAGGAAAGCAGAGTCTTCATGGAAAAAAGGATGCTCAGCGAAAGAGTACATCCAGCAAACTCTCAAAGAAGTAGTATGGGACAGTGGTGGGGCATAGCCCTGGGGTGTCTGTCCATCTTGTCCCAATTCTTGTTAGATGTCAACTTATGTCCACTGATGCAGGTGTGCAGAGAGAGCTCGGGGGGTCATGGGAGGCCAAGGCAAATGATATTTAGGATTTGGGCATATAGGAGGCTTAGAGGGATGCAGAGGCAAAGGAAAGACAAGTGAAACATGTCTGTAAGAAGGGCGTTTGTGGACACAGTTTGAATCAGTGGGCAATTCTGAATATTTTCTTTTAGAAAGGAAAGAACAAGCACAAATCCCTGCAGCCAGGCAGGACTTATGCAGGAGTTATACCCATATTTATTCTCACGGCTCAGATATTCAGCATGGCCACCAGAGGCAGGTAGATGGTAGCTACTATGCTCTTCATGATGACAATGCTCTGTGCCTTTCCTTGTTCATGATGAGAATCCAGATTTTCTTTGTCTTTTCAGGAAGAACATTTCACAGTCAAATCCTCTTGTCCAAGGATACCTCAACACCTGGCTTTTGCAAGCATTTCAAAAAATGAAATGCTGTTGAGGAGCAGTTTGTGAAAAAAAGATTATGTCAGTGTTGTCACTGGATTTGTGTGCACTGAGACATTTGACAAAGTGACAAGTTTTGATTAGAGAACTAAAGCAGTGTGTAGAGAGGTCAGAGATGTGATGATGTTCAGTGCTCTCTCCAATACTCACTAGCACTTTGCCAAACCACAAGTGAAGTGCTTGCTTTCCCCCATTCAGTTTTACAAAGATAAATATTGTTTGAGTCCTTATTTCAAGCAATCTCAGTGTCATGCAGTGAAGCCCAGGACGTAAATTCCACTGTCACAGTCCAAAACTAAGTACACGTACAGAGTGGTGCAGGGGCTGAAGCCAAAACACTGCAAAATCCAGACAGCTTTGTGTATTTTTCCCTCCCTCTCCTCAAGTGTGCATCATATGTGCATTAAGTCCCTGTTCATTTCAGGGGAGTTGGACTAGATTGACCTTTAGAGGTGCCTTCCAACTCAAACGATTCTGTGATCGCTCACACAAATATTAACAAACTTTTCCTAGATTAGAAGTTATGATATAGAACTGTATACTTTCAAGTGCATGCAACAGCATTGATTTGTAGCTCCTCATATAAAATCATTTTCATTTGCCTTTCTGTAGTCTGGGTCTCTTAGACAAAAGAACAAATATTCTTTAGGGTTTTTGTCTTCAAGTCATGTTTTCTTTTCTTTGACTCATGTCTGCAATCAAAAAGGGAAGCAAGCAACCACAGCAAAAATGACAACAAATGGTTCAGACTTCTCCAAAGTTGTTGCCAGATAAGTGTATACATAGAATTACATTTCAACATGATTTCAGCAATTTTCTGCATAATCCTCGGTATTAAACTGCATAATCAGTCTGTGTTTACTGATGGTGATATTTTGGGAACTTACACCATCCTGAAACTAAGAGAATCCTGTCCCTGAGAGTATTCAGGCTTGTTGACAAGAAGAGAAAAATCTCTGCATTAAGAAAAGTGAAACAAGACTTCAAGCAAAATTTGAAAGTGATTAGAGGGAACATATTTCTTGAATCTAGATAAGAACGGTTGCCAAGAGGTCTGTGGGATGAAGAGAGAGTGATGGAAGAGAAGAACAAAATGAAGACAGCATCGATACTAATTTGGGTTTTGTTCTTCAGTCTCACCTGTATTTTTTTCAAGAAGGAAAAATAATCTGTCATGAAATGTAACGTGTTTCCAGCACAACAGTGCCCTAAAGCTCATTCTACCCCCTTACTCATTAAAAGTGCATGAAGAATGCAAATCCTTGAACTCAAAACTTACCGCCTCAGTAACTGAGGTAACGGGTTTTGTTTATAAGAATAGCATAGCACTCTGTGGCATAAATCTTCAGTTAATCCTTTGCTGCAACCTATGATGATAGACTGCTTGGCATTATCAGGTTCTGTTTTAGCTGTACCATATACACACTAAGTTAAAAGTGCTTCAGGCAGTTAAAATGACATGTTTGAAATGTGGTGTTGTTTTTCATTCTTCATTCAATTGTACTAACGAGGGAAAAAGGTGAGGCAGAAAGAAGATCAGAGGAAACCCGCAAGGATTTTAAAATAGGTTTTGAAAGGCAATGTACTTTATTTACGTATTTTGCTTTTGCTTCTCCACTGTGTATGCATCTGATCACTTCATTTTCTGCCTCTGTGTGTGTGTGTAGGTAGACATATTTACCTAAGGCAGGCAAAATGGATGTTGGTGGGAGCAGTGCAGTGCTAGAGCTGCTCTAGATACAGATTAGACATAAAGGCTCATTTTTGGTTGGCTAAATTTTGGTTTTTACCCTGGATTGAGGTAAGGTGCATAGGATGTCTCTGCGTGGCAGGTCTGGAGAAGTCAGGCTGCATCCCTGTTTACTCAGGCAACACCTGCACATGCACCACCCTCTTCTCCTATGTTATGGTACAGTGGTACCTAGGTGGGAAACCAGTGTAAGCTACTAAACAGGTCTTTTCATCTGGATAATCAGGATGACCAGGCATGCCATGCCATGCTCAGTGTTCGCCTTTGAGACACAACCACATATGTTTTGTTGGTTACATACAACCGTATAATAGGTTTTGTTGTTAATCCTCATATGTGTCTGCAGAATTTAGCCACATGATGGGGAAACCTATGCCTTTCTTTGGGCTATTAAAGAAGCATGGACTATAGATATTATTGAAGTAGACTGCTCAAGCAAATGTGTAATGTTAGGTGGGAAAAAAACTATTGAAAAGCTCTGTCTTTTGAAAGAGAACATGTATATGGAAAATGATTCACAACATACCTTTCTTAGTGCTTAATTCCTAATGTGCAGCCTGAGACTGAATCCCACCAGCACTGAATGGGTGTTTATCATAAGAAAGATGCACTCAGACATGCTGGGATATTTCTTGGTCCTGTTTTTGCTGTTTATATGACAACAAACAGAACTGTGTTTCTTTAGTTTATTGGTTCATTCTGTATCTTCTCAGCGAGGATTTCCTTTCCCACCTTCATCAATTTATTACTCTGTACTATCATCTAATTTTAGACTCTTCCTACACTTATTCAACAGATATACAGGCATATATGCATGTTTTGTGTGCTGCACTGGGAAATACTGGTTTACCCTAACAAGAATATTTGCATACTGTAGGCCCAGGAGAGCCTCGTGAGGTTCAACAAAGACAGGTGCAAGGTTTTGTCACAGCAATGCCCAGTATCAATACAAGCTGGGGGATGAAAGGACTGATCACAGCCCTGCTGAAAAGAACTTGGGAATACTGATGGATGGCAAGCTGGACATGAGCCAGAAATGTGCCCTCAGCCCAGAAGGCCAACCATATCCTGCATCAAAAGAAGCGTGGCCAGCAGGACAAGGGAGGTGATCCTACTCCTCTGCTCTGCACTGGTGAGACCTCACCTGGAGTACTGCATCCAGATGTGGAGTCCTCAGTACAGAAGAGGCTGTTGGAGCACATCCAGAGGAGGGCCACAAAAAATGAACCCAGAGATGAGCACCTCTCCTACAAGGGTGGGCTGAGAGAGCTGGGGCTGTTCAGCCTGGAGAAGAGAAGGCTCCAGGGAGGCCTGAGAGTGGCCTTTCAGTATCTGAAGGGAAGCTACAAGAAAGAAGGGGACAGACTCTTTTGCAGAGTCTGTGGTGATAGGACAAGGGGAAATGGTTTCAAACTAAAACAGGGGAGATTTAGACTGGATATTAAAAAAAAGTTTCTTACAGTGGGGATAGTGAGGCACTGGCACACATTGCCCAGATGGACAGTGGATGCCCCATCCCTGGAGACATTCAAGGTCAGGCTGCATGGGACTCTGAGCAACCTGATCTGGCTGTAAGATGTCCCTGTTCATTGCAGGGGGGTTGAACTAGATGACCTTTAAAGGTCCCTTCCAACTTGAACAATTCTATGATTCTATTCTATGGCAAGCCTTAAAAACAAAACAAAACAAAACAAAAAAACCTGAAGGCCCTGAAGAACATATGCCAGATGTTTTTCATTCAACCACTTTAAAACAGTACTGGTACCGAAATGTCCTGAAGGGATGGCTGTAGAGAGACAACTCCTCAGTATTACAGTACAATGATGGCAGTTCCTATGACACTTTGGGCTGATTACTACTGTGTAACATTTTGGAATATGACAAGAGAAACACAGTGGCTATAGCTTTCTCATACTGTCAGAAGGTAATGGTTATGTTTCCTGCAATGTGGGCTTCTCAAGCTATTCCATGAAGATTGTACCAAGGAGGAAGTGCTGGCATTACCTCAGAGAAAATTAACTAACAGAGCCGCAACCATCATCCTCAGGGTGCTATTTCTGGCATATAGCATTCATCCCTGGAATGTCCAGCAGGTATTGAAGTGCTGAGGCATGTTATGTTTTCAGGCAGCTGTGAAGATAAACTGGTTGCAAGCGCTGTTTTTTGAGGCAAGTGCCCCCAGGTCAGGAGATTAAATACTAGTCTTCTAGTTTGTTGGATATGCTCTGCAAGTAAAACAGATTTTTTAAAACTGCTGATGTGTCTTCCACTGAAAAACAAATCTGCATTGAAAAATCATTTCTAGATTAACCCTCAGATTTTATCTGCATGTGTTTTTTTCGTTTGTTTTTGCCAAACTGATGCAGTGTGCTCTGAGGCATTTCATTTTACCTTTAGTATTTCTTTGAAAGATAAACTCTAGAATTGTGTGAGTGATTTCAGGAAGATTTTATTTTCTTTCAGCATTTTTTTCTCTCTGTTAGGTTTGGCTAATCACAGGTATGGGTTTAGTGCTCTTTTTCTCCCCAAGGAGCAGGCAGAACAGTACATACAATTAACACCTGCAATCATAATTACAGTATATCCCACCCTCATTTCTCTCTCGTAAGTGATAATTCTTTTCTTTCACCCTTTATCTTCCTCAGACCATTAGCACTGTGGTACAACAATATTTCTTTGCTTTGTGTTTTTACTGCACTAGAATAATGAAATACTGATCTGTCTTATAGTTTCTGGGAAAAACTGAACCACAGTGAACTGTGTATTGCAGGATCATACCATGTTGTGTGTTGCAAGAAAAGGATGTGTTGCCAGCTAGCAATAAAGCTGCCAGATAGACATTATTTTGCTCATTCAAGAAATGGAAAAAGAAAGATTTTTGTTGTTCAAAAGGCTCTATCTTTCTTTTGCATTACTTTTTTTTTTCCTTTTTTTTTTTTTTTTTAATTTGTTTGAAGTGATTCCTGAAGCAATATCTGGATTTCTAATACAATGACCATATCATTTCTAAGCACCTGGCTATGTTCTCATTCGCTTACTCCCGTTCAGCTTTTCTCACCTTTCTGTTCCTTTCCCAGTGTGAGCGATGCTGACAGAGCCACCACGGCACTCCAGTCCCTGATAACCTAACTAGCACAGTATCCATCAGGGAGCTCATTAAATGGCTAGCTGTCAAAAGTCCCCTTGTGCCATCTGTATTTGGTGCCATGACATATACTGATTGATTTAGTTTAAATAATATCTTTTTTTCTCAGAAAAATATAGTTAGTTGAATAACAGACACAGTCCTTAGGAGTTTCTCCTCCAGGAGATTCATTCATAAATCCTACTCTTAGCAGGCAGAAAAAGCTGATGAGTGATAATCTGGGGTAGTTCATGCATCCACGATCCTTGGCAAGCTGGAAGGAGGCCACCTTTACAACTTTTGATCCCCTTTGTCACCCTGGAGAAAGGGTGAGAAGATGTTGTTTACAAGAAACATGTAGATGTGGCACCAACTGACATGGGTTGGTGGACATGACGGTGATGGGTTGATAGTTGGACTAGATGATCTTAGTTGTCTCTTCCAACCTTAATGATTGTATGTTAATGAAAGCTGTTTGTTCTCACCACCCCACCTGGATAGAGGAACAAGGGTGAATGAGCAGTGGGGTGGGAGCCTTTCTCTTCACATTCCTTCCTGCTGTCTTGGCTGTGTGGAAAGAAGAGTACAGTGAGATAGTGGGAGAGATGATATGATAATGGTCTCCATCATGTGTGTACTTACACCTTTGTCCTATGACTAGTGGATGTACTTATTGATAAACTACATTTGTCCTATATCTGAAGTATTCCCATGCCACTGCCAGGAGTGAAAGACATATTCACTACTGAATTAGCATTATCAACCCCATACCATATTCAGTCTTTTAAGTTATAACAGAAAATGTCTGTTCTGGAAGAAAAAAATTGATTTTTTTGCTGCTTATTTAGGCAGGAAAAGATGAAAGCCATAAGAGGATCAGTGAATTCTGGCATCTAATGACATTAGGTTCCTTTGAAAAGAGCTTAGGCATGCAGTCTCACAGGTCTTTGAATTTTACAGGAAATACTTGCCATGGTGTCAGGTGTCACACTCATGCTTCAATATTGTTGTTTATCATTTTTTCTGCTTGTTCAGTTTGTGTATGTAGTTTTATGTATTTTTATATGAGTATTTGTGTGCTTAATCTGAGATCATTTGAAGATGAAATGTAGCGAAACATGACTGGATTCTGCTGCGGATATCTTCTTTTTCTGCAAGGAAAATTACTAAGCACAATATATAAAAATACCTAGAGGTCTTGAATGTCACTTTTGCAGGAATCACTGAATGCTGCAGATGAAGTCTTTGATCTTTGAGAGGCTCCTTCAACTAAGCTCTAATGAATATGTTACCTAACTGTCCTTCAAGGAAGACCGTGATTATTACTTAGTTGCATAACATTTCACAAACTTGAAATGATGCTATTCTTCGCCAGAAATGTTTGTTCTTTTCGGTTGCTGGCTCTGATCTGTAGTGAAGCAGCATCTTCTGGCTGCAGGAGTAAAAAAAGTGCTTTATTAACTTTTCTTTCTGAATTACTAGTGATGGGCTCCCTATTAGATGTTATAGATTGACCTGAAGAGCAGAGAAGATGGAGTACACTGTTTGACCTGGCTGTGGGAAATGCAGATCTGTAAAAGCTGTGGAAATCCTCAAACTTTAACTACCCAGTGATATATTTTCCCCTGGCAGTATCTGAGTGGAATGAGATGAGTATCAGCAGGAAGTATGTAGTGCTCACCCTTAGCAGAAGCACAAGAGACCTGTGAAGCTCTCCTAAACCAAAAAAAAAATTCCTTCCACTCAGGCTTCCAGATCAATGCAGAGTCCTCACAGAGTCTGGAGAAATCCATGAAATCCATGACCACAGTGGTTCCTTCACTGAGCTTTGTGCAACTACCAGTGTGATATAACACAGAGTAAGAAAACCTGCCCATAACTGTCGACATTTATCAAAATGGAGTGGTTTTCTTGAAACATTTTTTGGGGAGAGGAATCAGCATACCAAGAAACATACAAAATTGTATGTTCATGAGGCAATTTCTGGTTAGTTTCATACATAGTTATAGGCCTTATTTCTTGACACTGCCTTTCTTGAGTTGGGACACTCTGTAACTATTCTTCCCAGACTGTTCAATTCACTTTGGCTGATGATCAGCATTGCCTGTGACAGAACAGATTTTCTCACAAAAAAGAAAAACATTTTTATAAAATTTTTCCACTGATGATTTAGTATGTTGTCTTTAATGCTTTCCAAAACACTTTAAATGTACGTTTTAAAGCAACTTCAAGGCAAAACAGGGAATGCAAGAACCGTGCTACTTATGAGATTTACACTTCAGTTTGCTGTCAGCCAGACAGATTGGTGACTTACAGGTGAGAGAGATTAAAAGAGAAATAATGAATCACGGGGGCAGTGCCCATTTGAAATGCCTCCAAAAACTCAAGTAGTTTTCTTAACAGCCATCTATTCAGGGCCTCAGCCTGCAGCTCCCACTCTGCACATTTTACGTCATCTTACTTGCTCATGAGGAACAAAGAGCTTGGCTTAGCAGATTTGTCACCAGCACTGCACCTCCATTTTCTTCCAGATAGGAATAAATCCTAAAAGAGAGCAACAAAATGTTCTTACACATCATATGGCAAATGATGGCCCAAAGTCAGGGTGTGATATTTACTAACCAGAAGGGAAACGCATATGTGTGCACACCCATGCAGAGAGAAGAGGAAATAGTTATATTATTTGTATTTCCCTAGTAATTAAAGATTAAAACTCGGATCCTGATTTGGCAGCTGTCTATCTAGCCCATCTCCTGTAAAGATTTTACCACCCTTGGGAACATGTACTGGGCGCATCTAATGCTCAGTGATTGTTAAATACTGCAAACAACAGAAAAACAAGATTTCATCCTAAAAATTGCATTTGGATAATGATCTTAATTTTAAAAACAGCTGCCTCAGACACAGGCTAGAGATCTTCATGTGTATTAGCTGTCTAGAAACCCTCACAGTCTGTCTTCTAACATCTCTGGATGTGTACATGCTGCCATTATGAGCATTACTGGCTTTGGTGTGGCTGCCTTAGGGGCAGCACCATAGGGTCCTCCCACCACTGGATCTTCATTGTGGTCTGTTGGCTCACTTTAAAGTCGAGGGGACATCTGCAAGATAATTTCCTTTTTAAAAAAGCCTCTCAGCATATTTTGCTATAGGAAATAGCAGGGAAAAGGCATGAAGGAATTGAATTGCCCCACAGGCAGCTACTTGGGTGTTACTCTACACAGGTCTGGACCTCAATATTAGATACCAATTAACTGGCAGTGTATGCAAAGTCTTTCTGGCAGTTTGCAGAAGAGCTAGAAGCTCTGTGCTTTGTATTGGTTACTATCCCTCATTGCTGACTTTGTTTAATCCAGCTCAGCTCCTTAGCTGCTAGTACTTTTTCCTGAAACTTTCTTCTGCCTCACAAGCGTGCTAATGGCATCTGCTCCTAATTTAGTTTAATGATTCCACATTTGCTCTGCCCAGTCCTTTCCTGGAGTCAACCCTGTTGCTCTGATGCCTGTTTTTATGGCCGTGATCCTGGACCAAGTTCCCAACAATTTTACTCTTCGGGCTGATGCTTTTGTGACTTTTTAGCTCCTCATCTTGAACTGTCTTGACTGTGGCCCCTGCCACTTTCTTCAACCTTATATCCAGTGCAGCCTACAAAATAGCTTTGTTGCTTTGTCCCAGTAAAAACTGAAATTATCTTTCTATAGTTGTTCCATAATCAATGTTTCTTGTGCCTTCCTCCATTACAGAAACTGCTATTTGCTGGTAATAAGCTGCAGACAGAGCACTGCACATCGATCAGTTATAGCAACGTCTTCATTCTTGCTTTGCGTGGCTAGTAACTGCTTGAAGTCAGATATAGAAATAATGAAATCACAGCTAATAAACCAACAATATTATTTATCTAAAAATCCCTTTAAAAATTGTTATCCCATTGAAGATGAAAGTAACTCAGGAGTTAGTACCAGTAAGACTGGAATGACTTCAGATTATAGCATGTAACTCTCTATATTCATGATTTTTTCTTGATTTTGCACTTCATATGCAAGATGATTCATAGCTTTGTATTCGACTGTATAAAACAAATATTTGTTGTACTAGAAATACTGGCTCTGAAAGTGTCTGACAGTCTGTTTCTCTGCCACGATGTTCTTTCTTTAAAAAAAAGATGACAAACTTCTACAAGTGATTTTTGTGAGCTTTGTTAGCATACACCTCATTTTAAATTTAGATTTTTATTGTCGTGGGATCAAATCCTGCTGCTCTTATTCAGTCAAAGCTGCCATGGATTTCAGCAGAAGCATTGCCTAAGTAAGGTGTGAACATCAGGAAGGTTAGTCCAGACTTTTGCCCATATATGATATTTAAGAATTCACAGACATCCAACTGTGTTGCTTATCACTTTCTGTTCATCACATCTGGGGAGATAATTTTATTGACATTGCCCTGGGTATCTAGGAACACTGAGCTGTGTCATGGGGTCTTCTGTCTTACTTCACTGACAACCATGGAACAATCATACCCTAAGGTGACACTGTAGGCAACAGAAGCTACAAACTGCTCCACAACATTATATCATAATCTTAAGGCCTTCATACAGGAAAAAAAAAAGCAGCCAACAAAACACAAAATCAATAGTAGGCCGTAGGAAGATTGTAGGCAAGGTCAAGAGTAGCAACTGCTGAAACTTTGCTCTAAGTTTGCCAGTTTTATTGCTAGTTGCAGGTGGGAATAGTTAGATCATGCAAAATGCTTCTGCACTTCACACCCTGAATGTTTTTATGGTGCGTGTTTGAACTCACCTTTGTCACTTAACATGATTCTTGAAGGACAAAGCTGTCCTTCAGGCCCAATTTGCACAACTTCTATCCTACTGTATTTTTAATAAATTTCAGGGCAATATCCAGGTTATTGATAAAACTGGAAGTGTCAATTATCTGTAGATCTGTCCTTTTCCTGTAAGCATTATAGTATTTTATACTATTCTAACTATTTAATAGAATTGGCTTACAGATATTAGAGATTTACAAATTTCATCCCAGTGAAAACTTTGGTATGTTGCAAGAGGACAGCTTAAGGTTACAGTTCATGTACTATTTATTTATTTCTTGCAGGCACGCTTAGGTTAGCCCACTTCACCCACAGAAGAGTATGGGAGGTAGCAGCTCCATTGCTATAGGCAACCAGAATTCTGAAATAACAAAATAGTGATACAAATGTCATGTTTTCCTGGAGAAGCTGGCAGCCCATGGCTTGGACAGATACATTCTTTGCTAGGTAAAGAATTGGCTGGAGGGCTGAACCCAGAGAGTGGTGGTGAATGGAATTAAATCCAGCTGGTGAACAGTCATGAGTGGTTTTCCCCAGGAGTCAGTACTGGGGCTTGTCTTGTTCAATATCTTTATTGATGACCTGGATTGAGTGCACCCTCAGTAAGTTTGCAGATGACACCAAGTTGGCCGGAAGTGTCTATCTACCTGGGGGTAGCAAGGCCCTACAGAGAGATCTGGACAAGCTGGATCTCTGGGCTGAAGCCAGTGGGATGAGTTTCAACAAGACCAAGTGCCGGGTCCTGCACTTTGGCCACAACAACCTCAGGCAACACTACAGGCTTGGGGCAGAGTGGCTGGAAGACTGTAGAGGAAACGGACCTGGGGGTATTGGTCAATGCTCTGCTGAACATGAATCAGCAGTGTGCCCAAGGGGCCAGGAAGGCCAATGGCATCCTGGTTTGTATCAGAAATAGTGTTTCCAGAAGGAGCATGGAAGTGATCATCCCTCTGGTGAGGCTGCACCTCAAGTACCGTGTTCAGTTTTGGGCTCCTCACTACAAGAAAGACATTGAGGTCCTGGAGTGCGTTCAGAGAAGGGCAACAAAGCCAGTGAGAGGTCTGGAGCACAAGTCTTATGGGGAGAAGCTGAGGGAGCTGGAATTGTTCAGTCTGGAGAAAAGAAGGCTCAGGGGTGACCTTATCATTCTCTACAGCTACCTGAAGGGAGGTTGTGGTGAGGTGGAGGTTGGCCTCTTCTCCTGTGTAACCAGTGATAAGACTAGAGGGAATGGCCTCAAGTTGTGCTAGGGGAGATTCAAGGTGAATGTTAGGAACTAATTCTTCTCTGAGAGAGTGGTCAGGCATGAACGGGCTGCTCAGGAAGGTGGTGGAGTCACTGACCCTGGAAGCATTCAAGAAACGTTTAGATGTTGTACTGAGGGACATGGTTTAGTGAGGTATAGTGGGAAATATTAGTGACAGGCAGACAGTTGGACTGGGATGATCTTGGAGGTCTTTTCCAGTCTTGCTAATTCTGTGATTCTATGATTCTATGTTTAATAAACTGGTAACTGTGTTAATCAGCTCTGCCATTTTTCTCAAATTTGACCTTTTTTTTTGTTTTCAGTTTAGGTTTTTATGTTTACAAGGAGTTAAGCTAGAACATGGAAACTGGTTGGACAGCTGAAACATTTCAATTTACCTCCATCACAATTGTTATAGTCAAGAAGTATGCCTCTTGGGAAAGCTCAGAAAAAGTACTCCCTGGTCTAGAAAATGGCAAAAGCTGATCTTGATCAAAAGAGAAACAGAGACTCCATTAATTCATTCCTTCACAGTGAAGAGTGTGAGTGAGAAAACTCACATTTTCTGGCACTGGTGAAGGCAAATGTGATCTTTAAAGCATATCTGATGGTGATAATGCAGCATGAAGCTGCTTCTGTTTCAAAACCATTGCAATTTCCCCATCTAATATGTGTACAGATTGCTTATAAGGCAACTGTGAAATGCATTTTCTTGACAGCAGGCTGGCCTGCAGTACATTAAAGGATGCACACAAACGATTCCTTAACAAGCAGTATGTCGTATATCCTCTGGTTCAGCAGTAGTACTTCAGGAAGCTGATAGTAACGATCATCTTGGAGCTTTCTAGTGATGAAAGCTCTTGTCCAACACTGCTGATGTGGTTCAGTCCTAGATGACAGTATTGGCTTTCCACACACACAGCGCCATTCTGCTTTCACATGTGGTCTTCATTCAAAAGTACTCCAGCTGCAGTCTAATCTGAATTTCACCAGTGGCAATAGAACAATGGCTTCTCACAAAACACTGTCTGGTGTCTTGTGATGTCTTTATTTTTTGAAGGTCCTGAGTCTTCCGCTTTCAAAACTGTGCACATATTGAAATATGAACAAGAAAAAAATAGGAGAGGAATGATCTACCTTTTGCTATTGCACTAGTTAGACCCCTTAATGATTTACATCAAGGGGCTTGTATTTTCATTATCCTTCTTTAATGAAAAACTACCAGAAGCAAAATTAACAACATTAAGCAAAAGGTCGCTGTCAAGTTAGTCTCAAATCTAGCCGTGAGCAGTGGCTACATCTCCCCACCAATTAGAAATGACTTGGTTTCTTTTCCATTAGTAAAACTCTCTGCAGATGGCTTGCTCCTCTGAAATACTGTTGGAAAGAACAGCAAACAGGCTGTGATGTCTCCTTCTGACAGGCCAGGGGCACAATTGCAGGTAGGATAAGCAGAGTACCTGTATGATTCCAGATGAAAATCTGTTCTGAGGTTATCTCATTACAAGCAAATGAGGAACAAGGGAACGTGTTGTTTGATGTCCTGTTGCATTAAGCTTTTTCTAAACCTGAAAAATAGAAGTTCCTATGATTCTCCTGCTGCTAAGCCTGGCACCCATCTATTATCCTGGCCCAGGCCCAAGGCAGTGTTTATTAAATCATGACTGCAATGATGATTCTCTCATGTAAGCATGCAGAAAATTAGAATAAGAATGCATTTTCTTTTCAGTAGTGTAAGCTGCAGTGAAATGAGGGCTGATACAGTAGGATTGAGGAGCAGAGCAGTATGTTATTCCTCTCTGGTGCTGAGCTGTCCAAATAATCAGTATCTTGTGTAAGCAAAGTTGAAAGGAAAGCATGGCACGATCACAGTCCATCACTGCAGCTCAAATGACGAGCTGTCAGCCGTGGTGTGGGGATGAGAAAATGAGAATGAACTCTCCCCCCCCACTGCTGTAATAGCTACTCATATATTAATGTTATGTGCACAGATGCAGTGTTTGAAGGAGGTCGGTATCTGCATGCTCACTGGTACTTCAGCACGGGTACTGGTGCTTTTTGTGGTGGGAGATGAGAGCAGGAGGGCAGATGCTTGACCTCTGAATTTTCAGTAGATACTTCCAGATTCCCATCCTGAGAACTGTGTGTACCTCAAGAAGGCTTATGTATTTGGCACCCTACCTGTGCTTTCTTATTCACATGGATGATCTAGCAACGATACGCCTCTCTAGAACACTTGCTTTGTGTACAGTCTTGGACCCCTCTGGGTGCAGCAAAGACACTGCTATTTTTTAATCCACAAAAACAACCTCTCTCACCCATATGTGTAGTTTGTTTGTACAGATCACGTCTGTAAAATCATTTCTCTCTCTCTTTTTTTTTTTCTAGGGCCTATAGTCTTTTTTAGGTATGTATAAGTAAATTATAATAGTGAAAAAATAATGATAAAATCCCTAAGCCAAATTTAAATAGAACAGTACTTGGTCACTGTTCAGTATTCATGTAAAAACAGATCCTGAAAGTGTGGAAACATTGTGAGACACAGTGGAAACCAGGTCCTTACAGCTCCAATCAATAAGAAACAATTTGCAGAGCTGGCTATGTGTGAGAAGAAAAGAGAGGAGAAGTAAAAGGAAGGAAAAAGCCCTCCCCACAATTTTTGCTGAAGAACTGTGACATGGCTATTAATTGGCTTGCCTGGTGTCCTGCAGGGTTTGTGTGACTGATCAAAGAACAGAAATCAGGTCTCTGGAGCCCTACTCCTCTGCTCAATCACAAGATAATCCTTCATTTCAAATGCTTGCCAATCTGCTCTCCCGGTGAGAACTCTGGCTGGAGTGCTATCACTGCAGTATGAAAACAGAGCTGCTCAGTGTCCATCAAAAGCTGATGAACAAATGAACCTCTACCTGCCCCAGCCTCGGGACTTTGGGTATTGGTTCTCTTAATATTCATAACAAAATTGAAGAGGACAAATTCTGTGAAACTAAATAATAAAACAGTCCTTCACTGCAAAACTAGATGATCTGGATAAGGTAAATTCTCCATGTCCAACAGGGCATTCTACAGTTTTGTTATATCTTCAGATGTAATTTCGTTTTCAACAGTGACTGTGGATTTGATTTGTTTTTTTTTTTCACTACGCACAAAATGATGCAACTCAAGATTGTTCTTTGTGCCAAAGGGGCTTGCTGTAAGGATGGTTCTTGGTTCTGTCATCTAACATTTGCCTTCCTCTAGTCCATAGGTGTCCAACCTTTTGGCCTGCCTGGGCTGCATTGAGTTAATAAGAATTGTCTTGGGCTGCATATAAAATGTATAATGTAGTTCATGTATATAAGCAAGCAAAACCTCTTTTATTGGCTGTTACATTTTTTAATTAAAACCAAAAAAAAGAACAACAAAAATATGAAACTATTGGGATATTTGACCTTGTTTCTGTGAAACTAATGCATCAGTCTGGTTCGATGTCAGTGGTTGGAATTCTCAGTAAGCTCTCAAGGTGCTCATCAGAGATTTTTGAAGAAATTTTACTGTTCCTGTGCTCCATCCTTGAAAATTCTTGTTCACAAATGTACATGCTGCCAAAAAGTGATGATGTGATTAAGATGTGATTGTGAAGCAAGAGGTATTTCTCTCTGGTAAGACAGGGCTTATCAAAGTCTAGTAGAGAGACATGATCAAGTTTTTGAGTTGAATATCTGCTTCCAACTCTATATATTCCATTTGAAATTTGGCAGCAAATGTATTTCTGTCAACTGAAAATGGAGTCACAAATATACCAAAAAAAGATGATTTTTTTCAGCACTTGAAACCTCTTCTCAAATTCCTTTCTCACAACAGAAAGCACGGCTGCATATGTTTTGCTGGGCTGTGTTTTGCCAATGTATCATAAAAGAATTTGCCATAATTGCGTCAGCACTGCCCTGCTTCCACCCTGTGTCCTGGTTTCAGCCAGGCAGTACTGATCACACACCGATGTTGGGTTGTCTTGAGCGGCTGGCACAAACCCAGGGCCAGGGTGGGCCTCTCGGTGGTGCAGAGCCACTGCCATGATAGTGCGGGGCAGGGGGCGACCGCAGGGCAGGCTGGACCAGGCCATGTGTGGCCTGCAGGCCGCAAGTTGGATGTAGCTACAGTAGTCCATTGCAGTCAGTGTGGTGGTTCAGTAAGCATGTGCTACAGTCTGCACGAGATGAGGGAACAGAAACTGTCCTTGAAGAGCTGAGAGCTGCTCTCCCGCATGCTGCAGCTGCTGGTGACCTGCTTCTCACCAGTTCTAGAGATCTCATGTCTGCACAGCCCTGATAACTGGTTTAGGAGAGAAGCAAAGGGACATTGTGTGTTAACAGTGTGCCTGTAGAGCTGAAAAAAATGCATTGATGCATTGAACTGAATTACAATTCAAGAGAACCACAGCACAGCTTCCCAGGGCTCTGGCATGGCTTTGGGGTCCTCTGTTCTCCCTGCTAGCAACTGGGGCAAGAGGCAGTGGCCACCTGCCCATGGTGCCAGCTCCTGTGGTGAGGGCACACTGTCTGCAGGGCAAAACCGCTCCTTTAATGATTCCCTGGAAGTAACGTCCCTACTCATAATGTGAGCATCAGTTCTGTGCAAAAGGAGGCAGGAGTCATTTAGGAAATCAAGTGCAGAATTTAAACATTATTTCAATGACCAATGTTGGAGTTTTCCCTTTAAAAATGTGACTTAATCTCTGTGGCTTTGAAAATCTGGTCTTAAACCCCAAATCCTTAAAGGCTTTAAGGCAGCCAATTCCCAAGGGTATAAATGGTTTTTGAAAGTATATTGTATACATCTAGGACACACAAGTATTTTTTCTAAAAGGACTCATAAAAGGCTGCTGTTGATAACAGAGCTTCTGCATGGCAATTTCAGTGAAATCATCTCTCTGATGGAAAAAAAAAATGTCTTCTATTTAAAAAAAAAAGCCACAAAGTTTTGCTTTATTTATTTATGTTTCTATATGGCACATACTGAAAAGAAAATCTCTTGTTCTCTGCCTACAGTATTTATCTGATTGCACACATAATATCTGTAGGATGCTGTTCCCAAATTACTGGCTTTGATCTGCTCACCCGAGAGTAATTATGATAAATTTGGCTAGCTGACCTGAAATTTGAATTCTGAAGTCATTGCAGAAAGCTACATGCTTTTCCTCCTCTGAGCACCGCTCACTAATATGTGGCTTAGAACTGCAAATTTAAATTTTGCTTTCTGTGATCAGAGTTGATTTTGGATATATATTTTTTTAAATAAATATCTTCCTCTGAGAATTAAGTAGCATATTGTGTTAAACAGAAGGAATAAGAATCAATTTACAACAGCTTGGCTTATCTCTGGCTTTCAAGGGTGGGTTATGGTATTTCAGATCCAGTCAATGCCAGTGTATATTCTCAGAGTCTTACCATGAAACCTACCCATTCAACTTAATCACAAACGTCAGACATAGATGTTTAATTCAGATTGATATGGGATTTGCTTTAAAATAACTTCACCTGTTGAATTACTTATTACCTGAACCAACCCTGTCTCTTAAGAAACACACCACACATGGAAGACATCGAAAAGTAATGCTCTTCCTTTATCATATGTCAAAAGATTATGCTGGCTCCTTGGATAAATTGAAACAAAGAAGCCTAGTTACTTACTATTTCCCCCCCTCTAGCTAGTTTAAATTCATGCTAGAATTTCAGAATGCACAGTGCATTTTATTAATGAATGTTGCCATTTTGAGATTTCATTAATAATGAGCCCATTTCAGATCATGCTGGTATTTCACTCCTTGCTGTAATTGCACTCTTACATGGTTTCCCTAGAGAGTGCCAAGGCTCAGCTTGCAGTAATTGCTCCTTTTTTTGTCATTGTATAACACCTATAGGCACAGACCTACACTTGATCTGAAAATTTCTCGATTCTCTGGTTTCTTCATGTTTATTTGTCATGTTCCTACACAAAAACAAAATGAGCAACCTTTTAGAGAGAGTTGTGGCTCAATAAAATACACTGGTGAGTGTTGTCTAGGCTTAAAAAGTGTTTCAGATCTGTTTACATGTTCTCCCTTCTCATCTCACCCTCTGAAAGATTGCATTATTCCCAATGAAAGGCTCCAGTGATGGAGATCTGCCATATCTATTGCTGTGCCTCATTATCCTTAGTGACATAAAATATTTTCTAATTTTGCCTCTGAATCTTTGTCACAATTTAATGCTTTTATGTCTTATCTGTGCAGGCAATAACAAGTTGTACCTTTCCCCTTTGCAATTGCCTTGTATATATTTTAAGGCTTCCTTTGGGCTAACTACAGATTAGCTCAATCACTGTCCACTGGTGAGATTTCCTAGATTTCCAATATTCTGGTGTACACTTTCATACTCTCCAGCTGTCCCAGATTATTCTTGAAGTGTTTTAGCTCAAAGTGGACATACTACTCCAGCTGAGAGGTTTTACCAGTAGAATGTCTTTCAGTATTTACTCGCTTTTTCCTTTTTGGTAGCACAGGGTGATATTTTCCCTTCTGAATAGCATTGACTCACGCAAACATTTTAATCCATTTTAATTATTAGATGTAATTCTAGAGCATGCTGTCCATCTTGGTGTTTGCTTTTTTCCCTGACTGTGTCTATCTGAATGTGTTGTATTGCATCAATCCCTGTTGAGAACCATCTTATTTTTCCCAGGCACCTTCTTCAATTTACCAAGAACACTTTGTATTCGAATCCCATCCAACCACCACTTCTGCTACCAGTGTAAGTGCCCAGTGTGTAGCTGGGAGTGTGTATCTCCAAGATTGCTGCAGGTCAGAAGGCACTGGACCACAGTGGGAAATGGGTTGTGCATAAGATTTCCGATCAGGGATGTTCTCAAGATGGCCCCACTCATACTTCATGGCTAAGACAACACAGAGAGTACAAGATTTTGTGCTGAAGGGCACTTGCAGGACGCTGAAAGCAGCTGTGAGGATTTGAGGTTATAGTAACTCTATGTCACGCTGTGCAAACATACGCTCGATTTCTGGGCTTGAGGATCAACACAAGCCCTTTTTCGCCAAGCTGTAACATCCTCGTTAGGCACAATTTTCCCTTAGAGTATCCCTAGAGAAATTTCACTAACTCAGCGATGCTATTAGCTTTTCCCTAAAGATTCCTCCATTCTTTACAGCTTAAGTTCTGGCAGTCAGATTTAGCAGCAGCATGGGTGCCTGGGGAGGGCTGCCACACAGCCACATCTCTGTCACAGGACATGGATCACAGGCTGCATCAGCTACTGTTAGCTGCAGCATGATTCTCCCTTTTCTCTGCCTCTGCCACCTTTCTCCCCTTCCCTTTCTCTTCTACACATTGTTCTCCTGTTGGTTTGTTGTTGTTTTTTCCCAGTAGCTTCACTTCCAGTTAAATCTTGATTAGAAAAAAAGGCTGAATGCTGAGAAACTGCAACAGTTCTGGGTGATTCTGCCTCTCTTTCCTCCCACCTGCCCAGCAGTGTGTTTAAGTTACGGCTCTTTGTATCAGTCTGTCTTCTCATTACAGATAAAAGAGTTAGAGTCTGCTGAAAAGCTCTCATAAGTAACAAACATGTAGAGATTTACAGGAGATGTTCAGAACCGTCTCCTAAACATTTCACAGCTCCATCCTTCTCTGTCCCAATCCATTGTGAAAGAGACCTAAGTTTCTAAACTACTCAACAAAATATATTTTTTTCTTTTTGCATTTATAGCAGAGAGGATTTTGGGACAGTGAATGCTCCCACAAATAGCACCCAATATTCAAGTTCTCCAGGATGGGGTATATCACAGCTTTGAAGTTGCCTGATGGGTTGTTTTGTAAGTTAATGTTTTTACATGCATATTTATTGCCTAGAAGCCTACATTGTCACTTTATTGAGGAATCTGGAAGAGAAACACTAAAATGGTACAATCACAGCATGTCCCCATGGCAACCCTTACACGTGGTGAGTTTAAAGTTAGTGGGTTAGACCTGTTTCTCAGAAGAAACACCATAAGCAATTAGTAGGATCTAGACCCAGCAGAGAGGTTCTACTCTTTATGTATGTTGGTCTTATTCATGCTCTAGCTAATGCTAAGATGGTGTTTATGTAAATGTGATTCGAGTCTGGTTTGATCTTCATTTGTTATTTTCATCCTGTTTCTCTGGATATACAGCAGCAAAGGGCTGCCCCATCTCTTGTCTGTGCCCAGATTTGTCACCCATGGGACTTTAAGCACTATATTGTGTCTCCTTAAATCCCCACATTCACTACTGTTTCTGAAGATTATTTGCAGTGGAAGTTGTGATGAAGCAGTGGGAAGTGCTACTTCCTATCATTAGTACTAAGTGCACTTTTTGTAGTTTCTTTCCTAGAATCCCTTATTAAAACAGGACCTCTCTCTTCTGCACTCAGAAGCTTCTGCCAGCAGGTGGATCAGAAATGATGACTAGAAATGACTGCTGAACACTGAGATTTCTTACCAGCGTTGCACAAAGTTGATGTGTTCTGTTAAATGCCCCAGCTTTGAAAAGAAAGGCAAGAAAGCGTAGGGTGCCAAAATAAATGATACATTACAACTGCACCCCTTATATTCTCCTGCTGTCCTACCATTACAACAGAAGCACTGCCTGTGGTGGAGTGTTTTGAAACAGAAAAGTGTGACTCCAGTGCTGCTTTCCTGCAGGTCTTAAGGAAACTAGAATCATCCTTGGGAGTTGGCCATGAGGCATACTTCACAAGGAGTGAAGCACAAGACAGGGTTGAAATGTGGATCGTGTATGAGATTGATTTCTATTGGGTTATTTGGTCTGATTGGAACTGGCATTTCTGTCAAAGAGAAATCTAAAGGGCTGTTAGCAGCACCTGGAGTTCTCTTGCCAGGTACTTAAAAATCTAGGCAAGAAACACATAACAGCAGGACCAAAGGAACACTTTTACATAAATAAATCTGGTCCAGTGAATTCAAATAGACTTCCTGAGTAAAAAAAAAAAAGTGCAATGGCCTGTCAGAATCAAAGCACCATGACTACCACAGTGAGATAAAACAAGATGACAAAGTCACAGAGCACAACAACATAGGCTAAGTCTTGTTCTTGGTATAAACTTTGTAGTTTGAAACTCTTGGCCTTTTTCTTCTTTCCTGGAGTCCTCAGTTTTACACTGAAATCTCATAATGCTATCTCCAAGCCCTTGGTTACACTTACATACCTGCTTATAGAGAACAGCTGTACACATCCTGGGGTTTTGAGCTAATCAGATGGAGCAATTAAGTAGATTTCTATGCCATGATAGGAGATGTCGGGAAATTACTGCTCCTCTGCCCTCCTGACGGTGATTGAGATGCAGGTCTGAGGGGAGTCCCCCGAGACAGGTAGCGAAGGTGACTGTTTGGGAATTGTTCTCCAGAATGGTTGTATGGGGAGAAAGACAGAAAAGATGTAGAAAACAAAACAGCAAGAATCTGTCAGAGGAAATGGAAGTAGCAATATTTAGCACAAACTCCTTTGGGAAGGCAGACTTAGGGATCCCTGAGCACAGAGACTGATGCTACTTTGCTTCTGCTGCTTTCGTGGCAATAAGACTCTGTGCAGACTTTGTAAACAAAGAGGAGGGCACCAAAGAAAGTACTTGACAAGCATCGTCTGTTTCTCTTTGTCATAAAAACAAGAGAGCTAGATCCAAAATACTGTCTATGCCCTCGGGCAAATGATGACAAAATACATGTATAATTATATTCCTCACTTCGTGCTTTGCTATTACGAGAGAGCATATTACTGCTTTTCCTTCCTGCCAAGACCTTTCAGAGATGAAGATAGAGGCTGTGTACCACAAACACCCATATTAAATAGCCTTCTCATCAGATTCTTGGTATTTTTGACAAGAATGGAAAGCTCAACAACAGCAACACTGCTAAAGAATAAAACATCCCTGTACAAGCATAAAAGGCTTATTGTTTTCATAGGATTTAATTTACATACAATTTTCCAATTTAACCTTTTTCAAACCTTTAGCTTTTCCTAGCTCTTCTTAGTAGGTAAGTACTGTACAAATATTATCTAAGTCATAACAATTAAATAAATAGCTATTAATGTTTTCATTTCAGTGACTGAATGGAGACAGGGACAATTTCTATCTTATTGTCATGGTCTGGGCCAGCTGCTCAGCGAAGTTCAGGCTTGGCTGGTTAGGCAGGTAAAGTTAAGGGCTAGGCTATGAGATGGGCAGAACAATTCCATCTTGGTCTTCTTAAATAGTGATACAGGAATAGAAAAAAACATCTTTGTTCTCAAAGTGGGAAAAGCAGAAAGGAGTTAAACCTTAGTGCCACTTTCCATCCCTGGTTCTCCAAATACCTTTTTTGGTGTGGATTAATGAGGCCACACCACAATGATTCCTGCAAGTCTACTCTCAGGAGTGAGTGGAGAAAAAACTGCCATATTCCTATTTCACAGGGCCTTTCAGAGGCTTTTCTCGGTTGGTGCTGTTTGGGTATGTTGTCATGGTCCTGAACACTGCCTGATTCATGAGGCTACCCCTAAGTGAATTGACTGAAGTCATAAATTTTGCAGCAGAAGGGATGTTTAGGGCAGAAGAGAGCATCTGAGGCCTCCTGGGTTACATACCGGCTGTTAACTCATTAAAACTATATATTCTCACAGAAATATGGGTCTCCCTTTCTCATGTAACAAGACCTGACACTTTCACAGAAAATACTGAATGCTCCCAGGAAGTGAAGAAGAAGATTCTTGGTCAGCCAAAGAAAAACAGCAAAACAAATGTATGTCTGAACAGGCTTCTACATCAGGGTTTCAGATTAAATGAATCCATGCTTTTACTTTTGAAACTTTACCGGAGAGCGCAACTGACAGAAGAGGAAGGGACAGCAGTGACTGCAGGGGTCACTTGGGAAGTCTGGGTGCTCCTTGTCCTGTAGGCTTCTACACAGCAGCTCCCTCATTTTTTTAGGAAAAAAAAACAAACACCTGGTTGGGTTGAAACAGAGATTTTTGCCTGTTCTGTGCAGGTGGGCCAATGTGCAGGAAGGTATGTGAGGTGCTTGGGAGTCACAGCAAGAAGAAGCTGTGAGAAGGATCCCATGGCAGCACAGGGCCAGGTGAGGGGCAGGTTAGAGAATAGCAGGGAGGCTCATAATGGTAATTTTCTTGACCTACTTTATTCATCCGTTTTGCACTATGCAAGCAGGGTTCCTAGCAACAGTGCTGCAGATGCCTCTTGATGTATTGTGGTAGAGGCAGTGCTAGGTGCTTTAGCGCTGCTGTTCCTCACCCTGAGCAAGGCAACTTGGCAGCTGTTTAATGGAGCTGTTGCCAGAAAGCCTGCCTCTGTCATCCATGCACTCTCAGTCATTCATGAATTCTGTGCAGAAATGTGTAGGAGAACAACTGTGTTACTTTAGAATGTTTACAGTAACCATGTTTGGGATGAAAAATTAAACAAAATGTTACACCCCATGATAAAATAAGTAAGGGGAAGTATGCCATATGCTACTTGTGCTGATGTGAGAGTTGTTCTTTGCTTCTGAGCTCATGATCCTGCAGTTAGGTACGGAAAATGAGTCAGAGCTGAATGCCTCCCATAGACGTAAATTTTCCATAATGTGACACACTGCTGGGGGTGGTTTTAACAAGGTAAGCACACACAGGAATACATCAGTACTCTTGGGGGAGTAGAGCATATCACGTATCTGAGAGTATCTTTTACTAATGGCAATTGTCTAGCAAAAAAATAAGTAATCCATAAATGCCACTTGGATTTCTTTCATTCGGATGTTTGCTTTCTAGTTCCATTTTATTTTTCTAGGAACTCCAATGGAAAACAAAATGTCTATGAACCTTTTATCTTTAGGTTCCTGTTGGCTATCACATTATTGATGTAACCAAACATGATGTCTGTGTTGTACTGGCCATGTGAAATTAATTAGTGGCTTCAGTCCAGCCTGTAATACACCGGAGTAATGTTGAATCAGGAGACAGTCAAATTCCTCATCCTTAAAGGCAGCCATCAGGATTTGACAATATCACAAGACCCTGGTAATTCAGCTGCAGAAAAAACTATGACTCCTGTCTGCTCTTCCATTTTTCTTTGTTCTTTTCCAAAGAATATGCAGGTACATCTTCTTCCTCTAGCCAGAGACCCAAGGCAGAGGTTGTACCTGTTGTCCACCCTGCAGTCTCCGATGGGTCTCTGACGCAGGAGATGCCCTGAGGGATGTTAACTCTTTAAAGAACTGATCCCAGACCTTTGCTCCATCTATAAATCTCAAAAGTGACTATTAAATTGTGATTTCTGTTAAACTATACCTCAAATTAATTATCTAATTAATCTAGTGGCTTTTTAGTACCACAAATATATTTTACATTTCAGTTCTACTGGCTGTAACTGTTACTGGGCCCAGTGGTGGTCACAGAAAGAGGAGACTCAGAGACCTCCTTATTCTACCTGAGATATCCGAGGGCTATTACAAAAGAAATATCTCCTACATTTTGTTGTTGGCCCACAACATCAGAGGCAGATGGTGGTGATACAAATGTAAGTTTTTTTTTTTCTTTTTTCTCTCTTTTTTTTTTTTTTTTTTTTTTTTTTTAACAAGAAAGAGAGCTAAAGCATTTTGTATAGTTCACATTTGTTTATTCTTGAGTAGTGGTTAATTGTTCATTTGTATGGATCCAAGTCAGATGCCAGGGGCACTGGACTTGAAGCCTTCTGTTGTTTCATATAGAAGCCACAGGTGTCTCAGCTATCAGCTGGGAAAAGGATCTGGACATGTGTGTTGTGGTTTACCCCTGGCAGCAACTCAGCACCACACAGCCACTTGCTTACTCTCCCCGGGTGTTATGGGGAAGAGAATCGGAAAGTGCAAGAGGTCATGGGTTGAGATAAAGGCAGTTTACTAGGTAAAGAATAGGCCATGCACACAAGCAAAGCAAAACAAGGAAATAATTTGCTATGGCCCGTCGGCATGCAGGAGTTCTGCCACTTCCAGGAAAGCAGGGCTCCTCACACCTAATGGTTACCTGGGAAGACAAACACCATCACTCCCAATGTCCCTCCTTCCTGTTTCTTTAATCCTGGCTGTGTCCCCTCCCAGCTGTTTGTGCATTCCCTGGCAGCTCAGCAGGAGGAGCCGAAAGTCCCTGGCTCTGTGAGCACTGCTCTGCAACAGCTAATACATCCCTCTGTTACCACCACTGTTTTCATCAAGAATCTAAAATACAGCATCAAGTGAGGCTCTATGGTGAAAATTAACTTTATCCCAGTCAAAACCAGGATAATGTGCGATGTTCATTTCTCCCTGGCTGCTTCATAGCTCTGAATATGTGCAAGCCATGGCTGACTTTGTGTGTAAAGAAAGGTTTGGATGCAAGGAAAGCAGCCCTTCCCAGATGACTTCATCTTCTTTTATTTTTTTTAAGAAAGGAGAAAGAAAGTATAGTTTTTAATTATTTTTTTTAACAGAAAAAACAGCTTCTTTGAATCTGTCTTATTTTCCAGAATTAATTTCTTTCAACAGTACCACGGAGAATACTTTGTTATAAATTACGCGACAATGGGTGCATTTTAGCTGGGCTGAAATAGGTTATGTTACTTTATGCTAGTGCTACAGCTCCAATGCAAGCTGTGCTTTCCTTGTTGTGTATGCAGAGCATGAGAGGCTTGAATGTCCTGAGATATCTTGCTCTGCCTTTTTAGAAGTCCATAGCAGAAGTGTGATTGATTTGAGGATGCAGAGGATAGAAAGGTGAAGAAAAATTACCTGAGGTTTGTGTTCAGCTCAGGAGTCTATGAGAAACAAGGTACTCATCATTATTCATAAAAGGTGAGATACTGCATGCTATTTTTCAAGGTTTTAATTGCTGTTGGCATTACAGATGTATTGCTGGTGGCAGCCATCTTGCTGAAATGTGGTGTTTCTGGGGCTACCCACAGAATGGAAACCTCATGGAAGAATTGTTAGCCAGTCTCCAGCAGAGTAGAAAAGTGCAGTCTGCAGTTAGAAGCAAACTTTATCTTTTGCTTCTGGAGATAAAGACAAACTGGAGTGTTAAATTTCAGTAAGGCTTCTTTTAGGATGGACTTCTGTTGTCCTGGTGGCTGTGGCTGATGGGTGGGAGCCAAGTGGTGTCTTGGAACATGAACTGGGTCTAGACAAGTCCATGTATAAAAATACGAGGAAGTCATAACCCATGGGGTTGTCGCAGGTGATCATCTCAGGGTATGATGCCGTGTGAAGGGATGTTTTCCCAACATGTCTCACTTCAACCCATGCTACTTTTCTTGATTTCTCTTTCCCACCCTCCATCTCCTTATGAACACTAATTGCTCAGCCGTTTTCCCAGGGTTGTTTGCTACTCTGAAAGCATATGTGAGGGCTGTTCCGAAAGTAATGCCTCCTATTTTATTATGTAGGCCTATGACATCAGAGGTGGATGCTGGTGGTATGGCAGTAGAGGTTGAACCTTCCCATCAATGTTCCGTCACATTTTGTGGCCGTGCAACAGATGGCAGCAGAGGGGCAGTCTGACAGAATGGTGTCTGACACGGAAGTGCAGATGAAGAAAAGAGGTGGAATTGAACTCCTCCATGAGAAAAAAATGGCACTCGCTGACATTCATTGACACTTGCTGAATGTTTATGGATACCAAAGAATGGATGAGAGCACAGTGAAAAAGTGGATGGTGAAACCCTGTGAAACAGTGGGTCACCTCCACTGGTGTAAATTTTGATGAGCACAGCATGCGGGCTCTTGTTCATTGCTTGCAAAAATGTATAGCTAATGGTGGTGAGTATGTTGAAAAATAATGTTTTGTAGCTGCAAATTTTCTCTACCAAATAATGTTATTGTGTTCTTCGTATATGTCGTAATTTCCATGGAAATAAATAGGAGGCATTACTTTTGTAGTGACCTACATGTATTGTGTAGTGACCTGCATTACTTTTGTAGTGACCTAGTATAAGTTACATAGGGTCAGATATTCTGAGTTGAATGTAGACCTCCCTCATGTTGCTTTGATGACCCTGGGGAGTTGCATAACTAAATGCAAAGTTAGGCATGATTTGCACTCCATCCTCAGCTAAGAGAGATGCTACATGGACATGATGATTCACTTTGGCTGGATCAGGCAAGTATGAGAGGCAAATGCAGAGTAATAGCTCCACATAAAAGGCCCTGTTGACAGAGAGATGCAGTCCCTGCTGAATCTTTGGGGAAGCACAATTATTTCCAATAAACAGTCAGGACAGAGTCATTGAGGGTAGGCAGAGGAGGTAGGAAAATGCTATCAGCTATAGTCATGTTCAATTAGTGGCTGTAAAAGTGACATCTGCTCTGCATATTCTACTTAGGATCAGCACTGAGAGCACAGCTCATCTATTAACGCATCTGACAAGCCACAGTTTAACCCACTTTCTCAGCATCTTGCCCAGGAGAATAGGTCATTCTGCTTACTGCGATATTTTTTCAGCACATTTTTCTACCAGTGCTGAGAAAGTGGTCATATTTCAGACAGGAAGGCCCATTAACTTTTTTCAAACAGAGGCAATTCTCTGCCTGACACACTAACCACAGCCAGTCAGCTCACTCATTGCCCAGTGTGAGATGGCACCTGCTCATGCTACAGCTAAGTAGCAACTCCTGATGGGTAGAAAGAAGAGGCTAATTCGTAAAAAAAAGTGGTTCAACCAAACACAAAGTAGTTTCTGTTCTTTTAGATAGTCCCTTGCCACATAAACAGTTAAGATGACTGCCTTGTACAGGAGTCCTGAAGTTCTCATCCAGCTGATATTACACATGAGCTGGAAAAAAACTTACTAGAGCAGGCTTTTTTCTGTTTAAATGAATAAGAAATAAAAACATTGTCTGAGCTGTTTGGAAAACTGTATTTAGAAGTTCCAGTAGATGGAAGTGGGAACATATGAACTAAATAGTTATGTGATATGCAGGCAATTGGAGAATGGAAACTTGATGTGTCGTGACAAGAGTAGCAAAAACGTTTTAAGAGAGTGATCATTGCTAACTGCCTTGATGCCTTTGCTTATATTTGGTATCCCTTAGCACTGTTCCAACTAGATCTTTCCTGTTTTGGATTGTATGTTCTACAGAGAGGCATTTGTGTTTGGATTTATTATTTGGAAAGCACCATGCCTGGGACAGGGCAGCCAATAATGAGCAAATAACTAATGTGTTTTGGGAGCCTGTAACAGTAGCTGTACGGAAAAATGGCAAGACTGCCTGGCTTGCACTGCTGTGAGCCTGTGCTGAGAGCTTCTGTACACAACACGTGGTCACTGGCTAATGTTACCAGTGGTGACTGTGCAGAATTGTGCACAGAGAGCTGAACTGCTAGGAGACAAGTAAGCGCCTTACACAAACAGATCTCAGAGAAGCTTTTCCCCCTGCAGCCATCAGACTCCTTCCCAGCCCCTCAGGCTGATAAGACCTGCTTCTCTGACCCCATTCTCAGGACTTTTTGCAACAGCAGATCCTCATGATGCCAAGCTTGCAGGTATCCCTGTCTTCTCTGTGTCAGGATCAGTCTCTTCCTTCCATCGCAAGGACTATAAACATGCAAACTCTTCTTCTCTTTCACCATTTCAGGACAGTGGTCTCCCCGGGGCACCTTTTGTGTCCTGTTTCCTCTTCCTCACAATCAGGAAACCCTGACCCACCACCCTGCACATCCTGAAGAAGACCATTAAGATGAACGTAAGTTCTCGACAGATCAAACAAAAATCTCCTGACACAGTTTACCTAACAGAATGGGTTATGCCTCCTGCTTGCAAAGTTGTCATTTCTTTACTTTTAGCAACATGAGGATGCCAAAACTGAACATATAAACTGGGTCATTTTGCTGCCGTCACCTTTGAAAATTCAAAGGCAAGGGAAGACAGTGATTCCAACTCCAGCTCAACACTCAGTGCAGGCAGATATCTTTGCCATACTGGCTTGTAAGCTGAGCTTTCCCATAAGTAAAAGTGTATTTTAAACACTTCATCTTTTTCACTTTTAAACCCATCTTCAAACTGTATTTTAGGCAAGAGTTTCCTCCCCTCCTTTTTTTTTTAATTCAAAAATAATTCTTGCCAATTTGAGAAACAAAGTGGCACACTCCCAAAATCACATGCAGCAATAGTTTGGTTTTTCCTTTTGCTGAGGGCTGGAAAGCAAGGAATGGAGTCCTATGATGGAAAAGCTACCTGTCATTGCTTGATGTGCTCAAAATAAGGCCAACTGCTCAGTGCCTAACACTGGGAAGGAGAGGGGAGGAGCAGCACTGTGTTCAGACAGAAGCACACTGTCTGATCCCTTAGCTCTCCTTCATCTCCTGCTTCTTGAAGTCCACAAGGAAAATTCATATATAACATGTGCTGTGTTCTTGGGATATATTTTTCTTTGAACACATTGGCTGCACTTGCCCTAATCTTGAGGCCTTAATCCTTGTTTAGTTACTTTGGAGAAAGCTATTGATTTGAAGTGGTGATGGGTGCCCTAGTACGATATGTACTGTGCTGCTGACACGTTTCCAGCTGCGATCTGGCCACACATGAGTTTGGCTGTTTTTCACTGGTCTGCTACACAAGTACTGGCTGTGGGCCATTAGCTGCCAGCATGCAGTATTAACACCACAGTTACTGTATAATTTCCCAGAGCCCAGCTTTGATAGTTTCCCATCCAATTAACTCGGACCACCTCTGCTCCTGCAGTCCTTGTACTCTGCTTTTCTTACCTCCTCCTTTGATGTCCTTCCCAGAGATATCAGAGATAAAAACAGTGAACTTCCAGTCACCTTGGATGTTCGGTCATTTCGGTATATTAATGACAGTGGTTACAGAAGACTTGCTGAAGTTTTAGAAATTCTTCCTGCTCCCTCTGGGCTTCTTGATATTTTATTTGAACTTACTTACTTACACAACTAAAGCAGAGTTTGCACTGTGGCAGTATCTTTAAATAGAAACTTGACTGTGGTATATTGTTTTGTCTTATATGCACAAAAAAAGTGTTTTCTGGCAAATTTCACACAGTGAAGAACTTGTAGGATGGGACATAAATTAATTACTATAAATAATGCAGTGACTGTAAACTGGTTTTACAGAAACAAGAAATCATCAGCAGATTAAGACTGAGCTCATACAGAATTACTGCAGTCAGGGAACTCAATTCAACAGAGACATTTCCCATGCAGTAAAACCATACGCTTTCTGAAAACATAAATCATAACAAATGAACTGGGGAAGGCACGACACTGACACACATACAATTACAGAACAAAAGATATCTCTCTTGGTTTGACTTGTTTGATTAAAAAACCTGAAAGGATAAGACTTGTTTATCACATTGCATGGGGACACAGCAGATCTTTACACTCAAGGCTGTTTCACAAATATACATAGTTGTGGCACACTAACACTTCAGGCACATTAGTGCTTATTGTAAGTACTTAATAGGTATTTACTTTGTGTAAGGTCAAGGCACTATGAACTCAGTGATGTTCTGACTTGAAAGGCAAATACCTTGTGGGGTAATCTGAAAAAGTCTGTTCCCATCAGCAGATGACTCAGAGGCTTGGTAGGGGGTTTGGAGGTGAATACTGTGGCTTCTGACGAAGTCTTGAGGTGTAAGTTTTAAAGCTTTGCTTGGTACAAGTGACAGTGGTTTGTAGTTCAAAGCATGGCTCAAGGCAGCAATTTCATTTTCTCTGAATTTCAGCAGAAGAAAAATGTAGGAGCTCACATAGTTGTACGCAGCTTGCAATGAAAAAGGAGCTCTTGTGCTATAAATATATTACAAATGCCAAAACAAAGTAGATGTGTTCTTATAAACAATCTTGTAAAGGTAGGTAATCTATTCTGTTAGTTGTAAATTACACCCTCCTGGCCTCACAACTCATGAAATTAAGCTTAGGATAATAGTTTAAAACGTGAACACCCAGAAGTGACATAGCAAATATTTACAGCTTGGTACATCTAATCTATTTATTTATTTAATATTTTCAGTTTTTTAATCTTTTAATATAAAATTGCAACTTGCTCTTTCTTTTCTGTTAGTCCAAGTGCCAGATTTTAAAGTAATTCCGAATGGATGGACAACAGAAAAAAATCCGAAGGCTGTTAGGCATCTAATGTTGCACGGAAGTTCCCAGTGGGATTCTCAAAGCACTAGGTCTGTTTGATGCTTAAATTCCATTCCTTTGCAATGGGAATTAGCTCCACAACCCTTGTAGACATTTCTGGAAATCATACTTGATGCTTACTTGCATTTTTAATAATCTGTGGGGGCTGCTCTGAAAGTAATGCCTTCCATTTCATTATGTTGGCCCATGATGTTGGAGGGAGATGGTGGTGGTATGGCAGTAGAGGTTGAACCTTCCCACTAATATTCAGTTACATTTTGTTGCCATTAGACAGATGGCAGCAGAGGGGCAGTCCGACAGAATGGTGTCTGACATGGAAGTGCCGGTGAAGAAAGGGTGTGGAACTGAATTCCTCCATGTGGAAAAAATGGCACTCATGACATTCATCGACTCTTGTGAACTGTTATGGAGACCAAACAGCAGATGTGAGGTGATGGGCAGTAAGTTTCGGTAGTGGTGACAGCAGCAGTGGTTCACCTCTGCTGGTGTAAATTTTAATGTGTGCGGCATGCAGGCTCTTGTTCATCCTTGGAAAAAATGTATAGCTAATGGTGGTGACTATGTTGAAAAATATTGTTTTGTAGTTGAGAATACTCTATCAAATAGTGCTACTGTGCTCTTTGTATCTGTTGTGGTTTCCATGGAAATAAATAGGAGGCATCTCTTTCAGAGCAACCTACATGCATGCCTTTGCAAATATGGATTCAAGTTATTAAATACTGTCTCAGAATTTACTGAAAAAAATTATGAGAATTTTTCCTAAGAAAGTATAGCACTGTTAGCCTTGGTATTAATTAGGCTCAAATCAGGAAAAGATGGTTCTATACAGTCCTTTCGAAAATGAATATCTAATCATGCTCTGTGAGTGCTTAGTCTCATATGCTCTCATAATACAACAAGACAAACATATATTATTCATCTTTCCAGAATCTCAGCTGGTTTTGCTTTAAATAAAGGACAGTAGATGGATGTCTAAGTCAACTGAGAATTTAATGTCAGAATTTGTTTAGTTGGGCTCAAGCTCTTGACAAGATCTAAATATAAACACAATTAAAAGAGAAATCTCTGAGATTTTGAGTCTAAGTTGACTGTAGAAATATACTGTCATCCAATTTGCAAGTAAGTACTTTGGAAAGGTATTTACTTTTTTTGTTTGATTATTTCTTTGCTCTAAGAAGCACTTGAAAGTCAGTACATTTCAAATGCAAACTGATAGAAATGTAATCTCAGTCATCTAAATGAGGAAGAAGATCAGAGGTCTTCCAGTTCATCTTTCTTCCCCCATAGTATCTTCTTTTCCAGTTGATAACAGAAAGAAAAGCAAAACTAAAATCAATTCCAGAAGTATATGAAGAAAGTGAAAAGAATACTGCAATATCGTAGAGCAGTAACAACCCCAAACCTTGTTTTTCCAAGTGTTATATTTTCAGTAGTACATGTGAATGCAAATAGGCTAAAAAAAAAGCACTGCATCAAATGCATGCTTGCACAAATGCTCACACAAGCATATGCCTTTATGACCTCTTGCTGATTTCTACAATAAAAATGAAGGTCAGAATTTTATTTTGATTTGCAAGTTATGGAAGAAGTGTCAGACAGGTACTGCTGGTATGCAATATTTACACACTTAATGACAGAAATATCTGAAATTAGCCGTCTTGCTCTTGACTTCAGAACCTGAAAACACACACACACACACACACACACAATAGCAGCAAGAAAAGCTTTTTTTATTCAAAGGTGTAGCACTCCTTTTATGATACTTGCTATCTACTATTGCCATCTAAAGCTTACTCCCTTAATGCTGATTGGATATTTTTGCTGAGGCATGTAGCAGTGAAGCATGAAGCAGTATTTTCCATCTACTGACATATCAAAAGGTAGCTTATCGGATCATCTTAGTTTGCCATTTTTCCTGCGTCACAGGTACATTCTTTGGTCGACTAGTCCTTGTTCCTTCGGGGAGGGGCCTTTCTCGTTACATCTCGTATCCTCGCAACCGCCTATTACAACAAGAACCCCACCTACTTTCTTCCTATTTGTGATACTTTCTCCACTGTGTAGCCTAGGCTACACAGAAATAGAAAAGAAATGAACAGGTCTGATTGTGGTCATGGTGGTGATGAGTTGTTAGTAAAACCAATAAATATACACGTTACCAGCCCCTAGAAGACCAGGGACAAAAAATGAGCATCACCCAAGAAGGCAGGATGTGCGTTGGCTGAGTTTGCATGGTTGTAGTAGGAAACAGTTACAGGGCTGCACAAGTTATATTTATACATCTTGTTTCATATCAAACTAACCTGCAAAACAAATGACTTACCTCTTTTTTACTATGAATATTTAAATACTTCGTTTTCTGAGTGCATGCAAATGAAATGTCACGTAACTAGCTGGTTGAATTTATTAAGTCCACTCAAAGATGATCCTTCTTACAGATGTAAACCTATATATTTAATTTCACAAACAAATAGCATTGACAGTCAGCCAAGAACACTTAATCACACATGCCTACAGGCTGGCTCCTTGCATGAATGGTTCTCCCTGATGCACCAGTAAAATTGAATTATATTCTGAGAAGAACAACAAACCTTTGATAACAGAATCCAAAGCATCGTTACCTCAGTTGCACTGAATATGCTGAACTCCTGTAAAAGCAAAAGAGCAGGGACTTCTTTTGAAAGATGTGCTTTCAATTGTGTATTCATTGTGGGTACACTTTTTCTTTCCTTTCTCTTCAGTCTTTCATAGAACCCATTATTCCATATTTAAATATAAAAATCTTGTTTGTTTCGGCCAGTATTAATGACTTCATATTTTATCTTTTTTTTTTTTTTTTTTTTTTGCTAGTAGACTGGAACTTCCTGCATGCGCCACAGTGGAGACAAACTTCTTTTTCTTTGTGAAATGAATAACATTAATTCTGATCATTTTCCTAATTAGTAGAGCTCTTCACAGGAGCATTATTTTTAAGTGCTGTTACCAGAATTACTCAGGAGAGCTTAGAGGTTTAGATTACTGATGTTTAAATTAATTAAAGAGATCTATCTGTGAATTTTCCCATCTGAGTTAAGATTCAAAATCTTTTTTGTTTGTTTTTGTTGGGTTTTGTTTGTTGGTGTTTCATTGGTGGCTTTTTTTTGGAAATGTTTCCAGCAACAGCAAATTTGAAGAAAATCTGATTTAAATGTTGTCTGCTGCACAGGAAATTACATTAACATTTCAGTTAAAAATTACATGTAGACAATTGCTCATTTATCCTGATGTCCCATATGTCTTAGCCTTGGGTAACTAAACACAGACAAGCTGAAATCAGTGGCATTGCAGTAACTTGTATGGGCCTGATCCTAACCCAGATATATTTGATAGTGAAAAAAGGCAAGGGAAAGTCTGGACACCTGCCTTCTTTTCTGAGTACTTCCCTTGTTGCTCTGGGCCTTCACGGAACAAAATAGCAGAAGACGCACTTCATGAAGCAAAAGCATGAGTGATGGATGAGACATTTGAAAGTACAGGATCTAATTTAGCTTCCACTGACTTTAGGCAGATGGACTAAACGCAAGAATGTGAAGTACTGCATGTATTTTAAAACGTTAATTGATTTACTTGAAGTTGTCTGCTGTGGCTGGGTGCAATAGAGATCAGTGGTGTTTTGGACACCAGTTGATGGGAGACTCCTAAGTATGGCAGTGGATCAAGACTCACTGCAGTGCTGTTACTGTGTAAAAACCACTTGAACTTTTTCAAAGTTAACAGAAAATTCTTGTTCCAACAAAGATAGCTACATAATCCCTATGGAGGCCAGGATCTGAGAGTAGGCGTAAACCCACTGAGCCCTGTTAGCCCCTCTCTTCCCTTCCTTGCTGCTGGCTGTAGTTCAGCCTTGGCTTGGAGCAGCTGTGCTCTGCTTCAGGGCTGAACTCGGACTATTTGCTGGCAGACTGCACTGCAGCATGTTCTTGCCAGCTTAGGCCAGCATTGGCCAGGCAGTATGACACACAGAGGCTCTTCTCTGGAGTGCTGGGGGCGGGGCTGAGCTATCTCAGAAGGAATTTATGCCATGGATGCTGCACAAGGACAGCCTTCAGCTTAGACACAGACAGCTGTGGACCAGAGCCAGGCTTTGGAGACCATGACAGACAACTACTGAACTGTAGGAAAAACAAAGTCCTGAGATAAAACATAGCTCAGATAAGCTGTCCTCCAAAAGCAGTAATGACTCAAGAGCTCAGTCCCATGCCATGGCATTTCATAGCAGTATTTACATTGCTGGACAAGCAAGAGATCAAATAGACATTTAGGCAGAAGCCACTAAGGAGGGATGTGACTATGGATGAACTGTGGATGGAGAGGTATTGGTTACAGAGCTTTAGGAAAATATTTCCAAATTTGATCTCACAAAATTTGGCTCTAAAATTTGCACATAGCAAAAATAGCCTTCTGAAAAGAATCATCCCTTAATGTAGATCAAGTCAGCTGAAGCTGACATTTGTTTAATTTGCATTAATTTCTATTCCTTCTCTCTCTCAACCTCCTCCTATTTTTTAATTTATTTTTTTTTAAATAACCAAAACACTTTGAAAGCAACAGAGATGAAAACAGTACTTCAGTGAAACTCAGATAGATAGAAGCTACCCACTAAAACTCATTTAATAGAGATCCCAAAGGCTTTTCTAAATGAAACCAATTACGAGCTCTTCCTGAGATAAGGTGATGGACCCCTGAGATGCTTATGTATAAAACATTTTCCATTAATAAGAAACCATTCCTCCTGAAGATGCTGTTTTTTAGCGTGCTGACAATTGCATCATCATCTTTATTAATGTCATTGGTGAAACACCTTGAAAATAATTCAAGAATGTAGAATATATTTGGATAGGATGCTGAACTAAAAATGGAGTGATCCTGTTTTATGCAATCTCACTGCTCCTTTGCAAAGCAATTAGATTTCCAATTGTGACAGTCTTAATGGTAAGATTCTGTCAGTTTTCAAGTTCAGGTTGTTTCCTGCTCTCCTCTGATAAGAAAATCAGAATGGAAAGTGCTTGCTTTATACAAAATATTATCTGTATTTGCCAAAAAAAACCCCTTACAGATGCTCTCATTCCTTTGAAATTTCTTTCCGAGGCCTGGCACCTCTCATGAATAGGGAAGGCAATTTTAACATACATCTCCACCTTTAATTCCTCAGTGCATCAGTTTTAGTGACAATCATTACAATCGAGTTGACAAGCCTACAAACCTGAGAGGCATTGTCAGAAACTGAAGTGAGCACCCAGCCTGAAATCAGAGCATTTGTTCCTTGACAGTTCCGGCATGGTGGCAGCCAGATAGGGCTGAAAAAAGAGAGAAGGCACTGTAGTTCCTCCTCGCTGATCTGAAGCCTGCAAACAGAGATCGTTTCAGACATAAATACTTGAAGCAGCCTGGTTTCCTGGGAGGCTGCTGTAAGAGTGAAGCACACCGATCCCTTCTCCGAAGGTTTGTGTTTCATGACCCCATTTTGATGACTGATTGTTTCTAACATTCATTCTCTGCAAAGATTCTCTCCTAGAGAACTCATTTATATTACAAATGAGAGGTTTTTGAGGGGGGTTCAGACTGTATTTTATCTCCTTATTCTTTCAGCTGACAAAAAAAAGGTTTAATGCTTGATCTGCTACTGAATTTTTACATTTTACATATATTATGTTATATACAAGCCATTTGATATACTCAACTTTTCAGGTTATTAACATATTTTACTTCATCCCTGTGGGTTTTTTTTTACAACGTCTGAAAATATGTTCAATGTTTTACAAAATGAGTACAGGCTTAGCATTAGCTCATAAAATCTGACAGTCCTGAAAGGGTCAGTGTTAGGGGCTTTTACTCATCAGTCATTATTTCTGTAATAGCTGTGTGGAAAAATAAAACACATGACAATCCTGAAAAAAACAAATCCTCACAAGTCAGTCATACACTGTTAAGATAGAATGTTTAATTTTAATTATGAGGTTTGAGTATATATTATAAAATATATCGCTCAAATAATTAATTGCCCTCAACCTGCATCTTTCAAAATGAAATGTTTCATGCAATAAGTTACTGAACATACAGAAATGAGCCGTTAGCCACCCGTGTTAGGAATGAATATACCTCCCTCTGTACAACCTGGCCTAGAATACTACCAAGCATCTCCAATGTTTACTTCACAATAATTTCACCACTGGAAAATGCTGATCTTGAAAGCTCAATACTGGAAGCTCTGCATTTCCCCCCACTATTTTGGTTGTTGTTTGAAATGCAAACTTGGTGATTTATTTTTTTTAATATGCAAGCTGTAGTGCAGGTATGTTTTTGTCTGGCACCAAATAGAAGTCAAAGCACCAATACCAACATTATTAAAAAAATAAAATCACAGGGCAAGTATAGAAGCTGCCCATCCATTCTCATTCTACAGGTCCTCCAACTGCCATGCTGAAAGTGAATGTCTCAGACAGTAACAAATCTGGTCTCATGGCTGAGAGTAAGACCTACTGCAGAGGATTTCAGCCAGCACCTCTCTTTACAGTGAAGATACTACAGCACTGACACTCTGCTGGTCTCCACAGGGGCACTGAGACATGGAGGTGAGGGGCATTTCTAAGATCCCAAACCATTTAGGGAATACTAGGTTAGAGCTGACTTGCAGAGTTGGCATAATGCATTTCCAATTGCTGTTCCATGTGCAAAAGGGGATAAGCATTCCTCCAACTGCACTGGCATCCACTAGCCCTGACAGTGATGGATGGCACTAATGATTAATAATAAATGGCTATTCTAATTGCAAGAAGATTAAAAAAAAGAATCTTTTTGAACAACATTTCTATACCCCAGTCCACTTCTCTTATGATTGGAAGATGATTATCTAGTATTCCCAGGCATTATATTTGAAGTTCATTTACTCCCAGACTGGTAACATAATCATAATAAAACCAGATTTATTGGTTTGTTTCTCCTTCTAGCCCAATTAGGTAAAGCACAGAATTTTATAGGATATTGAGGACACTGAAGCAGATGCTGAATAATAATGGCTAATCTCTGTTCATTGTGATATATCCCAGAACAGCTGCAAATGATGGCTGAGCTCAGTTATTATCCTGGATAGCATGAAAATTAAGGATCTCTTCCAAGTACTTCCTCTGCATTATAGACTTACTTTCAGCTTCTAGCTAGTTCTTTTCCCTCATGTGATTGAAACTCCATGAATCTCCACAGGTAAGGACACCTCTTCCCCATTCTATACTTGCTTACAGGGGATGACTCTATCTGGACTATCCCAACAAACATTCTAATAGGTCCAAAAAAGACAGAGGCTTCAACAGGTAACTACAAGTGATGATTCACTTGTGTTGATCATACTGAAATGTAGGTTTTGAAAATATGATATATACAAAAAAAAAAAAATAATGATGAGACTACAGGCACTTTTCGGGGTATCTGTGAAACCATGTTTTTAATCAACAAAATGTTTACAGATAGCATAACACATTATGTGTTAAACATGGGGAGTCTCAATCCTTTTAGGAGAAACAGTCAAAATGCAATAGTCCTTGTTAAATTACAGCACAGAACCACATGCCTTCAGCAGCCCCTTTGTGCTTCATGTTGTATGAGGCATTACAGCACAACATATTGCTTCCCAGGTCATACAATTGTCCCAGGTAAGAGCATCATGGAGCCACTGTTTCTGAAATATTTCATCTTCTATTCAACCATGTTTTTCTTGTTCCATTGCCTCCTGGTTTTGCATTCCAAAAAAACAGAAATGAATATAGTTTGAGGGACTAAACATCACTAGAATTGGTGCCTAGGAAAATATCTCACGAATGCCATCATTCATCTTACAAGCAGTAAAGCAGTAAGATATGGCAATTTTAGTGTTGTATTTTAAAGAGAGTTACGTATGTTAGGCCTGTGGGCTTTTTTGTGCATTAGACAACTCCAAAAATAGGTATGAGTGTAATTGCCTAGCATTGCCTAGTAAAGGAGCCTGTATACTAATACCAAAGAGATATGAAGCTCAACATTTTGAGAAAGTTGAGCTGGAGCAATTTCTTTTCCTTCATCCCATATGTAGTCTAGGGGGATGTGAGGGCAGAGCATTTGTCCACACATGCTGCAATACAGCCGTGCCAGCAATCTGCAGCAAAGATGACTGTAGGCTACACAGTCAACAAAAATGGTGCTGTTTAATGAAATGTTTGTAGCCTTTTTCAATACAGAATGTTCCTCTAAAACACAAATGTGGTGTCTGTATGCATGTGTTTCAATGATTATGAAAGTACTGTCTTCAGTATTGGGCCCCTCACTACAAGAAAGACTCTGAGGACCTGGAGCGTGTCTGGAGAAGGACAACAAAACTGTGAGGGGTCTGGAGAACAAGTCTTATGAGAAATGACTGAGGAAACAGGGATTATTTAGTCTGGAGAAGAGGAGGTTCAGGGGACACATTATAGCTCTCTACAACTACCTGAAATGAGGTTTTGCTGAGGTGGGGATGAGCCTCTTCTCCCATTCATCTAGAAATAGGACTAGAGGGAATGGCCTCAAGTTGCTCCAGGGGAGATTCAGGTTGGATATTAGGAAAAATTTATTCTCTGAAAGAGTGGTCAGGCACTAAAATGGGTGGCCTAGGGAGGTGGTGGAGTCACCGACCATGGAGCTGTTCAAGAAATGTGTAGATGTGCTACAAAGGGGCATGGTTAGTGCAGAAGTATTGGTGGTAGGTGGTCAGTTGGACTACATGATCTTAGAGGTCTTTTCCAACCTTGGTGATTGTATGATTTTTTGATTCTAAAGCTACCAGTTGCAGATACTGGCATAGACTCTCAGAGCTTCCCTGAAAGCAGTGGAACTGAGACAGCTTTTACCCTCTAAAGATTAAGTTCATTCTTTATTCCAAAGAAGAGGAAAAAAATCGCAAAGATGTGCCACCTTCTTTTGTACCAACACAGTCCTGTTCTAGACAACTCAATACCACATTCCAGCAAGAGCGAATACTTCCTCTGTCTTTGTGCCTTCTGTCCAACAGCCCTAACCTGTGCCTGCTCATTTGCAATGTGGAAGGGAGGCCACATAACCCAGAACACTTGTTCCTTAGGGCTGCTCATCAGCCCTCTGCAGGAGTTGGGTGATCACCCACACTTCAAACTGACCCTTAACAAGTGGCCCTGTCAAGGACTGTATAGTCTAGACCAGTTTCCTGAGTCATCCAATCATCTGAATCAAAGGCTCTAAATTAAAATTGTCACTTGAAGGCTTTTAACACTATGACTTCCACTATGCTTCATTCTCAGTTTTGAAAATGTGAAAATGTAGGGAATGACTGGCATAGGAAAGAAAGAAAGTTAAATATATTTCTAATAAAATGTATGCTACATATGATGTTTCTTGCATATCTATTGCAACAGCTTTCAAACTCCTCTTTTGAAATGATTTTAGCTTTAGTAAGCACTTCAGAAGACGAGTTCTTTGTTGATCCATAATGACAAAAGAATACTTAGTTTGTTACTGAACTACATCTTTCTCAATCAATGACAATTACACTAACGCTTGGGTGTGAAGTGCTCTTTCTTCGACACACCTTGAAACTTTACAAAGGACCAAAGCATGCAGTTTATCATCACACCTCACCATGTCAGATGATTCACATTGTGGTAATTCAATCAGCACTAGATATTTAAAGACAAATTCCATGGAATTTCTATTAGTTACTGAGCTATCTTTGAACATTATTTTTACCCATTAGGATGCCAGCCAATATTTTAGCAGAGTTTTTGCTTAATTTGACAAGGCAATTACCTCCAATTAAGGAACTCTCATCTTTTTTTTTTTTTCTTTCAAAGGCAAAGCTGTCTTGTGCAATTTGAATACAGTTTGCAAAATCTGAAATCATCCACATGCATTTTTGCTTGTCTTTGAGCCTGGCAACTGTTGAGATATTGAATTTTACTAAATCGTCCAAACAAACCATTACTCTTGTAGTGGTGGTGGTGCGAGCCAAATAGTAGCCTGAAGCAGAGCTGCTTGTCTCTGTTAAAGCCCTGAACTAATAGGTTCATAATGAAAGCAACAATTCAAACTAAACTAAGAAACATGGAAGTGCCTGTGTAGCTCTCACAGAAGTGAATATGTTGTTTCATTACAGTTCCATGGTAAGAGGCCACATCTTTACTCACCTTTGAAATCATGAACAAGATTTGCATGCACAGACCCTCTACGAGGAGAATTCCCAGCACATTTAGGAAGTGCAGCTCAAACCCTTCTTACTTGTGAATATCAAGGACCAGGAAAAAAGGAATAGGATGAAAATCACTCCTTGACATTAGGGTGAAGAAGACATCAAGACTTCTGTTCTGTCTTGAAGACTTAAATGAAAGACAATTGCACAGGTCTGCACCAGTCTTCTGTATTAGAGTGGATGCTATTCCAGAATGCAGTGCACTTTTGCATGCCCAAGGGGAATGGTAGTACGCTGCTTCAAAAATCTGCTTCACAGTAGATCAGATTTAGATATACGTCTTGCCTCAGTGATGACTAACAAGAGCTTAAAATTCAGTTCTTCCTTCAGTACAAAGTTCCAGATTAATTACAATATTTCTTTCTGCTGTTTTTTACTGAATCATATTATTCCTAAGACAGTGATCTGCTCAACACATGTACACCATGATCTTACCATTCTGATAACCGGATTTCAATCACTCAGCTCCCTCAAATTCATTTTTACGATTAATTTCATAATGTCTCTATGTGATCTAGAGAATGGTAGTATTTTTCCTAAGGTGGAAGTTTGAACTACAGCTGACTCTCCAAGCTCCCTTGCCTCCTCTCCTTGACTGCTGAAACTGATCTGTCCTCTGTTTTAGACAAATAATGCTATTTCAGAAATGTCTCATTAATATAAACAATAACGTCGATGATGTTTTTTTCTCCTGACGCTGTAGCAGACATACATAAGATCAGTTGTTACTGTGCTCATGCTGAGTTACTGTAAGCACAAAGAATGCATCATCACTGGGCAATAATTTTGCCAGACCAAGGCTGCGAGTTTGCCCTCTGAGGGCTGTCTGTAAGCAGATAATACTGTTGAACTAGACAGAAGGATTTACAATGAACCTCTTTTTAATTATCATGCGTAACTCTAGGGAGCTTTTCAACAAAATTCTCTTTGAGTAATTTTAATATGTTTCTAAAAGATTTAAAGTGATATAGGTCCAGAAGCAGAATAATATGTGTTGCTATTTTTAAATGCTGGTGTAAAACCCCAGCTGTACAGCTTTGTCTGTATTCGTATTTTATTAATCAGTCCATTTTAATGTCCTCACTTTTCTCTCTCTCTCTCTCTCATTCTCTTCCTCTAAGTCCCTGTTCAGCTGCTTCCCAGAGACCATTTTAAAATTAATTCAGATGACTCTAGGCATTTCTGATATGACTATCATTACAAGACTATCCTCTTGGTGAACCAGTACTTGAAGCAGTATTATTTGAGGACCTTGTCTCGTTGCTTCCTCCAAGATAACAATAGGCCAAATCCTGTTTACTTATTTATAATTTAAATGAATTTAAATGAATATATCACAGGATAATTGATTTTCGTAGTATATATTAAAATAGAGAAATTGTAAGCTCCAGCTGTTTTTCAGAGGGGGAGATGACACCGATCATTGGTACCTCTAGTAACAAACTCTTCAGTCAGGAAAATCATGCATCCGTGATGTATTTCCTTTGGCCTATTGGGCATCTGAGACAATTACTCTTCTGTGATCAGAGGCCAGTTCTAACTAACAGCTTTGGATACTCCACTGAGCCTGAAAGAGTTCTTGGCAGACCACCGATTTTAAGTGGGTCTAATGTTGGTTCAGGTTAAACACTCTTTGGATGGCAGCCATTAGTGCCATCCAGCACAACAGTTAATGGGACATCTAGCCATAATTTGTGCACTCAACCAGTTAAACAAGAGCAAAAAGTCTGATTTTGTTGACAGAAAAAAAGAGTCAATTACATTTCAAATGTTTTTGCTTACTTGATCCTCTTTCTTCTTTTGTTTTCTTTTAAAGTTGTCTTGTGGATCACTGTATATATTGAGAGCCAATAACATCAGCATTGGCAATTAGCCTGAGATCAGTGCCTGAGCTTCCTTAGGGCTAAAGTCATGCTTGTCTCCCTTCCTAAAGGCATGGTGACAGTGTTCATGCTTCTCATTTTCTCAGAACCTCTGGTGTGTTCATGGTGCTTCTCCATCCAGGTTGCACTGGCAAAGCTTAATTCAACTGAAAGTTCCCATTAGACTTTCTTAAGTGGAATTCTCCTAAATTGGAGGATGCTGAACAATATTTATGAGGATTCCAGACTATGTTAAATCTCTGACAGCTTTTCCATCTTTTCCAGCTTTTAGTTTACAAGTGGAGAAAAATGCATGTCTTCTTAGTGTTTCAGTCATCTTTCCTGATATCCAGCGCTGAAGAACAGTAGTACCAAGGAATAGCTGATAGCTGATAGCTGATATCTGACATCCATGAAGAGAAGGAAATCTTCATTTGTAGGATATATACATGGTACTACCAGGTAATCTCCTCTGTCATACCTGTTATTGCACCATAACGTATACCCCCATTCTCTTATTACTTAATTTTGAATAAATGTAAAATAATTTCATGGAAGATAAAAACGCATTTTTAACAAACTGGTTGGGAAAAGAAAAAAGTGATCTTTACTAATAGCAACTTTGCTATAGCAATTTTCATCTTGTGAGCAAGAATTACTTTGAAATTGCATATACCTTCCCATTTTATCTAGGTGATGGAGTGATTAAGCTTGAGGGATTGTTTAACTTACGTATTTTGTTCTACCAGTGTGTCCATTTATGTTGTTAAAAGTGTCAGTCAACGAAAGACACTGTTAACTTCAAGTCCTTTAAAAAGCTTACTTGAAGTCAATGGCATTACTCTTAGTGCATAATATAGAATAGATATGGAAATATCTGCAAGATCAGGATCTTATGTTGGCAATATCTCTGGGGCTCAGCATATTTCTCATTTTAGTAATGTAAAATATCTTATAAATGTCAGACAAAATATGCATGTTCTGTAAATACATACAATATCTCAATGAGTTTAGCTAACAGTTTTCTACATAAAAATAATAAACATAATTAAAAATAATAAACATAATTTAAAAAATCAACCTAAAACATCAAGTTGATTATTTTAAAAGACTCAGGATAACATATCCTGGGTACCATCACTGTTCTTCCAGAGCAATGATGTTTTTCTAAGTCCTCATGTTGTTGTACATAAAATAAGAAATATCTTCACTGTCCTCTGAACAGTGTCTCAGATGTGTAAGCTGAGAATGAAAACCTTACACGCAACTGTTAGTTATTTCTGGGTTCCTTTTTCTTTACATCTCTTTTTCTTCTGTTTCAGGAACATAATAAATCCACCAAAGTTTCCCATTTGCTGCCCAGATGTCCTCCAAATAGATTCTTGGATACTGCTGGTTGCTCCTTATATGTCCCATCATAACCAATGATTCTTAATGCTAATTTTTTTTTTCCATCTAGCTATTAAAAATGACAGGCAGAATTATGCAGCAGAGGATTTGTTTGGGAAACCTCATTTACAGTCTGTACATACACTCAAGGAGACAAGCCCATTTCTTAAATACATCTGTAGTTTAGGAGGAACCTGTGATAAATCTAAACCAAGAAGAATATTTTGATGAGCAGAGGCTAATAATGCATCCTTGCCTCTCACACTCTAGCAGAAAAAGGTATTCACAATCTTGTGACAATGAGCACTACATGAAGCTATACTTACTGTGCTGCTGCAGGTTGCCAGGTGTTAACATTTTGGAACCTTACAAACTGTCACTTATTCATTTTGTTTATGGATAATTTTGCAGTGACACACTATTAATTACACTTATTAGTGATTAATACAACGTTCTCACTTTATAAATATGCAATTCAGAGGCAGTAATTTGTGGAGACGTTTTTCTACTGGCATGATAAATGTTTATGTGCTTTCTGTCCCGTTTCACCAATATGAGCTGGGTTTCTTTCAGTCCCTTCTGTGACTATCTGGGTTAAGAGGTTGAAAACAAGTTACCACCAGCTATGTTAGTCTAACATGCAGGAACAGCTGCTTTATCTGTATTCAGTTTTCCATATGGAGCTACAGTAGAACACCACAGTGCTACAAAAATGAACCGCTTCCCAGCTTAGGGCTGGAAATCTTTAAAAAAACTGCTTTGAACAGGCCTTCTTCATGACCACGTTGTCTAGCTGTCCTGTCGGCGTAGGCAGGGAGGTACTACAGATAGTGGAAGTTGTAGGCCATCTCTCTGCTACTAAAGGCAGACGCATCTGAAGCATTCTTCCCAAGCTTGCCAAGGCAAAGACCTTCAAGCAAAAGGCCATATTTTATCTTTCTTTTTTTTTTCCCCCTTAAATTTAAATTTTGGCAGGTGTTACTTTGTTTTTGAATTCTCTGTGGGTCTGTTTGTCCCTGACCAGTGGTTCTGGAGACTGCTTGGCATTTGTGACTCATGGCATGAACACCTGCTTCCTGGCATTCCCAGGGGCATTGGGAAAATTGGAGCTGTTATGTACAAGCTCTATATTTCCCCACAATTTAAGGCCAAGAGAGATTATCATATGATATGATTATCATATCATGTCTAGTCTGATGTCTTGTGTGCCAGTGACTACTAGATGTTGTGTATATGTACCTCAAGGTTGAGACAATTACTTTCATTAGTCCATGGTGCTTTATTCCTTGAGAAGCCAAACTGCTGTGTGTCTGAAGCAGTATCTGAGACTCCTGCAGCTCCTGAGAACAGATTAGTCCTTATATGCCCAGATAATCACAGAGACAATCTCTGCAAAAATTCACCATCCTTGCCAATTTGAGCCAGAAAATTCTCTACTCCTCTTGGACTTGACTAAATTCAGATGTCTAAGATCATTTTCTGCATTGGTTTACTCTCTTCTTGGCTAGAGCAAAATGAATAATCCATGCTTCAAGGGAACGGAAAAACTTCTACTGCAGAATATATCAGGCCAAATATCCTCTGGGAGGAAGGGGAAGGGATTCTTCCTCACCTCTGTAGGCAGCCAACTGGAGCCCTTGAGTACAGAATTTGATTATACTCATTACCTTAATGCCAACCTGCAGATGTCTGAGTGAGCAGGGTGTAATTCAAGCCATCTTGTGTCAACCATAATGGAAGAAGTTACACAGATAGGACATTCTAATGGATGTAGGGCTCAAGGGATCACCAGGGAATCTTGCCTGATGTGACTCTCCTTTCTCCCTTGTTTGAGGCTCCTTTGTCCATTAGAAGGTCTCCCAGAAGCTGAAGTAAAGCCAATATTTAAGAAAGAAAGACAGTTTTTCGGACAGTATCAAGCAATGGTGAATGCACCACCTCCCTTTGTAAGCTCTTACAGATTTTAATTACCTTTACTGCTAGGAAATTGCATCTGATTTCAAGGTTGATTACATCTAACCTTAAACTTCCAGTCACTGGATTTAGTTCTGCTTTTGTCAGCAAGAGTGAAAAAGCTCACCGCTGTCTGTTGTCTTTTCCATGTATCCTCTCAACCTTTTCTTGGTTAAGTGGAATATGCCCAGCTCTTTAAGCCTCCCATCACAAGACATGTGCTTGACTTGCAAACTATTTGGATTTTCTCCAATATTTTCTCATCTTCTTTAAAGTGCAAGCACCAGAACTGTACTTGTTATTTTAGGATTGTGCTGGGTCCTTGCCATAGCTTTGCACTGAGATCTTGTGTTAGGAGCGATTATCCAGGATAATCACTTTTTTGTCATTCCCCAAGTCTCTGCTTTTTGAGACAGTACCCATTCCTACAAGGTTTTGGTCCCCGGAGGTATTAATTTGCATTTGAATGCATTAAAATGAATTTAGTGTGCAGCTTGCTGGACAGTGATCATTTAGCCAAATCAAATCACTGCAGAAGTAATATATCTTCTTTATTTACTGTGCTAAAATACACTGTGTCATATACAAGCCTTAAAAGCACAGATTTTATCTCAGCTTCTACTGCTGAAAACAATATAAAATTGTATTAGATAAAAACTGTTTCTGGCTCTGCTGGGAAAGCTCCCCACATTGAATGAAACCTCCCCATTAAAAGACTACATCTTTAAAATTTGTCAGTGAGACACTTCTTAATCCCCATAATGTGTGAGTTGTTAATTCCGTGTAATGTAAGACTGGAAATCAAAATGTCATGTGGTATTAAGCCAACTGCCTTGCAGAAATCCAAGTCTGTCCTATCCATACAGCAACTTTTCTTTTATATAAATTTTCTAAATAACCAAAAACTCCACTAGAATGTCTGACGAGATCTAACCCCTACTAACCCAATTTAATTAGCATGAAATACATTTATTTTCCGGTTCTAATATATAAGCATCCTAGAAGTGCATACTGTTTTGTGAGCAGCCCAAACACCAATTTCAGGCAGTGGATGGTGTATAGCAGAATACTGTTCTTCACCACTTATATTTTTCTCTAAATCAGAGCTAGGTGGAGTATGAGCTGTACGAGTTGAGCTTATTTACAGCTGCTGTTTCTCTTTCAGAGCTAATGAATTATTGACAATCTAAGGATTTTCTGTTATATAAACCAGAAACTCTGTTCTTTAATACAGAGCAGCTCCTCACTATGTAGAAAGGGGAGTATATGCAAAGCTGGCAAGATCATTCAATATGACAGAATTTGTCAAATACAGGAAACCAGGAACTACTGGTACATCTTGAAGACATTGTTTCAGGTCCAATCCTCCAATCCCTGTAAGTGCGGCATCAGGAAGCAAGATGGACTCCAGAACAATGCTACCAGAGGTACTAATGGAAATTACAAGATGAAAAGGATTTGTGGTGGCCCTCTGCAAAGATCACTTCTCTCCATTATTCTTCTTGGGGCAAAACCTCAGCATCTATAAATGCAGTGGTGGTGCCCATGGGCTGAGAGGAGCACAAAGTTTGTTGACATCACTGATCTACAGAGACAGCAGATGCAGATACCCAATTTAGGAACATGACTATAGTGTGAACACTGGAGTTTGTGTTGCTTTTAGAATTCCCATGATGCATCATTTCACGCTTTTTGCTGCTGTTATGGCTCAGTGCAGATTATTGCTCTGGGCCCTGTCTGTGTCTTCCTATTGAGCATAGAGTCATGTCAAGGAGAACGTGCCACTGACATGTCTTTGCACTGTCCTCTACAAAAATGTACAATGGCTCATGAACAGAAAAAATACTCCCTCTAAACTCTTACATACATACTGCTTAAGATAAGGCAATTACATGATTTAGTTCTTGGATGTATCTACTTTTACCATATGGATTTCATTTGCTGTTGGCTATGAAAAGAACGAACCCTCTAGTTAAAGGAATATTAGTTAATGGATAAGAAGAAGGTCACTCAACTTATTCCAGCACTAGAAGAAGAGTTGGTTTTGCACAAGGTTGTGAATATCGGGCAAGCTTTAAGGACTGGTAATACCAGATTGTCCTTTAATTTAGCCATTGAAATGTTTTGTTCATGTTCATAAATTTGTAAGGATCCAACCCTGTGAAGTCATATTTGCATGAATAAGCCTTATTCACAAACAGTCTCAGTGAATTACGTTGGTTCATCTGCATCAGAAAAGAATAATAAGGATGGTAGTACTGGGTCCTCATATATTTTTATGATCAAAATTATTTTATGAGGTAAACTTAAGAACCATCTGGCATCACCTATCATTTCATGCTGCTTAATTTCAATAGCTATGTGTAGAAGTCAGCAAGTATTAGCAATTTCTTTCTTATCTGAAGGCAGCCAAATGACCTTCTCCATTAGACTTATATTCCTTCCTAACAGAGGATTACGCCTTTGACTTCTATTTATCATATAAAACAGATGAGTGAGACAATATGCCTATGAGAAATCCTCTACGGGGTCTGTTCATGGAGCATGTTCTTGAGAGTGAAGTTTCTTCCACCGAGAATAATAGCACGTTCTTCCTACTGCACACATAGCCAACTGAGGGGGAGCGTGACATCAGCTGTATTTCAGTTCTTACAAATCTCTGACACTTTTAACAGGGAGTAGCTGTGCATCACTTTACAGTAATCTTCCCCAGAAAAATTACCATCTTTTCCTTTACAAAGATATACTAAACACCCATTAATTCCAACTGAAGTTACAGATGCTTAGCTGCTCTCAGGAGTGAGTCTTTGAATACAAACCTGCAAACCAGCTACTCTCATGCAGCTCGTCAGAAAACTTGTTTTATGAACTGCAGAACTGCGATTTCATCAACAAAAATAAATACTTCTGTTCTTTGTGATGTTCTTTGTTCTTAGTACAAGGAATCACGCACAAGTCAACAGGATGAATAACACCATGGGTAATGTGGCAAGTAAAGTCATGCAAGCTGGGATCCGTCTTCCCTTACACTGTTACAATAATTATATAAATGATTCAGTCCACAAAATGCTTCTAGAGATTCAATTTTAAAGGGAATTTACCACAACGAAGAGTGGGCATTTTTATCTAATCAAAGAATTACTTTTTGCTGTTTACCCAAATGAAAAGATTAGCCAATCTTTTTCATTAAAAAAAAATACTTTAGCAGCAAGTCACTCCAAGGAGATTTTCAGTGCTTCTGATATGAATGCTGCACTGTGGGTATGGAAAACCAAGTGCATCCGCCCTGGGTCCCATACTCTGTTGTCAGATGCCTATATTCTGAGCAGTAATAATATAAACACAAGTTGAATTTGAAAAAAATGGCTCCTGTACTAGAGATTTGGGGTTCTCAGCAATGATCAAAATGAATGTCTTAAAATGAAGTTAAGTCAGCTTCAGTCAAAGGAATAAAACTCTCAGAGCCTGAGAATCCCATTACGTGTCCCTTTGTAAACAATACAGGGCTGGCGGTCTGGTCATGGCTCCTCCTGGTGCTGGCTTTGGGGCACCACCCAACCCACTGTCAGCAGGAATGTGGGCTCATGTACTGAGTTTTTGGTTTTTGTGTGATTATGTCCTCAAAGCTGGGTTGAGTCAGTCAGTGAATGAGAGGAACACATAGGAAACTGACAAAAGTGATTTCTATCAACTTCTGTCATATTTGCTATTTTCTCTTACACCAGTAAGAATGTAAAATGATGGGCATATATAAAAATGTTTATGAGCCAATTTTCAAATATTCCTAAGAGCAAAGAAGGCAGAGTTTGGTACAACACAAAGGTCTGGTCCTACATTATCTTGTATATGATACAATATGATTCAGACAAATTATTCAGGGGGGTATTTACTTGGTTAGAGATTCTTAGGATTGAGTCTTAATGACGGGGAGTGGCATTTAGCAGCTTATTTGTAGTGTTTTTCCTTCTCACCCCTGAAACAGACCATCTAGCCAAGGCCATAACGATTGTCCTGACCCAGCAGTTTCTCTTTAAAATGGCCTATATGAAGATAGCACAGGTTTGTATAGTTAGAGGCAAAAAACGCTACTGAGGAAATTCAAGCCAATTCCTTTTCTGCTCTGTATAGCATTTAAGAAGACTTTCACCTTACGGCAAATAAACCAGACACAAAATGAAGATGAATCTTTCCCAAATCCTCTTTATGCGGGCACCGTCAGTGGGAGACAGACATCAGGAACTCTTCATGCACAAGGTAAATAGGAAGTTCACTTTGCACAGCCCGCAGAGTGCAAAACGAAGTGTGTTTCAGTGAGAGGAAACCACTGGCAACGTTCCTTCAAGCCTAGTCTGAAGGTCCATTTCACAGAAGAACCTCTCTGGGTTAGAGGAGAAGCTCACCCTGGTAAAATCAAAGAGGGGATTCCACATGGGACCACGGCAAAGGGTTGGTTGGGTTGGGTGCAGAGCAGGCTCTCCTACTGCAGCCAAAACGGTGCTGCAGCAAGTTGGCCAAATCGAGTATTATCAGCTGGCAGTAAGAGTTTAATTTTTTATTTTTTCATTCACATTGGCTATGCAACAAGCCTTATTCAGGATCTTATTGCAACCTCCTTATTCAGGAGGAGCCGAGACGGCACCGGGGCGAGCAGCGGGGGTATCCCCGGGAACCCCCCGCACACCTGCCCCGGAACCTGCGAGGAGAGCCCAGAGTATCCCGGCCTGGAGGGGAGCGGCATCCCGCCGGCATCGCCGCTCCGGGGGAGCATCACCCGCCGTGCCTGCGGGAGCGCGAGGGGAGTCTCCTCCTTCCCTCCCTGCCTCCCCCTCTGCTCTCTCCTCCCTCCCGCTGCCTGCAGCCGCAGCGCAGGGCAGGAGGGAGCGGCGGCGGCAGGCAGAGCCGCCCGGCCCGGCGGAGGCAGGAGGGCGGGCGGGCGGTGGCTGCTCCACGGCCCCGCCGCCCCGGCCCCGGCCCGGCCGCGCCGCCGGCAGGCTCCGCCCGGCTCTCCCATGGCGCGGCGGCCCCGCGCCAGGTGAGGCTGCGCTGCCTGTTGCGCCGAGCCGAGCCGAGCCGAGCTGAGCCGCGCCGCGAAGTTTTGCGGGAGGCGCCGCCGCTCTGCGATGTGAGTTGCGGGGTCCTGCGGGCACGGTTTGGGGGAGGCAGCACCACGAGAAAAGTCGACGGGGAGGGAGGGAGGGAGGCGAGCGGCGCTGCTGCCGCTGCCCAGGGGCTGCCGTACTGTGCCGTGGCTGGGGCTCTGCCGAGGCAGCGGGAGAAGGGGGAATTAAGGGGCGGAGGCTGCGGGGAGGGGGCCGCCACCCGCTTCCTGGGGGAGACGAGGAGGGGAGGCTCCCATCCCCGAGCCCGAAAAGCAAAGGAAAAAGCGCCCGCCGCCGTGCCCGGGTTTCCAAGGCGCTCGCTCGGTGCCGAGGTCGCGCCGATCCGCATGCGGGCGGCGGCCGGGGCGCGGAGCCGGGGGAAGACGCCGTTGGTGTCGCCGTGGGATTTTTCCACTTTGAGACCTACCCGGACCAGTTGCTACGGAGCAGGCGGCGGCGATGGGGAGGAGAGCGGCTCCCTCCGAACGCGAGCAACAAATGGCAGCGGGGGCGGCGGCGGAGCTGGCCGCGGCCAGGTGAGCTGCACCGCCCGCAGCCCCGTAGGGCACTGGCGCGGGGGGCGCTGCGGTCCCCGGGCGCAGCCGCAGCCCCCCGGGTGCTCCGGGTGCGCGGCGTGGGGCTGCGGGCGGTGGGGAACCCCCGGCGGGGCACGGCCGCGACCTTAGAGCAGCACGGAAATGCCAGGCGGCCGGCAGCGCGCCGGTGCTGGGTGCTGTGCGGGTAGCAGCAGGCTGTGCCCTCGCCTTTCTGGGAATCTTTGCGTCCAGAATTTCCCCTCCCCTAAAATTTAGGACATGTCTGGGATGTGCCAGCGGGAATTTTTCTTTTCTTCTTGGCTTTATCCCTTAGAAATTAGAAGATTTTAGAGAATTGGTCAGAGAATCGCAAAGCCCTTCAGGCTGCTGATTATCAGCCGGTCTTGCTGAGTGTCCCTAGAGATCAGAAATGGTGTGATTACAGAATGAGAACAGGCAGATAACTTGAGAAGCACGGAGAAGCCAACTCCTCACGGAGTCGGAATGAAAACCGACCAACCGATGTGTAGTGTTAGTCTCAAAGAAATGAGCCCAGAGGTATTAACATACATATGGAAATGACAAAATAAGTGACTGCTCTTGAGAGGATTGTAATTATTTAAAAATAATAACCATGATGAAATGTTACAAATTTGGCAAGGAAAGGAAAATGAGTGTTTTTAGAGCCCCGAACTCTTCCTAGGACGGCCTCTCTGAGTGCTGAATGGGAGCAGAGAATAATTTCTTCTCATGGTAATCCATCTAACAGCTTGTGCATTTAAATTGCAAGGTGTGTGTCACACAAAGCATTCAATGGAAGGCTTTGATATAGGAAACTACTGCGTTCAGTTGGCTTACGTGTTGGTATTTTTCTTAGTAATTTAATTAAAAAGGACAGACACACAATGGGCTTCTGGTTTGATTTAGAGGGAAAGAAGAAAGTGATTAAGCTGTAGAACAAACTAATTTGCAAAACCTTTGCTGTGTTCAGAGTCTAGTTCTCTAGTTGAGTTTCTGTATCTTGCTTGGAATTAAGGATAGTGGTGTGATTGCTGAGCTGTTTCTGCAGCCCTCGCTTGTGTGAGTTGCTATGGGTTTCTATGGGATCACTCCTACAGGTAGTACTCAGATGACTCAAGGCAGCAGAACTGGGCCCATTGTCAGTCCCGCACGCAGTGTGCTGTGGGGATGTGCTTGTTGCCACTGATGGGAGGTCCGTGGCTGAGGTAGGGGAACAGCTTGGGTTTGAGCCTAAACCGCTTGCACTTATTCAGCTGTTGCTGCTGGGGTTACCACCCTGAGGCCTGCTGTAAAGAAGCACTGCCTTTGGTATGAGCAGGGTGAGCTCCCGTGGCTCATTGTGGCTTTCTGTTGGCATGTGGCGAGCTGAAGCTGCTCAGCATCTCAGAGAACAGGGCCAGAGTGATCGAGGAGGAGGATCAGATCTGCAACTGTCAAGAATCAGCGTGTTTTGGCTCAAATTAATCAAATAAATTAGTCAAAAAAAGAAATATCTTTTTCATAGTTATGCACTCTGGATCCATTCCTGTGCTGGTAAAGTCCGTGGGAGCTTTGCTACAGCATGAAAAGAATAGCAAGGTGTTGTGGTTTGTCTCTACCATGTGCTTCACAGGGTTTTATTTAAAGTCTTTTGTAAGCAAGGGATCTTTTCCTGCTCATTCTGAAGCTACGTTAGAACCTGACTACCTTCAGAACAACCGCATCATAGGGCAGCTCAGGAAATCGTCTCCCAGCAGTAGAACTGGAGTTTATGAAACTGGCCTTCCTTAAAGTGCAGACTTGGGTGTCTAACCCCAGAGAAAATGCGTTGCTCTATTACAAACTCACCTTTAGATGTTCACTTTCAATAATAAGACACTTCTAAATCTCGCTTTCAAGGGATTTCGTGTTATGTCATTACGAATATTTATATACCTCACACGAGGGATTATCTCTGTCAGGAAGGATTCAAAACTTTTAATGAAATGAATAATTTAAGAAGCAGGAAAATGCGTAGGAATATTTGTCATCACCATTTCAGTTGATGAGGTGGACGGAGGAAGGAGCTTTTCATGGTGTAGAATATTGTATTTTTGGTCGCAGGATTTACATGTAGCTGCCGTCCTTGTTGTTATTTGCATGCAAGTTCTTTGCATCAGTCCTGACTTGAGAATGCAAATTAAATCAGTGTTCTGTGCCCAGCAAAATTATCTTTGTGGTTTTGCTTTATCCAGTGAATTTTTTTAGTAGATATGAGGAAAACTCTTACAAAGCTCTGAAATCCAGAAACCTATAATGCAAAGAGAACCTTATTAAAAAAAAAAAAAAAGATATTTGAGCCAAGAATAAATTATTGGAGTTCATGGATTGTATAGCATTTACTTTGGCCTGTTTGACCAACTCTTTTTAAATATTAGCTTATTTACTAAAAGTCATCTCCTGAAAGTGCAGACTGGGTTGGATACTTGAGTGCTGGTACGAATCAAAAGTTGATACATCTACAGGAACTCCAAGCAATAGGGATATGTGAATTTCTCAGTATGCTCAATTATTTTTAGATGGATTACTGTCCGTAAGAGCATGCATGAGCAGGGATGCCTTGCTCTGCTCTTAAATGCAGTGTGCTGTAGGTGAGGTAGCATCACATTCAGTGGTCTTCTCTCCTAGCAAATTTAAATCTCTGCTTCTAGTTTTTAATCCAGTGCCTTTCTTTAAAGAGGTTTCTGTGCTTCCTCTGTTCTGGTGCAGTGTGTTGGTCTGGGTGCACACTGGATGTCTGTGTGCATTTGAAGGAAAGCAGTGCAGTGTGGGATCGGTTCTAGTCTCTGCTTTGGCTGGGTTCATGCTCTGGATAAGCAGTTGCCAAACCAACTGTGGAGGAGGTTCTTATTATTTCACAAAGATTAAAGATGCATCCTCCTTATGAAGGTTTCTGTGGTAGTTTGTGACCATGTGTCCATACTTGCAGTTGATGGTTGGCATAGTTTATCCCTGTCAGTGAGGCTGCATTTGTAGCCTGTGCTGCCATGTATTACATAGGGGCCTGGGCTGAACTTGGATCAACACAATGCTCACTGCTAACGAACAAGAAATAGCTTGTATTTCTCTCCCCTAGATATTTAAATGCTCTGTCAAATGAGCTGTTTTTAAGTTAGTTTCTTTCTGTGCTGACTTCAGCACTGGACATGGGGAAAGCCTTTTGTCGTATGGATTGCCACAGCCCCCAAGTCTTCCTTCTTATCAGCAAGGAAATAAAAATGTAGCTGAATTAACATGTTTGTGGATGTTTGTTTGTTTGTTTGTTTTGTCTCTGGTGAACTTTTGAAGGATGAAAAAGAAAGAGAGAAATGAGAACAGACAAAGTAGGCCAGTTGCCTTAGAAATAGGGGAAAAGCAAAAGACAGTAAGGAAAAAAGCTGCGGGTGAATGGTTGAATTGAGCCTTTCTGAAGGATGAAGCAGTCAGTGTGGTTGTAGCATTGCCCTTTGGTTCAGCTCGCTTCTGTGCCGGGGCTTGCCCAGGGGCATTGGGAAAGACGCTGTGTTTGGGCAGATTTACCCGGTTTCACTGAGCAGGAACCTTGCTGAGGGAATGGAACGGGCGTTCTGTGTCTCAGCTCCACAGACTGAGAGGAGATAAAAGTGCCTCTTGAGTAAACGGTGCTGGAAAAGGGCCTTTTCAGAGAGATGTTCAACAGAGTAATTGGAATTTTTACTTAAACGGAGATGAAAATTAGCACTACAGATCTTGATGCGCTTGACCATGGTTTACCTTTGCTTTTCAGGATCACTTCAACTACTTTGTGTGTGTTTAAAATACGTTTTGTCCCATGTTAATAACAATTTTGTAAAGCTGCTAAATTGTCTTTTGAAAAGCAGCAGAAAGTTGAACTCTGCCTGCTGAATAGTGCTGTAAAGGTGCAGTAACGAGAGAGGTAAGAGAAGTGAGTGGTAGCCCAGAGATGGATTGCTGCTCTAGCTTGGAAGTAGGAAAGCAAATGGAGACTATTTAATTATTTAAAGAACAATAAACAAAAAGTCTGGTTATACAGTAAAAGGACAGACAAACAATAAACAGAAATTTGAGAGAGAAAATAAGGCGTAGGGAAAGTAGAAGGTGGATGGGCAGGGATCAAGGGGGCAGGGGGTGGGCTTTCATTTGGAACATTTAATCTGTATAAATCGGTGTAATGCAGGACTTCCATAGCAGCCTGACTTCTCCTCAAGTGGTGGGAGTCTGATGCAGCATGTTCTCTTGGGGGTCACTTCATGTTCCTGCTTCTTCCTTTGGATGCTCAACTGCAGCTAATAGGGCATGTGTTTTAAAGTGCACATCTTGGTGACAGACTATCCTAAGAGGTATACTATGTAGATGCTCTTTTAATGGTGTTATCATTTTCTCTGCTGTCAAAGTCGCAGTTGAAGTTACCTCTCCCTCCTTTCTCCAGCAAATAGCAGCATTGATTTTAAAGACAGGTTTTTGTTTGTTTCTCTCTTTCTTTTGCAGCTTACCAAAATTAGGTTGCATACTTTTGCAACTGTACTTGCTAAAGTTGTTTTGTATGTAAATATTGGGGCTATTCACTGTTTCATTAGTTTACTTGAAGGACTACTTCATGGGGTTGTACAGGGAGTTAATATGACACAGGGAGTTAATATGAAGCATGCATTTCTTTTTTTCTTTCATCTAGATTACAAATGTGTATTGCTTGGGTAGGATTTGCTTCCGTATATGTTTTGTGAGAAGTATTTTTCTAATAGTTAAAAAGTATATTATGTGCGTGTGAAAAATAGGCAGCAAAAGGGTGAGACCTTTGGACATTCAGATGAATTGATGCTGTTTACTATTGCAGAAGACATCGTAATTAAAAATAAACAAAAGCACCGGGTGTGCAGCATTTGGTTCCTACCGGTGCTCTTCCTCCCTAAAAGAACAGAATTTGTAACAGTATTGAGATAAAGAACTGCAACAAAATCTTCCATGAAGGTGCTCACTACATTGCATGTGGTTTAGTGAGCAGCGGTGGTTGTATACCTGGTTGATGAAACTCCAGCTTATAAATGTTAAAAAGAACACACAAAAGTTTAAGGTGCAAATGTTCAAGTTATTGAACTTATTGCCCATTTGTAGTTCATGTTGGATAATGAAAATGGATTAATTTAGACTTCTGTTTGTGTTATTTTTTAAAATTCTTCTTGTAGCAGTATTGAAGTATTGTTTATAATGCAGTGTTAACTTTACAAAACCCCAAACTTTTAATCTGCTGCTGAAAATGGATTTGGAAGTCCATTTTTTTTTAATCTGAAGTTTTTTATTTTGAAGTACATCCTATTGCCTTCTCTCCAGGCAAAAATGGTATTTGCCAAGAAGAAAAAACTTGAATCAATATGTGCAAATTTAGGAGGTCCAGAAGAGAGAAAATACTCACAGGCTGAAGGCTACCCAGAGGGCCAGGGATCAGTAAATCCAGGGCTCTGTCTTATCAACAAGAGTGGCCAGGGTTTGCTGCTGTTGTTTTTTTTTCTAGAGGTGCTGCAAATGGTCTTTAAAATTCATCGTGATTATTAGACATAATTTATCCTTATTACTGTCAGAAGAGAGAGTGACCCGTAGTTCCTTTTTCCTGTAGTGAACAGAGTGCACTTGCCTCTGCAGCCTTCACATAGTCTGACGGAGTTTCTAACCATCCGTTTTGCCCTTGTTTCCAGTGTTGTTGACACTGAGTCCTTGTGATGAAAATTGGTTGCTTTAAAACAATCTTTTTTTTAACTAAGTTGATAATAGAATATTACTGTTCTTGAATATATGTCATTGCCAAGCTGCAGAAGCACTAAAAGGGAAGGCGTGTGTCAGAAGATATCTGCTTTCAAGTACTCATTTTCGGATTTTGCTGTTCCCTGGGTATGTCTGGTGCTGTTCTGAAGATAATAGTATATAGATCTCCAGTCTGTTCTGCAAGAATATCTCCCCCTTGTTAAAGACGAGAAATTCCAATCTGTTTCAAAGAAAATGATCTACGTGACTTTATAAAGAGGGATATGAATGGAAGATTGTTCTTTTCTAGAATCTTCAAATTAAGAAAGAAACAACTCCCAAAACAGCAGATCACGGCGTACCTTAGAACTTCACTTGTCACCTCTCAAGCACTGCAGATGACTAAAGCACACCAGTTCAAACCGAGTAAGAACATCTCACCTTTGATTTAAAAGGAGTGCATGGATGAAAGCTTACACTCAACTCAGTGGGCGATCTTTCCCCTGTGGGTGCGAATTGAGGCGGCTCAGCTGAGATGCCGTGTCCGTGCAGACCAGATTCCTTATCCCATTCTTGTTTTAAGCGTTGTCGTCGAAGAGTTAATGATTTCTGTTAAGAAATTGTATCGGTCACTCACTGTTTCCAGAATCTTTCACGGTTTTTGCCCTTTGACAGACGGCAGTGTATATGTATTATGCTCACCATTTTCATCAATTACATGGTATGTTTATTGGCAGCTCTCGTGCATAAATACTTATTTTGCTAGAGTAGGAGACGACAGGATTTAAGCATGTAAGAAACCTCAGTCTTTGGCTCAGGAAAAAATTCATGATGGATACAAATGGTATTTCAATAACTTTCGATCCAAAAACTTTTCTTGCAAAGCGACATGGCTGTTCTTCTTGCCAGTCACGGCAGGTGCTCCATCTGTACAAATACTGCCTAATTTGAACCAGTCAAGCTTAACGTTTTTTTTTTTCCCACTATCTGCCACATTCTCAACAAATTTTCTCAGTTCTTTAAACAAGTGTGAGGCAGCAGTGTGGAACAAAATGGACAGAGGCCAAGCAATTCCCTTAATTATAGCAGTTGTATGGTTTTGTTTTTTTTTTTAACACGTTGAACAACAACTGTCAACTGTGCAGTGTCAGTATCATTACAGCTTCCCTTGGTGGTGAGCAAAAAAAAAATCACTTACATGAATCTGTTAAAGATTGAATCCATGCTGTTGCATCATTTACTATCATCTCAGCCCTTCTCATTGTCATGCCGCATGAAGAGCTGTGGATGTATCAGCTGCGCACTGCTCTTTTGATCTAGTTTGCGCAACAATAACTGATACCCTCCTCTGCCTTCTGCCTGTGCTGCCTGAGAATGGTTCTTTCTCATAAGTAAGTAATAGGGATATTGGCTGTTACACCTTTGCCGCTGACTTCAGTTCACAGATGTGTATTTATTTTTTTACAGAGAAAAAGCTGCTGTGCTTGGTGCCTTTCTTGTTACAGAATCAGACTGCAGATTGGATACAATCAAATATATATATATATATTTTGCATAAATTTCAGTGTGAGTTTGTGTAAAAAGACCATTCACATTTCGAATTTTTGTATAGCTGTGTCACAGCACACCAACAAATTTCTACAGACTCTGTACCTTCTCCAGAGAATATAGAGAAATTCTCTCCATGCAGTGTCATCTCCATGCATTTTCTTCTCCATATTTTCACTGTGACATGCATGACTTGCCAAGCAGTGCTTTGGTGATAAGTAAATTGCTTTGAAAAGTTTATGGCTGTTTGAGTTAGCTTGGGAAATCATTAGTAAACCATGGGGTGAATGAGGAGGCTGCAGGTTGCTCAGCTCCTTTATTTTCCTCCTGCCGTAGAGATGCTGAGCAGGTAGGCAGTGGTTTCTTTAGGTTCCCAAAAACAGTCTTGCTGACTGCAATTATTGTGTCCTGGACATTTGATGTTTTAATAGAGCAGTTTTAATCATGTTTACTAAAGTTAGTAGTTTTTAATTCTGCTTCTAAAAGCTGTGCATTGCAGCTTTGAATCCTGTGTAATCACTTGGGCTCGTGTAAACGGACACAGAAATACTCTCAGGCTTGTAGAATAGTGCTTTCCACTTGCTGCATGCAGCATCAGTCACCACTTCAGTAGTAGCAAGGTGGGAACGGGAGGATGATTCTGTGACCATTTGCCCTTCCACTCACTTGGCTACTGTACCAAGGCCCTCTCAATTTCCTGCGTATCTGGTGTTTCCTCACTTATATATATATATTAGTAGTGCCTTTCTTCTAAAAATGTTTGAAATATGTGATTAAAAATGCTGATAATTAAATAATACCCATTTTGTATCCAAAATTTGTAAATTCAGATGTGATGTGTATGCAGGAGCTAATGGAGCTCTCCAAGCATGGAGTCTGAGCACATTTGATTCTGTTGTTTCTTCATTTTGGAGCACTCAGTTAAAGGACACTGACAGCATAACTTCTCAGTGACTTAAATAACACAACTGACAGAGATTTAATTGGTAAGGATCAGCTATTAGGGAGGTGCAATTCAATATTCCTGCCTAGGAAAAAAAAAAAAGCATGTTTGTTTTTAATTGCAGATAATGAGCATGGTGTGGTTAGTTGGTATGAGTCAATGTAGACCGACTGCTGAGGTGAAGGGGGCACTTCTTGCTACCAGCGGTCATCTGCACTGTTGTCACCCACACCCCTTCCTGTTCGTGGAGTTCCTTCCGGGCACTTTTGGATAGAAGGCTTTCTCCTGGAAACAGTTCTGTTTCATTCTGAGAAATAGGCTCTAAACTTTATCCCTTCTCCAATATAACTTAGGCTAGACGCTTTTATTTGACAACTTAATAATTGTACCTAAGCTGCCTTTGAAAATATTTTTTGCTTGGATTTTATTAGACTTGAATGTATTACTTTCTCAAAGGATTTTTATAGTTCTTAGTAAATAAAGAATGAATCTGCAAAAAAAAAAAAAGGAAATTAAATGGGAAAATGTGCTAATTATATTATCTTTTAATCATCTTCACACCAGAATGGGAAGAAAAGAAAAAGCCCCTACGTGTACACCTTTTGAAATTTGTTTCCTGTGCCATAGCCTTTGCTTTTTCAGATTAGAGAGGAACGCTGTATTCCTCAGATGCGATCAGGAGAAAATTACTATTCAACAACTATGATAACCAGTGAAACATGGGACTGAAAGTCAAGTAACCTGATGCTCTGCGGCAGGAGTGATTCTGAAGCCTTGCTTTCAGTGTTGCAAAGGGAAATGAGCCCCATCGTCACAAGGGTGATGCGCCTATGAGTATGCCAGAGCACTGCTTTGAGGCACACCTCTTTGCTTCAGAGGCTCTTCTTGATGTCAGAAAGCTCACCTTGGGTCGTTAGGCTGTGCTGTGGTTCCTCTTGCTGGTGAAAGCTTTTGCTTTTAATTCAGTGTTTGACCTCTAAGGAAATATGCATTCAATTGAATAGGGAACTTGATTTCTTTGCCTGTCCAGAAGAAAAACCACAACACAATCACCAACAAACCTCCAGCCAACCAAACATAAAAGCCAGCCTCTGACAACTACAATTGACCAGATGTGAAGGGGTTGTCCTTCAGTTTGGGCTTGCATTTTTCAGGCTTGGCATGACATGAGAGGACAGTGCTGTCTATGAGGAGCTGAGAGGGATGTACCAGGTCAAATATCTGTCTAAGAAGACCTAGCTGAAGAAAAGGAGGCCAGAAATATCAAGTTATGCTCAAGCATTTTCTGTTAAGTTTGTAATTCTCTGGCAAGAAGTAAAAGATAAAACATCATGCTAATGCATTTCCTCGCAAAGGTTACAGATATGTTCTTGGTGGGCTTGTTGGAGGTGTATTCCTTGCCCAGGGAAAACTGGCATTTTGGGTGTGCATGGGATGTGAGGATTTGACAGGGCTGAGACATGGACACTGCTACAAGGAGCAGCTTGTGGAGCCCATAATCCCAGGAAAGCTTCTCGGTTGGGAGCTCTGTCTCTGCACAAAGGGCTCAGAGCCATGAACAACACTGGCCTTCCCTGAGAAGCTGGCATCTTCAAAGCCTATTCAAGTTACAGCCTGGACTTTTCTATAAACAAGGAGTTTCTTTATGGGACGTGTTGCTGGTCCTGGGAGTAAAAGGAACCATGACCAGTTTTGAGTACCTGCTGGTGCCAAGCTTAGCTATGCTTACTGCACTCTAACATACCTGCATTTGAGTTATTAACAAAAATCAGCAGTGTGAGTCAAAGGTGTTTTCAATTCTGTGGTTTACACAAGGCCTTCAAGGTTCTGATTCAGTGCTCTTCCAAAACCTCACTGAGAAGAAGTGCTCAATTCTTTTCCCTTAGTAACGTGGCTTTGTGAGGGTGGGTGGGTGAGCTTTCACAGTTTCTGGGAGCGGAGGAGTCCCATGTGACTATTGTGCAATGTGGGTCCGAAATCTCTTAACTTTCCTTTTTTTTTAGTTCTCCCCCTCCCTTCCCCACACCCCCCAACTTGTAAATCTTTGCTCTAATTTGTCTCTGTACCTAAGTCATGTTTAAAGAACAAAGTCCATTAGAGATATTGACACAACCAAGAAAAATAGTTCTAGAAGATGCAAGTCACCTTAGGAGGTCTGAGATATATGTCTTCCGTTTCTCAAGGGAAAATGGTCATTCTGAACAAGAAAGTAGGGCATTCTCAAGTGATAGTTTAGAATAGTCTTCAGAAGGCTTAAACAAGTGCAGCACCTCTGCATTTCCCAGTCAAAGCTGAATAAATGTTCTCTTATAGTGTATCAATGTACTTGGTTAATCAAAAGTAAACTTTGTGTAATTTTCCTGGCAAATATTTGGATACTAATGAGAATGTTTACAGTCCATAACCTTTTTACTATTTTCTTTCTGTCTTACTCTCTCTTTTTCCTTTTTATTGCTGCTGCTTTTTGAAAGCTATATTTTCCCCTGTCTTTAGGGTGTCTGCTTCGGGAATTTCTTATGGGGAGAGGAGCCATGGGAAAGTCTATAGGTTCAAGTACAAGAGTAAGAGTAGTTCAGAGGTGTTCTCATTTGTGATTCGGTTGCTATTTGTTTTGGAAGTCACAGTATTGCTTTTCTTGCTTGAGAGTCACTTGCATTTAGAGAGCTGAGGTATTCCTGCATAAATCTGAGCTCACTAAGGTTGCTTTGATTACAGTGGGTGTAAACCATAGCAGATTTAAGTCCCTAATGTGCATGCTGTCTCAGTTTGTATTAGTTATATGAAAAATCGCAATGAATACACCTTAAGAATGAATATTAATCATACTGATTTGGACATACTGTATGCCCTGATGGAAAGTGAAGTATTGTTCCTAATTTGCAATATAAAAATACTTGAAACAACTTATTTTTGGTACTTCAGTATTATCTACTGATTTCATATCTACCCTTGTCATCTGACAGCCTGCTAAAACAAGATTCTGTTCAGAATGATAAAAGTGACAGTTGTACAATGTGTTTTATTCCTGCCAACCCCTGTTATGTAGTTAGTTTGGGGAGATTGGGATCTTGCTTCATTCGTTCAAGGACAGTCCTTTGGAAAGGATTTGCAGAATTTGTAATTGTGCCCATAAATTCTCCCTCCCCCCCTGCAAGTATGGTACAATTTCCATTGCAGCCCTTCTGTTCTGAACTGGGGAAGAAACAATTCTCTTTTTTTGCTTACCTCTTTTTAAAACCCCCAGTGGTTTTATTCTGCTTGTGGTGAATCCCTCTGCCGCTTCCCCCTTTCTGTAACATTTTTATGTGGAATTGTTTCTGTGCTGTCAGCATTTGACCCCTTGCAGATGACAGTGAATAGAAGAAATGTATGTACAGGGAGCTGAACTCTGCCCTTAGTTATGCTTGTGAAAACCTATGGCATTATACAGTTGGCTTGGAAAGATTTGAAAAATCTCATGGAGTGTAGTTCTGTAAATGTTAGACTGGGCTGCTGTTTTTTCACTAGTACATTTTATTTTAAAGCCATACTTGAACTACAGTCAACGGAACTGTTTCACAACACTGAAATAGAGGGAGAATTTGGAGGATGAGATGTGCTATGCTGTCAGTGGATCTTGCTACTAAAACTGCCTTAGCGAGGCACAACAGCAGTGTGCGTCTGTGGTGTGAGACAGACATGTTCCATGGGCTTCTGGTTCTTGGCTGTGTTCAAACCACTGGTCACAATGTGACATCCCTCCGCTGTTGCCTTTGGGAAGGGGCCAGACCCTTCTCCTGGCTACGGATGGCGGTGGTAGTACCCAGAGTCCCCACCCCATCTTCCAGTGTGTGGTGTCCCTGTGGCATAGCAGGTCCGAGGCAGCACAGGTCCTCCCTGGGCCAAGAACATAGGGCTTAGGTCTCACTCTGGTGAGGCACTGGCACAGGCTGCCCAGAGAGGTGGTGGAGTCACCGTCGGTGGAGGTGTTCAAGAAACCTGTAGATGTGGCACAGAGGGACATGATTAGTGGACATGGTGGTGATGGGTTGATAGTTGGACTAGATGGTCTTAGTGGTCTTTCCAAGCTTAATGATTCTATGATTCTACGACCCATGCTCCTGGCACCATCCAGTACAAGGCAAGCACAGGGCTGATGAATGTAAAGGAAAGGTGCTCACAGCCCCATGGTCTCCAGGCAGCTAGCTGGGTGAAGGGCTGGGGTCCGGCCAGTGGTGGTGTGGCTGACCACTGTGTTATCTGCAAGTGCAGCGCGTGGCATACCTGGAGATGTATGGAAAGGTCCATATGACCTTTTTGTATTATGGTCAATGCAGAACAATAGGAAATTGTGTTCATCCTATATAGAGAGATGATACTGACCACTGTAGTCATGCTCCTTTGAACAGGTAGCATATTTACCTCTTACATTCATGGAGCATACGAATCTCCTTCTGTGTGGAGTCTTTCTCAGGAGATATTCAAGACCTACCTGGACGGTTTCCTGTGAAACCTAATGTAGGGAACCCAATTTAGTGGAGTTGGACTGGATGATCTCCAGAGATTCCTTCCAACCCCTACAATTATGTGATTCTGTGGTACTGTTCTTCACACAACTGGTGCACAAATAACCAAATAACTTGAAAAGCTGCCTCATTCTCCTTAAAACCGAACAAAACGACAAAAAAGGTATTATGATAATAACCTTGATCAAATTAAAGATACATTCAGAGAACCCAGCCTTGAGCCATTTACTTTTCTTCTTGTTTGTTTGTAAGTTGTGATACTACAGCCACAACAAAGCAAATTATGAAAAGTGAAGGAGTGACGCAGAAGATAATAATTAGATGTATTATCTACACCTCTAGTACCATCATCAGATGTTTTTATCTACTTCTGTTTGTGTGGAAAATTTTCAGAAAGAAGATGTTTTTTCTCCTAGACTGAATGGATTGTAGTACATGAATCTTCACCATTGCTTAATGTTGAAGCGGAGTAGGAAAAAATCAAAATTAGATGTGAATTGTTTATGTGTCCAATTAGCTGTTGTGAATGGAGGGGAAAGGGTGTTAAAAGCTGTTAGCTGCAGTGATTTTTATTGCTCTGACTACATGGTCTGTGGCTCGAACCATAGGCTCTGGAGGATAACCTCATGACACGTAGTACAAGGGTGCTTCTGGAAGGAAGGAGCAAGTATCCGCCAAAACACTCACTCTTGAGCAGTGAGGTTACGTCTTTGTTTTGTCATGTTACTGGAGAACAGTAGTGTTTTTCCTTGAAGACCTAAAGATGTTTTATTTATGTTTTCTTTTGATATATCTAGAATAGGAAAAATAAGAGAACAAAAATTTATGATCGTGTAGTACAGTGTCTTCGTGGTTTTAATTCTGTTTCCTGTATTCAAGGGATTTCCTAGCAAGAATAGAAACCTCTGCAATAAAAACTCCTATTTATGTTAATCTTTTGCAATCAGCATGCAGTCTGAAATAATTACAATGAAAACACCCTCTGCTCCAAACGCTCACAACTTGCATTTATTTCAGGCTTTTTTGCCTCAGAATTCTGAAAACATAATCCCTCATTCTGCTCTGCTTCATCTCCTTTGCATGAATTTATCCAACAGAACCTTTTGCGAGCTTCATTAACAATGGTCATGCCATAATAAATTACATAATTTGGGAAGTTTTTTTAATTAAATAAGTTTAAAAAATCAAAGCATAATATATTAAATTAGGTAACATTTTAGCATAATGAATTTCCACATGAGGTGTGTAATGAAGTATACCGAAGTATAATCTATAATCTGAAGCTTTTAGCTTTACAGCTTTACTAGTCTAAACCAAAAAATGTTTGTTTTTTTTTCTTTTTTAATCTTTTTGGAAAAAAATTCATGCGTCAAACATAATTTGCTGTTCAGTGGATTATGCAAAGTTAGCAGAAAAATGTTAGCAAAGACATAATCAAGAGTCTGTTGGACTGTATGAAGACACATCTTCCAGCCTTTCCTGTTCTTTTCAGACCTGCTTGCCCAAGCACCTGTCCTTCAGCTCTACTCTTAGTGGCACTGGGCAGAATCAAGAGTATTTTTGGTAGAACTGTTTGATACGTTTGGTATGAATCATAGAATCACCAAGGTTGGAAAAGTCCTCCAAGATCATGTAGCCCAGCTGTCCACCTACCACTAATATTTCCCCACTAAACCATGTCCCTCAGTACAACCTAAACGTTTCTTGAGCATCTTCAGGGCTGGTGACTCCACCACCTCCCTGGGCAGCCCGTTTGAAGAGTGTTCTCTATCTGAAGGGTGGAAAAAAAAAAAAAAAGTTTTCCTTTCTACACACAGTTAGCAACTTCATGACAGTGAGTGGTGCTTTGATTTTCAGATCATGATGGGATTGAACAAAAACTAATGGAAGAGGACACAGAAAGAGAATCTTTATAATTATGAATATTGATTTGTGTTTTTCCCAGTATCTCCAAATAATTACGGGAGGCAGTGCAAAGGGAGTAGGCTTGGAGATTATATTCACTATTTTGATTTGGTGATGCATAGAGACAGAATAATGTTTTGTAATCATCTTTCACAAGTGCAAATGGCTGTGTAGAAGGCTATGAAAAACAATGACTAGTATTTGTATCTCTGGGAAGCATCCTTTCCTTTTGATACTTTAATTTAGAGCTGGTTTAGAGAGGTAAGATTGATGCCAGCAACATCAGGCTGTATTTTGGATGAGTTTCTTTTTTGGGGGGGTCTTCTCACATTATTCTTTGCACCATCATACTCTGAAACTGGGGAATTTGCCTTTTGGATGTTCCACTGAAGGAAAAAAAAAAGCAACAGGTTATTTGATTTGTGTGTACATATAATTAGGGCATGCAGGGTGAGCAAAAGATGTGTGATGAGGCAGATAAGGCAAAGACAGAGCTGCTATGTCACATTGTGACAGAGCTGCCTGTGGTGCCGTTGAGAGTGCAGAGTCTGTCCCCTCCTACTCAGCTGTCACCTCATCTTGGGTCACTGCAGGGGTAGCTCAGTGTCATGGGAAGCAAAATAAAAAAGGTCTGTCGCATTTTAGTGGTGCTTCTGGCAGTAATTCTGCTTTCCGCTATATGCATGTAATACTTAACCAAGTGAGGTCTGTTGTGAGGATGAAGCGGCAGCTTGTCTGAGATGGTGTATAACTCACGAACCTGTTAGCAGGTGGATCTCTTACAGCTCACTGACTCACAGGCTATAGTTCATTTTCCCTCAGAAGACTTTATACGGCATTTCAGTTTATCTAGATAGCCCATCTCCCTCTTTCCATGTCTTTTTACATCAAAAGAGTAACTGTTGTAAATTTAGAGAAGGTAGGAGGGCATAAAGTTTATGTAGCAGAAGAGCATCTGTTTTACAGAAAGTACCCTGTTTAGGTTTTAAGCATCTACCTGAGCCGTTGCCAGACAGGACTTCTGGAATTGGAGAACATTGCACAGAATCACTGCTGTCATCCCTTGTAAAATTTTAGGTAACCTTTATGGTAGTCTGGTGGTAAAGATGAGGAGGGACACAGATCTAGAAAGCACAACCATGGTAAGAGAAGCTAAAACAGAACTGTAGGGGAAACACCAATGCACAGAAAAAGAGGTTAAAATGCAAAGTGAGAATATGATGTGTTGGCTCAAAAAGCAGCTTGCTAATAGTGGCTTGTTTGGTTGAGAGCATACTGCCTTCAGCAAGAGACTCAGACCGTTCCCCTTTGGCTGGAGGATCTCACAAGTGAAGGACCTTGGGGCAAGAGGGAAGAAATTTTCGCTCTGCAAGTAATACAAATTAGATGGCTAAGGTAGAAAATTATATTAATTGTATCTGGAAAAGAATATATTAGAAATTAGTCTTGATGACAGGAGTGTGTCAAATTAATACATTATGTATTTTTGGAATTGTACAGTGTCATAAGCCAATTGTCATAAGCCAATTTTGTTCCCGGAGAAATGTGACATCTTTTCCCATTGTGTGTGAGTTTCCAAAAGGATGAAAAGCAAGGAAACTGTAAAGCTAAAAGATAATTTGTCAAATGGAGGAGCATGCAGAGAAAGGAATTGACTGTGCCATTTAAACTGTATAAATCAACGGTGATGTGCCCTATCTCTGAGACCCTTCCAGTATCTCTCTGTGCTCAGACTGCTAGATCTGTTTTCCATTTTCGACAATAGATTTTACCTTGACCTGTGCAGACACTCATATCCTTTTACATAGCGGTGACTTCCCAGAGAACATAAGCATAAATCTGCTCTGTTGCCATGAGGTACATGCTGTGCCTCACAGCAGATCTGTTTTTTAACTCACAAGAACATGTGCAAGAGGATTTTGCTGCGCTGCGGAAAATATTTGTGCTGCATTTTTACATACCAAATTTTATTTCTTCTGCTTCCAGAATCCGAACAGTTTAGGAAGGAAATGTAGAACTAACACTGGCACTCTGAAAAGGTCTTGCTTTTCAGAAGAACATGGTTTCTGTAATCCTACTGGGGAGGAGGAGCTATCTGTTCCAAGGCAGTCAGTATAGTTATGAAAATGTGCAAAGAGTTGACAATTAAGAATTATCATTCACTGCTGCTGCTTTGTTTCTAGTGTAGTGAACATATTTTTTGGAGTAGAATTAAATCCAAGTCTCTCCAGGGGCCATTGGTATTTTGCAAATGCTAAATTAAAGCGTGCCATGTGCTGTGCACGAGGGGTGGTCAGTAGTGGCTGGACAGAATTTAATTGTGTGTGTGGCGGTGGTGCTCCAGCTCACTGCGTTTAAGCGTGATGCAGCCGCAATCTGGTGGGAAAACAACCTTTTTCAGCCCCTTTTCTTTTTGTGAACAGAAGGGAGATGTTACACAGCTGCTTTCCATCCCGCACTCTGCTTAGGTGGTCCTGGAGCGGGCCTCCTGCACAGCCACTTTTTGTTCCTTCAATTCATCACCTTCCCTTTGTTTTTCTTTCTACTTCCTGGCTGCAAATACATAGAATGAGGAACAAGATAATTAGAAGCCATGAAACAGACATGGAAGCTAAGCTACCTTCAGAAATAGTAGGTGAAGAAGCAGGTTCAGATTGGAGAGAAATAGTATTTATGTCCTCCAAAATTATCTTCCTGTTAAGTTACTGAAGCATAGGTTTGGGAGGATCAATACAGAAATCATAGAATCGTTTGAGTTGGAAGAGACCTGTAAAGATCAACTAGTTCATTGTAGTATTCTTTTTGGGGCTTGCTGGTATATGTTGGAAGTCCCTACATGGCATATTGTCCTCTACTTCTCCATTTTGATCACTGTCTGTATATTTTTTACTTAGTGAGGTACTCACCTTTCCCAGTTGCGTGCTTTGAGCTTGTTCACCCTACTCAGGCTAGTGTAGTCTGTGCACAATGTGTTACAGCATGTTTGGGCTCAAAGTGTGTTAGCAGGGAGAGAGCCACCAAAATTAAACTTAAGAATCTTTTACCTGGGCCAGCGATCATTGGATGGGGAAGTTTCCCAAAAAACAGAGCTAAGGACCCTATTCCTTCTTCCCATTCTCTTTCCATCTGTCCCTGAAGGCTAAGCTAACAGGCAGCCTTCCACTGGCTACAAATAGAGTTCATGGAGAGTGGTAAGCATGGCCTACGTAGCATGCAGTAACTAAACAGGTAATTCATGGGATGATGCAATGCTCAAAGAAGTACAGGTGCAGGTAGGGGCTTGGGGGAAAGGTACCCTGATGTGTACTGCACCCACAGGATCCTCAGGGTGGAGCATGCTGCCTTGGGGAAGGAGCAAGAGCTGTACTGCAGCTTGGTGCAGGTGCTGCGGCTGGTTCAGTGGCAGCAGGGCACAGGAGTTGGAGGGAACAGCGAAGCATCTGAATGTACAAACGTGATGTTTGGAAGTTACTGTGTGGAATGGCGGCATTTTATTAATTTACTTAGTAATTTGTGATGGCGGTAGCTGAATACTGAACAGCTTAAATCTAAACAACTGGCATTTCGTACTTTGGTGAAGAGAGGGTTATTGAGTGAAGTAGCAGGGGTAAATTGTGAATAGAAGAGAAACCAACAAGTGCAGCTTTCTGTGAACCTACCCACCTCCTTCTTTGTGTAATATTGAGCAGCTGGGGCTGTTCTATCTCAGCTTATCATTGGTAATCACAGTATAGATCTCTTGGGATGTGTTTTGCTTTCAGTTGTTAATGTGGAAATCTACAGTTATTAACTAGATTATTTCCATATAGACCAGCAATACTGCAAAGAGAATTTGAACCGTTTTTCAGTGTAGTGAGAAGTACTCTCATTTTGTGAGAGCCTGCTGTCTTTGTTTAATCAAAGAAGATACTACTTGAATATAAAATGAGACAATTTGCACTGTTGTCTTTTTTTCTTCCATGGGGAAAATTGTACTAATCCTAGTAGAAGCAAAACTAATAGAGTTCTCTATACGTTAATTAAAAGTACTTTGTTTATTAAAGAATGTCATTTTCCTAATCTTTAATATTTATGACACCTGTAAGAACATAGGACGCAATACTTGGCCAAGTTAGTTACATATTGCTGTAATTGGACATCTTCAGCTGATTTGAATGTTTTTCAGGGAGATGTTTTCTCCCTTGAATGCCATGGAGTTTTGCTCTCAATGGTCCACTGGATTCTCTCTATGTTTTTTTAATGTGAGGACAGGTAGGTATGTTTACGAGTTGCTGTCCTAGACTGCTTTCTCCAGAGGTGTAATTTAGAAGCCGGTGCTTCATTCATTATTATGCTTGCCTTGGTCTGAATCTACAATTTGGTCTGTTGTTCAGGTTGCAGAATGATGACTCATTTCCTTCCTTCGCTGGGTAGTTGCACTTGATCTTATCCCATTCTTAGATTAGTTTTTGTAGAAAGCTAATAAGAAATGCTTACAGCATTCAGGGTGGATTGTAATTCCACTGATAATTTTTTTTTACCAAAAAAGACAGAAAGGGTGGTTGTGACTAAAAAGTTGTTTATAAATCATTTAATTATGCTCTCTTTTGGTCTTCATAGTGAGTACAGTGGAGGTAAGAAGATGTTCTCTGCTTATTTCTAATATGCTTGAGAAAAGTCAGCTTGTGCAGAACCAAAGTTGTTATAGAGCAAGGTGTAGTGAAACAACAGGAGACATCCATCTCATATTTTATGGAAATCCATGTAAAGAAAGTAATCCTAGTGGAACGTTCGCTGTATTTGCAGAGTTTCTTGTAGAAGAGCAGTTTCCTGCATGGATTGTCCCCAGGTGACTTAGCAGAATCCCATAGGTGTGAACACATGTCTCCAAAGAGTAGGATAAAGAGAAGTGAGAGATGAATAAATAGATAGGTGGTGGAGGCAGTCATGGTGGCCAACTCTTTGTTCCTCGAATTGCACCCTCAGTGCAAGAGCATTAACTATGTCCCAGATAGGCTCCTCTCAGTCTATCTTTTCTGGAAATTAAGACATCTTCCCCATGAATCCTGTGAGAGAGAACTCTGCAATAAGTAATATTGTGCCTCCAGAATTAGGCATAAATCATCACTTGCGTAATGGACTATTTCTTTATTATCCAGCAGTTTTTTCTGTTCTTTGATTCGGGTTTCAGAGACTGCACATGTTGATTTTCTTCACTTGCCATGTGGTCCTAACACATGGTGGAGGAAGGACATTCAGACCTGAATTATTTTATCTCCCAGAATCTGTCAGTTCTCTAATGTCACTATTTTATTCTTGTTATCACTTCTAGTATTTTTATTTAATTTTTAAAAGCAGTATTTAGGGTTTAGATTGTTGCCATAAAACTGATTGATACCGTTCACTATTAAAAATATCATAGTGGTCTACAGCTGAAAGAATTATTAAGATATAATTCTGCCTTTTTGTAGATATTTTTTTGAGGGGATTATTTGCCTATATTAGTTTTTACTTTGCTAGGTCTGTGTAGACCACAAGCTTTAATTTGTCTAGGCAATCCTAGCTTGTTCATTTTTCAGACATTTATCTACTAGCTTTGAATGGTAAGGAGGAATTTGCAGGAGGAGCTATCATGGAATTTGAAGAGTGCCTTTATGCTCAGGATAAATAAGGAATCTTTTTTTGTATTTAGGTAGAGGACTCAGCCAGTGATCTTGCTGACAGGGTCATTGTGAGCTGACCTGGATTGTTGTATTGTGCAGAGTGCAACAAGCAAGCGATACAAGGCAATATTTTTGTTGCTATCTGCTTGTAAGTGGTGCCTTTATGGTGCCTTTAAAAGTAACATAGAGTTAACACTGAGGGCTCTCAACCTGTTTTCCAAATGGTGCGTTCATACCACTTCGCTGATAACCACATGCGAGCAGTCTTCATCTCGTAAACACTTCTTGTGGCCATTTGCAGGGCGTGCATCACCACGGTTTGCAAAATCTTTCTTCATCCTGGCTGCCGAGCTGTATTTGGAGAAGTTAGCAGTTGAGTGACAAGATTCAGAACTGGAGGTTCTCTAAGTATAGTTACTAGTTTCCTTCAGGGCATGGGAAAGACAGCCTTCCCTCCAGCTGTCTGCTGGAGTATCACTTAAAATCACTTTCCTTCTCCACTGTATTTAATAGTCTGACTGACATTGAGTTTTTCCAACACTGAAGTCAATTGGGTGATATTCTGCTGATAAATTTTTGACCAGTGGAGACTGGTGTGAAAGAAGAGCATGGACTAATTCTGTTTAACAGCTTGTGCAAAATATACGTAGGAGTGTAAGGAAGAAACTGTCACTACTGAATCGCGGAAGAAGCAACTGTTTAGAGTTTAGGAAAAATGGGAGAAAATGGTGTGCATGGATTGAACGTGAAGCATCAAGTTCAAAAAGAGAAGCCATCCACATGCTTCTTGGGAAATCAGTAGTTTTCAGAGAACAAATTCTGTTGTATCTTAGTAGTGGGTGTAATGTCTAGAAGTCTGTAAGGTTTTAGTGTGAATCATGGCTTTACCACAAGGCATCGCAGCTTGCTTACTACAATTAGTGAAATTTGTTTCTACCAAGAACGAGTATCCTAACAGGGCATGGACAAAGACATTGGCTGATTGTATTTTTTCACCCTTTTGAGAGAGAGAAAATGTCAGTTACAAACACCCTGTAAAAAGGAAACATCATTTCACTGGTAGTGTTCTGTGAACACAAACTTTTTGTGTAATTTTTTATAAAGACAAAAAAAGTGCAGGGTAGCTTGCAAGCAGCACCTAAAGTATGCCTCTGAAAAAGCGTGAATTGCACTTCTTTGAAGACAGCAAAATATTTACTTAAATGAATGTGACCCGTTTGATGTTGTAAGGGAAAATATTTTTATGCTTCATTTTCTCTATATACCATAGTATTGAATCTTGCTTACTTTTTGTAGTCATGCATGAATATGCTATATTAAGTAGTATATTTAGGAGTTATCTGAATTTCTTATGAACTGATCTATGAATTAAAGAAGACTGCTTGAAAAAATAATTTCAGATGAAATTAAATTAAAAGATCAGAGCAACTTATTATTTGCTTCTTCTCATAGATACTTCAATTATATATTTTTTTCCTTTACATAAATACATATGTTCCGTCTGTTTTTTTACCTTTCTAGAAATATCTCCTACAGAGTTATTTTCAGCATTATTTTTTCCATATGCAATTTTTTTTTCATCTATCAAATGAAATGAAGGTACTATAAAGTGGAATAAATAGAGGAACAGGTTAGCATACGGAAACATAGAACATTTGTCTGGGCTTTCAAGTGGGCTTAATCCAGCTGGTCAAAGTAATGAGGCTAAGTGGAAGAGAATGAATATTTTTATGGAGAAGGATGAAAGAAATATTAAGAAAAAAATGTGAAGCCCTAGGGGAAAATTTACAAATGGCCACTTTAAAACATTCTAGCCTTATGATTAGAAAGAGCTCTCTCAAATAAAACAGAAATAAAAACTCACTGGTGCTCCTGTACTAATCTGCATCAGCTCTGTTGAAGTGTTTTCAAAGCACTGTATGATAGGTAGGGGGCAACCTCACCTTGATACATGATGATTGCCTGGAATTGTGTATTTAATTGCTTCCTTGCCATCACCCCTTCCCTACCATGAGCTGCAGCACGCAGTGGTTGCTAGCACTCTGAGGTAATGACTGTGGGCAAAGATGCCTTTTTTAGGCTTTGTGCCTAAAGAAACTCCTACTCAGCATCCACAGAAAGTAGAAATTAAACCTGTTGCCTTGGAATGTAAACCAAAATTGTTTAAAGTATTTAAAAGGAATTTCTCTGCCGTCAGTCTTTGGTTAATTTTAAACATATTTTTGTAACTGCAAACTTGAAAATTCAGATGATGCTTTTTTTCAAGGCATTAACTGTGTGATACCATGGTATAGCTCAATTGCCTTCATGCAGAGGTTTTCTCCTTTCACGAGTCTTTCCTTGGTTTGGTCAGCAGTGGCACTTCCCTTCTCAACTGCAGATCCATCTGAATCTGCAGAAGTACAGAGCAGAGGTAATAACTCTTGCTTCTCCAGTGGCTTGGAGCACCTGAACACCTTCGGAGTCTGGTGTTCTGGGAGCCACTGGGATTGCTAGTTTAAGCAAATGTCCTGGTAGAAAATTTAACTGGTACCAGGAGATGAGATCAATTATATCAGCTTCACTGGAAGATAGCAAGAGAAAACCACGGTGAATCCCTCAGTGAACACAGTCACAAGATAACAAGTCAGACCCAGTGATTCTCAGTTTGGCAAGCTGGAGACCAGCAGGATAAAAAGTCTCTTTTCCTTTTAAGGATACAAAACCCACCAGGAGACTTCAGGGAAAACCTCGATGGCTTGTTCCTGTGGAGTTCTTCTTTTCCCTTGACACATATTGCATCTATTTCTGTAGAAGGACATGAGTTGGCCTTAAATTTTCCAAGACAGGATTATAAATGAAGGATGGAAAAAATGTATTTCCTGTTACAATCCGTTTGGCTGACTTTTAAAAGCTAATAACAATTAATTAAACTGAATGGGATTTTGTTCTGTAATTTGGGTGTAAAGAACGGAATTAAAATCTCTGTTTGTTTTCTGGTCAGCTTAAGTGTCATTTTGTTGCCAAAAAGCTTTTTAAAAAAGGCTTATACTTTCTTTTCCATTCCTGTCCTTCCTTCCTTCTTTCTATCTCAGTCTTTCTCTCCCTCTCTCTTTTCCTTTCTTTCTCTTTTTTCTCTCTTCTTTGTCTTTTTCTCTCTTCTTTCTCTCTTTCTCTCTCCTCCTTCCCTTCCCTTGGCAATATTCTTAAAACAGATTGTACAAAAGTAGGCACTGAAATTGGTGTTTTTAATGCATGGAAGTCAGTTAATTGGTTCATTAGGTTCTTAAGAATTTGTTTTCCAAAAGTTTGGCCATGTGTGACTTGCTGTCGTTTCTAAAATCTCCTTTCAAGAATTTCCAGATCAGTTTTTTCTCTTTAGTGTGTGTGCTCACTTATTAGGGACTATTACCATATTGTCAACTTACTAACTTTTACTCAATGTGTTGATACAATTTTGTGACATAAATGAATAAATATTTACAGATTTGGTCCTTAGCTTTTAGATGTTGGTGTAAGCTAAAAAGAAGACCGCTAATTTGCTCTACAGTATAATGTCACCAAGCAATAATTCTGTACTTTCAACATTTGGTTGGTAATATATCCATTTCTCAAGAAGCAGTGTTGTGGAAACCAGCACAATTTTAATTAACGTTTTCCACCATGTGCTTTACAATTAATATTTTAAAAATAGAACATTGTTAATTGGTATGTTTTACCCACACAAGTCATAGTGAAAACTGTGCTCGGTGGTTAGGTGTTTTGTAAACCCAGCTAAGTAATATAAAACATACACACCCAATTTCTGCTTTTAGGGTGTGTACTTACAATTCTCTGTTTCAAGTGAAGGCACCCTGCGAAGTGCATCTCTTCTGTAAAGACAACGCAGACTGTACAACTATGTTGAGCTGCATAACCTAGAATTATCTCTGTGTTAAGCTATACTGCTTTCAGATATTTTTCCTTGAATTTTTGTTCTTACAGATGTAAGGGAAAGTAATCGCACTGTGTCTCAGATTGGAAGGCACCTCTGGATATTGCTCTGCTCAAAGAAGGAGCATCTGCAGCAGGTTGCTCAGGACAAGCAGGGTTTTGAATAAGTCCAGAGATGGAGATTCTACATCATCTCTGTAAAACCCATTCCAAGTTTAAGTCATTCACAGTAAAAAAGATTATTTTCTTATATTCAAGTGGTATTCCCTGTATTTCAGTTTGTGCTTGTTTCCTTTTAACAGCAGCACATCCACCTGGTCTATCAACTGCTTCTTCCAGTTCTTTATCATCAGTGAACCTGCTGAGAACTCTGTCCCATTGTCTAGGTCATTCACAAAAACACTCCATGATACTGTCCCTACTACTGACCTCTGGGGTACTCTGCTTGTGGCTGGCCTCCAGCTAGATTTCGTGCTGCTGACTGCAGCCTTTGCATCTCCTCAGTTCCATCAAGTCCAGATAACATTAATTTCTCTCTTGACTCCATTAGAGGGGCCAGGCATCCCATCAGGGCCCATGGGTTTGTGCATGTGCAGTTTGTTTAAGTATTCCTTAGATTTATCCTCCTCTAATGACAGGGAGTCTTCGTTGCTTCCAACTTTCTCATTGGCCACAGGGGCCTGGGATTTCTGAGAACAGAATATTCAAGGAATAAATATGTATTAAATTCACTGCCTTTTTTCCTGGTAGTAGTCCATCCTTCTAGCTATCAGAGATACATTAAACATGCTTTAAGTGCAAACCAGTTCTTTGCAGAATGTGCGTATTAAATAGATACACAATTTATCAGAAGACATATATTTAAAGCTAAAGCACTTACGCCTTTGCATGATTTTTTTGTGTGTACTTCTCCCCTCTCCTATGCTCAGCTGGGCTGTGTTCAGGGTAGGCTGCACACAGGCATGTAACAGAGCAAGTATAGGCCGCGCAGGGATTTCAGAGCCAGTTTCAATGTGTCAGAACAGCGAGGTGGATTAGTCTGTAGTCATGTTCCTGTTGCAGTCGAAAGCTGTCATCTGTACCTGAGCAGGGTTATTTAAGCTAGCACAGCTATAAGAATCCCAATCTACACATATTTTTCTGTCAAGCAGGGAAAAAAAGAAAGGAAAAAAAAGGTGAAGATGCTGTTTCCAGCTCAGTGGGAACCTGACAGCTCCTGAGCTCAGCAGGACCCAGGGCTGTTGCCTTGCAGGGTACAGATGCAGATTTTGGGCTCCCCACTCCTGATGAGCTCCAGGCCCAACAGAAACTTGGCAATCCTGCTGCTTACGGGGGCGTATGGCACAGATCATCCGTCTCTTGCTGAGTGTGTGCTGCCAGTGCGAAGCATAGGTTAGTCAGCCCTGTCCTCCAGGAGGAACTGAACATTCCCACCGAGTGGAGTCAGAGCCGAGCGGCTGCCCATCTTTGGCAAATTTCATCTACTCTTCCAGCATGGCTCCATCAACTTGAGATTAATAATACCTTTTAAAATCCCTTCAGTTTCTGAGGGTTCCTTAAAAAGCCGACTGCACTCAGGGGGTTGAACAACAATTAGAACTCAGCCTGGCATTGCCTACCAGCTTTGCTCCTCTTCCTGCATTCAGAGGGATGGCTCTGAGTAGGAACCATGGCCTCAAAACTAGCGGGAGATCACAGATGTTGAGGTAATCAGACCCAAGAGAAGCTGTGTTGTCTTCTAGGCTGCTTTCTGCTGGCAGTGTTATGTAGAGAAGTTCGTTTACTTTCCTTGGCATATCTTCTGTTGTTGATGAGACTTGTTGAGACAGGGTTGCAGTGTGTGTTTGTTTCATGGCAGGACATTAAAACTGTAACCTGTATTGGGCATCTCATTTTACAGACACATCCTATTCCCTCCTCATCACAACCATCCAAGGTTCAGTTTCTGATCACTACTAAGATCCTGAGCACAAGTCCAGACAAGTAGCAGTCAACAGGGCCACTTTGTTCCCGTCCTACATAAGGGGTTGTGACCTCCAGTGCACTGAAGGAGCAATTTCCTTGTATTTTGAAGAGGCCTGACTGCAAGCTACAGATGGAAGGACTTCTGAAAAAGAAGTAATTTTTTAGTAAGAGGGAAAAATACGGATGAGATTGAAATTCTGCATTTTGGTTGAAATTTTGCACTTTTATGGCAATTTAGAGAAATTGGTTTCTCTCTCAGAGGTTCTGAACTTTTTTAAAGTATTTTTTTTAAGTTGTATCAATAAGAATATGACTTACACATAATCCAATTTTATGAGAAAGCATGTATTCCAATAACACTGAAAAATCCATTGTAATGTCAGTAACACCTTTGATACAAACATTATGAAAAATGCAGCAGATCTAAGAAATGACTTAAGTGAGACTGTGTCACTGTAAGGGGAAGGCTGTGAAATTCTTTTTCTCTTTTTCTCTTCATCAAATTTTGAGCCAGTTGCACATGTTAATGAGTAAATGTGGAATGTATTTAATTTTGCCTGGGGAGTATTTTAATAACCTTAAATAAAATAATTACCAGCAGGTTTTAAATAGAACACTTTTTCTCTCATCTTACTACTAACGTTGGTTCTAAGAGAAGGCTAGTATTTTTTTTTAATAAATGATTGCACTATTAAGGCAGCTATTAAAATAATTGATAGAGAACTAATCACTTATTAAGTTGTTTGTGCTACCATAACAGTAACTCGGTAGTATGAAGTAATGGTCTTGTGGGTAAATGTAGTTGAAGACGCAAAATACCTTTGAGGCTGATTGTTGACTTACCTGCTTCTCCTGGTTTCATTGTGAGGTGAAAAAGACCATTTCCGTGTTGCAGCTTTGAAGAATTTTAGAAGGGTTGTTTGCATGAGGACATTTTTTGGTGGAGAGGGAATTTGTATGTCCCAATGAGAAGGAAAGCATATGAAGTGAGCCAACATAGTTGCTTCTAAGACTTGTCAAGGCTTAAGCCCTAAGGAACCACTTGCTTGCCAGCTTGCAATTTTCTGACTTGCCGTAGCACAGTGATATCATGGCTGCTAGCATGGTCTCCACGTCCTCCACATCCTGATGGCTGTGAACATCAGGAAACCACCTCAATTTGTTTCTTCTTATTTAGTGTAGCATGTGTTAGTCACCTTAGCTTTATTTTTTTCAAGTGTTCTTTGTGATGATCATGGGAATAAGTTGTTTTAACTCCAAAGATTTCTTCACTGAGGAATATTCCCACTAGAGCTGTGTCTGTGCAGCTTTCATGCTGAAGAGACATATCCTTGTGCTTGTTCTTTTCAAGAATAACAATGGCTGTTTTATTTTTTGCAGAGGTAGTTTATTTTTCCTTTATCTAGAGACAATAACATTTGGGAGAGGATGTTTGACTATTTTGGAGGCAGCAGGGCAGCTGGTACCAAGAAGCCAAAAACTGAAGAGCACAGCACAAGAATGGGGCTGCGGTCTGTGGGAATGCTGTTCATGAGGGAGTGTGTCCAAACACTGACAACGTGTGGTGACTTATCTATACTGTGCCTACAAGTGTCTCCCTTCTGTGCTCCAGGGAGGTACTGTGGAGTGCAGAGCACCATGAGAGCCCCAGGGGTGCAGTAACATAGCTGTTGTCTTCTAGACACTGGCTGCCTTCAAATTCAGCTCATCTATCATGAATCAGCTTGAAAACTGGTTGTCAATGCTGTGTTAGCTGAGGCTTAATAGTGGACTGTTCCTCAGGCTAGCAAAGGTTGCAACATTTGAAATTAAGGTTTGCAAGGACAGGCTTCTCTGTGCAGCTGCGAGAGATGTAAGATCTAACATTTTCTGTAAGCATTCTTGTGGGATGCAGACAAACTCTTCCTGAACCACATCCTGACTAGCACTGGAAGTGTGCGTGGCACCACTGCATTGTGAAATTGTTTTATTGTGCATGAACTGGTCCATTATTCTCACTGTCAGTAAGGATGGGCAGGGTGGAATTGGAAGGTGCCTTTGACTGACTGAAAGCAAGAAGGGAAGGAGTCAGAAGTGCAGGAGATGCTCAGATAGAAACCAGACTCTGGAGAAAGGACCAACATTGGTAGAACACTGTGGTACTACATCTATGACAACTTAGAGGTAGGGGAATGAGCAGTGTACTGCTTCCTGTGATGGGAAGCATGAAGAAAAGTAGATCTAGAAGTGCCACTCTTAAGTTTGTTTTACCATTCTTCATAGTATGTAGATGTGGATTTGATAATGTGGTTGCATAGCCAATTTGGACTTGTTTGAGGGTCCTGAACTTGTGTTCAGATGTCTGGTTGAATGCGTAATAGAAGTAAAGTTGCCTTTGCAATTCATTGATTATTAAACAAAAGGAAACGAGGGGATCAGTTAGCAGTACCCCTCTCTTGCTGAAAATGAGTAAATTTTAAATAAGGCTATACAGCTCTCCTTGGCCATATCAGACCATCTCTCTGCCGTATTAGTCAGTGGGAAGCTGATGGTGCTAATGGTGAACTGATTCATGTTTTGTTTGATAGCTTCCGGAAAATTGATGCATTTTGTAGTACACATTAGTGGTTGCAAATTTCCCTGGACTTCAGGTTGTAAGACGGTCTCCTGCAGTCTCATGAGCTGTGATGGCCTCTTGGACAATGCCTGCAAAGTGTGGGACTTTCTCACTCCACAGAGCGAGCACAAGTATGACAGCAGTTTCTTCCTTTTTTGCTATTCCTGCAATTGCACAGGTGTTTCTGTCAGCCTTGAACACTCCTCTGCATATCACTGCTCTTCTGTTCCCCATTTTTTGTCCTTATACTCCTGTCAGCAAGGCAACGTCTTTCTTTGTTGCTCGGTCATCTCTATAAAGAGCCCCTAAGTCCTGATACGTTATTCTGGCAGAAAAGCTGGTGAGTGGCTTTGAATTTGTATTATTTCACCTGGGGAAAAAAGGTAAAAATAATTCTTAATTTCAGAAGAATACCCTTTATTTATCTGCTCTGCCATTACATTTCATTATTTCTCCATATTTTTTTTTTTAGAAGTTGTTCTGGGAGAGGAACTAGTGATCTTGTTTTACTGATCACCAGCCAGAATGTTTTGAGAGAGTGTGTGGATGCATGGGACGTGTACTGGCAGACAAAGCCACTCTTGTAATTATGCTAAACACACCTCACCAAGACCTGCTGCTGTTTCAGGAACGAGAGAAGAACAGAATACATGTGCCAAGCGCTGGGGACAGATTCATTTTATCCTGCGTGATTTTTATACGTCTTGTTAGAAATGAATGGATTAGCAACTGGGCAGGGATTGCAGGTGACACGGCAAGACTTGGCATAGCAAAGAAAATCTAGGGCCACCTGGACTCTTGTAGTGAGTGAAAAAATGCAGTTTTGTGACTCTCCTGGAATCAGACTGAAATGAGAATGGTAATAAACAACTTCTGTGCAAATAGCAGGGTGCCTTACCATGCAGGTGGTTTGGAACAGAAGTGAGTGCCTCTAAGCATTGTTTTATGGTGTTACACATTTCAAGCTGAAAAATGGCCATAAGCTTTATTACTTTAATATTAACGCTTTTTCATTACTCTCTCTTCCTCCCTCCTGGAAATTGCTGCATTCATCCATTATGAAGTGGCTCGCGCTTTTCTCTCCTCTCCTGACATTTCTCACAGCATGAGGAGGGAGAGGCAGGTGGGTGGCAGGAGGTACAGTCGAAGATGTAATGGCACCGCAGCCCTTCTCACGTGGAGCCAAGCCCACGCTGCCACCAGCTATCACCTGCTGGGGAACCTCGCAGAGCCTTCAGGGATGAGGCACCGAGCCACCCCATGGCTGATGCTTTCTGGTGACCTGTGAGAGGACTGCTGCTCTTACATGGGCTTCTCCCATTTGGGTTTTCCATCTTTGGTCTGTGCTGGTGGGCAAGGGCTTTGCAGTGCAGATGTTGATATCCAGTGCCCGTGCTGAGGTAGTTCTTCCTCGTCTGTGTTGTCTTATGGCTTTGAGCTTGCTGGAGAGGGGCCATGTTTGTTTGTTTTTAAGACAACCAATTCTTGAATTCTTTTTCCTATTCTGAATATGTCAGGTTAAGTTTATTTCAGTGCCAGTACCAACTGTAACTAGAGTTAAATTTGCCCTACCGTTGGCTCTGCTTGGTTCTCACTTTTTAAGAAGCCTTTGTAAAATAAATCGTGCCCTGCTTGTCTTTAAATTTCATTATCACAACCTAACTTAATTTACTATAAATTATTTCTACCTGAGTTTCTTCACCTGTGAACTTTCAGTCTCCAGTGTCTTGCTCATTGGATCGTTGCCCAGCTAATCAAGATTTTTTTCTTCACAACCCTTGCTTTTGTATCAGCTAGCTTCACCAAAGTCAACTTGGCTGTATAAACTCTCTGTGGGGATGCACAGAAAGCTGATATATTCTTGTCTTTAAAATAAGAGTTTTATTGAACTGAGTTTGACTCTCTACCTGTCGTGCTCTAGTAACTGCTAATAAAGACCTCTCCTCCCTTAGAAAATAAGTGACTTCAGTGCTTTGTTCTCATCTTGGAGGCAGCCACTGCAGTGCTTTCTTCTGTCTCTTCTTTTTTCCTTGAGAAGAATGACTGTCTGAGTGGAAAATCTCTGCTCACTCAGTATCGAGCAGCTGTGTCTTAGTTTTGTTTTTTAGCACAGTTAGATTTCAAGTCTGATAAAGGCTGGTGTTTATTTCCACTGAGAAATGCCAATCCATTTTCTCTTTAGAGCTGTTCCTATTATTTAGCAGTTGTTGATAAACAACTTTTATTTCAGCCCCCGAACACTGAAGGCTCGCCTCTCACCAAGCTACTGGGTTGCAGCCAGGCTCAATATTTTGCTGAGTAAGGGTCAGAGAACCCTTAAAAGATTTCAGCCTCCCGGGTCAGGCTGTAATATCAACTTCCTATGATCATACAGCCTCAGAAGAGAAACGTAGACTGTAAGTTTTTTATGACTTTAAAAAAATACTGCATGATTTAAAAAAATAAAAAAAAATCTACCTGACGTCCTGGGAAGCCTTGGGACAGTCATTTCAATGGAAAATATCCTGATTGTTGCTTAGGTGGAACACATGTAATCTGCCGAGTCCTTTAATGGCAGCTGAGGGCCTCAGGTAACTCACCAGCACATTAAAAAAATAGCCATTGTTGCTTGCTCTCATCTGGAGACAAGTGGTAGCATGCAAATGTTTCTGATGAGAAGCATAACAGAATCTTTCAGTATGGCCTTTTTTTTTAAATAAAAAACTTTGTTATTCTTGCTTACTGTCTAGGTCTTGGTGGAGCAGATGTATCAGCTAGATGAATTTCTTAATGGAAAAGGCTATTTAGCTATTATGGTGGATGTTGGTGGAAGTGAGTTTTCTGGGTGAAGTCTCTGTTGAAGGCATCCTGTTACCACCTGGTGTGGGATGGTACAAGTTCACCTGGTGCAAGAGGTACTGCCTTGTGCACATGGCAGTCTGACCTAAATTACAGGGCTCAATATGGAGTGTACTGGTAAAACAGCACGTCATAGGATAGGCAGGGGGTCAGATTAGATGATCTAATGGCTCCATCTGGCCTTAAACTCTTAATTAGGGAAATGCTGCCAGCACAAATGGCATTGAAGCTTTCCACTGCTAGATTTCACTTGCCTGGGAGATCCTCAGCTGAAATGCAGCTGTGGAGGATGTGCGTGAGCTGGCCTTTTGCTTGGGCTCTAATGCTGAGAGCAGCCAGCAGAGCTAAAAGCTCTAGGTCCTGATGGGAAGCTGCTAGCCTTGCTTTCACAGAAATGCAAAAGCTCCATTTCTAACTCTTCCAGACTGTTGCATGTTCAGCTTGTACAGCTGTAATGATAGCTAAATATAGGAATCTATTATTAGCCTGGTACTATTGCATACATTGAAAGAAAAAAAAATATATGCTTCTCTGGCAAGCTGATGAAGAAGAAATGATAGTTATTTCAAGCTGTTTGTGGATTAAAATACTAAAAGTGAGGATGTGGTTTTGGTGGTGGGTGGTTTGATATGGCAGAGGTTTATGATACTTTGCTTGACAACTGTAGTGCAGAAACATGAAGTGTATGTATGTGCATTGCTGCAGATGTGCTCTTTGCTCTCTCAGCTTTGCAAGTCAGTAGTGTGCCAGCTGAATAACCACTGACCCAGCAAAACCAGCATCACTGATGAAACTGTTTCTTCAGCAAGCCCAAATGGCTTGTAGTTAATTCAGAATGTCACTTGATTCCAGAAGGTCATTTTAGTGTCTTCTTAAAACTGCTTAATTGTTTATCGATTGTAATTATTCCATACTTACACTTTCTCTCACTATTTTCCAAAATTCGTTGAACTTAACAACTTTATTTTCAGTGATAAAATGTTGTAGTATTGTGGTATTTAACCTTCACTTTAAGAATTTGTAATTGGGAATTTCAAACACTATAGGATTTCCCTATATAAAAATGCTACACATTTTTATTTTTTAAATGAGATTGTCTACTTTCGAATGCCTCATAAAGGTCCTGTTATTGTACACCCAGCTTATTTCAAAGCACAAGGAGCTGAAAATATATAGTTGCTGTGGTGCTCTTCTAAAGCATTCTCCCCTACAGCTACTTTAGCTTGTGGTTTCTTACCTCTGCTTCCAGATCATTTTCTTCCAGAATAATTGCTCTGGAAGTATGTTTCTTTTATTTGTGGTCTCATCTTGGGGATGTTAATCAGATTGCTTCATTTTAGTAGTAGCTTCTACTGTCCTGGCTTCTTTCCTTACAAATTCCTAGTGCCAGAGATAAGTGCTCTGTATTTTTGACAAAGGGCAGTTGTGCATGGAAAGAAATAGCCTTGGTTTCCTGTGGTTTAACACATCAAGGAAACACAGATCTCAGTTATCAACAAAAATAAGTGAAAGTGGATGCTCAACTATCTCCGTGGCACTGTCTCTGCTCACATCTCTATTTCTTTTTGAGGTGCTTTCCCCTAGATGTGGTTTCTTCTCCAGTGACCCATAGCAGTTCCTGGGGACCTGTTCTGTGGGAAAGAGAAGCAACTTTTAGTCATGCTCTGCTTCATTCTCCTCCTCCCTTCACTGTCTTCTTTCAGAGTCTGTAACACATCTTATTTCTTCTAGGGCTCCCCAGTGCCCAGGTATCAGCAGCCAGCAGCTGTCTTGCTGGCTGCTTCATGCAACCACCATCAACTTTACAGAGCTGCTAGCATATTCCTTGCTGAATGGTCCCTTCAGGTTTGCATGCTTATTTCTGCCTTGCTGACTTTATTATCAGCACAGTTTCCCCAGTCTAATTACAGCTGTCTGGTAAGCTGCAGGAACGTTTGGATGAACCTCTAAATGAGCCTGAAGATAACAGTTTACAGAAAACAAATAAGTACCCTTAAAAGTAGAAGAAGAGTCTCTAGACGGTCTGAATCTTGCTTATCTTTGCAAGGTGGTACCTTGAAGGCCTGTAAGTTTCTGATAACGCTTCTTTGTTACATTGTGTAAAATAAGAATGAGATTTTCATTTGGACAAGGACACCATCTGCAGTCACCAGATGCAGTTATCAAGATTAAATTGCAAGACTTGTCACTGATTATGCTGGTAATCATTGAGGTGATCAGTGTAATTATCATGAGATCAAGACATTTGCTCTGATATGATACTCTGGAATTGAGCTGAAGGAGCATCCATCATGAGCTACTGGGTAGAGTCAGGACATGGCACTTTTCTTTTTCTGTTGGATCATGTTCTTTTATAAGATGGAATAAAATAGATCAGCAAATACTGTGAAACTGGCCATCTATTTTGAAAACATTTTCCATTGGATTCCGTCAGTTTTGTTGAAAGCCTACTGCATTGCCTATCCATGTAAGACACCAACTGTGCATTCAGTTCACACCCATGCTTTAGGATAGACTTTATTCTGAGTCTTTTTACCTGAAGAAGATGAAATATTTATATTTCATGTTATTTTAACCCTTCAGAATATTTTTTCCTAGTTTAAATCATCTGGAGTGTTGGCTTAGCTACTTTGGGAACAGGTTTTCTTGCTAGAACAGAATAGTTTTAATTATGTCACAGAAAATGTGACTAAGAGTGGATAGAATACGATCTTAAAAGCTAAAAAATGGTATTGAATCTAATGCACAATAGTAATTAATCTAGAAAGAAATTATATGGCTTTGGAGAACACATCAGACCATCATTTGTCCGTGGTAGAGCATTTCCGTTAATCATCTGTAATATGATTCTTCATGTACTGATGTAGTGGTAAAACAAATCCATTTTGCAGAAGTGTTTGCTGAAGAGTGAGTAGCGTATCTTGAGCCTTTGTTCATTCTCTTGTAGATTATCAAGCCGATTTCTTGCAAATGCAAAGATGAATGATGTTCAACAGTTGACATATTCAGCTTGTATCTTACGCTTTTCATTTTTCACTCACTTCATGTTGCTGCTACACATGCACTAGAAGCGTATGTAATGTTTTGGTTCCTTTTTCAAATGGCATAGATAAGCAGTCAGAATGTTGTTTATACTTCCTAGCAGTGTATTGCTCAGGGAAGAGGTGATAGTTTTTGTAGTCTAAATCGCCTGTAGAGGATGCAGGTGAAAACTGGGAAAAGTGGGCAGCATTAAGCATTAAAGCAAGGGATGGTGACAGTGGAAGAGTAAAACTGCATTCAGTCTTTGTTAGGGCTAAGAGCATCTCTGATGGCTGTTCCTTTAATTTCCATCAAACATATCACATTTGATTCCAAGGAATATGTTGCTACGGAAGACTTCCAAAAGAAAAGCATCATAGAAAAGATAGGAGATAATTGCAAATATTTTTCTTCTGCCACTGATCTGTTCTTATATCTGCTAAGCTTCACATAATTATTTATCAGCAGAGAGTTATAAAATAATTTTTGACTTGAGATGAAAAGGGAGAAAAGTCAAATACATTTATACCATGAACCCAACCCATCAATCTTCAAGTGCTGATTCATTTGCCCACACAGTATAATTAAGTAAGCTGTTAATCTATAATAAAGAGTAATACATTTGGTGATCGCACAATCAGAAAGTAATTATAGCTTAAAATGTTCTTTTGGCTTTCCTTAACCATTTTATCACTCTGTAATTGTTAAGAGAGAGTATTCAGAGCTGTAAGATCTATAAACTTGTACCTATGTTATTTGCTCCTGCCACTAGAAACATCTTGCCATGAGCAGCTGTTAACAAGATGTCTACACTGGAAGATTTTGGGGAACAAAATATTGATGTGCTGTCTTGAGGGAGAATATTATAGTTTGAGTACATTTGGTGTTTCATTAGATAATGAATCCATTATGTAATTGAAGTTCAGGCTCACACTGATTAATCATGACATTTCAATTATTCACTGAATCAGTGATCTTTTGCACCCCCTTTCCCCACCTCATTTGCTGTTGGCTTCTGTTCATTTTTCTGTTACTGCTTTCGGATTTCATGGTGGCATGCTCTGAGATCCTGAAAGTCTTCCCCTGCCAGAGATATTTGGGGAATTTAGATCACCTGGCACCTTGCAGGCAACTCTTGGCATCTCTCTGGTTTGCTGATGTCCTGTGGCTCCTGCTCAGCTCCAGCTCACAGCTATCCTAGCTTTCCAGCTCTGTATGTGGAGTAGCCAGGCAGGATGTCCCTCAGTGTACACAGGCCCTGGTGGCAAATATCTTTGGTTTCAGTAAAATTGGGTAAAATTGTTCAGTCCTCAGTTCTTCAGCAAGCTGGACTGCCTGGATGGGGGAATTACCCCTGAATCTTAACCTGCAGCCTCCAGCTTATGGATGTCTTGTTAATTCTAATTGCAAGATAATATTTTTAGATTTAAGCTAGTGTATGTCATTATGTGACTATATTAATTGTCAAAAAGAAAAAGGAATACAAAGATGTAAAATACAGCTATCTTTAGATGTGGACACTAAGGCACATTTGTGCATGCGCTCTAACAAACACACTGGTGTCACAGGAAGATGAGTTGAAGGAAAACAATTCATTAAAAATTTAAGAGTATTTGTTTTGTCAGAGGATAGTTTGATAAACTTGATTTAAAGCAAAGGTATTTGATATGGCAAAGTTAAGCCCCATTTTAATAGAGAAGTAAGAAACTAGATTTATCAATGAGTGTGCTTTTCTGTATACCAAGACAGTCAGTGTCTTAAAGAAAAATGTAATAATAGTGTCAGATCTTTCAAAACTATAAAATATCTCAGTAATTGACTGGAAGTTGGATAAAACAATGATCTTGTTACAGTGTTCCCTTTTAATGGATTTTTCACTGTAAAATTTTAATATTTATTCAAAGTTCAAGTTTAATGGATAACTAAGAAAAGAGATCTGTAGAAAAGGCTTGTCTAGTTTGTAATTCTTCCACACTGTTCTTTCTGGAGCTCAAAAGTGACAGATCAAACAGATTGGTGCAATCATTACACAGCCGATGGGTCACCCCCTGGGGTTGGTTGGCTGGCTTCTGTCTTTTTCCTCTTCCCATTCTTACTTGCTGGATTAAACATATAAACTCCAGCAACGAGAAATTCCTCTCTAATCTTGGCACTTTCAGTAGTAACAACTACAGGCTGGCCCCAGACACTGAGCATATTTGGTTAGCACTGACCGAGTGACATTGCTGGGACGAGAGATGCAATATTTTTCATCAGGGAATCCAGTTTTGAAGACAAGAAGAGAGATTAGTCTAGCACATTACTGATAGAGAAAATGCTTTCACTGACTTCACAGTCAGACGTGTTTGCCATTCAACCTTCTTGGCACATAACTAAGATGGTGCAGTTGCTCAAATGCCAAAGAAGACATAATTTAGCTTATGGAATCCGCACAAATAGTCATGCCTGAGATGGAGCTCTCTCTTGGCGTAAGAGATTAGCAGTGAAAACCTTTTGTAGCCAGACTTTCTGACCCTAGAAAGCACATAAAAATCTGTGAGTGGCTGACAGCTATGCTCTGCCTTTCATGCTGTGCTCCCAGAGTTGACTCTACAAGCTTGCATTGCTCCTTTGCCCTCCCCATCTTCCCACAGAATCCAGTACTGTGGTAGCTGACCCTAGCATCACTCACTCTTCTCACTCTGGGCACTTTGCATGCTTCTGCCTTTTGTTTTTCTTTTGTAACTCTTTTTGTGTCATACCCTTGTCCTGTCATACCTTTGTAGTTCTTGTACAACCGGGACTGTATGTTCCCCATTGGCAGGGCTACACACTCTTGTTCTTGGGTTATGACTCCAAGGGGCAGGTGCACCAAACTGCCCTAATTGGTTATCAGGCAAATAGGTGTGATGAGCCATCTTTAGCAATATATATGATGTCTTACTGTGCCTTTTGTTGTCTTAGTACTGTTATCAACAAAAACTCTCAGTCTGTTTCAGTGTCACTTTTATGCTGTTCTCTGTAATGTTTATAGGATTTCCTATATCTTGCTCTGAAGACACAATAACATAAATTATATTGGAAGTAATCTTGTCATGGTCTTTCTGTATGACTTGGCTAAGTTTGCAGGCCCTTATTTCCAGATGGATAGCTAGTGGCACTAATGCTTCTTTACCTCACTGAATTTTATGTGGGGAGAAGTTATTAATTAAATACCTGAATTAGTGGCACTGTAGACGCTAAGCGCTCAGATGCCAAGATACATTTATACACTTTGCTTGCCTGAAAGGCAAACATCTGCAAGAACCTGACACCTGGAGCTTTGGTTGAACACACACTGTGTATTAAAATCAAATCTACACATCCTGAAATCCTCAAGGAAAGCACATTTTCCCACACTGCTGGATCCTTGTGCAGAATGGCCATGGGGGAACACCAAAAAAACCCAGTTAAAATGGCAAGGCTATAAAAAGTTCTTTTGTGTCATCTGCACTCTGAAGTTTTATTGCCCTGCAGTATTTGACTTATATGTTAGGTTTTCGGTGCGTCTGCTTGTATTTTAGAAATGTACACAAAATGTCTTTCTATGCCATGCTGTTATCTGTGCTTGAGCATTGCTGTCATTTTTCCTGTGCCTTTAGTTACTTGATAATTTATTTTTCAGTGTTTTTGTTTCTTTCTTTACAGATTTCCAACTAATTCATATGTTTGTTTTAATTCTATGTCTTCCATCTCTTCTTCTGTAGTCTTAGTTTTCCTGTCTGCTGTACATCTCTTGTCTTTATTCCAACCTCCATTACCTTCTTCTTTATCTAATGTATTCCAAGCAGAGAAAATCTGATAGATACTCCAGAAGTCAAAAATCTTTCTTTTGGCATTGCTGAAGGTCAGGTCCTAGTTCTCTTTTCTTTTGTTGCAGTTGGTAGGATGCCTGTCAGTAAAGGACATGTTTGGTATGAGTTTGTTAGTGGAACTCAAACCACAGATACGGGATAAGATATTCTGGTTATGGAAGTTTAAAAAGCTCTGTTTCCCTTGACTGACACTCAGTCTCATTGGATTTTTTCCAGTTAATTTACTGAGAATTTGCTGAGCTTTATTCTTGCTCAGTGAAGTTTTTGTTGACTGGATTGTTAATTACGGGTTTAAACTTGTATTTGCTCTTTTTAACAACTTAAAACAGTGGGAGTTTTTCTCCCTCTTTACCCATTTAGTCAGTATTCTCTTATGAAGAGTCATTGCTTCATTAAACATTTTCCTGCTCAGTCTGTAATGATCCTACTCCTTCCATTCTCAACACATTAATATGTTAAAGAAAAAGAGATTCACTTGTCTTCATTGGTCTGAAGACATCCCACATTTTCTTTGGTGCATAAGGCATCTTTCACACATCACGTTTGGTGTGTAGCTATGCTGTGGAGGGCTCAGCATGATCCATGTGTAATTTTAGGTTGGTGCATGAATGTTTTCCTGCACTTTTATAATATTAATGAACATTGTTATGCAGAAAAGCTGAAGTGTGGTAGCATTAGAAGAGATGTTAGTGTCACATTTCTGATGTCTGGCTATCCAGGGACTAACAATGATCAAAGTCTGCAAAGTTCATAAAGCTAATTCTGATACATTCAAAACTACGTCTCTGATACTATCTTATACTAATAAAGGTGCTGGTATAGATGTAGAGCGATGTAGAGTGTTAAAACACTGTCATTTGGGTGATTATTTTTTTCTCATTGGGGCTCTCGTAGTCTTCATTTTTTATCCTGTAAGAAAATATGATGTTTAATCCTCACAATCTGGTGAAAACAGCAGGATTTTTATGCCTCTTCAGAATTAAGCATCTGAGATGACTGCAGCTCTTTGCTCTTTTACCTCAGTCTATGCCAGCAGTAGGACTCCAGTATCACTGGTGGAAAGCCACTGTGTACAAGCAGTAAGTGATGAGGTGATGTTGGTGAGTTGGACCACTCTTCTACTACCCCGTAAACACGAAGGGAAAAGAAAATAAGTGGTTGTTTTCCCTGGGGACAGCCCTTCTTGCTGCAGCACCCCGGGCTGTGGGAGGGAGAAGCAGATTGCCAGCACTGAGTTGCCAGAGCGAACTGCCACCGCCTCCAGCTTGGCCTCCAAATGGGCTGCACATTTTAGCAAGTACTTAGCACTTTAGGGCAGGCTGGGGAAAAACAACTTCTGTAGCTTGTCTCCTTCTGTAGCAGATTTCCATCTGATCTGAATTTGTGCTGCTGCAGTGACCAAAGAGCTGTAGGGAGAAATGGCGCCCAGTGCAGTGGTCTTCTTTCCTGTGAGCCCTGTTTCTTATGGGCTGTGCAGGGCTCTCTGTTGATGGTGGAGGTGCTGCATCACATCCCTTTCCTCTTCATGTTCAGTTTACTTCCCTTTGTAGTGCTTTTGCATTGCTGGGGTTAACTCTGCAAGATAAATTGCTAACTTCCTTTCTATTTAAGAAAAAAAAGAAACTTCAGGGTAGGAGACTTTCGTGCTCCAGAGCCCAAACATAAGCATTCTGTTTATGTTCTTGGGCAATCTCTCTCTTGATCAGTAAATAAGTTGACAAGTAGTAGCGATACAGGAAGTTGCAGTGAGAGGTGGGCTTTTTCCATTCCCAAGCTGTAGAAATGAAGTAGCTGCACATAATATACATACTCTTAAGATGTTTTTTTCCTGTAGGGTTACTGACATTCTGACAGTCATCAAGAAGGGTTAAATAAAAATTGCACTGTGGGTTTGAAGTACTCCATGACACATTTAATCCATATTACTGTGATGTGCCAGAAACTGCAGTTAGTATGTGAATTCTGCCAGCAAATATGATTGCAATACAATTTCTTCTTTTTCCTGTAGAATCACACATCCTCCCTGCAGGGATTTTGTTGTTCAGCAGACTACACTGTGTGCTGGAAAAAAAAAAAATTCATTTATATGTAAATACAACCTGAAGGCTGCAAATATCCAAGCTGCTACAAAGACAGAGGGGGCATGTGCATGAAAACAAATGGACCTGTTGTGGTTAGAAATTTGTAGTTTACCATAATAGGGGAAAAAATAAATGAGGTTGTCTTTGAAACCTTATAGGTCAGCATTTCAGACTTCTGTATTTGTGTTCCAATTAAAGAAGAGAATGGAAAAGCTTCTGGATATTTACTATTTTTAAGCCAACTTGCAAGGGGAGAAGAAACAATATTTCTCATGTGTTCTATTAGCAAATTACATGCCATGAATAACTTTTTTTGTTTGGCTTGCACATAGTTTTGTGTGAGGTTTATTTGGTGTAGAGAGGCTGAGAGTTTTTGGCAACTGCTACATTTATTTCTTTTTCTCTGTCTTAAATGTAAAGAACATTTTCAAGAAACTAGCGGTGTAAGTGATTTCTGTGGGTCTCAACAGTAGCTCACAAAATATTGAGAGGTACAGGAAATGAGTGTGCGAAAGCAAAAAAGAAATGGGCAGACAACAAGGAGATGATGAATGTTTGTGGTGTCTTCCAATATTATTTTGTTTACTGCGTTTTTGTTGTTGTTACTGATATGGTTAAAATATTTCCTTGCTGGTATACTTTGATTTGGACCAAAAATAACATAAATTATTTTGAGATAAGTTCACATTAACCACTACCGATGCCTCACTTACCTGTCACTGTTGCTGGAGATCCAGATCCTAATTCCTGCTAATGCATCTCCTATAGTAGCAAGGGAAAATGTGATTTATTTTTATGGATGTTTTGGAAAAGTTTGATTTAAAAAAACAAAAAACCAGTGCATCCTCTAATAAGTATTAAAGCCTAAACCTGTGCAATTTGTACTGAGTGTAGTCTGTGCTCTTAAAAATGTCCCAGGGATTTATGTACTAAACTCAGATTAATGCTAATAGGAGGTACCTGAATAAATACTCTGCTGCACTGATAGGATAATAGATCGTTTATTTGGTGTTGTGGTGTTGACTTTCACTTTTACTTCCTTTTATTTCCTTAAAAATAAATTGGGATTGGAGTTTATGATATAAGGAACTTTTCTTCCTCTTTGCAGGTGTGTTTTTAAGAAGAGTACTGACCATGAAGAAATCAACATGTTAATCAATTTTTACTAATCCCACTGAAGAAAATGAAGCCACACTTCAGCTTTGCCCATCCTTTTCCCACCACTGTTGGCTGAATGAGAAATGGTCATGTGATTATGCTCACACCCCAGCATGCATTTGGTAGACCTGTGGTTAACTCGTTCCCTCTCCATGTGTCTACTCTTACAAAGTTTTGTCCTCATGATACTGTGCTTTCATTCTGCCAGTATGTGCCCAAAAGGCTGCCTCTGTTCTCACTCCGGAGGTTTAAACGTCAGCTGTAGCAATGCAAACCTCAAGGAGATACCCAGAGATCTTCCACCAGAAACAGTCTTACTTTATTTGGACTCCAATCAGATAACATCTATCCCCAATGAAATTTTTAAGGATTTGCACCAACTGAGAGTCCTCAATTTATCAAAAAATGGGATTGAATTTATAGATGAACATGCCTTCAAAGGGGTGGCAGAAACTTTGCAGACTCTGGATTTGTCCGACAACCGGATTCAAAGTGTGCACAAAAATGCTTTCAACAACTTAAAGGCCAGAGCCAGGATTGCAAACAACCCATGGCACTGCGACTGCACACTGCAGCAGGTATTGAGGAGTATGGCCGTCAACCATGAGACGGCCAACAATGTCATCTGCAAGACCTCTGTGCTGGATGAACACGCTGGGAGACCATTCCTCAATGCTGCCAATGATGCTGACCTCTGTAACCTTCCCAAAAAGACTACCGATTACGCCATGCTGGTCACTATGTTTGGCTGGTTCACCATGGTGATCTCATATGTGGTTTATTACGTCCGGCAAAATCAGGAGGATGCAAGGAGGCACCTTGAATACTTGAAATCCCTGCCAAGCAGGCAAAAGAAACCAGATGAAGCTGATGACATTAGCACTGTGGTATAGTATTCCGAATATAATGACTGCCTTTGCGATGGAAACTAGATTCAGATGACACTAACACCAGAGGTTTACTTCTAATATTCATTGTAAACATTAAGACTTTTTTTTTCCCGTTTAACTGAATTACGCCACTGTTGAGCTTTCTAACAGAGAGTTTTGTCTGGGTGGTATACTCTAATTGTTTCTCTGGTATTCTAAAGCAAGTGAATTAATATGTAAACCTTAGTTTAGACCCATTCCACTATTTAATAATGAAATTTATTTTTTTAATTTGAAAAAACAAATAAAAGTGTAAATTTGAACCATGTAAAACAGAGTTATTTATTGATCAGAAACCTGTCTGGTGCCAGGGCACTCTGGGAAACAAGCAGTGCTTGTGAGGTGGAGGATGAGAGTGATGATGAAGTGGGCTATGAAAGGTATGGGAGCATAGAGTTCCCAAAAGGCACTTCTCTCCCCAGGGCACAACATGAAGAGCTGGTGAATGGCAGCTGATTTTTGGGGTTGCTCGTTGTGATAGGAGAGGGACACAATATGGGGATAGCAGAGTGCCCTGAGTTCAGGAGAAAGGGATGGAAAATTGTGTAGGATCCTGGAGGGTATTTTGGCAGTGCTGGGAAGAAACCAAGATGAAGGAGCAACATTTCAGGACACCAGTGAGAGGTAAGTGGGGAAATGGAGACAGTTTTCATCATACACCCACGAGCTTCAAGAAGGTGTCCTGAGGACTGGGGAAGACAGCAGGATGGCAAAAGCAAACTTAGTCATACTGTTCAAACTGAAGGACTGATAGTGATAGGGAAAAAAAATTAGTTTTTAACATCTGTATATGGCCTCGTAACTCCAAGTGGCTTTATCTTTTTAAAAGGCTGAGCAAAGGAAATGAAGATATAGGCTGAGCATATTCTGTTGTGTGTTAGACAAAATATTTTTATATGATTTTATGGATAAATGCTTAGCAAAGTAGCAAGCTAAAGATGTAAACTCAGTCTTAAGTATAAAATGGTTATTTTGAAGCCCTAGTGTCTTTAGAAATATGATAGTTTTCTTTTTTCACAGATGAAGTTTTCAAAGGGAACAAATTCACAACACGTTTCTCTTGTCCTTTATCAAAATAATGAACTGATATTTATTTCTCAGTCCCTATAGATCCAGTCTAACTTATATTGAAATATGGATTGTAGCAGTGTGGATTAAAAAATGTACAAAGTACTGCTTTGCAAAAACAAGTTTTAAAGGACAGAGTTAAAATTAAAAAAAAAAAAAATCCAGTGTAGTATCTCCAATTAGATTATCAATTATTTCTGTTAAAAGTGTAATCTTTTACATTTTAGAGTGCACGTGGTCATTTATTTCTTTCAGGAACACGACTAAAAAAAATACCACTTTTAAAATTTGCTACAAAGCATTGAGACAGTAGGGACTTTTTTTTCTTCTCTTTTTTAAATTTTATTCTGAGGAAAGCAGGCTGGTGGTTACACATCTTGTTAAGTTTGCATGTTATATGATTCATTTTTCAGGCTCTATCTTAGCAAATTTTCCGCTGCTGCAAAAGTGCATCCTGCAGGCCTCCAAGCTCTGCGTGACCTCTTGCAGGGCCCAAAAACAGCTGTGGTAAATATAAATGCGAATCAGAAGAGATCAGATAAAATGTGGTACTGTACAGGCATCATACCAAACCTTGCCCAACAGGACATATCTATGTGAGGACACACACACCCATCTGTAGGGCCTCTGTGTCGGTGGAGCCAAGTTCATTCCTTGATATAATTCTCTTTAGTTTCTGTAAAATCACTTTCAGGGTAAAATTTGTACTGTTTCTATTGTGCGGCTCAAGTGGTATTTTGGGTGTCAGCTAGGGTACTAATTCTGGACAAAGCAGGGGATCTAGCTAAAGAAGAGAGCAAACAGGAGTTGCTAACTTAATCTGGAACTCGGTGCTCTTTGTTCACAGCTAAGTACAGGAATTCCTCCAGAAAATTCAGACAACGTGATGTAAATAGCAACATTTACAAAATTCTTGAGAGTCTGCCACTTCTAGGTTTTGAAATTTGTTTTCAAGCTGGGTTTATTTAAAATGTAAACAAACAACTCTCTTCCCCCAAACTGACTGAGACAGCAAAATAATTTATTTTTAGTTTTTCCATTTTTTCCACCCTTTTACATGATCCATAAGGACAGTTCTGGAGCTGGTACCATTTTACACCAGCTGAGCTAATGACTCCAGGTGTTATAAATACTGACCGAAACCAATTTAAACCCAGCTCAGCTGTACTCTTTAGAATGGCTCACAAAGGCTGGTTTCATATCAGTTCTCTGGGTGTATTGATTTTCTGTAGTAGATTCCCTATCAAACATCTCTTCACATATTTTTCTCTTTTCTTTTAAAGCCACTAATGAAATCTCTGTTTAAAATCTGAGAACCAACATAGTGCTCTGACAGCCAGTAGATGCAAACTCCTCAAGCTGAATTTAGCTGATGAGGGAAAAGAATTAAATCACTGTGCCTCCGCTATGAGGACTTAGTAGCACTAGTATTCACAGCAACTCAAGTATTTGAGTTAGTTTGTTTCAACAAAAAGAAGCAAAAAAAGTAGAAACCTTTAGACTAAGAACGTGCTTGTTTTTATCATGTTTACTGCACACCTTTCTGCCCCAAATTATCGTGTGCTCTTTGAAGTCAATGGCAAAAACTTTTTAAGCTTTGATGGTGCGACACTTTAAGGAGTTATTTTCCAAAATAGTTTCACTCAAAATTGAGTAAATCAGTAAGTTTCTGGCTGTGATATCCTAGCAGATAAATACAGATGATATGAACTGGATGTTTCAATAGTCACAGGAGATTATATATGACAGAAAATAAAGAGAGAAATGCATAACACAGTGACTGATAGAAAAAGCAGGGCTAGAGCTCAACAGCTTAAATGTGATTGATTTCAGTATCTCGATTTAAAATTAAAAAGTCCTAGTTTATGTTTCTAAACGGTTAAAGATATCTCTCTCAGCTTGATTCTTCTCCTTAAAACCGATTCTGATTTTTCTCTGCTAATTTTGTACTGTTATTATGCTCTGTAGGTGAGAAGAGTGACGGTGCATTTGGGCTGCATTATTTAGACTCATATTTTATTCTGTATATTTTGTATATTCACTCAATATTTGATTTTATTCTGTTCTTGGTTTTATATGGAATTAGGTAAAAATACCTTCACCGTTAAAATATATTATGTTTTAAGTGTCTTCTGTGAGGTAACAACAAAAGGAAGAGAGATAATGGTCTTGAGTTACACAAGGGGAGGTTCAGGTTGGATATTAGGAAAAATTTCTTCTCGGAGTGATGGAGTATTGCAACAGTCTGCCCAGGGAAATGGTAGAATTCCTGGAGATGTTCAAGAAATGTGTAGATGTGGCACGGAGGGACGTGGTTTAGTGGTATGGGGTTACAACTTCCGAAGTTATTTTTTGTGTTCTATTCCAAGTTGATGATCTTAGAGGTTTTTTCCAACCTTTATGATTCTTCAGTAGCAAGATTTTGCATCAGCATTGCCATAACTTTCAGGGGCTGCCATCCCTGTGGCAGTTTCCACTGAGCTCAGTGTTGCCATGGACTCTCCATCGAAGGGTGGATTTTATTACAGTTAAGTCTGGATGAGTCCAAAGCAGGAAGGAGGAAACAGACAGCATTAGTAGCAGGTGGAGATGTTGACCAGTCATTTTGAGGAGAAACAGGTTCCTGACAGGGAGAAGGTCTTTTAGTATGCGTTGCTGAGGAAGGAGTGATTTTCAGTCGCAGCATCTCTTTTCTATCTGCATTTTTGTGAGTATGAAGAAGCTTTGATACTTTTATAGTTTTATTCGTACATTCAGTGTTTGTCCTCGTGATCCTCTCTGAAGGGACAAACTAATTACGTAGTATTACAGTGCTACTGAGGCACTGCAAGTACACACACGGCATACAGTGATGGGAAGACCAGTGAGGAAATACAGGAGTTCTGTTCTAGTAAGGAGATGCCATGCAGAATATCCACCACAGCGTTTCTCAATTTGAAAGGCTAAGTAAAAGGATTAGTTGTAGGCTAAAATGCTTAATGGTGTCATGGAGTCTTGCAGCATGTTTCTGTGTGATGCTTGGTCACAATGTAAATCCAAATCAATTAGAAAGAGTGTCATTCTACTTCTACACTTGGAAAAAGAAGCTAGCATTGCTGAACAGGAGTAAATGAGACTCTCGGGAATTAAAAACATAATCGTTCAATTGTAGGTGTGAAATCTGAAGCAGGAAAATGGAAGTGGAGCATAAATTGTGGTAGGGTTAGATATAAAGGCAAGGTAACAAACAAAACAATAAAGGACTTTTTTTTGCCAAGCACACCAGAAATCGTGTCTTAGTAACGGCCAAGAATGAATCAGGTTACTGAAGGAGCAGTTTGGGTAACTTGGACAAATGTTATGGAAGAAGATTTTCCAGTAGCATAGTCAAATAACACTACAACTATAAGCAATAACACTATAACACTGCAAACCACTGCATAAAATCTGTGAGACACCCACATTTGGAACATTGCTTTCATTTCCAGTTTTTCTCACCTGCATAAATCTGTGATCTAGAACTACAGAAGATGTGGAGAAAGGCAGTAAGATCATCAAGAATATGAGGTGGTTTCCATAGGAGAAGAAACCAGAGTCTCTTCAGCATGGAGCCAGATGAGAGAGGATGGGATAGTAGAATCATAGAATCATTAAGGTTGGAAAGACCAATAAGATTATCTAGTCCAACCATCAACCTGGAATAGGACACAAAAAATAACTTCAGAATGATTTATCTCTTTTTCTTGCAACAGAAATTATAGCATTCTGATTAAGGATTAAGGTATTCTTTAAAAAATATGTATTTTGTTACAGCGCATGTAAGTGATAAAATACAGGATGCTGTAGTGAAGAAAACAAAAATTCAAAGATGAGATTCCCTGAATTCATGAAAGTGATCTGTTAAAGTGACCTAATATTGAAGGAGGTACAACTAGCAGCTTAGAGAGACCCTGATCTGCTCATTGCAAGGGAGGGCTTCCCTCAGAGTCATATCTGTGCTCCTCTTGTTCTCTCTGAGGTGTGGCTGGGATTTTGAAGAAGGGAAGGTGGCGATTTTACAGCACGGCCACCCTCACATGTCCACCAAGAAGCAAATGATGCTGCACTGCCCTCATGGTGAAGCGGAAGGGAGCTTTTGATGTGTGGATGAGGAATTTCACACGCATGGGGTGGGAGTGAAGCCCAGGAAAAGCAAAACCACATTTAACCACTGGCATCTCCTTTCTGCGGATTGCAGCACTAATGGCTGGGCAGGGTTTGGGCACTCCATGCTGTGTTGTACCAAGACTGTTAAATAAAGGAGTGGCAGTTTTTCACCACGATCTGTGGGAAAGTTATTCTGAGGTGTTTTCTGAAGCACTTTGATGATGCTTTTATGGCTCACCTTGACGTCCATTCAAAAAAGAATAAGAATTTCCCTGTAAGCTCTTCATAAGACACTAAAGCTTTGCTTTTTTCACATAGAAATCCCTTCATCATTGTCTGTTTTTTCAGGTGTGATGATACAGGGAAAGTGATTTCTTCAACGTGATGGAGAAATACCTGGGCGTCATTAGTATTGATTAGCACACAAGTCAGTTAATTTGAAGAGTGAAAACAACCAATAAGCATCAAACACAGATTGCAGATGCCATTCAATGTCAATATATGAAGTATGTGTTTTGTGCACATGAAACATATGTGAGTATGCATGTGTGCAGTTCATCCATATGTCTCTCAAATTCTTTTATGTTTCCCCATATATACATGTGGATAAAATATGAAGTCTTTTGGATATTTTCACTGCCCTGTTTCCATGAAGCAGGTTGCACTATTGATTAGAAATGTGATTGGTGCTGCTTCTGAGCCGAGCACACCGTGCCTCCTGTAGTCTCAGCACCAGCTGCACACAACAAGAAAGAAAACGGGACAACTGGCATAGCTCATCCTCCTCTCTTTCTAAATCCTTAGTCGAACCCGTTAGTTACCATATAGAGCTGTAACCGACCTTTGTGAACAATCTCTTGTTTTCCTTCTGGCTCACAGATAGTGATACAATTTTCTAGAAAGAAAAATGGATGGGTGAATGATAATGACTTTTAGCTCTGTCCTGTTGGTAAAGGCTGGAGAGTGGAAACGTGACTGAGATCCCTGGATCTGTTCTCCCTTCTGCACTGACTAATGAGTAGGTTTTTGGCACTGCAGTGTGTTTAGCTATGTTTTTCTCCTAGGAGATAGCTATGCCCCTTGAAGGAGTTTTCTTCAGATGGTTGTGAATCTGAATACAGCTGCTAAAGCCAGCATAATCTCCGGAATGAAAAATTGATGGTTTTAAGCTTTCTCTACTGGAGACAAACTTGAGAAACGGTCAATTATTTGGGAATTCAAACATCTGTATTCTTCTTAATGCTGCTTTGAGGTTTCAAACACACATTCTGATCATCTTGCTGGTTCTGTGGGGCAGTTTGCATGCAGAATTCGTAAAGAGAGAGCAATTTACAAAGCCTGTTAGTGGCAGATTAAACTGGCCATTGAGGTGAGAAAAAAAAAATCCATATGTTGAACAGTCTGTTTAGATCTATATCCCTTGTAATTATTAGTCATTGTCTTGTAATCACAGTTTGTGATCACTAGTCTTTTTAAGGCTCCCTCTTCATTTGCAAAAAAATAGATCTTCAAAGGCAAATCTAACCGATCAGTATTAAAAAGGAAATGAATTTTAACATATTAGTTAAATTTTGTCTTCACTAAGGTCTATTTGTATGTCTGTGTCCATAGGAATATATATAATATTATCACACATAAAATTATAATTTTCCTTATATAGGCACGGCTATGCACCTTTGCTCTTTTTCAGATGTACTCAAAACATTTTTAATACAAAGAAGCAAAGAGAAATCTAGGAATGAAAAAACCTCCAGAATTTTCAAGTCCTCTTCATAAATTAAAGCTCGACAAAAAACAAACAAACAAACAAACAAAAAAAAAAACACCAAAAAAACCAGTACAAGTTAAAAAAAAAAAAAGTAAACAAATGAACAAACACCCATTCTTGTTTCTTCCTTTGAGGATTAGCTTTGTGCTCAATGCTGCATTTCATGGTTTACCAATTGTTCATTTCTCTACCTAAGCCAGATTAACATTCGTTTTCTGCAAAGACTCTTATAAATGGAGCTGTCAGCAACAGAGGAGATGGAAGCATATCACACTGGCTGAAGAAAGGAGTTTAACAAATGAGCTCTAGACAATACTTCTGTGCCCTGTTAATTAAATTTAGTGGCAAAAGAAAAGAGCTGTTGAATTAAGATTCTGCTGGAGAGATTTCAGATTCTCAGGTAGATACTAACGTTTGTATTCTTAATGTGGCTGTATGAGGGACAAACCACACATCTTTTCGTACCTTATTTCAGGAGCTACAGGCAGACTTGGTTGCTGTTACAGAATACAAAACCTCCTACCCTTATCTGGGTGCAGTCACTGTTGTTTAGAACAACCATTGTTACTGAATAATGTTCTAAGTACCTTTAATAAATCTTTACATTTAAACTTCGACAAGTTTTGGGTTTTTTTCACTTATCAAAATTTTTTTTCCTATTGCTATGAATGGTGGACTTCACTGGGCATAGTTCTGCTTCTTTCTCATGGCTTTTACAAGATTTTTGAACTGATTAATATGGTAGGATTTTTACAAAGAAGATGAGATATGTGTCTACACAATGATTTTTTTTAATATAAAATGGCTGATCAATAAATGAACAAAGTGTAATTTATTATTTCTGAAGTTCTGCAGTAAAAGAAAGATCAACTTTTTAGAAGTGCTGGGTGAAGTATGAAGGTACTATTTCAAAAGACAAGCTCTGAGGAAGCTTGAAACATTTATTTCTCTTCAAAAACTGTGACAGCTCTGTAAGTATATTTGGAAGCATCATACCAGATACAAATTGTAATGCTGAAAATTATTTTTATATAATAAAAGAAATTTATGTTTTGGGCTCTAACACTGTGATGTACCAAAATTCCCGGCCTAACTTGATATGGTGCTTTCTTTGTCAGCAGACTTCTTTCCCAAATCCAGGAATGCGCTCTGGGCTGCATGTAAGTTACCAGGAGTTTTTCCATTGCCTTCAGTGGGATCAGCATTTCTCCAATGAATGAATTATTGATAGAGAGTGAAAGGAGTGATTATACTAAAGGTGTTAATGTGGTAATGGTATCATACCATTGTGCAGTGGTGCACCTTCAGACTCTGCAGTGATAATGAGGGACCACCTTATGCTGGTGGCCAACAGCAGTGTCAGTTGTCTTTACTTTGTATTGCTTGTGTGGTAAAATACAGATGGTACCATTTTGGCTCTGGCTGCATATAGACCTCTCTGGAATCTGGAAGTGAATGGGTACGGTAGTGAGCTTTTTCAGCCTGTAAAAAAGGATGGTATTTAAGCAGGTTGGGTGCAGGTTATTGGCTTTCAGTCATGGGTTCAGGCAGCATTGCTCACAAAGTTACTTTTTAGCAAAATTGCTAGAGTCAGCAGGCTTCTGGAAAATAACTACCGTTATTGGTTAAATGCTTGTATTCCAGTATTTTTCCTCAGTTATTGCTGTTCTGCACCATTGTGTCTTCCATGAACAGCACTATGGAGGTGAGCAAAAAGTTGTCTTGGAATAAACGAGCTCTGAATTTTCTGGCTTTCCTGAGGGAGACTTTCATGGAAATTAGCTCCATTAGAAACACAGTAGTACATAATTGTGGACCTGAGGAGACCTGACACACATTGCACTTCTGACCCCTGACAGCTTCAGTAAATAGAGGCCATGCTTAACAAAGAGAACAGATCGTTTGGGCTGAGAAAAGTGAGTCATTCATAGCTGAGCTGCTTTTGCTGAAAACCCACAGAGATGCAATGATTGAATACACTTTGCATTTGGAAAATCCTGCAGGCAAGTCTTTAAACAGTGCTGTAGTGCTTTCCTTTCTGATGCCAGTAGATTTGCTATAACATAGCATGGCTATAACTAAAGGTGTGGCCGTCAGCTGTAGCTGATAGGGGCATATGGGTGGTGACTGAGCACACGTTCTGTGAGCACTAGGTGCGTCTGGCAGCATGCATTTTCTGCTGCAGATGTCGAATAGAGCATAACGGAGAAGCAGCTGTTAAGTACAAACTGAAAAGGTACCCGTGAAATGTGTGGCATGATCTAGCTGATGAGTTGGAGAGTGGGCCAGTGGCACCCATCACTGCACGCCTGATGAAGCTGTTCCTGATGGACTTGATTTGAAACACCAGTTCTTAGCCCTTGTGGAAAACTGATTTGGATCAAGACCGTGTACTTCAGCTCTTCCAGCCCCCTGTCTAACATGTGCGTGTACTTGCATGGGCACAGCCTCATTTGACTCAGCTGGGTGCTGCTGGTAGGAGAGTGGGAATCAAAATGCCTTGCATTTTAATTAGTAGTATGCAGATGACAAGCTTGGGTGATAGCAGTGTCCCAGGCAAGCTATCCACAGGGTTGTAGGCGTGGGTGGGGAGAGGGACAGAGTGTGCTCGCCATGACTGTGTGCTACTCCAGTATTGGTACAAAAGGTTTGTGATTACTTTAAAAGTCTTCTGTTTTCTTAGCAGCCTAACACTGGAACCTTTTCTGTAAAAATGTAAGCTCGGTAATTAAATGATTACTTATCACTGCCATAATGAAGACACACTTAATTGCTGCATGTTCTATGTCATGTGTGAGCCTGCCAAGCTGCTTTTGCTTGGGGCCACTTCCCCAGGGCCAGGAGTCAGCAATGTCTTCCATGCCCAACTGTGGGGCACCTGCCTCTGAGCAGCCTTGTTTGACTGACAGTTGCAATCAGGGGTTCTTTGTGTCCTTTAATGGTAACATGGGCGTAGCAACCTATCCACTTCTTTGTCAGACATTGTGCATTTCTGTGCATAGACTTCATTTTCTATGAGAATGGAGTGGGCAGGGTCAGGGGTGATAGGAATCTGGTCCCTGTGCTTCTGGGGAGAAAGGAGCAGCTGGTACAGATGAAGGAGGAACTGAATAGGTGGAAGAGATTGGGAGAATGACTGGAAATGCCAGAACACCCCTGTAACCTGGTAGTGTGCATATGGGAGAAGTCCAGAGCTCTCTGCAGAGAGGGTAGGAATACCTGGTAAGGATGCTCTGTGTGAGGATTTTTCATTCAGGGAGCTTTGCTGATGCTTGTTTTCTACCTCCCATAACACCACTGCCATTGTTTCTGTTTGGGAGCAAGGCTGTGCTTGTAGGGAGGGATACTAGGATGCTCATGCTCCCCATGAAAGAGATTAGTTGCCCAGTGTGACCTGTCCCAGCCAGGGAGTTTCTCCCCAGCTGCAGGATCTGAGGCCTCCTTGGCATTGGAACCTGGGTCAGTAGGAGTTATCCCTCTGCCAGACCTGCTCACAGCCACTGCAGGGCTGGTTCCCAATAAGCAGAGTGGTGGGGATGATGTGCCAGCCTCTATGGTGAATGTTGAGTAAATCAGACCCAGCCACATTGCTACTGCAGCCTCTTGGCTGAGGCTTGGCTCTTCTCTGCCTGACCCTCATCGACTCTGAAGAAGAGAGATATTTCTCTTTCCAGGCGGTGAATTGTAAATAATGTCCCTGCTCTACTCTCCCACATAAGGGCATTTAAACCAGCTAGCTATACATGCCTTTGGAAATCCAGAGAAGATGTAGTGAAGGAGGGAGAAGGCTATATAAATCAAATCATCCCTTTCATGCTTCTCCCTTCTTTAGCTGTTCATTTAAAAAGGGAGACCACCTGCCCTTTCTGTGCTGCTTTCCTGGATGTAAGGAAAAAGAGTAGAGGGTCAGATCCTTATGTACAGAATTTTAATGCAGTTCCACTAAAATTAAAGGAGCTGTTCTCATTTGTCATGGGGAAAGTCCTCTTACAGAACACATTTCTGACTGCTAGCATCTTCACCAAGCATGAAGGAAAGAGATCTGGGGTAATCTGGGGGGAAAATTTGTCTCAGCTGGTTTGAAGCTGTTGTTTGTACTTCACTTGTGTTTAGGATTTCTTGTTAGGGGAAAAGATACTGATACAAGGACTTGGGTTGGCACAAGCTTCTTTCAGCATAAACTTTAATGATCAGCTAAACAGAACAAGAATAGAGACTCGAGCTTCCCCTCGGATGATGAAAGCTTCAAGGCTTGGTAGATAGCAAAGAGAATCTCATTATAATTATGAACTCCAGTGAATATTGAAAAGTCATACAATTTCATCAGTCCTTAGAAGAACAAGGAGCATCTACGTGAACTCCTTTTCCAACTTAAAGGCAGCAGTGATCCTGGCTTGTAGCCCAAAGGCTGTGAAGGACAGGACTTTTGTGGTGTTTTTTTTTTTTTCCCTAGAGGAATCAGTATGATATTAAAAAATATCATCTGCTGCACTGCAAGGCCAGTTAGGCAAGGCTAGTACAGAGCAGTTATAATCTAACTAGAAAGTACCAGGGACAGATAAAAGTCCCAAGTCTCTGCTCCTTCTTGTAAGAGCATGATAGTATACTGCAAAGACAGAGGCACAGTGAGAAGTCTGTATACCCAAAATGCCTATTAGAAGGTCTATTATGACCATACTAGTTTTGCTGTTTATTTATTTGGAAAGCTGGCAGTGGAATAATTAATCTACCTAAATATACATGCATATATGTTTGTGTGTGTGTGAATAGTTTTGTACTTGGCAGAGTGAGAGGTATCTTGTGAATGACCTGTACCAAACTGTATTTTCCAATATTTTTTTTCCCAGATTCTTACTCTCTCACCCCTCCCTAGCATGTTGTTACAGATAAATCTTCCCTGAAAATGTTTTACAATTCATGTTAATTGTTAATGAAAAGGGTCTGATTATCAAGTTTCTAAAATTGGTGTGCTGTGCCTTTCATGCTAAATGGCAAATGTTCTTCAGTTGACTCAGGACATACCTCCCTAGCGCTCTGAAGGTACCTTACTAATCCAACAAGATTTAAAAGAATTACACAAATTTAAAATGTAAGTATCAGGCTTTGGCTTAACTTAAAAACTGTACCTTTGAACCAGAGGTGAATTATCTCTAGTGATTATAACTCCAGTATTACGTCTTTTGCTTCTATGAGGAATTTACAGAGGAATAGTTTACAAGCAACCATTCTGCATTTAAAAATGACCTTGTTTTGCAGGCATATGTAACTTCTTTAAGATACAGTTATCAGCTCTACCTATGATCCTTATCATTGTCAAGGAAATGAGAATTTCTCCAGGGCTGTTGTTGTTATAATTCCATGAAATATTATCAAGTACTGCAAATAGAGACCATTGTCACCTGCTGCCTGCCTCCCCTTGGACCTTATCATTCTTAAATGTGAATGTTGTGGATGTGATAGCTGTCTGCTGGGGTGTGTGACATCAACAAGGACTGTGAACATCCAGATGAAATACAGGATTGTTGCTCAACTTTTAGACAAATGTACCTTGGTAAAGGTCACCCGTAAAGGAAAAGATGTATGGAGGATGCCTGGAGAGGTGTTCAGGAAACAGATGGCTCGGTTTTATTTTTCTCCTCCCTTGCCTGTTTTTCACTTTTGAAATTGAAGAACTGCAAAAGTTTATAGTGTCTGGAGAAATAGTGAAGTGGTGAATTGCCACAGCCAACTGAGATGTTAAAGAGGAGACTAGAAAAGGTTTTTAATTCAAACTATGATAGCATGTAAGTCTTCTCAGTGACTAATTAATATCTGATAAAATAGATCTTAAAGTCTTTAATAACAGTCTTGCATCTTTAGGAGATGAAAGAACTCAAAATAAATATGCTTGATGTATACTTTATGAGGGCTGGGAAAGACTGAAAGACTACAGTCAAGGTATTTCAGATAGGTCTAAGGTAAAAGTAAGATAAAATCAGGAAGATTTTAGCTTTATACTGTTTGTCCGTTCTCTACACAGCAGCTGTAATTTATCCAAAAAAATAGATGAGGGAGACAAGCTCCATGCATAATATGTATGTTCTCTCATATCAGCTACAGTGGAAGAAATATTTGGTGTACAGGCTTCATCTGCTGCTTTACTTTTTTTTAATTTCCCAAGTTCCGAGTGGATCTGTGTTCCAGCTCTAAGTATCTGAATTAAGAGCAGATTTACAAAGTCTCAAGTAAAAATTTGATTAAGATTTTATAAATCTGGCCTTAATGAGGAGACTTGGAGCTGGATTATTCAGATTGTTCCCGAAGTCAGGCAGATTAAGAGCTTGTCTTGAGAAATGTTCCTTTAGGATCTTCTTAATAAGGATCCTAAGTTTAGAAATGTCTGTTTGTGAAGATGGTAGAAGACAGAAACCAAAGCAGCATTCTTTTAAATAATAAAAGCGAGTCTTCGTTTCAAAAGCGCTGAGTAGCCTGGAAGAGTGAAGCCAAGCCCAAGATCCCTTCTTTGTGAGCTGCACCCGGGAGCTACAGCAGTCACAGTTACTGAGTGAATTTTATGGAGATACTCCTGCCAGTGGACAGGAATTGAGCAGATAAGAATCGCTCTTTCCAGCTACAAGTGGGGCAAAGGCAATGTGCAGGCTGAGCTCTGCCAGCCAGTGCGGTGGGTCATCAACCTGGTCATCAGCAAGAGCTCATGTTGCTCCTGCCTCACTGTCTAGACCCCCTTCATGCATGGGGCTGGTACGGTGCTCATGTATTTCTTCTCTTGGATCACCAGTGCAAGGTTGTTTGTGTCAAACACTTCTTCCCTTTTCCTTCTGTTTGTTTTTTTTCCTGTGTTGCTGAAAGCAAGATTGGATCCTGTAGATCAGTACAGAGCAATGACAAGACCCAGCCCGGGCTAAGGTCTATGGTGTGCTCTGAAGATATGTGCAAATGGTCTTCCTCATTTATTTATTCAAATCTGTAATGAGAAGAAGTGTGTTTGGAAAAGGAGTTGCATGCTTTGAGGATGTTGCCTTCTAAATGAGGTGTGGAAAATATATCCTTTATGCATATGATTAAGAGAAGCTGCAACACTGTGAGAACAAGACCCAAAGAACTCCTCTGAAAGGTAGGCAGCCTGTTAATGTCCACTTTTAAGGACTGCTTTTGGATTGTACTTTCAAGGACTGTCTCCAGGGAAATCTACATTTACTTGAATGTCTCAACAAGGGTTAAGGGTTCAGAGTATTTGGATGCTTGGCCACTCATTACAACCACAGGTCTCGGTGTCAGATCATAACTTAATGGAGTCTGAATTAACCAGCTGGCCAGGAATGTCTAGCTTTAGAAATATGTCACATACTGAAGTGCTTCCATTTTGCATATCAAATTCATCATGAAGATAAATTTATCCATCTGCAAGCTCTTCAAAAGCAGCTGGAAACAGAATAGCTTGTTTGCCCCAACACAAACTTCTGAGGCTTGTTGTTGTACAGTATGATTCTCCTATTTCACCTTCCTCTTGTTTTTACAGTTATCATGGGAAAAAGGTTGGGAACTCAAAAGAAAGCCTATACTCTGCTGCAGAATCTTAGACTGAAGACAAACTATTTTTTACATAGCCCCCTAATGTAACCACCTATCTAGAGTCTTTTCCATCTACATCTACAAAGGTACTCCGCTGCTGCTAACAGGTGTTCAGCTGAGCAAAGCAAGTGCAAAACTTTACATAAAAGAGAATGCAATATGTCCTTGATCATCTCAACCTACCATAAAAGCACTTAAGTTAATGCAAGGATTTCTGCTTAGTTCATTGTTGTTGAATTAAATTGTCAAAATCTTGCACTTTTCTAAGTCTTCAAGCATGTTCACACTTTCTCTCCCTTGTTATTGTGCCTGTTCTAGAAGTGGGAAGATACTGTCATTTCTTAAATTTGGGGATATAACTGAGAAGAAAAAAAAGGGGAGGGGAAACAGCAGACAAGCTTTTGCAAACTGCAGAAGCAGCAGAAATTGTTGTTTGTTTGTCTCCCAGTTATGTCAGTTGGCCTACAAAAACATGTCAGCTCCTCCCACGTACCTTGCCAGAGGCCTTATATCATCTCATCTAAAACAATGCTGTAGTTGTTTAAAAGAATGCAGTGTTTTCAGCTTCTGAGAGCAAATAGTATTCATCATGATCTGAGCACTGGTATTGGCACAGTGGAGAACTGTTAACCAATCAATTTCTTGTTTTAAAAACCTGTCTCAAAACAACAACTCTACTGGCCACTTTGCCAGGTAACCTTGTTCTAGTCAAGAAGACAATATTTTCTGTCAAAATGAAGAACACACAGACTGGTAAATATGACAATTTTTTTTTCACAAAACGGTCAGAAAGAATTTCCCATTATTAACCAAGCACATTTGCACAGATTTGCTGATAGATGGTGCATTGCTGCAGATTTGCTCTGCAATCTTAGTACTGCACAATCTTAGACATACCTGCCTCTACCAGGAGAGAAACAAACACACTACTGTGAGTCTGCCTTAGCATTTCTATGTCTCTATTTGATCCTCAGCCCAATTCCCATAACTGCTCACAAAGGTAAAAGCAGTGTTTATATTCAGAGTCTGTAGTCAGCACTGGTGAGGCCACATCTCAAGTGCTGTGTTTTGGGCTCCTAACTACAAGAAAGGCATCGAGGCCCTGGAACACAGACAGTGATGGGCAATGAATCTGTGAAGGATCTGGAGCACAAGCCTTATGGGGAGCGGCTGAGGGAACTGGGATTGTTCAGGCTGGAGAAGTGGAGGCCGAAGGGAGACCTTATGGCTCTCTACAATTGCCTGAAAGGAGGGTGTGGCAAGGTGGAGCTTGGCTTCTTCTCCCAGGTAACAGCAATAGGATGAGAGGGAATGGTCTCAAGTTGCACCAGTGGAGGTTCAGGTTGGCTATTAGGAAACATTTGTTCTAAGAAAAGTGGTGAGGCACTGGCACAGGGTGCCCAGGGAGGTGGTGGAGTCACTGCCCCTGGAGATGTTCAAGAAACATGCAGATGTGGCACTGGGACATGGTTTAGTGGTATAGTGGTGATGAACTAGATGGTCTTAGCGGTCTTTTCCAGCCTTTCTGGTTCTGTGCTTCTATGATTTCCAGCAAGTAACAAGAAGACTCTTCTGAAAAGCGGGCAGACTATACTCATGCCTGTACATATTCTAGACAAGACTTGAACAAAGTGCTATATTAATAGGATGTAGTACAAGAAACTGAAGAAGATGAGTGATGCAGTTGACACAACGGAAGAAAGGGATGCCATTCAGAGGGACTTCTACAGACTTGAAAGGTGGGCGCGGGTGAATCTAGTGAGGTTCAACATAGCAAAGTGCAAGGTTTTGCACTTGGGCCGGAGGAGTCCCAGGCATATATACAGACTGGGAGGAGCAATCCTTGAGAGTAGGCCTGCAGAGAAGGACCTGGGGGTCCTGGTGGATGAAAAACTGAACATGAACCAGCAGTGTGCTCTTGCAGCTTTGAAAGCAAGTGGTATCCTGGGCTCCATCAGAAGAGGGCTGGCCAGCAGGGAGAGGGAGATGGTTGTTCCTCTCTCCTCTGCCCTCGTGAGGCTCCATCTGGAGTACTGCGTCCAGGTCTGGGGCCCCCAATACAAGAAAGACAGGGAGCTGTTAGAGAGAGTCCAGAGGAGGGCCACAAAGATGATCAGAGGGCTGGAGCACCTCCCCTGCAAAGACAGGCTGAGGGAGCTGGGCTTGTTCAGCCTGGAGAAGAGAAGGCTGTGGGGTGACCTCATTGCAGCCTTCCAATATCTAAAGGGGGCCTACAAACAGGGGAGTCAACTCCTTGAAAGGGTAGATAATGGCAGGACAAGGGGAAATGGTTTTAAGTTGAAGGAGGGAAGATTTAGGTTGGATGTCAGGGGGAAGTTCTTTACCAAGAGAGTGGTGAGGTGCTGGAACAGGCTGCCCAGAGAGGTTGTGGATGCCCTGTCCTTGGAGGTGTCCAAGGCCAGGTCAGATGGGGCCCTAGGCAGCCTGGTCTAGTATTAGGTATGGAGGCTGGGGGCTCTGCCTGCGGCAGAGGGATTGGAGCTTGATGATCCTTGAGGTCCCTTCCAACCCAAGCCATTCTATGATTCTATGAAACTGTGGTGACAAAATGTGTGGCTAGCTGTGTGGTTTCAGAAGCGTATAAAATGCTTAAATACGAGTAATCAAAGCATCAGTATATTTTTGCTGCACATCAGACTTCTCATTAGCACTTGGCACCGTCCTGAGTTTTGCAGTGACAGTTGATGCCACATTTGATGGATGACAAGGTAGTTGGGTCACAGATAGGCTCAGTAGAGTATTTCAGGTAAAAAAGAAAACATTCGAACAATCCTTAGGACATTTCTGGACAAAACAAAACAAAGGAGAAATATTACAAGAAATGTTATTATTGTATTATCCTATTACGTGGTGTTTCATGATGATGCAGCAAAAAAATTGATATGATGCCAAGTTTCTGCTTGGCTCTTAAAAGAGATTTCCAGGCATTTGAGGAGAGCTTATTCAAAATGTGGAAAATATATATATGTAAATATGTATTTTCTTTTTCTGGAGAAGCTGATGTTTTCCAAAGAGTTCTGACTGGTTTTGAAATTTGCCTGCCTTTTTTTTTTTTTTTTTTTTTATTTTTGTTCTTCTGCTTGAAGAAAACTGTATGTATGTTACACTACTGCTCTTTTGAAAAATTATCTTGTAACCTAGAGGCATGCATGTTAGTTTAATTTCACTTTAGCCTCTTCAACTGCAAATAATGAATCAAAGCTGCTGGTTTAATTGGTTTAAAAATTTGTTGGTGTCCATTTAAAGCCAGTAACCATAATGCTTCCATAACACTTTCTGGCTAAGCTAATCCTTTAGAAATTATACACCCATACATCTTTCATTTGTCTTCAGGAAGGCTGGAATTCTATTTTGCGAATGCACATATTTTCAAAACTATTAAAAGTTTGGATTAAACATTGTGATTTTTGTGCTATCGAATTATTCCTTAGCCTGGGCAGAATTATCGAAACAGAAAATAGAGCACTTGCTACCATTTATCATTCCTCTGTTACATTACAGTACACCATTCTGAAGTGGTTCATAGAAGGCTGCTCACCTATGAATGTGCAAAATGGATGCAGTGACCCAGAAACGCACCTGAGGAGCTGAGTCTGCTACAGCATTTTGCATTTAGCTACTGTGGGAGAAAACCACTTCTGGATGCAATTATCCTTGTGAGGCATGAAGTCTCAGCAGTCAAATGGTCCTGCTTAAACGGGACTCACAGTCACAGGGGGGTGAAATCTGTGCAGCACTGTGAAAGTTCACAGCGCTGCAGTGATTTGCAACAACAAGGGCATCTCCCTCTCTGTAATGGTGGCAAGGGTAATGCTGAGCTTGGCTTCCTGAAGCATAGCAGCATTGTAAGTAAACGGTCCAGTCTCAGATACCCAGGAATGAAGTTACGCCTTTAGTCACTCGGAACAGTTAAGCTGAATTGCACAAAACATATGTTGCTTGCATAAGATGCATTAGGGTGAAAACTCTGCTTTTAATTATAGACCGCTGCATAAAATGTCAGTGATTAAACCACAGATTTAGCAGTATTCTTGGCTGGCATGACAGGCAGAAAGCATGCTTCTCCTCCTGTTTACTCCTTTTGGAGCTGAATTTCTCATACTTTATGAAACATTTTTATTCAAGTGAAAAAAAAAATCTACCAAAGAGAAAACTAGCATTTCTTCATCTATTCTCTCTCGAGGTTTCACAGCAGTGAAATTGCCCAGGATGGGATCCAAAAGCAGCTGAGCAGTTCGGTTTTGAAACAGAATAAAAGTGAGATCTAACATCTCATTTCAAAGCAAAAGAAATGAAATTCAGATTTAGATAATCTGAAATGGACTTTCAGTGTCCTTTTGTCCATAGATTGAGGTGGAATGTCTCTCCTTTAAAATGAGCAGTTGCCTCTGATAAGTAATATTACTTCAGCAATTCTCCAGAGCCTGAGATAATTATATCCAAGGCAAAAACTGACAAAGCTTGAAATCTGATCAGATATATATCCAGCTGAGCATGATCCACTTAAGTGTTTGTTCTGATTTAGCCATTGTCATTCCAAAAATACTGTCATGGAGGAAAATATAAACATGATCCCTTCTTTTTTGGGATTGTTACCATCTGTATCATAGTTACCAAATGTTTCTTGCTTAACGTGTATTTAAAATTAACCTGGTCTATGCATTGCCTGCCTTTACTGTAAGCATAACATAGTAATTGCAGCTCCGTTCACAGAATGTGGTCTACATCAATAAGCATTTTTCTGTAGCTTTGAGTAATTTTTTCTGACAAGTGCTATTTTTGCCACTTCCATAAGTGTATAAGTCCTTATTATTATGCTGTAGTGATTCACTTCTGTGCTGATTTCTGTGAAAGTACGTTGAATTACACCAGCTGAGGTTATGGCCTCTACTGAGCTTTTCAGAGTATTTTCTTCTAGTCGCCTCTATTTTTAGGTCAATTACCGAGTCCCCGTCACGTTATATGACTGAAGATAGCACCTGTCCTTTTATTTATATCCTCATATTTACTGAGTTCCTGTTGCTGCTTTTTTGTCTTCCCTTCCCTGTGTAACTGCTTCTTATTACACTATTTCCCAATTTAACCTAGATTACACAATATCAGTGTAGGTTCAGTAATTCCTTGAAAGAACTAATTGAGCAAAAAACGCTAATGGGAGACCTATGGGTTGACCCCAGACAAGGCTAAAATCCTCTTGCATGTAAGGAGGAGACTTTTCATTTTAAATGAGGCGATTAATGGTAAGATGCTATCTTCCTCTGAATGCTGTGCACCCGACATATTAGTTCAGTAACCTTTGCTGGGTGAAAAATGATGATGTTTAAAAGAGTGTTTACTGGAAAGCCAAGTGTTGCCTGACTCCAAGAGGTATCCTTAGCACCGGGAGTGGATACAAAGGGCTGACTTTCCTTTCTAATCTTCGGCTTAAGCATTTCTTGAGAGGGATGACAGAAGCCACTTGATTCACAAGGTGGCTGCCAACTACACGTGACCAGATGCTAGAGGAGTGTGAGACAGCCCTAGAGGTGGCTCTGGTCTCTGTCCTCAGTAAAGCTGTCTGCTTGTGACAGGATTGTGAAGGGAACCGAAGCAGTCAGTATTTGACCCTCAGAAATGTTCTCTTTGAGTTACCAAGTTTGTATAGCCAAGTGTAACAGCCAAGAGCCAAAAGTCTCCTGCCTGGAGTAGTTGATTAATATCTGAATAGGTATTTGGAGTCTTGGCCATATAGGCAGGATTTATCATTTGACATTTTCTAATATAACTTACTGTCTGTCATATATGGCTTTATTTGTGTGGTGTCTTTTCCTTTCTTAAATTACTATGGTTCATCTTAAAAATAAACATCTGCTGATGCATCTGTACAAGCATAAAACCGGAATCACTCACAAGTATGGTTGGTTTTAAATGTATTTCCAGTCATCACTTTTAGTAGTGGTAGTTCCATATGCACAAAGACATTTACACTTCAAGAAACAGAAACTCTTCCCCAAAAATCTGCTATTGTATTAACATGTATAATTTGCATAATAACAGGCTATTCAAGATTCAGAGTTCTCCACATGAGCATTTAGTCTATATTTTACCATGATCAAAATAAGGATATCAGTTTCCCATGTCTCTGATTCTACCTAATTTTAACAATAAAGTATTGTTCCTGTGAATTTTGCGTGTGTGAATTCTTGGGATACCATGATGAAATGAGCATCTAATACCATGGCAAAGGGCATCAAGGAAAATAAGAATAGAAGAGTAGTAATGGGTATAAATTTTTACCAATGATATCTGAAGCCTTCTTCCAAGACGTGACATTGATTTTGGTGTGTTAGGAATGTTGGATTGAATTACCTGTTTCTCAGCAATGGCACAGAATTACAATTTTGATTGTGAATTTTTTATTAATATTTTTATAATTTTATATCCTTTATATATGCAATTTCCAACACAGCAGATACGTAATTACACTAAAAACCACTGCCCTGTTAAAAACAGAGGTCCTCTCCATACTTAATGAGGAAACACACTGGAAACAAATGGTCTTGAAGAAAGATATGCAGCTCGAGTAGCCACCTCCCACTAGCACTAGAAACCTCTAGGTCCAAAAGTAAAGCCAGGTATCTCAGCAAGCAAGAGCAGTTCTCTCCTCAAAATCCATTCCTCAGAGCAGAGGGTCTGATGAAGCACTCACTGATACGAACAAAAAGACCTTATTCATTTTAATGTGCCTGAGATTAGGACTTGAGAGTAAGGGTAGCATGAGTTATGTTGTAAAGATAAATGTTTCATTTTGAGTTCCTGGAGAAAAAAGGGCACTGTTCTCATTTTCTATCATTCTGGACAATGAAAGCACCTGAAGTACATTTATGCTTCTGGCATTTTGAGCTCCCATCACTGGTGTTGCTGTTATTCCTTTTAATTACCCACTTGGGTTTCTTTTCACTGTGTGCTAATTCTTGGCCCTGACAGACTGACTCACTGTAAATTGACTGAGAAAGAAATCTTTCTTTGTCCTCAGCAAATCTGAATAATTAATTTTTTTATCATTATGCTTCTTAGCTGACATTCTCTTCCTGAAAGAAAGAATGGGGCATGTTTAATTAAAACAAGAAAGCATTGAAGTTAAACATTTCAGTCACACAGATAGCTGAATAACATGCTATTTTTTCAGGGTAACATGCTTGCCTTTTTGGTGCTATTTACTCTAATGATAATGTTTCCAAAGCCTGTTTTGCAACAACAATCTGCCAAAAGCTAAACATTCTGCAGTTAGCAGAGAGGAAGCTCAGTGTTTTGCACCTCAAAATATATCTATATAGGTTAATTACTCACAGAGGACTTCAGCCCAGGAAGTGCCAGAAAACTTCTCTGCTGAGCTGCAGACACCAAGGGGATGCCCAAAGGCAGGTGGTCTCAGTGCAGGAAGACCTGGAAGCTCACATTCAATGAATCGGTGCTTGCTGAATATATATTATCAGCACCTCATTAGCTATCATACTGCAGGTGCCCACTGAGTGGATGCTATGGCCAGTGGCAAGTAGGAGGTAGTTTGTAGCTCTTTCAAATTGAGTAGAAAAACACTGGAAAATGTATTGTGCACTTATGAGACTGTATCTTTTCTTCCTAATTGTGATTTCTTCAGTTTCTAACAATTTGGCCTTCTTGGCTATGATGCTCTTGAAAACTCTCACCTTTATTGAAGATATAGCAAGCACCCACTTAATCTGTATTGGCTCTTCATGCTTATTCGTAGATGTTTCAAAATCTCTTCAAAAACCACACAGTCAAATCTTGCACCTCCATTTTTATAGGCTTGGATTTAAGTGAACAGAACATTCTGGGTTTTCTTTATACATAATGATACCACTGGATGTGCTGAATATCATCTTACCACTCCTATTCAGTATCTAGTATGTGCATTTATGTTTTAGGCAAGGATGACTGCTATAAAGCTCATCGACATCATAACAAAAATTACCAAATTGGAAGCTGATCAGGCCATGTCACCCTGCTCATGCATAGCAGCATGAATTTTTTTGAGGCTGGCATACGTCCAATCAACAACAGTAGTTTAATGTGCTTTCTCCAGTACCTGGGGCAAAAAAACCTGGTATGTACAAAATTCACGCTGGTGCCAATGTTAAAGCCTTCTCTTCTTACTGACTGGGTAGTTAAAATAGCTGCAGAGTTCATATGTTCTGAATAGAGTAACCAGATTAGGATTGAAAGGGTGTTTATGGGAGTGCCTGGAGGAGAAATATGGGGCACATAGTGATCATTTCCAGTGGCTAGAAAAACATTTAGGTATGGACATTAGCTGATAGGTTGAAAGAACCTTGAAAACCCTCAGGAATCCAAATTAGGAAACGTAATTGCTGGATGATGTGGTTGAATTTATGAAAAAATAATGATGGCAGTGAAACTGTAGTCATTCTTCATATGCTGCATCTGAACTGCAAAAACAGATCTTAAAAGGGATGTATTGTAATGAACTCTTTTGCACATTTCATTATACTTGAACCGTAAGAAACAACAGGACATACTGTAATAGTATTTTAGAGTAGCTGCAAGGATGCTAACAGCTGTATTTCCATCTCTACCACTCCTTTCTCCCTCCAGGTAAGACAATAAAAAAGACCATTATCCTTCCATCCAGATGTCTCCTCTGACCCTGACTAGGTTTCTGAAACAACCCAAGAAAATCCTGTTTCTACAGCAGCCCAGATTTTAGATCCAGTCCAATATAAATGCAGAGAGGGAAGGCTCTGAAGAGATCCTTTGACCAAAAGGAGTTATCTCCCAGGCAGGAGAAAAGGAGTTGCTTTAGGGCATGATTCCTCCTTTTCTGCAAGTGATGCCTAAGTGACAAATAAGCTATGCCAATCTCACTGCACTGACTGGAGGGAGACTACAGTGAGTTCTTTACAATAGATGTCTATGCTGTAAAAGTTTAAAACTGGGTGTGACGAGCCTTCTTGCAAATACATGGGAATATGTGTCTTGGGATAGACATGGTCAGTGAAGCCTTCTCTCTAATGCCAGGATGAAAAATCCGCTGCAGATATGTTGGGATGTTTATGCATGGGCAGAGTTTGTATGGACACTTCTATGCACTAAAATCGATCGAAAGAATCCTAGTGAGTTTCTAAGAACTAAACCTGATACTTAATAAAATTACGTAATGATATTTTTCCTGCTCAGCTTCAACACCTTTTCAGTCATTTGAGATAAATTCGCAATTAACACTTTCAAATATTCAGTGAAAAGAGTGATGCAGTCATGAGTTTCTTACCTCCAGCCAAGGGAAATTGAAGGAAATGGATTTGTGTGTTTGAATTTCTACCACTCTCTTATGAAGATGAAACCCACAATAAATTTTCTGATATCCTATATAACAGCATTTCTTTAAATTTCCTTTTCACTGAAAATGGGTGTTATCAGCCCCACTCCTGCCACCAACTTAATTTGTAATCGTGTTTTCCTAGGTGCTGTAATCTGAATAAATGGATACAATTTCTCTACCTACCTCAAAAGCAAATAATGTTATCCTTTCATTGAAAATTCAGTTCTCTAAAGCATTCCATCCACTCGAAATTAAGGTCCTGGTTTGTAAATCTGTCTTTACCATCTGGTTTGTGCATGGACTTCAAACAAAACCCTTCAGGAGAGAAACTGCATCCATCAAAGGTTAGACTCTGGCTGCTAATACAGAAACCTGGCCTGCAGACTGGCACATCAGATGAAAGTACAGGATTCAAAGCTAATTTGGGACCCAGACATGTTAAATGAGAGTAATAGATTGAAGCATACAACAGTACATTTCTCTAAGGCTAATGTGTGCTCTGATTTATATCTTGCACTTGTCACTGACCTTACTGAGACTTCACAAGCAAGGTATGTGCATCATAGAATTTGGTGCTTTGCATTCAGAGCTATACTTTCAATCCAGTTGGTGAGAAAGTGAGATAATAGTTAAGGAAGCAGTTGTTTGGGCCTGTGAAAAGGAATGAAAAAAATAATGATCTCAAACTAAATGCTCATATATGAGCAAGGACAGATAGTCTTACCTGTATGCTCTTAAAGAGCAGGCAGAGATAATTACAGAGGCACTATCAATCATTTTTGACACCTCATTAAGGGCAGAAGAATTTCCAGTAGACTGAAGGACAAGAGAATCAAGGTGCAGCCAGTAGTTAAGTAGGTAATAAATTGGAGAAAAAGACAAATTTGTGGATCTTTGAGGCAAGCTTCAATACCCAATGAAATAAAAGGATTTCTTCCTAGGTATTGCTGCTATGGCCTCCAAACATGCAGGTTTCTGGGCATGGGGGAGGGCATGGTCTCATGTCCCAGAAGATGTAGTGAGATGTACAAGAACGTATCAAGTTATTCGTCTCTGGTTAAGAAGTATGGCAACATGTACACTCCACCCCCAGTTCTTCACCTGACTCCACCGCGTGCTGCAGTTTATATTTAGACTATGATTGGAGAAAGTAACAAAAAAAAGAAAAAAAAAAAGAAATAGTTATGATTAGTAGAAGAAACCAAGTAAAGGATTAGACAGAAACTTTCTCTGAGATGACTAATATAATTTAGCACTCTCATTTTCCTCTTGTATTTGGAAAAGATTTAGAATACTATTACTAGATTTTGTTTAGCATGCAGAGGCATGCATGCATCAAATTTGGGGTTCAAAATGAGGCAGGAACAACCTGGCTGAGATAAAATAAACCACGCCTTGAATATTCATTTTTCTTTAAAAAAAATATATATATATGTATGTATATAAGAAGAAACATCAAAAATAGGCTGAGTTGCTTCTGACACCATTCTGATTTTTTTTCCACTGTAGGACATATTGCTTTTGTCCATTGGTTTATAACAGCTCTTTGGAGGATTTGTTTGCTAGAATACATATGAATGCCTATTAAAAAAATAAGGAAGTATTAATAATCATAATTTAAAAAACAGAACCATTAATATTTTGGGCCAGATGCTCAATTAATTTTAAAACAATGATGCCATGCTGATACACATGGACTAAAGATATGGCCTTTTGAATATTCAGAGAAGACACTTTCTATTATCTATGCTTGATTGACCTGTTTTCTGCATGCTCAAGGAAGATGAAATAGAATTAGTTCTTTTTTATACCATTCCTCATAGCCAGGAAAGGATCTATCATCATCAGTCATAAAATCACTTGAAATATGGATGTAGTGTCTTTGTTGGTACTATCTTCCATGTCCAATTTGTTGCTTTGTTTTATAGGACAGACTGTTGCTTTTTCCAGTGCATGGATTTTTCAGAAGACATTGTCAGACCTGGGCTGTCTCTAACTTCTCACTCCTAGGACTTTTTTTAAAGCTTTATTATACTACAAAAGCTACTGTTTTCATTTTGTATCTAGGGTGGGCATTAAATTAAAAAGTGCAGCTGCTTTCAATTATGCTCCAATGTTCTATATCAAGATCATTTTCATTTTTCATAGCATTGCTCAGTTTCCCTGCCCCCTTTCCTGCTGGCTTCTGCACCCAGAGCATCTAAACAGTTGGGAATTATGCAGGGAAGGGAGCTAACAGATGTCATTCATTTTTCACCTCTTTAGCTTTGGTAGTAAAACCAGTTCACTTAATGAAAAAATGATGTTCTTTCAACCCAGCTGAAAACTTCTGTCCATGGAGAAATGTGGCAAGAAGTTGTCCAAAGGATTAGGATGCTGTTAGAGAAATGCCACAGATAAACCCTTTGTAGTTACAGTCCTCCCTTTTTGTCCTATATTCCTCAGCCTGGGACTGGGGGTTGCTGGGAGAGGGGGGCATTCTGGATGAGGTGGAGGAAAGGCAGTAGGTGCCAAGTGCACCTGCAGGAAAGCACCCTTGTGAGAATACAGGTGCCCCAGAGGTCAGTACCAGCAGGAGGCAGGAAGACCTGTGTTAGGACAGAGAGTTTGAAGATCAGCAGCTCTGAAGGTGACCTGGCAGGAGCTGAGGGATGCCCATCCTGCCATTGCTAATACCATGGGTGGGCTATGGTGGCCACTGGCATGGACAGACTGAGAGGTCTGATGCAAGATATCACTACAGAGGTGGGGAGAGGAGCAGCACACAGTCTGGGAATGACTGCAAGAGCCACAAGGTAGCACCTCTTCACAGAAAGCAGGAAACAGGCTTTCTCATCCTCCCTCTGGTGAAGATGAACTCTGTCTGTGCTCATTTGACATGGGTTTTTTTTAGCCTCCAACAAATTAAGGAGAGGGAAATGAAAGCAACATGTAAAAAGCACATTGGTTCATTGGGAGCACATCCAGGCTGTAAAGATGAAGATCTACTGGCAAGGACAAAGGGAAGGGGGATGCTCCTTACCCTGATGCTGCTCCTTCTTCATTGTTTCCTCAAATTAGATATTTCTTCTGGTTTTCATAGAATCACAGAATATCCCCAGTTGGAAGGGACCCACAAGGATCAAGTCCAACTCTTGGCTCCACACAAGACCACCCAAAAATCAGACCATATGTCTGAGAGCGTTGTCCAGTCAACTCAGTAGAGTCTCGGTGCTTGTAATCAGAGAAGAGTCTGCTGTGGGAAAAAAAAAAAAAAAAAAGGAGTGTTTGAATTCTCCTGGCTTTCTGTGTGTGGCTTCAAAGTGCTAATCTTTGGAGATGTCCAGATACTGGACTAAATTTTTACTGTCTACAAGAAGACCAAGGAGAAAAAGTAAAGTAAATCTCCTTCAGAGGGCTTACACGTGGCTCAGCATAAACCACAAACCATCCCTATTTCATATGGGCCATATGGGTCAGAAAATATAATTCCTTCTGAATTCACCTTGGGTTGTGTCCTCCATGCTGTGGCAGATGCAGCACACTTACTTTCTGACAGTGAAATTGAAAGCTAGTTTTCTAGGCCAGAGGAAAAGAACTTGGCTCCTGCTAAAGAGAAGGGGGTGTATTTTCTCCCAGAAACGCACATGAGGGAATGAGATGCTTGAGATTTTAAGGAAGAACTCTGTCTTACGCATGGAAACAAATAAAAAAATGCTGGAAAATCTTTCATTTTTGTTGAGAGGATTTTTAAAGAGAGAGCAGACTGCTCCCATGCTAGGTAGCCACATGAGCAAACATGCATGCTTCTAGCAGGTGAGGAGGTTTTCCCTCTTCCTAAAGCTGAAAAATGGAATCTGATGTACAAAATACCTCTTGTAATTAATCAATTGGCTTGTTCATGCCTCCTAAACTTGAAGTTGAGAGCTGTCTGGGAACTTGAAGTACCTTGGGGATAAAATAATGGACATTAAGCTTATTTCATAGCAAGTCAACCTTTGGGAGTCTGCCAGCATTAGTCAGGATTATTGGACCATACCTAATCAAAGCAAGAAAAGGCACGAGCTGAAGTCTTTGAGTATCTGAAAGTTCAGAGAGTGATGAGCAAAAGGGACCTTTCCCGAGCTGTGAGATAAATAATAAATGGTCAAAAAAGATGTAGAGATCTAAAAATAAAGTTGAGCTACGCTGTGAACCCTACTAGGAATGGTAAGGATTATTTCACATTTCCTACTTTTTTTGCAGGGAAAAATTTGTTCCCAGAGCACCCCACTAAGGAGGTTTTTTGTTACTCAATTCCCAGCTCCATGAAAGTGTGATGGATGATTCAGGATGCAAGTGGAGCTGGAAGGCAAATTTGCTCACCTTGGCTGCAAGCCACATGACCCCAAAAAGCATGGTCATCCCCAGCATGAAATACCAATGGCTCTGAGTAAGTGACTGCAAGCAATGACTGCGCTGTTAGGAAGTGAAAGGATATCAGTGGCAGCTCCTTTTTAGAAGGGAAAAAGGAAGAAATAATCTGAACAAGGTGCTGAGCACTTATATTTGCCTCATGCTAATGAACCCTTGAATGCAATAGACAGACAGCTGGACGCTCAGCCCAGCTGACCTGAGAGGAACCATAGCATAGGAGCGCACCTTCAGTCAAGCATGGGATCTTCTGGAGTCTTCCAGTGGAAAGAGAGAGATGGGGCTTGAGAGGTGAATTGCTGGCCTCTGCATCCAAGCTCTTACCTCACAGAGGATGGACACGTGCTTGCAGTCAAGCCAGAGGCACTTACTGTGTTTGACCAAAGTAATGAACATAAATTTTCCAGGTCAAATTACACATGACTTCGGTGGCAGGGGAGAAGGTGACAGCAACATCAGTTTTATTCAGGCCTCAGGTTCCAAAGTCTGGGCTGACAGATGAAAATCACTGAAATTGCAAAGGAATGAGTGATTTCAAAGGGAAGAAATATGGTACATAGAGATACTACTTTTAAAAGAGATTAGTAATATGGAACTGTCTTCCTTGCTATGTGCTGAGCTGCAGTTTTGAAGGTATCTTCCTTCAGTCAAGGATCAGGGGGAGGATGCAGATTAGATTCATCAGATAACTGAGACTGAGCAGCAAAGATCAGTGGCAGGAACTGATGAAAAGAAACAAGTCAGAGGCAGCATGCAGAGATGATGGTCTTTTCACAAATCCTCCTTCATGTGAGAACTTCCTCTGAGTAGCAGTCAGGAAGATAACAAAAAAGCAGGGTAATTCCAGGTATCATCATGCTGGTGAACTTACTGCAATGATATTGAAAATATTGGGGGAGAGAGAAGAATCTGCTGAGAGCAAATGGCAGAGGTGGAAATCACACTAAGCAAGGCTCTGGGAACAAGAACTCAAAGTAAAACAATTCCAATGGAAAAAGTTTTTACCTTCTTACCTTTTTACCTGTGGATGTGTATTGACATACTCACTCCAGCAAATGTATTTGGGAATCAACTCAAACACTAAAAGCCACACATGCTGCATTAGCATCTTCCACAGTTCACAAAGGTGCAGTTTTGATGAATCACTTGTGCTTGCCTGTTAGAAGGCCGAGTCCAACATCGACTCTCACAGGAGCAGATCCCTTACGTCACTGCTGATTTGTGTATGTGCAGCCTCCATTGTCTGCTGGCTGGGTCTCATTTTAGAGAGTATGGGGCCATTCACATTTCTGTTTGATGCATTGTACTTGCCAGATACAGTTGTCCTCTTTTATTTGGTGCCATCAACAAGATTTCCTCTAATATGACTATTGCAGGTTATTCCCTTATCTCACTAAGGAATAATACATTCACTTAGGTTCTTGCTGCCACTCATCTACTGTGTCTAGTCTCAGAAAATGAAGAAAGTTTTAGTCACTCAGCATCTTCTAGTCTGTGTGGCATAAGACAACAGAAAAAGGATATTTGCAACTAAGTCTTCATTTGGTCTCAGCGAATAAAACCAATTCTTAGAGAAAGCAAGAATTTCAGTGGAAGGTAGAAAATGAGCCTTAGAGAAAAGCATTTATCTTAGGCCCTCCATTACTTCTGTATTATGAAGTCAAGGCCCTATGTTATGTAAAAAATTATTGATGTTCTGGTTTTATTTGAAGTTTCTCAAAAACCTGCTTCTGATTTCACCCACAGTACATCTGTTAGGCCACTTCAAGCCCCAAGCAGCATAACTGACCACCAAAGTTTGCAGATAACATGATAAAATATACATTCATAAGGCATTTAGGACTATTTTATTGCTATTGTTATTCTGAAAGGTTTATCAGGTAGTTAATAATTTATTTTAAACGAGAAATATGAAAACCAGACCTTGGTTTGGTATCAGATTATGCTCTGTTAGTCACGTGCAAATTCCCTTCTTCTTTTCTATCACATTGTAACTGCAGTCTTCAATTGAAAAGGGAATAGCCTCCTTCAAATACAGTTTTATCTGACTACTGCAAACGCCAGGAATCTTGAATTAATCTTGGCTTCTGTCATACTGCTTCACAGTCCATCCCTGAAGGAGAGGATATTTTTCCTAATAAAAGAAATAAAGAAATACTTTCAAGACACTTGACTAGTTTTATGGCTTTCAAAAATAGCACTGCATCTCACAGAGCTCAGATACTCCAAGAGCTCTGTGCAAACTTTCCAGTGACGCTGTTACTGCCACTGAACTGCTACAGGAAATAGCTCATTGCTCCTTTTCAGACATCAGATAATGCCACCGATTACATTTTTCATCTGTTAATATGGCAGTCCTACTTTAACTTGTGATGCAGATTATAACGGAAAGCACAGCAAAACCATACCATCATGTTATCTGTGTGTCTCCGGTGCAAAGTTCAAACTGGCTTTCTCTGTTTGTCTGCATTTATTAAGAGGAATCAAAGAATAATAGAACCTTAGAGTGGCTTAGGTAGGAAGAGAACTTAAAGATTCTCTAATTCCCACCTTCCTGCTGTGGGCAGGGCTGCCACCCACCGGATCAGGCTGCCCAGGGCCCCATCCAGCCTGGCCTTGAACACCTCCAGGGATGGGACAGCCATAGCTTCTCTGGGCAGCCTGTGCCAGGGCCTCACCACTCTCTGAGTAAAGAATTTCTTCTAATATCTAACCTAAATTTCCCCTATTTTATTTTAAAGCCATTCCTCCTTGTCATCTCACTATCTGCCCATGGTAAAAATTGGTCTTCCTTCTGCTTATAAGCTCCCCTCAAGGTTGGAAGGCTGCAGTGAGGTCTCCCCAGAGGAATGGGTCTGTCATCTTTTGATATCAATACTAGTTAAATCCTCATTCATAGTGACCAGAAAAAAATCAGAAATTACTTTCACTCTCTTATAAGTGGTGTCTGAAGACTGCTAGCAAAGGCCAGAGCCTGGACTGATTCCATGTGAATCCTGCAGTAAGTGCTCATCAGCCTGCGTAAATGTCTTTTGTGCATGTGGAAGACAATGAAATCACATCTGCCCCTTTTCATTGTACACAACAAGCATGACTGTGGCACATTACAGCCTTTTCCCAGCACTGATATATGGAAGAAATTTAGTTGGGCGTAAGAGCATAAGACTCCAGGAGCTGGTGTAGCTGATTACAAGCGGACATCTGCAGCACAGTTTTCTGTAACTGAGCTACTAACAAGCTCCTTACACAACAGAGAGAGAAAAAGGCACATTTAGAAGGTACACTTCCGCCTTATTTTGAATGCCTTTTTAAGGCTGAGCTGAATCACACTTTGGGCTCCAGTGACAGTTGAGCAGGGACCTTCCTTGGTCACCTGGCAGCCCAGGTGACCCCCATTTAGGCAAATGACTCCTATCCCCATTTTACTCAAGCAGTTGCAGTTAAGAAGTTCCGCTCTAAAACTGAGTAGCATCTGTAGTGATACTGGCTCTGCCTGCCTACTTGTAACTGTGTTCCCTTGAAAGGTTATTTTGGGGCACCCAGAAACAGTTCAAATTTGCCTTCCCTGTTCTGTTTCAGTCTCCCCTGGCTGCCACTGAGGTCCATCAGTTGCTGCTGTTAGAAATGCAGTTTGCATCTCACATCAATAAAGGTGAGTCAAGCACTATAAGGGTGCCTCTAAAGGCTCATTTCATTGATGTTTGCTGTTATTGAGTACACATATAACTTTCCTACCAGCTGGAGATAGTTGTAATAAGGCCAGTCTCAGTTATATGCGGATGGATCCTTCCAGAGAGAAAGCACAATGGCTCATATCTTTTTTCACAAATTGTTTCTTACCTCCAAATTTCATAAAATAGATTTCTGTTTGCAGGATATTTTTCCAATGGTTCTTCTTTGCTCAGAGGAAGGGAATAGACACACATGGCCCTCTTCCTTTATGAAATAGAAGAATTGTGACTATGACAACCATACAGCATCCAACAATTTACAACCAGTGTTCCTTAAGTAAAGCCAGCCCCACACTCTCTGGGTTAATAGTATAGGCAGGTAAGCCAAAAACATAATCATAAGCATAAGATTGCCCTCACAAGCCCATCCATTGGTCATCTCCAAGATACTTAAGGGATGATAGGAGGGAGGGTGTCATAGCGTCTCTTCTTTTAAATTCTGATATCAGCTGTGCTGCTCCTGTCTTTTGGGATAGGTATGTCTGCATAGCAAAAGTTTCTCTTCCAGACAAGTTCAGCCAGTTAAGATTTTATTTTTTTCTTCTGTACTTCACAAAGTGACATCTGGCTAAATAAAACCTATTTTTCAAAATATTTTCTTCTTGCCAAAGATGAAGATCCAGAGACAGACTCACAATTCCCTTTTTGTAGTTTCTTTCAAAGGCTCAAGCCCCATGGTTAAAAAAGTACATCTTGTTTAATACAGACTTGTCTGGCTTCCAACATTTGAACCTGTTAACTATATTAAGCACTTTAGGTGCCCTATCTTCCCTTTTTCCAGATTACTGCTATTATTGTACCACTTACAACTCATAGATCAAGACCTCTCAGAATACGCTGTTTTCAACCAGCCATTAGGCCTCACATCATCTATGCACCTTTTCCATTTTACAGTATCTTTTTCAAGGTGCAAGTATCAGAACTTCATTCAGTATTTCAGTTCCTGTGAAATCACTCGTCTGCTCCCGCTATTTATCTCATGATCATGACAGTAGGCATTACCTTTGCTTACATTGCCAGAACATCACACAGTGGGAGCCTGTACTGCTCTGTGACAACTCCAAGACTCTTCTTGGTGTTATTACTTATCCAACTCAATGAATACTGCCTGCAAACTATGCTCACGTACCCTGGCCAAAACTTGTTTGATCAGACTCCGTACACTCAATTACAACTCCACATAGTTGACTTGTTCTCATCTTTATTTCTATTCTACCAGCATGTGATATTCACAGATTTATTTTACATCAACAGGAATGTTACATTTTTTCCAGAACACTGATAAAATTTGTTGGTCAGCACTGTTTCTGGTACGTGCCACCATGGGATGCCACTAGAAACAGACTCATTCAGAGGAAAATTCACATTAGCAACAGCTTTGCAATCTGCCATTTAGTAAGTTCTAAATCCATCCTATCTGAGCTTTATTGACACTAATTGCTCATTTTGCAGCCTTGCCACGCGGTTGCTCTTTTTTTTTTTTTTTAGCTCAGATTGTTCAATGGCAGTGAACAAAACACATTAAACCATGGAAATCTTTTATGTCTGCACAACAGTCTTTATCAAACAAACATGTAATTCCCAATAAAACTGGACTTTCCTGACAAGACTTTTTTTTAATAACATCATATTGACTGTCATGAAATAATATCCACACCTTTTATCTCCACTTATATCTTTATTAATTAAATCTTGTCTCAGTTTTGTCATTATTTTGTAAGGGACATACATCAGGCTAGAAAGGCAATTGCCTCTATTAACCCATTTTTCCTTTTTACTGTACCATCACCAAGTGATTGAAATAATTGGCTATTTCTCTCGATGCAAGTTATCCAGATTTGCTGTTTGTAAACTGCAGAGTGCCTGACACCAGACTACCACTAAGAGGACAGAGATCCTCCAAGCAGGAGGTTTGGGTCCTAATTTCCTACAAGGAGGAAACACTTCCGGGTTGAAACCATTTTTTAGGCTCTTTGCAGCCCCAGACTGCTGTCACTGCATTGAATACACTAAGATTAAGTGACAGAAGTCACTTCTCAAGGTTTCCTTCTTTTTATGTACATATATAAATATATATATGTATATATATATATATACACTTAGAGCCTGAAGGCCTCAGCATTAGCCTGTTGCGATTTGGAGTTAGTCTGCTGGCTGCTGGTTTTAGGTGATGACTGAGGTGTTTTCTGGCCATCAGATATGCAGGGTTGCCATGACATCTAGCGTGACCAGAGCAGCTGATAATCAGGATCACAGTGTAACTCAGGTGGGAAGGAATGTCAGAAGGTCTCTAGTTCAAAGCAAGGCTGGCTCTGAGCTCAGACCAGGTTGCTCAGGGATTTATGCAGCTGGGCCTTGAGAAAGCTCTTAGGAAATCCACTGTCACTTGTTTGCCTGACATGTCCCACTGCCAACAGCTTGGCTCCAGCTTTTCAGTTATCTCCTTTCAGGCCATCACATTTCCTGCCTGAAGAAGCCCCTCTCCCTCAGCCTCTTCTTAGAGGGCAAGTGGTCCTAACCTGACTGTGGGGCCCTCCGCTCTTGGTTATAGGTGCCTTTCTTGTGCTGAGGAGGGGACAAAGCTGGAGTCAGTGCTCTAGATGGAGTCTAGCAGCTAAAGTGCTGACTAAATGTTCTCTTCAGCTAAATGCTCTCTTTCAGCCGCAACCCTTTTCCCCCACAGCTTTGCCAGGTCCCTTAAGTGGGTTGCTTGTACCCTGCCTCCATTTTCCATTTCATTGCCACTTCAGCAAAACAGTTTGTTGCCTGGCTTTTCAAACTCACAAATCTCTGCCTTGCAGTCTGTCTGAGTAATCAGCATTCTGAAATACCAGTGATATTTTGAACAGATGAGAACAGGGCTGGTTTTACTAATGCCAACTGCTGTGGCAGACTACACAGCAGAACCAAAGGAATATGAAAAAGCTCCTCCGTCCCTTCCCAGAACAGAGAGTGACAACAATGAATTAGTTTCCTACAGCATCAGCCGTAGGGGCCTTTTCTGTACTAAGGAAATATGCTCTCTCTTCCCAATCTACAGCCATTTGTATCAAGGAAAGTCTCTCAGCACTCTTGTTATTTATTCTGCCTGCATGGTCCCTCTGTGCAGTGGCTGCCGCCCAAGGCACAGACTCAGCACGAGACATTACCAGGGAATGTTAAAAGCAGAAAAAGTCCCAGGAGCCAAGCAAACAGATGCAAAAATGTACATTCTCTTCCCACTCCAGAAAAAATCAGTGACTGTTAGTTGCTGAATGATTTCATGGAGTGTTTAAGATAAAGAGCCCTGAAAAGTCAGGGGAATAATTCTAGATGTTGTGAGAATGGGCATGATTCCATGCGCAGATTGTTGATCATTTTATTTTATGGGGTTTGCCTGCATTACTTGCTATGACAGCCAAATAGCCCTCTTTGTGATCAGACTTGTTAGGCAAGGAGCAAAACCCCAATGGGTCCTCCAGTTTGGTGATCTCCGTAGCATGTAAGGGCAAGCAAGTGTACCCATGCTGTCAGAAAAACACTGAGACAAGCATTGGGTACCCCTGCAAGCTTGTGGAGAGAGCATTACATACATATAAGGTTCAGTGGCTAGAACCAGGCAAATTTCTAACAGCCCTTGAAAAATTTGGTTTTCTCTATCATTTCTAATTTGTATAGCTTCTTTCTTTCATATGCTCTGTAACGCTTCTTTCTCATCCTTGCACAAGTCCTCTCTTCCCAAACAGTGAGCCTTTGCTTCTCCAGATCCTCTCAGGTTCTTGCTGGCAGGGTACATGCTAGGCCTCCTTCAGAGCTGGGTGCAATGAATCAAGAGCCACAGAACTGAGGAGGTTGAAATTCAGGAAATCTATGGTAAATCGGGCAAAAGTGGGAGGGGGGAGGGGAAGGGTTCTTTAGCAACATGATTTTTAATAGACAAAAAGAAAGTTGACATTTGCCGAAGGGTTTCAAGGAGGGAATTGGTGATCAAATGTTACTCAACAATGGGAGCAAATGTTGATCATAAACACAGGAAAATGAGTCCTTGAGATCAGAATCTGCAAAATCGTCTACAGTGCAATTAGAATGACAAGCAAAGGCTTAGGTATCTTTTTTTCTTATGAGTATCTTCTTCCCATTCTGCAGATGAACCTGTTGCAGCTGGCTCTTCCAGACATTTCGTAAATCAGCAAAATCTGTGAGAAACCAGGCCCAAGCACCAAAATAAATAATTCATTAAATTATTTTGCAAAACCAATATCACACTCAATGAAACTAAAAAAGAAAAAAAGCTGGTAACATATTGAGTTGGATACTCCATTTTGAAAGAAAGCTGTTGTGAAGTTTTAATGCCAAAATTAGTAGGACAAGAGCTTATTAGTTTGAATACTTGTTTCTTGAGATAAATCTGAATTTTCCTCCTCTGATAGAGGCAATGTTGGGAAGAATCAGTTACTGAAAACTGTACACAAATCTAGTCAGAATACTCTCAGCCTAAGAATATATTTCATTTTAATCACTGAATCACAAATATTAACTATTGTGGAAATAGACTGAAAGTTCAAGCCTTTTTCAAAATGGGGCACACGAAGGGGAATTTTGATCTGTTTCTCACTCACTCATATTAGTAATATGTTATTTCAAGTAAGTACACTGCAGTGAATACAGTGAGGTCTGCTCAAATGAAATGGCTGTTTTTTGTTATAAGGGCTCACAGATCCATTCCATACAGTTCTGTGCACGTGGAAAGTCATTCCAGCACAGGAAGATATTGCTCCCATCACGGTATTGTTCCACAGAAGTTGCTTATCTCTGGATTACGGCAGCATACAATGGTTGTGCCAGCTCCTGCAAATAAATGTCTGCTCCACACATGCATGGTTTGAACATGTGAGACAGACAATAAACAGCAGGATGTTGTGACCCCGAAGTTTTACCTTGCGGCCCAGAGAGGCTGTGTGAGCACACTTGCCAAAGGTGACAACAGGGATCAGCAATAGGATCAGGAGCTGACTTACTGAGCTGTATTATTCTCCTTGAAATAGTCACTTGGAGCCATTTTTACGTGTGGTTATTTTTATCTGAACATGCTTTACTTTTTAAAAGGTGGTGAAACATAACTAAAGAACATATTTATTACTGATGTTTGTGCCAGAAGCTTCTACCAACAGCAGCCTCTTTTCATCTGCACAATTCCAGTTTCAACGATCCATTTGCATCACATTGGGGAAGTCCTATTCATGCATCATTTGCAATATGAACCATCTGTTTTACTTTAAAACAGAGATAACAGACAGTGCAGTCTCAACACTGAAGGGATTCATTTCAGAATATTTGTGTGCATTTGTTAAAATAATTTACTTCTGAATGTTAAGCTTTAAAACACTGTCAGACCAAACAGTGACCTGCAAAGATCACAGTGATTTAATTAAAACAGCATAAAATGTCAGAGTTGGCTTACCACTCAAGCAGGAAGGAAAATATTGCCAAATTCCCACCCCTGTTCTGAGAAATCATTGGTTTATATCAGCTGCACAGAGATTAAAAGAATATTTTCAATCAGAAGGAATTATGAATTAGAAGTAGATTTACCTTTGATAGCAGCATTAGCACATATGAAAATATAACAGTCTCTAGTGTAATAATTACTGAAGTTGTTTCATGGCTCATTCTCAAGATTTCATGCTAAAGGCACTAAAAGCTTTCTTTTCAAATTCAGTAGTGTATTTATATATATTCACTTTTAAAACAGTTAAACCATCTCTGCAGAGAAGTAGCCAATTTCACCCTCGTTAAAGCCTCATTGTACCAGCTTAATGCTAACACATAGTTCTCCACCTCCCAAGACTTGCCAAGCTTTAACAGCCACCCGGTAAGCAGGTAGGAGCAGTACAATTAGAACTGAGAATTTCTTTGCTTTTAGGTCTACATTCAACTGCTAAACCAACTTTCTCTCCTCCATCCACTATTTTGTCTATATCAAGCTTTGCAGGTCACCAATACATGTAATGTCAAATCAGTTACCTGTTAACACTGCTTCCCTACTCAACAGGAAATGTACAAAAACAAAACCAACCAAACAAACAAAAAAGAATGTTTATTGTCAAAGTTTAAACTGTTGCCTATTCATAAAGTAGAGTAACGTGATTCGCTTACGCCTTCAGGGTTAACAATTTATTTTCTTCCCTTTTCTGTCAATATATTTCCTATGCTATTCTGTCAAAATGAAAAACCCTAAAATTAAGAGCCAGTGGTTTTCCTTATAAAGCTACCATGTTGGAATTTAGTACCGGGCAGCAGCTTAATAGGGCTGAGAATTAAAGTGAGATGTAACTCTCCCTACCACCAGTGGAAAGACCCCCAGTGATGTTAGCACCTGATATCTTCATGAGAGTAAGCTTGTCTTGGTTGACCTGATTTGGTACAGCAGAAGGTGGCGACTTCCTTCTTACCTGTGCTTTCTGGTACTAGACAGTAGGTCAAGGGATGGGAAGAATCACCTGGTGTCTGCTCTCTCTGTACCTGGACAGGCACAAGCAGGCAGATATATTCAGTGATATTAATTCTCAACATGTTCTCTCTTTAGGCTTTGTAACATTGCCACATGCTGTAAGAATCTGTTTGGTAAGAGGCTGTCATACACCAGGTTTGGTATTTCTCTTGATGTCTAAGACAAACCTTTCTCTTTTCTATTTCCAGCCACAAGTGTGATTTTCTTCCTATTAAACTCTACATGAAAAAAAAAAAAGCCTTTCTTACACAGTGAAATGGTCTCCTTAACATTAACTGCCCTTGCACAGCAATAAGTGTCTCCATTCTAAATGGTCTCTTTTTAAAAAGGGATGACTGAGCATTTGAACTAATCTAACATCAATAAAATGTGTTATCCAAGGACTTCATCTACCTCATGGTATTGTTCCTCCACAAATAATTTTCTTTACTTCCAGTTGCTCTTCTGTTTCCATCTGTATTGCATATACCTTCTGTATTTGTAGTACTTATGTTTTAGGATATAGCACTCAGAGTGACATGCCCTCAGCCATAGCAAGAGGCACATGGTTTTCCTTTTATTTATAATTTTTGTTGCTGTTGTTTATTTACATTTTCTAATATGGTGCTATCTTTTCGCTTTACAACTAACCTCTATACATCATAACATTCTGGAAATCCAGATTGTGTTTCCCAGTTCTCTTTGTCAAGATACTGTGTTCCCTCCTGAGATACTTAGCATAAATAAAAACTTGCACATCCTTGAGCATCTATTGCTGCTTCAGTTAGTATTTCCTGGAATTCCATTCTGATCTCAACCACCTGGACTTACTTCAATAGAGTGAAAATCTCCTTGTAGTCTCATTTTCAGCTAAGTTTTTCCTCAGCCTCACTTTCAAGCCTGACACTAGGTAAATGCTTATTTTAAATCCATTCCATACTAAGTAAAAGCATGTCAGCATCTGACTTCTTCCATCTCAGCTGTGGTTGGTTTGACTAGTACATGTTTTGCCTTGTTCAGTAGTGTCCTCTGACTTGTTTCTTCCAAAAGCTTTGATGAATTCCAGAGGAGGAAACGCTTTTATAGTCTGTGTTGAGATTTTGTATGGCACCAAAACAAATAGCAGTTCTTTCATCCGTGGCGACACACTATTGCCAGATTTCTCTGCTTCACCTCCACAGCTCTCCTCAGATCTCAGATGATCTGCAATCTGTGAAGCAGGAAAGTAGAGCCTGAAAGTCATGTACAGCAGCCTTTTCTGAATGTTTTGCAGTTTTTTTCTTGATTAATCTGAAGCTGTCACTGGTGTATAGATAAAAGACATAGGTATAGATTAAAAAAAAAGTTCAGTTTAGAAGCTAGAGTACAGAAATGTTCAGCTCATCAAATTTAGCAGTCCTTCTGCTGTTTTCTGGATGTTGTTCAAAGAGTTGCTTTGAACCAAAGTATGTTAATAACTGACCCAACGTCCCAAATTTGTACAAATATTATTTTAAATAAGTATAGATATTTTTTAATTTTATTTTCTCCAGGGACACAGAAAAGAAACAGAAACTCACCTACCTTTTTGGCTCTTTGCCTTCATCTTTTTTTTACTTCCTTATCGTTTCAGGTGTCTCTAAGAAACACCAAGATTCAGACAGAGAAAACTTAATTTTTCATCCTCTGGTTCATAACTGAAGAGGTGCTCTGCCTACTATGTTGCTTTCTTTCTATTCAACAGGAAGGGCTTCATAAATTAAGACATGAAAAGTTTCTGATTATCTCATATGTAAAGTAGTTTATCAGGCTGAGCTAAGTGACTGGGAATAAGTAGAATGTAATTTTAGGCCATAGACCTGGAAAAAGTTTACTCCTTTGTCTGAAGTTTAATCTTCGTTTTCTGCTGGTCTGCCTTAAGTACATCCATCACAAAGAGCTTAAATCATGCTGTAGCTCATGGGTATTTCTGTGCTGTTGTCAGAATAAAGGCAACCCAGATGTCATGAAATGCCAGTAACACTATGCCCGGCATAATGTAGATAAGGTAAAAGCAATGTAACCTTTAAAAAATAAGGCTGCTATTTAGCTACTGCACGTATTAGCTACCCAACACCCCAGGCTAGAAAAGTGGATGATGCAAACCTCTACCTTTTAGTGCAAATGTATTTGTACATGAAGTATCTGAGCTTCAGTACCTGTGCTTCCTAACCAAGCTCACCTTCCAGGGCAGAATATTGTGGGCTGAAACATTTTTAAAATCCCAGAGAGAAAAAGTGCATGTTTTGGCTGAAGAATGGGAGAAACAGACCAGCCATGTAGTAGTGGTCAGGGGGAGAGTGATTCAGACATAGCCAGTTGAGAATGGGGTCTGCTACAAAGCATGACGGGAAGAAATGCAAAGGATAAATGTGTTATATCAATTCAGATCTAGTCAGGCACCATGGACCCAATGTCTTTAAACAGGCTATGATTCCACCTTCCCTCTTTCTGATGCCCTGTCAGCTGTAAGCAAAAGACTGTTAGTTAAATAAATGCAATTGGAAAGGACAGCATTTAGCTTTCTAATTACCTGCTGGTCCCGGAAATTTATTGCCCCTGAAATCTGTCTCCAGGAAGATGTGAGCAATTTAATTATTCTTCAAATAAAGGCAAACTTGTTATGCACAGATCTGTAGCAACAGGTGCTGAAAGTGTTCTCAGTCATATTGCATGAGGTATTTCATTCAGCTAATGTCTTGACTGGGGCTTCTTGGCTAGATTGAGCTAGAATTATGCTGTATTGCTCTGCTCCATATTCATACACACAGAATGTATTCTTCCTTCAGTGTTTAAAAACAACCTCTAAACTGCAAGGTGCTGCATGGCTGTTTCACTTGAATATTAATCCACAATAATTTTTCTGAGTCTAAGCAGAATGCAACAGACTGTAGTTAGTACAACTTGACGAAAGATACATAAATTACATTTTCTTTTTGCTTTCCAGATGATTGTGTGACTTTGGGTTTTCTATAGTAGAAGAACAGCAAGTTATTTTAGTAAGCAAAATTAACAATGTGATGGACTCAGTCCTGCTCTTCTCTAGCAGGAGATATTCTCCCTAAGACAAGATAGAATAAATAGGAAAGGCCCACAGCTATGCCCAGGTGAGGCACTGATTGTCTATGGCAAGTCAATCTTCTTCGGGCTTAAATGTGTTTCTTTACAGGAGTGAAAAGCTGAAAATAAAAAGCCTCTGCATTCCAGCAAGATGAGGTGATGGCTGTTGTGCAACTCATTTAGTGCCTGGAGCTGCCTTCCAGATCCCCTCTCTCCGGCACAGTGAGGAGTTTACAGGGGAAAGGAATCTAATTCCCATAGTGGCATGTAGAGGTGTGGAGCTGTGTGTTACACACATTTGACTGCTTTATATAATATGTTCCCAGGGTGATAATCCTCACACTATGTATGTACATAAATAGCTATTTGTTTTTAGCACAGCCTCTTTCTCAGAAAACCATTTGGAACTTTTCAAGTCATTTTCTTGCCAGTAATTCCTTTTCTTTTGATATAATGATGAATATCAGTACAAACACAATACAAGCCAAAAAGGGAAATCTCTCCAACATTAGAGTGCTGAATGCCCAGCCTAGGAGACCAACTGCATTAATACCAGCACATCCCTGAAAAGAGCAGCAGCCAGCAATGCGCATAGCGTGATAACCACAAACTGCAGACTACCACCCCGTATGCCCTCTGTACTGACTATTTATACGTCAGTGTTATCTCTCCCAAAAACGCCTGAAGCAACCTGGCACACAGATTAGGAACCCACTGTCTTCATTACAAACCTCTATGCCAGATGCATTTGCAAGACGTGTTTATCTGTTTGCCTGCAGTAAAATGGTTAATCAGTCTGAAAACAGGAATGCTTCTAAGACTTTCTGCCTGAAGTGTTTACAGTAGTCGGGACAATACTTCGGGAAAACTTCATGTCCACCTGCTCCAACACAATCAATTCCACCTTTCACAAGTTTTAAATAGTTCTTTCTTATGCAACATTGCTATTATTTATTACTGCTGCACCATTCATCACATATTCAGCAACATTTGGCAGGTGACCAGATGAAAGCAGTAAAGACTTTTTCCTGTTTTCATGGAGAGAAATAAACTCTGATGTTGGGGTGCTGCAGACACCCCTTCCTTTGTCGAACATGCTTTCAAAGACTTTCCAGGATAAGCACTTGGATGGGACATTGGGAATGAGACTGTCTCACTAGAGCAACTGTGATAGAGCACCCATTTCCAGCTTGACCATGGTGTAGCAGGCAGGGACTGGGTCTGTGCAGCCCAGGGAGGGAGTTAGGAGCATGACTCTTGCTGTTGCAAAAGCTTAGCCAAAATATGAGACTTCGCTGTAGGATATGCACAGCAAGCTTTGACTACATGCAGATCAGCCACAAGTCACGTTAAATGGCGTATGAAATAAAAACTGACCCGAGGTGCTGGTGTCAGGGTCAGGCAGCTGACCCAGCCTCACTGGAGCTCTTCAGATGCATCCTAATGCAATCCTAATTTCCAAAGCCTCCAGCTTCACAATCCCTCCTTTGATGTGGCTCAGTGATCTTTTCAGGTGGTTTATTCCACAGGCTGATCTGCTTTAGCACTGAGAAAAGTTTATACCTGACCTGAATCTCTGCTTCTTTACACAAAACTGATCAGCCTTCATTTTATCCCTCACAGCTCTGGGTAAGAGAAACTATTTTTCTTTCACTTCTTTTCACATTTCAAATGTTTGTACAGCATTACCATCTTCCTCTGGATTTTGAGCTTTTATTGAAGCCTTACGAGAGAGGGGAAGAGAGAGGATGTATCAAGACAGAGACAGATAGAGATCTCCAGAGTAAATTACAGGAGAGTGTGAGCATGTTGCACTATATATAGTATGTGTATGTCTATGTTGAGATAAATTTGTGGAGGAGGATACTTATGTTCATATCCACAAAAATGTACAAACATACACATGCACAAATTAATTCCCACCATAAATATTATTCACTAACTAGTTACTTTTTTAATGCTACAAATAACTCCACCCTCTGCAAAACAAAAATTTGTGAATAGTCTCTAATAGCAGCCAAGCTTCAACTATTGCACAATCTCTATGAGAGAGCAGCTAGGAAGGATTATTTTTCCCTTCCATGCCGCTTACTGGGTTTTGTAAGCCTTTTTTCCAGACCAGCTGGATACTGGTGCAGATGCCTCAGCAGCCTGATTCCATGTGGCGACTTTATCTCAATACTTTTAATCAAATTTATACATTCTCAGGAGCAAAAAAATATCTGAATGCACAGTGAAGGAGTCACAGAGCACAGCAGTATGTGTTGGTGCATGAGCAGAAGCCCCATACTCTCCAAAATCCATTAATCATAAGATCTTTTTACCTCACCTATGTTCTACAGCCCGCAATGCTGGGTCTCTCCAGGGACACCCAAGCAGGCTCTGTGCCAGGCACCAGCCACCCAGTGCTCCCACAAGTGTGGAATATGTGATGACAGCTCTGGCTGTTGCCCATGTCCTCAACACACTGAGCTTGTGCAGACTGGAAGCTCCATGTGGCCTGGCAGAGCTTAGAATGGCAGAGCACAAGCTCTACATCTCCTCTAGGGGCCAGCTGCCGACCAGTGGGACCCCTGGCTGCCTTCCCTGCCCACTTGCAGATCTTGCTACCCAATCTCCCTCCTAGGCAATGCCTGTTCTCAGGTTTTTCCCAGAAAAAAGGGACACGATCACACAATTGTCTGTGTGTGAAGAAAGGCTCCATGGCTATGTTTCTTTGAAGACTGAAACACATTTCAAATCTTGAAAACTGCTTCAGAACCAACAGCCCTCCACGTAATTTAATTTTCAAAGGCACTGAGATTATTCCCAGAAGGCAGTGGCAATGCTGGCTGTGATCAAGAGGGCTGTGCCTAGGAAGAATAAGAATTCCCCTACAATTAATTTTTACTGAACAGATGCATGAGAGCAGACAACGCTGTGTAGAAATGCCCCCAGTATGGCTGTGGGATAGATTCAGAACTGCTTGCACCAGCTTTGCTCCAGTAAGTCTCAATAAGCTTAATTTACCCAAATCTCCAGCAGCTAGATACTGTTTTAGTGCTACGATGCTAGGAAGTTTTCTTTAACCTAAAAAGGCCAAATGGGCAGAGGGAGACTCTGAGCAAAAAGTAATGATTTCCGGCTATTCAGAGCTGTGTGCTCTGGGGGAGTCATTTGCCGTGTGTGGAGCTGTGGCAGAGTGAGAGATGGCATTTCTGAACCATCAGCTCTGAAAGGCAAACTGAGTGCAGCCTGCCTGCCTGCTGAAATCTGGCAAGGACTGAATTACATAGGGAAGAAAAGACAACCATATCATTTGCACAGCATGCCATATATTCTCTTGTCTCTCTCCTCTTTCTGCCTCTGCTGTCTTCTCTAGCAAAGTACGGAAATATAATCCTTTCTTCTAAGAACACCGTGAATAATTCTTTTCTGGATAAATTGATAAATTAAACCCAGGGAAAGTGGCTGGTCCTAGTGGCACAATAGCTAGTTGAACAAAGTCCAGTTAGCTTTATGGCCCAATAATCTGAAGTGCACTAGAAAAATTTTCATCAAAAGATGGTGGCAGAGAAGGACAACATTTTAAAGTGTTTTCTGCATGAGACCATTCACTTGCAAACATACCTTTTGGTAACCATGATGCTTCTCTGGCTCATAGGAGCTTGCACAGTACTACAACTGGAAACTTCATGTCTGCACTTCGGCAAGAAAAGAGATTTGACTGACATGCCTAATCCCATTTGCCTTCTGTGGTGCACGGTGCCCCTCTTTCCTCTCTATTAGTGGTTCATCTGCACGCATTTGCTTTTTCTGCCCTGTTCTCTCCCTACATCAAGAAGAAAGGCAAATTTTCTGGCTGGAGCTGACTGTACCTGATTTATTACCTATTTTCTCTTTCTAGAGTGTCTCTTTGTGAATGTTTTTTAAGTACTAGTTATCCATTTTGCGTTTACAGTAATGACTTTCCTTTAAATTATAAATTTATCTATATTAACTCTTTATTTAAAGAAAAAATACCTGCTTTTCCCAAGGTTGACTGATTTCTGTACAATTTCATCATCTCATTCGCATTTCTCTTTCTGATGTTTGTCCATTGTCAGGACTAAAGGAAGAGTTTGGCCACATTAGAAATGGTTTCAGTTCTGCTGAGAGCTGCCAAGAAACAAACAAGTTTACATTTGATATGATTCCATATTAACAGAGGATGACCTTATCTGAGGGCAACCTTAAAATGGAAGTCAGTCTCAGGCTTGAGAGTAAACACACAAGTGGTCCTTATGTAAGTAGTAATAAGTGTTTATGACATTGTTCAGATATCTTCATTGTTCTTAGCTGTACTTGTGCAATATTTTGTTTGTTTCATTTCCTTTCTCTACTGTAATCTTAATGTAGTCATAATGGATTTGATTATATGTTGTTGTTCTTTCTTGGCTTATTACAAACTGCTGGCAAACAATCCAGAGCTCAAATGTGCTCCTGAAAAAATCATCTGTTTAATAAATCCAAATAACAAACACATTCTTGGTGAAGAATTTGTAAACCGAACAAAGGGACACATCTCCATGATGTGCTAAATGAACATACTGTCTGCAGTTAGCAGCACAATTGAGAGATAAAGAAAAAGAGCAATAATAGAGAAGATGAGCAACCTTTTAGTATCTAGCGGGGGGCTATAAGAAAGAAGTGGACAGACTCTTTAGCAAGGTCTGTTGCAACAGGAAAAGAGAGAAATGGTTTTAAACTAAAAGAGGAGAAATTTAGATAGGACATAAGGACGAAGTTTTTTACAATAAGGGTCGTGAGGCACTGGAACAGGTTTCTGGTGGAAGACCTCATCCCTGGCGACATTCAAGGTCAGGTTGGATGGAGTTCTGAGCAACCTGATCTACCTGTAAGTGTGCCCTGTTCATTGCAGAGGAATAGTACTAGATAACCTTTAAGGGTCTCTTCCAACTCAAATGATTGTATGATTCTATAATTCTGTGATTCTAAGATTACTTTCTAAAGCTTACACAAAATATATTTTTTTCTATAAAACGTATCACAAAAGTAGTAGAAATGCTGCAGAGCAGTACATAGGATGTATGATATCTTGCTTGGGATGACCTGCATGTCTAATTTCAGCTCTGCTCCCAGGAAGCAATAGCTTTAACAAATGACTTTGTTGGGTCTTTGGATCCTGCAGCTAGTTCCTCCTTCAGTATCACATCAAGAAACTGAGAGCCCCCAGCTTTTACCTCCTGGTTCTTGGTGCCAGGGAGATGCTTATTTGTGAGCCAGCAGTAAGAGAGATGCTAGCATGGGGATCTGTTGCAGCTTTGTGAAAAACTCGGCTCTTCATTTCCTTAGCATCTTTTCCAAGTATCCATAACAAGGCATCAGTTCGAGGCCAGATACGATATTGTGTTCAACACAAACTGAGAGTTTCTTTTGTGTCATTAAAACAAACAAATGAAGAAGCATTTAGTCATTAGTTTCAGTGCTGAGACAATTTTGACACCTCCATCACATTCATCTGCTATCTGTTGTCTTACACTGGGCTTGTAAGCTCTCTGGGCCACAGACAGTTTCTCTGTCTGCAGTATTCCTGATTGCCACAGCAATAAGAGAAGAAAATAGTAATTACAATCTGCTGAGGTTTGTTCGTAATAATAAATAGATGCTGAATGTTTCCTCAAGTGAACAAAACCACCATGCTTCACTTTCTAAATGCCTTGATTTGAAGTAATCACTCACAGAGTCATTTTATGTGCATATGAATGATTTCAGCCTGCTTCCCCGTGGAGGACGTCATGCAAGCGCATAGTGAGGTTTATTTGGTGAAACGTAAATATGTACTCCTTGTGCTGAACTTGGCTTTCAGAGAGCAAGTGATGGCTGCCCAGTCACAGCTGGGTGACTCTGTGCTGATGAAATTGAGGGGTATTACTGCTACAACCACTTCTCTAATCTGCTCTAGACTGAGCAATGGCCTGAGCTGGGTGACTGCACTCCCCTGAAGCAGAGAGATCACTGCTAAAAGGTCTAGGATTATAGGTTTGAAGACGAATTTCTTCACCGCTACCTGCCTGATCCATTCAAGACAAAATCCCTCATCAGAAGACCTTAGCACATCGATTTTAGAGACATTAATGTGTTTTCCAAGCAAATCCCTGCATCCATTTTAGTTTTCCCCAATACTAGTCTTGATTTTATTTGCTTTTTAGTGGGCATAATTAGCACAACTTGTGAATATTAAAAAGTCATCTAACAGCATGTAGAACTGTGTGAGGCACTACTGGTCATCGGTACAATAGACATGTAGAAGGTCAAAAGATCCAGAAGGTTATTTACTAATTAATTTAATTTTGGAATAGAGGTCAGACATACAGTTACTCTGAAAGGAAATTTGTCCATACCCCGTGGTCTGAGAACTCCCTGTGCTCCTATAAACCTAGGATATCTTTAACATATAGAAATGGCAAATGTACCATGACCCACTTTACTCTGCAGCACTTGCCTTTGTCACCACCACCTGGTATTTTCTTAACAAGGTTGTTACTGAAATCTGCAGAAGCTGTGCTTATCTGCTCATGTGGGAGACCTGGCCCATGGAATGTCAGGCAATACCTGCACTGGAGAATACTGCATTAGGTTCCAGTTTTCTTCTGGGTGATGCTCAGACGTGGTTTTGACCTGCTATACCAGTTGTGAGACCAGCTGTTCTTTGCAGTGTGAAGTTTTCTAATGAAAACATCAGAGAACTTTGCTTAACTGGGCTCTAGGAAGAAAAAGCATTGGAATGGAAGCCAAAGAACCTTCTTTGCTTACAAAGATACTACATGCCTACTCAAAAATAGAAGTCTTATCTTTGGAGGTGTGACTATCTAGACAGAGTATCCAGTCCTCTGCATGAGTGCACAGCCTTCCTCTTCATGTGATCAAGAGTAGGCACAGACAGGATGGATTACCCACTCTGCTGAACTTTGCCTAGGTGAGACCAGAGAATCGGAGGGTCCTTCAGCCTATGGGAGGTACAGTTCTATTCGCTGGCTGCCCATGAAAAAACTGAAACTTGCTTCAGTGAAAATGTTACTCCTTCATTGTGTTTTCCTAGAATTACAATCAATACATTCTATGCGGAGCTCAGTGAACATACGGCAATGCCTATGAAGATGCAGTAAGGCAAAACTGAAGAGCTGTTTCAGAAAAGTTTGTGTAAATCTTGCCTTTTCTATTATTTTCAGCAAATGTCATCTCTTGAAAACTGCAGCTTTACAGACTAAAACATACAGAATTGAAGGAAGCCAACATATGCTATTTTAGTGACAGTGTATTATCTAAAGTAGGCCTTCTGTCTGTTTCAGAGCTAATTATTGCATCATCTTTTATGTAGCTTGATATATGAGTGAATTAAATGCTTATGTGGGTGCTTCATACAATGTGAAACACAGCTGTGATGTTTTTACAAACAGAACAGTGCTAAATGTTCTAGACACTGAATTTCATTTTTACACTGCTTACAAAAATATGCCTTTGTAGCAAATATTTTTGCCTCTCCCTTAGTAATACACAATTGTATTTTGAAGAACAATAAAGCACCCACTTAGATTGCAATAAAATGCTGGATATTTTTGTCTGACAAGGAAAAGATGGTGAGTTTAGTGATCAAAACAGCCATCTCTATTACAAGCATTCAGATAAGCATTCCTAACCTCACTGTTGCCAAAGACAGATTAAGATTAATTGCAGTAATTAAACGAAGGGACAGGGTACAGCATTAGTAGGAGCAATGTATCACTTTCTTTTTTTCCAGATACTTCATACAACAGGAAAATAGAAAATCACATGATCTCTAGTTAGGCTGTGCACATTTTCTACAAGAATTAACCCTTCATCTAATACTTATTTACAAGGCATTCAAACCAGTAGTTTACCATAGCATATCTTTCTTTAAAAATTACTAGTTGGTAAAATCAAGTCAGATTTAGAACATATTTCTTGATTAGATGATAGCCCTCTAAAATAGTTTCATGTGAGTGTTTTTTTTACTTTGCTTTTTTTCTTTTTTTTTTTTTTGTCTTGGGGTTTAACGTTTGTTTGATAAGTTTTAATGAAAAGAGTTAAATATTGATTAGAGTCTAGTCAAACCTCTTGCTAAAAACTATGTAACAAATAAACACTATTTTCTTTTCACTTTTTCTCTATATAGTTGTTTTCTTGCTTTTGGGTTGTGCTTGAGATTTGTTGTTCTTGGTTTTGTTTTGGTTATTTGCTTGGGTGTGTTTTTTTGTTGTTGTTTTTTTTTTTGTTGTTGTTGTTAGTTTGTTTGCTTCAAAGGACATGTATTCTGCCTGAAGCCTGTTTTGGTCACATAGTGAGCTCAGGTTACAATGTCACTGGTCTCACAGCAAGGCACTGCAAATCAAGTGCATGGCATTTACAAAACTTGACTGTATACTCATCTAAAAATCCAAGATGTTGATTGTATCCTCAGAACAGAAAATAAAGGACAGCTTGATCTCCCCAAAAACACACCTTGCAAGGGTGGAGGACTAGAATAAAAACTTCTGCTCATATTTAGGACATCACTAGTCCTTGGCTAATGCAGTATGTATGGCCTTAGCATAGCTCCTGTGCACCTCCAAACATCCTACTCTTCCAGGACAATTCTTCCCCTCCCCCTTGTCCTCAAACAGCTGATTTCAAGAGCAACCTCTTCCTAGCAAGACATAGATGGACATTATTTCAATTAAAAAAAAAAAAAAGTATAATTCCTCTTATCTCCGCTTCAGTGTGGCATAAATACACACTGCTTTGGCAGCACTGATACAGCTAAGGCTTTGTCATTAGTCAATAGATGAGAAATACGCAGGTTAAGAAATCAATAGGCAGCTTCACAGGCAGAAAGGAAGCAGAAAATTAAAAGCTGTGTTGTAGAGGGTAAATATGTATTTTCCTCATTTAAGCTTTTAACTAGAGAGCCAACCTGATGCTGGGAAGAAAACTGTAAGCATATCTGGGGAAGGAAGAATGTATCCTTTGCAAATAACTTCCTATGAATAGTTGCCTGCTCTGACATCTTTTGATTGAGCTATTTCTAGAGCTAGCCCTTTGCTTGTAAATACTGATGCTAATCTTGTTCAGAAATGTTTCATCTTGGCAAGACATTAATAAACACTGTACCAGAAAATGCCTGGAGTTCAGCCATGCGCAAATCTGTTTTTTAATAGATGGATCAACCGCAGAGGTAGGTGAAGACCAGGAGACAAATTCTCAGATGCCTTGGTGGTTCTTCAGACACATTTTGATCCAGTAAAGCCCCGATTTGGCTTTCCATAAACACCTGTACAAGACAAATTACCTTGTGTTAATGCTCCTAGAAAACAAATGCCAGTTTGTAGGCTGAAGTTTACTTGATGAGAAAAGAAAATTTGATTTGGTGGAGAGAGAAGGCATTCTGTAAGGGCATCATCCAATAGGACAACACAAGTAAAGCAATGGGGTACCTCTTCACAATCCTGGGCTACAAATTCTCAAGCTATTATAGAACCAGCCATTACAAACTATTCACTGAATGCTTACAGAAAGGGAATTAGTTGTATAGGCCAAAAGTGATTTGTGATTACGAACTCTAAGCCTCCTCAGAGGGGTCTGATTATCAGAAATTTAAGAGTATTTAAGAGCATCTCATTCTTCAGTTGCTTTTGAAAACCATATCATATGCTACAGTCTGCTACATAAGGAGCAACTTAAATAAATTCTTCATTATTAGTTGTGGTGGTGTTAACATAAAGATTGGTAGCCTGTGTTAAACAACCAGAGAGGTCCCCAGAGCTGTAGAAAGCTTTGTAGAAATGCAAAGTGTGTTGTACAAAAGAGACAAACTCAGGTCTAAGTGGTTTCCAATCTGAATAATGCATTAAGAGGACAGAAAGAGATTCTATTTTTGTTATTCAGAGTATAGTCATCAATGAATCGTCACCACATATCTGGGAGTAAAGGCTTTCTGACCCTTTATGTGAGGTGAAGGGTATTAATAGCAACAAGTGTCACTGGAGGGAAGTGGCAAGCAGGTCTTTGGTACATCCTGTTGATAAGAGTGATTCCTGTACAATTGAAGAGTGAGCTTCAGCTGACAAATTGCTTTTGTTTGATCTTGCTACTGCAGCCATGTAGGGAAAGGTGCCAGGCAGGATTTTGAAGTAGCCTTTTTATAGCAGATAGCTAACATGAGAGGTTGCTCCAAGTGGAAACAAGGCACACACTGGGGGAGATATTTTGCCTGATATAGGAAGGCTTACTCTTTTCTGATTAAAGATTATGCATATGGCATTCATAATTGAAGAAAACACTAGATTATTTTTTGTCTCAGGCAAATGAATTGTGGCCTAATCATTTGTATGTAGCATCATACAGCCTGCGTGAACAAAAATATATTTTTTTGAATTGCACAGAGATAATAAAGACAATCTGACAGGGACCATATTCACCTCCTTTTTTTCCATAGCTATCCCTTAGACTCTTCCAACTGTCAGAATGATTATGGCAATATATTTAGAGGTAAATTATTAAAAATACAGGTAGTAATATGCTTCTGCTTCATTGTGATAACAGGAGAAGTGTATTGTAGGATAAAAGTCAACAACTCATTACAGAAGTCACCATCTAGTGGTATGTCAGAACACGTACTGCTGCTATGCAAGTTTAGAGGTTAAATAAACTTGTGGGTTTAGTGACTCAGTGTCTTCAGTTCTGCTCAGGATGAATGCAGGAACTTAAAGCTCTCCTCCCAGTGAATATGGTATATAATATTAGAATATATAATAATATTTTCTTCATTTTATATGTATGTATTAATGTATTAGTATAGACATTTCAAGAAAATTTGGTGTTACTATATGCAAAACTTAGTTCAAAAGCCTTAATTCATATATTTAAAATGATGGAATACAACAGCCAAACAAACAGTTATATTTGTAGGCTACGTGTTTTTTAGCCTTCTTGTCCTCTCTAATGGATTTATGTACATTGCAGCTCTTTATACACATCTATAGCTACACATACTTCTGTAACTGATGCTCTGCAGAAGTTGTCTATTTCTGACTAACCAGCTGAGTTGTAGAGATAAACTTGTGGCTAACTAGTGCTACTCTGTTACTGCTGCAACAAGCGACATTTCCCCCAGTCCTGCTCTCCATTCAGAGGGAAAGCTATTAGTACTGACAAAGAGAAGCTCATTCTTGCTCATTATATTTAGAGCCCTTACAGATGAAGCAATTTTTCACTCCTCAGTTGTGATAAAAACTGAGGACAAATACAGCATTATACTCTATTCAGATATATCTAAAAATGTTCTGAATGTATTTATCCCTGAAGAAAATCTCTATGCAAGCCAGCACTTCCCTTCCCCCCCCCAGTCTACCTTTTCTATCTGCATTTATATTTAGCGTCATCACTCAGGGTGAAACCTTTGAGACCTTATTTGACTTTTATCCAGTCTCACTTCCTACATTAGTCATCATATGAGATTTGTATCACTAAGAACTAAATTCAAGCAGAGGATGTGCACTAGAACTTCCCGATGAACAAAAATTACATGGCAAACAAGATTATAACAATAGAGTATGAAGGTGCATGATGGTAAGCTATGGTATTTCTGCTCTTAGGCTTCCAAAGCATCAAAGAATATGGGGGAGAGATACACTGGTTGCAGCTGGAGGTGGAGAAATGATGTATGCATGATGAGTGGAAGGCTGGTCTGCAAATAAACCACTGTGATTAGCACTTGGCCACATGGAGCTTTTGTTGCTGGGACTCCCATGGAAATAATAGAATCATCTGTCACAGAAGCTAATACAAGGTGATAATAAAGGCTGACTTACCCTCTTCACTGCTTCACAATGCTTTAACTACCATCTACTTTTGGGAGGCATTTCTTATGGAGGCCTCTGCCAAGGCACTGTGGTGAAAGATCTTGCCACATGTGAGTGCTGAGGTGACAAAAACAGACATCACTGAAGGCAGGAGTACAAAATAATGAAATTATCTAATAAAACACCTTGCAAACTTTGGGGATGAATCTCTGAAAATTTAGTCTGCAAAACAGACTAAACTTTCACCAGCCTCCTGTCTGCTACTGCCTCCTTGTACTGAAGTCTGGGAGAGGTAACTGTCATTAGATTTTGTTCACTCAGGGGCAGCAGCTTAGGCACGATACCTGCCCACCTTGTTTATATTACTGTAGATGGAAATGAAATATTTTACCCTAAATTCCTCTGTTCAGCTACTCCATTTTAGTTTGCAGCTATCTTTGGTTAGGAGCAGGCATTTGGCCAATTACTGCAGTTAAGCTCAGGTGAGCTCACTTCCTAGGCCTTATTTGCCTGCTTCAGTCTTCAAAGTCTGCCTCTGTGGTCCTCTGCAGAGTCTGGGGAAGGGAAGAAAGAATAGTGTCTCAGACTCAGATATCCTAAGAGCCCTGGTGAACATGGGTCATACTACCCCATATTCTGTATTACCCTTAAAATTCAATTTAGTCCTCTCCTAGATGCATTTACTGGGTTAATATATTCTTTTATTTTCTAAAGGCCTTATAAGTAACCTCATAAGTAGTCAAATATACCTCTTGCTTGACCTCTCCTCAGCAACACTTTAACAAAACAGATTTTTGCTTTAAAAGGTGGAGTACTTAAAGTTGGGGATCTAAAGCACAAGCATAGAAGATATAAAACCAGAAACACTTTAGAAGAAAAGTGCTGACAGAGACTCTAAATGAACAAAGTAGATTTGGGGGTGACTGAGGCTCCAACAGCACTATTATATAACATGGGAAGGATAGGCAGCAAGAATAAGCAGCCAGAACTGCAGGCAGAACAGTTTAGTTTTGCTGTGGTGAGGTCAGGAGCGCTGTGCTGATTTACACCAGCAGGGACTGAGGACTGCAGCTAGGAAGGAGCGTGTAACAGCCCCGTGATTTTCCTTTCTCTGTAGAATGATGCTTCAGTCACAGAATCACAGAATCATAGAGGCTGGAAAGAACCTATGGAGATCATCAAGTCCAACCCCATGGTAAAGAAGGTTCCCTACAGTAGGTTACCCAGGAAAATGTTTAGTAGGGGTTTGAATATCTCCAGAAAAGGAGACTCCACAACTCTGGACAGCCTGTTCCAATGCTCTGTCACCCTCACAAGTAAAGACATTTTTTCTCATGTACGTATGGAACCTTCTATGTTCCAGTTTGTGCCTACTGCCCCTTGTTCTGTCACTGGGCACCACTGAAAAGAGTTTGGCCCCATCCACTTGACTCTCGCCCTTTAGATATTTATGAGCATTGATATCATCCCCTCTCCACCTTCTCTTCTCCAGGCTGAACAGTCCCAAGTTACTCAGCTTTTCCTCATACAGGAGATGCTCCAAGCCCTCATCACCTCTGTGGCCCTCCACTGGACTCTCTCTAGAAGTTCCCTGTCTTCCTTGAACTGAGGAGCTCAGAACTGGACATGCTACTCCAGGTGTGGCCTTGGGGCAGAGTAGAGGGGAAGGAGAACCTCCCTCAACATGTTGGCCTCTCTCTATTTTTAATATGCATGCGAGGATGTTGTTGGCCTTCTTGTCCACACACGCACACTGCTGGCTCATGGCCAACCTGTTGTCCACCAGGACACCTAGGTCCTTCTTGTCAGAGATCCTTTACAGCAGATCAACCCTTAACCTGTACTCATGCATGCTGTTATTTCTCCCTAGGTGTAGGAATCTACACTTGCCCTTGTTGAGCCTCATCACATTCCTTTTGCCCAACTCTCCAGCCTGTCCAGGTCTCATTGAATGGCAGCACAGCCTTCTGGTGTGGCAGCCACTCCTTCCAGCTTTATATCATCAGCAAACTTGCTGATGGTGCACTCTATCCGCTCACCCAGGTCACTGATAAAGATGTTGAACAAGACTGGATTCAGAGCTGACCCCTGGGGTACACTGCTAGCTGCAGGCCTCCAACTAGGCTCTGCAACACTGATCACAACACTGCACTCTGTCAGTCAGCCAATTCTCAATCGACCTCACTGTCCACTCATCTACTCCATACTTCCCAAGCTTACCTATGAGGATATTATGAGAGATAGTAGCAAATGCCTTGCTGAAATCGAGGAACACGTTATCTACTGCTCGGCTCTCATCCACCCAGTCAGTCATGAATCACCCAGCATGATTTACCCTTGGTGAATCCATGTTGACTACTCCTGATAACCTTCTTCTCTTCCACTTGGAGATTACATCCAGAATAAGCTGTTTCATCACCTTCTCAGGGATGGAGGTAAGGCTGACTGTCCTGTAGTTTCCCAGCTCATCCTTCTTGCTATTTTGAAGAGTGGAGTGACATTGCCTTTTCTCCAGTCAACAGGGACCTTTCTGTTTTCCATGGCCTTTCAAAGATGACAGAGAATGGTTTGGCAGTCATTTCTGCCAGCTCCCTCAGCACTCATGTGTGCATTTATTTGGGACCCGTGGATTACTGTGTGCTGATTTTGCCTACACAATCTCTAAATAGTTCCTTCTCAACAAAGGGGAAGTGTTTCTTTCTCCAGAGCTTCTCTCTTACCTCCAGGGTCTGGGATTCCTGAGGGTCAGTCTTAGCAGTAAAGACAGCAGCAAAGAGGGTGTTCAGTAACTCTGACTTCTCAGTGTTCTCTTCTACCAGGGCACTCAACCCATTCAGCAGTAGGCCCACATTTTCCCTAGTCTTCCTTTTGTTTCTGACAAGAGGGTCCTGGTGGATGACGGGTTGGCCATGAGCCAGCAGTGTGCCCATGTGGACAAGAAGGCCAACAGCGTCCTGGCATGCATTAAAAAGAGCATGGCCAGCAGGTCAAGGGAGGTGATCCTCCTCCTCTACTCTGCCCTGGTTAGGCTCACCTGGAGTATTTTGTCCAGTTCTGGGCTCCCCGGTACAAAAAAGACAGAGATCTCCTGGAGAGAGTCCAGCAGAGGGCCACGAAGATGATAAAGGGCCTGGAGCACCTCTCTTATGAGGAAAGGCTGAGTAACCTGGGTCTGTTCAGCCATGAGAAAAGAAGACTCAGAGAGATCTGATTAATGTTTATAAATATCTAAGGAGCAGGAGGCAAAGGGACGAGGCCAGATTCTTTTCAGTGGTGCGTGGCAATAGGACAAGGGGAAATGGCCACAAACTGAAGCACAGGAAGTTCTGTGCAAATGTGTGTAAGAATTTCTTCACAGTGAGGATGACGTAGCACTGGAACAGGCTGCCCAGGGGGGTTGTGCAGTCTCCTTCTCTGGAGATATTCAAGACCTGCCTGGACGCCTACCTGTGCAGCCTGGTCTAGGGAGGCTGCTTTTGCAGGGGGGTTGGACTTGATGATCTCTAGAGGTCCCTTCCAGCCCCTACAGTTCTATGATTCTGTGATTCTGTGACATACTTAAAGAAGTCTTTCTTGTCCTTGATCTCCCTCACCAGATTTCAATTCAGGTGTACCTTAGTTTTCCTTGTGGCAGCCCTACTTCCTCTGGCAATGTTCCTGTATTCCTCCCAAGTGGCCAGACCTCTCTTCCTCATTCCATAGACTTTATTCTTCCCTTATAGTTTTTTCCGTGAGATCCTTGTTCATCCATGCAGGTGTCTTGTGACTTTTGCCTGATTTCTTACTCTCAGGGATGTACTGATTTTGAGCTTGGAAGAAGTGGTGCTTGAATGTTAACCAACTCTCTTGGGCCCCCTTATTTTCCAATGCTCTAACCCATGGGATACCTCCAAGTATGTCCTTAAAGAGGCCAAAGTTGGATCTCCTGAAATCCAGGGTTGCAATCCTACTCATTGCAACAACCTGAATTTCGCTATCTCATGGTTGCTGCATCGAAGGCTGCTCCCAACTTTCACATTCCCATCCAGTTCTTACAAACAAGGTCCACCAGCACCCCTCTCCTTGTTGGCTTCTCCACCACCTGCATTCATGAAGTTATCTTCAGTGCATTGTAGCAACTTCCTGGACTATGCATGCTTGGTAGTTGCTTTTCCAACAAATATCAGAGTGGTTGAAGTTACCCATGAAAACCAGTGCCTGTGATTTTGAGGCTACCTCCAGCTATCTGTAAAAGGCCTCATCAACTACTTCCTCCTGATCAGGAGGTAGCAAACATCCATAGTTGTGTCACCTGTATTAGCCTGCCCCTTAATTCTTATTCATAAGCTATCCACTCATTCATCATTCATCCTTAGGCAGAGCTCAATACATTCCAGTTGTTCTCTCAAATAAAGAGCAACTCCACCAGCTTGATTTGCCAGCTTGTCTTTCCTAAAAAGTGCATAGCCATCCATTCCAGTCATTTCAGCTGTCCCACCATGTCCCTATGATTGCAATGAGATCATGGCCCCACGACCACACACAGATCTCTAGTTCTTCCTGTTTATTCCCCTTTCTGTGTGCATTGGTATACAGGTAATTCATAGAAGCAAAGGGAGCAGAGGATGCAGATTTCCCTCGAGGGATGTGAGACAATCCTGCATAGATCTACACACCCTTTGGGTGGCTACCCTTCTGCTTCCTGTCATGGGAGGCTGCTAAGGAATATTTGTCACCCTTCTGCTTGGCCTGGCTTATTCTTCTAACTCTCCCCCAGTTTGTCAGTGACTGCTCCCTGGTGAGAACATGAAGAAGTTGTCAGGTCTATTAACTTTAACAAATGTAAATACAAACTCAAAATGCGGAAAAATGCTCTCATCTGAAATGAATTTCATTCTAACAGACTGCTGAGTTAAACAGTCACTTATGCAGCAGAAACAGAAACATCAGCCACTGAGAAATAAAAATGTTCATCTCATTCTGTTCAGGTTGTTCCTCTTGTCTGTTTCTTGGTCTGGTTGGCACCTCACATAAGCAGTTTTCCTCCACTTTGTGATTTGTCACAAGTAGTTTACTTCGTTCTCCACTCAAGACTATTCACAATTTTTCAATATACACAGGTTGCTCTGAAAGGAGTGCGTCCTATTTATTTCCATGGAAACTACAGTAGATACAAAGAACACAATAACACTATTCGATAGAGAAAATTCTCAGTGACAAAGTGCTGTTTTTAAACACAGTCTCCTCCAATAGCTATGCATTTTTGCCAGTAATGAACAAGAGCCTGCATGCCACACTCATAAAAGTCAGCATGACCATCCAGAATGTGGCTTGTCTTACATGTCACTGTCACCACCCACAATGTCGAATGCATTTCATGTTGAAATGTACCACCCACAACTTCACTGTGCTCACATCCACTGTTTGGTCTCCATAAACGTTCAGCAAACATTGATGAATGTCAGTGGATGTCATTTCTTCTGCATAAAGTAATTCACCTTTGTTTCATCCACACTTCTATGTAAGATACCATTTTGTTGGACAGCACCTCTGCGGCCATCTGTTGCACAGCAACAAAATGTAATGGAATATTGGTGGAAAGTTTCAACATCTACTCCCATACCACCAACATTTGCTTCTGATGTTGTGGGCCAACATAATAAAATAGGAGACATTACATTCAGAGCAGCCCCTGTATCTGCAAACAAATCTTACACACTGCTCTGTTCTCAAAGCATGTAGGAGCAATCCTTATGTTCAGTTCTTGTAGTATCTGACTTGAGCCAGAAGACACCTTCCCTTTTTTCTCTTCCCTGAAGGAACAGCATATTCCCTGTCCTCTGTTCCACAGTGAAAGAGGAGTCCTTTTGCTTGTTTCAGGTTATCTTCAGATATGGGGAACTGCATGATATTAGACTAAGATCAGTACTGAGAGTTTGGAGTGAGGCTTAATTTGGGACGGAGTCCATAAAGTTCACCTTTCCTATTAACATATTTACAATAAAAACTAGTAATTAGAAAGAGACTTACCCCACATTTCTTTTAGGACCATGGCTGGACGGATACAGAATGTCCTGAGGAATCCAATCGTGCTATGGTTGGGATGCCAGGAGCTGTGGGAAGTGGCCTGTTTCTCCTTGTGATAATGCTGTTCCTAAAGAGTGACCAGAATGGACCATTACCCTGCAAGGGATGGGTCTAGACTGGAAGGGAATTCACTTGATAGATTTGCATTTCCTGCCAGCATACACACACGTGCTTGCAAGCTCTGGATACAATCTCACTGAGATTCAGTCTGTGCTTTGGGCTGGGCAGGACTTGCAAAGTAGATCTGCAGCCCTTCTGCAGCATAAGGAAGACATAATCCAACGTTCAGCTACTGCTGTCAGATGTGGTTGACTGAGATTAAAAGCTTAATGCTGCAATGTTTAAGAACTTAGAGGCTGGGCTGGGCTTGGTGTTCGCAAGGCTGTGTTACATGCTGAATGGGGCTCAGGTAGGTGGGCTGCAGAAGCTGAAGATGTCACTGCCCAGACTGTGCATCTTGCTCCTCTGCCTACACCTCTTCTGCTCCCCTCCCCATCAGCAGCATGGCACACACACTCCTGCATCTCAGCAGCTTCAGTGCCAACCCATTGTCCTGAGTTAATCTGCTAGGGAAAGGGGACTGATTTATTGAACAGTTATGAGCACTTGTGCTGCTGTGGTGTGCCCATCTGCCAGCCCTCCTAGGGCAGAAGCAACTGATCAAAGTTTATTCATTCAACCCTGTAAGTGTGGGGCTACAACCGAGGACTGCTGTGTGCTAAACATGGGAGTCCAAACCTGGAGATAGGAGATGCCAGAGAAACTCTTCCCTTGGCCTGATCAGCAGCTAGCTGTGAAGGTGAGTTTCAGCCTCCAAGATCTTGATTAGGGCTCAAGCATAGGTACTGTGTTTTCAAGCACTGGCAAGTACATCACTTCCTCATCCTGCAGGGAAGCAAAAGAAGATGCAGATTCTCTTTGCTTATCAGTTTAGAGAACTAGGGTACTTGCTCAGTCACCAGGCTGTGAACTTCAGAGTAAGCCCACAAAATGGGAATTCAAAAGCAATAGAAGAGTTGCCTTTATAAACAAGACTATTTATGAATCATTTCTCTGCTATATTGGCACAACCTTGCTCAAGGAGACAAAGAAAAAAACAGGACTTACATTTAACAGAATAACTTTAAATGTATAAAAGATACGTGCACATTAGGTTCCTCTATTTCCATTTGCATTTGGATGCAAAAAGCTATTTGTTTTTACTGTTCTTCTCTTCCATTAAAACTCCATTTAAACTTCTATGGAGATTTGCTTTCATTTTTGAGCTTCCTTCTGTTTGTTGGTTTCCAAGTCAGAGGTAAAATGGATAGCCTTTCATTTTACTTAGCACAAAATGAATTACAAGAAAGTGGAACCTCTAGGAATAAAAAGCCTTCAGACTGTATGTTCATGTAAGTGTAAAATGTACTGCAAGGCACAGTGCTTCTCCAATTTTGCTACACATTTGTAATAATAAAAGAATGGACTCCGAGGAGAAGTGAGCCGTGAGCTCACTGTGTGATTTGAACTGTTACATTAACATACAATAAAAAGGCACAGAGGTTCAAGGCAGTTAATAAGAAAAAAATGCAGAACACAGAAATGCATTAAAAGGCAGTAAATGAAAGATTGGATGGCACACTTGATAAATGCACATCTAGACTGACTTCCATTTGAAAACCAGTAGAAGCGCACAGCTGCAACCATAGCAGGAAAAAAAAGGCAGGAGTAAATGAGCAGACAAAGAAATGAAGGAAGGACTGTATACATCGTAATGCACAATTATTGGTGCTTGGATAAAATACAGTATGGGGATGAATGGGAACTGGTACCAAGATGATAATTTACAACACAGAGATACACAGAACATTCTGTTGGTGTTTGGTAGGAGGGAAAACTAATGCCTGAGTCATTCAGAAAGCACTGACAGCCTGTAATACCCACATCTGTCACATCGCACTCTGTAGCAATCACATTCCCCTTGATGGGAATGGAGAAGATTGTGTACATCCCCAGGGAAGGATGTACTCATATGAATCTGCAGACAACATTCAAAGAACAGTCCACTAAGAACTTGACTAATTCAAGAAGCAGTAGAGCATACATTGCCAGTGAACCACATCCCATATATCCAATGCTAAAAACAGAGAGGCAGACTCATTTCTGAGCAGGCCTTGAACTCAACCTAAATGATAAGATAGGATTTAGAAGCCTCTGCCTGCCTAGGCTTACCAGGAAGAGGTTTCAAGAGAATGAGCTGGTCAAAGATTTGAACCTTTAACATTTCACAGAAGCAAAGAGTTCCCAACTCCAATCTTATGCAGTGAGGGGCTTTTGCTTTTATTATGAACATTTCACATAACTAATCTTCCCCTTGTATGAGTCTGGTGGCACAGGGTATGCTTGGAGACAGAATAGGATAAAATGCTTTAGAAAGAAATCCTGATTATAAATATCTAGAAGGAAAATAAAATCTCTAACCTCTATTTTAAAAGTATCTGGCAAATAATGCCTATCTACTATGGAGCAATAAATAAATTTTCAAGACTGAAACACAATGAATTTTAGGACTCAGACACAGAATTCAAATTCTGGGATATCTGAGTGAATACTTCCTGCTATTCACTTTTCTTTGAGGCAAACTGTATTGAAAACAAGCTACAGTACTTTCAATTTAAACTCAGTGCTAAACAATTATATTCCAGGCTGACTATGCTGACTATATAGCTCAGGTGTTAGGAAAAAAAAAAGGCATGGAGAATCAATAGGATTTTGTACTAATTACGAATCTGTAACAGCTTGGAGTGGCCTGTTCTCTTCCACTGATAGCATCAGTGTAATGGTAGTGCCAAGGAAATGACAAAGATTAGAGCCCTTGCAAGATAATAATCATGATGACTCCTATTTAGCAAAAAAAAAAAAAAAGGATTAAGACCACAAGGTTTTAGCAGTACAAGCAAAATGGCAAATTAGAAAAGTTCTATTAAAAAAAAAGACACTAAAATTAGAAACAAATATTACTGCTGGATTAAAGCCCTTGCATAGACTTTGGAGCTTTGTGATTCAGTCACTGAAGTTTTGCTCCCTCTCTCCTATTCTCTTGTAGTGACACTCTGGAGTACTGCATCCAGATGTGGAATCCTCGGTACAGAAGAGACACGGACCTGCTGGGGGGGATCTAGAGGAGGGCCACAAAAATAAACCAAGGGATGGAACACTTCTCCTATGAGGACAGGCTGAGAGAGCTGGGGTTGGAGAAGAGAAGGCTCCGAGGAGACCTGAGAGCAGCCTTTCAGTATCTAAAGGGGGGATGTAAGAAAGCAGACAGAGTCTTTAGCAGGACCTGTTGTGACAGGACAAAAGGAAATGGTTTCAAACTAAAAGAGGGAAGATTTAGACTGGACATAAGAAAGGAGTTCTTTACAATGTGAGGCACTGGCACAGGTTGCCCACATAGGTGGTGGATGCCTCTTGCCTGGAGACATTCAAGATCAGGCTGGATGGGGCTCTGAGTAACCTAACCTCGCTGTATTTGTCCCTGTTCACTGCAGGGGAGTTGGACTAAATGACCTTTAAGGGTCCTTTCCAATTCAAACAATTCTATGATTCTATGATTTCCTTGGCAAAAATCCAGCCTAGTGATGCATCTATGTGGTGGTCATGTTCTCCATTTTCCAAGGAGACAACCAGACGTTGCCATGTTGCTCTTCCACCCTTGCTGCCTATCTGTGAGGGCTGAAAACCTCCCCATATCAGAAGCTCTGCCAACATTGCTTCCCAAACCAGACAGGGGAGCTGTCAGCGTGGGCAGGGCTGCACATCAGTAGTTTCTCCCTACATGAAAATGTTATTACCAGCTCTCCGAGGTATGGTTATTTCATGAGTTGAGCCTCTAAGTTGAGGCACATATCCTTCCCTGTAGTAAAGTAGCAAGATCTTCCCTATACAGCAGGTGAACACATAGCATGCCTGTCGGAGAATTACACCTTGAAAAGCTTGTGAATCATCTGGGAAAACAGGTGTATGCAAATAAGCACCTGTTACATATGCCTTCTGTGCTCTAGTTCTGCAAATGACACTGATGCGTTTTACAGTACAGTTTTTAATCTTTATCTCAGATCCCCAGCCTCCCATATAGAAGGGGTTCCTTGTCATTAGATAGTACTCCAGCTGTTTTCACCCTGCAGCTCTGTGGATTTGCTCTGTTTTATGCATGTTGCATCAGAATAAACACACACTTAGGCTAATAGAGGATCTTGTGTGTAAAGCATCATAGAGAAACTCATACATCCTTCTAGCACCCTCAAACTATGGTCTATTGGTCCAGGACGTATTTATTTACATTCCATAGCCAATTTGTTTCATGTATAGCTTACAGCTTTACTTCGTTCAGGCTTCAGTTTATGCTGTTGTCCTTATTATTCCTCTTCCCTCATATTTTGCAAAATAAAGCAACTGCATATTTCTATTTTGTGTCTTATGCTTAAGAAGTATGGCAGGATCTTCACCTCATCAGTTACTGTCCTCCAAACTGTCCTTTGAGTAACTTGCAGCTGGCAAAACAAAATCTTCAGAGAACATGCCCACTCTGGAAGACATTGAAAGATGGAGAATCCATCACTTCTCCTGATAGCTTGTTTCAATCACTCCTACCAGAACAATGTGTGTCTTGATTTTAGTTTGAATTTCCTGCTCTCAAGCTTCATGGTTCTTTCCCTGCCCTTGCCTCCTAGATTAGATAGATGACTCATTCCCAGGATTTTCTGCCCTGGGTGTGAGTACACTATAACTAAGGAGCTTCTTTATCATGGATTCCTTATCTAGCAAAAAGTGTATGCTCAGCCTTTATACAATGCTACAAGAGGTGCTGCTCCTTGGAGATAAACAAGTTAGACTATTCCTAACCTCTTTTACGTGTACAACTGAGAATATTTGTAGCAAACAAAATCAGTAGGTTGTTCCCTGGCTAACCATCCCTCTGACTGTTTATTGGAGCTTCACTGACCTCTCATTGTGTGCTGCTGCCTGGAACAATATGTCAGTACTGCATTTCTCTATGATTTTAAATTGTAACGTGTCTACACTTAATAATGTAAATGTATTCTTAATTCAATACACTATCAAAAATATCTGAACCATTGTTAACCTTGCTGGTACTTGACCCTTTTTTATAAAAGCTTAAATACATGGTTACATCCTGCAATACTTACGTTGAGTGACATGCTCACTTTGATGGTTCACTCAAAAATCGTGTTCTGTAAGTCATAATTTTTCACATTAGTCATAAAAGTATTTCAGCAGTGGCTAATGAGAAGAACCAGACTTTCCCGTTGACATCCATGATTGTCAACAGTTTACAGGCATTCAGCCCAGTTCCGTGATGAATGGGACGGGGGACGCACAGGCCCACGCCCCGGGAAAAGGGAAAAGGGGAAAAGGGTAAGGAGATGGCCCTGAGAGCAAAGAACAGCAGCAACAATCTGAGGAGAAACAAACTAATTTACTAAATAAGATATCAGAATGCAAAACAACACACTATAATACAATATAATTACAATTTAAGCTGATAAATCCAATACAGAGAGAGAGAATGCCCCAAAGTCAAGGTAGGCCTTACTCTACTACTGACGATAAGACGGCTGGAGAGCAAGGTGCTGCCAAGATGAGAGATGGGCGGAAAAAGGGACGAGGTCTCGTGATCTGCAAGTTTTTATCTTTTCCCTCTGGCCAGAAATGGTAACAGAGGAGCAAAGTACCTTGGGGAATGTAGTAGTCCTCCTCTTCTGAGAACCAGGTACATTCACTACATGATGTTATGATGTGGAATACCAATAACCGAAAATCATAAAACCAGGACAACGATCCTTTTAGATTTCCTTTTAGATAAGACTATCAGATAGATACAGCTTCTGAGCAATTCTCTTCTACCTGCCAAAGCCCAGTGGAGTAACACTCTGCAAGGCCAGGCCAGTGCTGGGAACACTGATTGCTTACTCCATCACTAGAGACCCCGAGACACTGGTCTATGTCTGCTGAAACATCTCTCTAAAATCAACCCTCAGCCTGAGCTGCAGGCAGGTCTATTTTGGAGATTTATTTAACCAGCTTCATTCCATTGACCCTTTTTGTGGATAAAATCTCTACCCACAGTTACGTCTGGAAGATGGAGGGGGCAGAGAACTGAAAGCAAGAATGTGGGAATCAGAGGAAGTGCCTTTAAAGAAAATCATTTAGAAAGTTATTTTAAAACACACACAACTGTCTACACAAAATGCTTGAATTTATCAGCTGTAGCATGATTCCATTTTAACATCAGAAAGGCTTAAATGCAGAAACACTACAATTTTTTTCCAATCAGACGAAAGTTTTCATTCCTGATTATAATACTGAAACCAAAAATGAAATTCATTCCTGATTATAATACTGAAAGCAAAACAAAGACAGCACAAAGTCATCCTGAATAGCATTTAGCATTTGGATCCCTTCTCACCTGCTACTTGGGCTCTTTCAATGATATTACACTGACTTCCTGAATTGCAAGTTTTCAGATTTAAATGCTAGTTTAGAGATATACAAAGATAGCCATAGTCTTGGAGACAATCACCTGAAAAATAAAGGACAATAAAGAACTTTTACAAAAAACAGTGGTTTGTTTATTGCATGTCATGTAGTTTTCTTCAACTGCACTATCAATCCTAATCTCAACAATTCCACTGTCAAAAATTAAATTTGTAATTTAAAATTGTAATTCCAATTTTGATCCTCTTCTTTTTAAATCAGTTCCTTGAAATCTTTACGTGTGCAACTGATAGTAGTCTTTATTTGAAGAATCACCTTAAGAGAATCAACATTCAGTACTTCTCTCTAAAGTGCCCTACTTTGTTCACAAAAGGAAAATACTATTTTCAAGTTCTGCATTTGATGCTGGATTGCAAAAATAAATAAATAAATAAATAAATAAATAAATAAATTTAACTAATATAAGAGAACTATGAAAGGAAGGCAAAATCTTGGTCTATTCCAGAATACAGGTTTGCATACAAAGAACGGAGTTGCTCACATGTTGTTCTGGATGCAGTAAGCATCCAGATTTTTGTTAAACTCTGGTCCTTCAGAAATTCTTTGTATTTTCGGAACAGTATTTTCAGGAAAAAGTTGCTGAACTTCATCAACTTAAGCATTGCAAGCTTCCATTATTCTAATTAAAGCATTCATTTATTGAAAATGTCTTTTCATTATCCCTATCTTAAGCAAATAATTAACTGCAGCTTAAAATACTGAAAAGCTTCAAATATAAGATAAACATTTTCAGACTCATTCATTTGCAGGGTTTAGAGATAACCACCTTGCCAAGATGTTACTCAACATTTTCATGCTTTTAAGGTTGACAGAATGAAAACTGCCTTGTAATTCAAAAAAAGCGTTCAACAAAAGTAGAAAAAGAATTTAAATTTAAATTTTCATTGCACACATTCAATGCTCTATCATGAGTCAAAGGCTTCTGCCCTATTTGTATTTTGCAGTATGTGAACTAGAAGATTAATTGGACTTTTCATATTATATTAATACGTAGATATGGCCTGATGGGAGATGGGAAGGTTGGGAGCTGTCTTGGACAGAGTGACCATGAAATGGTAGAGCTCTTGATTCTTGGTGAAGTCAGGATTGGGGGCAGCAAAACTGCTGACTTGGACTTCCAGAGGGCGGACTTGGAACTGTTCGGGACACTGGTACAGAGTCCCTTGGGATTCAGTCCTGAAGGGTAAAGGGGTCTGGGAAGGCTAGTTGCTTCCAGTACTCCTAGTGTGCTTTCATGTAGTCTTCAAAGTAAGCAAGTAGGTAATGGACTAAAGAACACCCTATCTATCTGTAGAGCTGGGAACATCAACTGAAGTATTTTACTGTCTCTCTGTGTTGGGATATCAGTGACCTTTTCAATCTGGGGGGAGAAGGAAACTTTTCCACTTACCAATAACAACTTAGTTCTGAGTGACTCTTGGAAAATGTTCACATTGTTGTCTTGATGAAGTGACATGGCGTTGTGGCACTGGGAACTTCATTGCTTCTGAAGAAGTCACTTCATCTCCTTCAAAGCTCTTGTTTTTCTTAGCAACAAAAAGTTAGTCTTTTAAACTATGCTACACTTAGGCTTATTATGGCCTCCACTTTTATGATATTGTACTTCTGACAGTCTACCGTGAGCAACTGAGGCTCTTCACATGAATTACAGTAAATCCTGTAACAATTACTGCTATCTTTACTGATCCTACAAAATTATTTTTCCATTCACTCGGGAAATTGCAAAGCTCTTTTTGTTTAGGGAGTATATTGTGATTTGCGAAAGAAATTACTGTTGCCATCACTGCTAAAATTACAATCCCTGTAAAGAGGTTGCCCAGCCAATAAAATATGCTATGGTATTTCGGCTCAGACCTAATCTGCTCACTCTGTACTGATCCAGACATTAGATACTGTATTCTATACAGATATTATTTAGTTATAGTAAAGATCCATGATAAAATGTTCTTTATTTGCTGGAAGTTTGAATACATAGACTAATCCTAACAGTAATTCCTCAAGGTAGACTTAACTGTTCTGAAAATGGCAATACAGAGATGGAAAATGTTATGAAATGAAGTTTAATCAAAAATGAGTTTAATTCAGTAATTCAGAAGGCCTTGAGTCCTCCACCAAGCCTGGAGCAGAGTTTGCAGTGAGCCCACGCTATGATTCCCACCTGGAAACTTCCAAGTTCTGTCTGAAAAGCTGGTGTTCCACAATCCCGCTATGCACAGAGGAGGTACTAAAATTTCACAGTAAAACACACTAATGTCTCTTCGTGTCAAGTATTTCATTTTTACATAGCTATTGATGGATCTCACTGAAAGACAGCTTTCCTTTTTCCTTGCAAACTGACTCTCATCTAGGTTATAAGGAGACAAAACAGCAAAAGTTCTCACACTGTGCCACAGTTATGAATTTATTTCAAGGCAGGCTTGGGAATACAGAAAAAAAAAAAAAGAATATCATTTTTACAAGATTTGTGGATAGTATTCATTTAAAGACCAGATTTTTACAAGCAGAATTCTACAGTGCCAGCAAGGCTTTATTGACAAGTAGTTCTGCAAAGGTTTGATAGACTGACTTCAAGGCTTCAGATTACCCCTATAACAGAAGAATGAAACAGAAGATGGTCTCCTAATCTAATGAAAGAGCCTTGGCAGCACCTCTTGACTCTGACTTTCTCTTTTTCTGTCAAGATTCCCCTTCCCTTGGCTCCTTACTCCAATAACAGGAATGCTTTGAGAATAGGGAACACTTCATCAAACACAGCACTAGTACATAACATCCTGTCCCTATGCAATTGCTTTCTGGAACTGCACTCTTAAGTATCAAATGTAAAATACCTCCTTGCCTTCCCAGAGAACATCCTGAATTCATAGTCTAGGCACGTTCTTGAATTAACACATTCATTCTGCTTTCAAAGGCCTTCCTGGAGGTCAGAACCATTCTAAGATAATTTCAAGATACAACATTTTCACAATGTTTCATAAAGTATGTATCATAAATTGCATTCAGTGTATGCATACTTTATGAAGTACATAATACTTTGCTCCCTCTGAGATGTGGTGCATTAGTAATGCAGATGACAGAGTGCTTTGTCAAAACCACCTTCCTGTTCTCTTTAATCTGTTCAAGAAGTTCATGGCATTGTGATGACCAAAACTGACATTGTAAGATTCAGAAAAAATAATATCACCTAGGAAACACAACTTTCTTTGGCTCCTGAATAAATAAGTCTTTCTGTTACTCTGTTTTCATTGCCTTTCTGTTGGGAAAGGATATTTTTCCTACCATATGTAAAGAATTTATACTAGATACATTCTGAGCACAAAACTGAGATCTGCTTCCCTACCCTCAGAGAATTTCCTGAGTAATTACCCAACTAGTGGTCACTGAGTTGTAATTACTCCAGATGAAACCAATTGTCATCTCTCCTTGCAGTGCAAACACACGCTCCAAAAAGCATTCCCATTAGTCGTATCTCCAGCATAACTTGCACATTTTTTTTGCTGAAAACAGGTATTGATTTGACATAGTGCTGAGATTATATGATATATCACTGATTGTACATTTTGGTACAGTATTGTATTAAACTAATGCAGCTAGGTTTTCAATCTAATTATCTCTGCTCAGCTGATGGAGAGAGTTGTACCCTGTGCAATTGCCTCGGCAATTGTCAATACTGCTTTATGATAATCCACTTAAACTGAAAGAATCTTAGTGAAACAGGAACAGGCTGAGCTTCTTCCAGAACTTTTCTATTGTTCCACGTACTGTTAAAGGAACATTAGGTTATTCTAAATTGCTAAAGGAACATTTGAATACTACAAAAATCATCCTGCAAATATCCCAGAAGAAAACAGTCAATGTTTCCATAATCTTTAAAACAGCACTTGTAGCACACTGCCTGTCTAGTCTGTCCCATGGATACACTCTAGCACGATTTCAGTCTTGGCAATACATGACATAAAATACTTAAATTCTGCAGGCTGTTCTGGATCTAGGTTCAGAACTTCTTCCTGTGTAAGAACAGGTAATGCATCTCTCTATACTCTGTTACAAACAACACATATTTGATAAGGAATATAGTCATGGACAGTCAATTACAAAGTTCAGCAGGAAAACAACTATGTAGGAAACATTAATATAGTTGAACAACAAGAGGAACAGCTCACAAAAGCTCACAAAATGAGCAGAAGACAGAAAGTATAGGTAGTCTTTGGTCACGAGTAGCTCCAGCTTTAAACAAATAAAGATTTGGCAATACTCCTCAGGTTTTTTTTTTCTGTTTTCTGTTATCCTCTGCTTCTCAGGGACATATAAATTCTATCACCCTCCCATAACTCTTGGCAGTGAGCAGCCAGTTCATACAATAGAGGTCAGGAACTGGTGGACATCCACAGCCATGTCTATGGGAAACGGTTCTTGTTAGAATATTTGTAAATGAGCTGACTGTGAAGAACTGCACAGTTTACAAAACCGAATGTCTAGGTAGATCACAGTGGCAGATAGCTTTCAGTACAGGTAAATGTAAAGTGATGAGCACTGAAGTAGTTCTAATGTCACATCTTAAAGAAGGGGCTCTAAGCTCAGCGTTAATGCTCAGAAATGAAATCATTCAATGAACTCATCAGCTTATTGTTCAGTAGCAGTTAAAAAGAACAACAGAAAACACAAATAAAATGTTAGGACTTAATAGGAAAATGGAAAGCAGAATAGACAAGATAATTATACCACTATGTGAATCTACAGTTTACCCACATCTCAAATACTATGCAGTTTTAATCCTCTATCTGAGACAAGTTAAATTAGAAATAGAAAATATTCCAAGAAAACCAAGGAGGATAAATTGAAATGGGAAACATCTGTACTAGAAGCAATTTAGTAGACTACCATTTCACAGTTCGAAAAAATAATATTTTTGGTGTGATAATTATCCTTACAAATATGATTGACATGGGGATGGTGAAGAGGAAGTAACTGTGAACTGTGTTTTCTGCTACAAGAACTGTGGGTCTTCAAATGAAGTTTGTGGGAACCAAATACAGAACAAAATAGAAGAGGAAATTATTCTTCCTACATGGGGTAAGCAACTTGTTGAACAATTTGTGAAAGGGTACTATGAGATTATAGAGCATTTGTATGATCTTTCATCCAGCGAGCATCTGAATCATGATGTTATTTTTGGTCAGAACAGTTCTACGAATCTGTATGTCCCGTCCTGCTTCTCATTGGTTATGGACTTGGAAGGTTAGTTAAGACCTGGAAGAAGAAAATTCAAAGCAAAAGCAAAATGTATCATAGGAAATAATACTGCATATAAATCCTTTACAGTCATTATTTTATTTTCACTTAATTCCATGAATGTTTTCTGAATAGGCAAGAGTCACACCTCACTCTCACAGGTGCCCAGATGATCAGCAAGGGTGAAAATCTGCTGGCTGGAAACCAGTGAGCCACTGATGTCATGTTCCAGGTGTTTATAAGTGGTAAAGTAAGAAGCTCAAGGTCCTGGAGAATTGGTACAACTCATGGCCATGCTTTGCACTATAAATCAGGGAAAATAACATGCAAATAAACAGGACTGATAAAGGTTTTATCAATATACTCTATTTTACTTCTTTTCATAAATGTCCAAAACCTAAGGTTCAGATTCTTAGTGGATATAAATTCAAATCAATTTATGTTAGAAATTTAAAGTTTCAAAATCAGATTAAAAAAAAAATCCAATTACGAAAGGAAAAACAACCACAAAACAAGGACAAAAGAGACAATTCCCCTGCTATCTCTCCTGACTGCTACATATGCCTGCTCCAGCTTCAGCCAGAATGTTCCAATCCAATGATGCAGTTGTTGTCTAGATAGTTACTCATTTTACTGTCTTGTATTCATCTTGTATCCATAAAAATTAATAATAATAAACCCATTTTTATTCCATATTCAAGAACTTTAAAATTAAAATAAAATAAAAAATAAAAATAATAAATTAATAATAATTAACAATAATAAACCCATTTTTATTCCTTATTTAAGAACTGGGACCTGATCTAAAACATCTTGAAGTTAGTGCAGACTTTCATTGACTATAGTTGACAGTGGAACAGGCTGAGAATTTAAATCTGTAGTCTGCTAACAAACTAAGGACTATACTTTGTTGAACTGAAGTTGGACTTAGATAAGTCTAATAGTATTGACATCAGTGAAACTATACAGGTCTGCAAGCAGACTGGCCTTCATTCTGTTTGTTGCTCTTCAGTTGAGTTCAGTAATTCACTGCATGAGGTAACACATCAAAATGACACTTGATAATGATTTCAGTATCAGTGGAGGCATGAAGCAGAAGATTAAATAGAAATAAAACTTTCCAAGTTTCCAATAATAATACTCTACAAATGGGAAAGATTGCTTAGCACTATTTGTGCTGTGTGCAGGGTTTCAAAAATCGAAGTCAATCACTCTTTCAAGACAGCATGAAATCAAACTACATCTAAAAATGGTGCATTTATTAGGATTTCAAGAGAAAGTATTCTTGCTGTGATATCTCTGGAATGAGACAGACTGTGCAAGAAAGACATAAAAATAGTCTTGCCTCCAAAGTTTCATTGGCATAATCTGCCTGGAACACCTACAGAATATGATACTGAATTGCAGGAATGTGGAATCGGTCATTATTAGCAGGAAGTATTTGGTACATCTTGAAGTATGTCATTGTCATATAGGTGCCCGTGTATATGACAGAAAATAAATTATCCCGTTGTTCTTTTGAGACGTTTCTTCTTGCACATAAAATTACTAATTGCAGTCTTCATCACAGCATAGAGACATACTCTCTTGTGGTATCTGGTCATTGAGGATGATAAGGAAAAGTAAAACAGAAAGCAAAAAAAAAAGAAAAGGACATTTCTGACATTTGAGTAATTGCTTGAATAGAGGAAACCACAATCTGCTGTCAAATTTCCATTCACATTTTTTACATTGCCACAGAGCAAGTCTCATAAACTCACAGTATTTGCCAATACATTATGCCAAGTTGTTCTTAGCTTCTGGCAAAATATTTCTCTTCTCCAGATCCATCTATGAGAGGAGATGACACAACACTTGTGACACAACTGTTACCATATCAGGTAAAGCATCCTACATAAAAAGAAGCATGAAAACAAGGTTGGCTAAATTCAGGGAGAGGTGAGATGAAATCAACAAGTGAGGGAGCAGAGAGTGGCACGGGAGCTCAGGATATTTTGAAGCATGAGAGAGAGATGATGGAGGCTCAGGGCCTTAAGAATGATGAGGCTGTATGGAAGGGAGTGGAGAGACATCAAAGCTCATCAGAACAGTGCTGGCAGACACACTGTCAGAAATCACCAGCACTACAGCAGCGCAGGCCCTACATCACTCTGCATGGTGGCCAAATTCATTCACACATGGTATACATCTCCAGCCAAGCATGGATCAACTCACCATCATGTCACAGCTCTGCCATGAGCTTTGATTCTCACAAATCGTGATTAAAAAATGTGTTAAAATTTTTAGTTCTGTCATAGATTTTCTTCAAATGGTAGAAAGCAAACTCAATTTTGGAGCTTTTGGTGGTGGTCGTGGTTTTCTTTCTTTCTTTCTTTTATTTTTTATAATTCACAGACCTTTTGTTGGAAGGTCCTCAAACCCAACCTCCTGCTAAATGGTTCAGGTTGCTTAGTTACTTGCCTAGTTGAATCTTCAATGCATCCAAACATTTCTGCATCTGCAGAAACAGTTTCTTCTCACTATTTACAACTATTTGTGTACAATTTGTTCATTTCCCTTACCTCCTACAGGAACTTCTGGGAGTATCACTGGAACTGCCCTGCGTTCCTTCACTGAGGGAGTTAATCAAGCATTGAAGAATACAAGTAATGCCTATCAACTGATCCAGCCACAACACAAAACAGTCTGAAATTCCTACCTGGATAGCTGTAGCAATCAGTCAGTTGCTTTGCTGTGAAGCAGGAAGGAGATAATTCTACTGACTTGTCTCAAGTCAGTCCATCGCCTTCATCTATGCAGAGATCACCTGGGATGTTCCAGGATCACCCAGCGAACTGAAGACAAAATGTCATGGGTATGTGCAGATACAGCGCTGTAAATTTGCACATCTACATCACAAATATTAATTTCATCATTTTATCACAATCATAGTTTAAACTAAAGCTTGCCACTAGTGCTTCATTCATGGGTTTAACCAAGCCTATCACTTCCAAAGGTCATCGCTGCACTGAATGTAATATTGGCACACTGATAATCATTGTAGGGTAAGAAGAATTTTTCCCACTTCAGCACTTCCATGTATTCAGCCATGTGATACTGTCACACTTACGAAACATGATTCTATTTATATGTTCAAGTACCTGTCATAGCAGCCTCAGCATCAAATAGCTGCTCTATTGGTGTGAGCAGATTGCTGCTAATGGGAAATGTTACAGAGCTCTTGTGAATAGAAATGGCCAGATCTCTTGCTAAGTGTTTTTGCTACTTACTGTAGGAGTAAATTGAGAAAAATTTCTCATGTCTAAAAAATTGCCCCTACAGAAATGGGTGTTGTTAGCACATAGTGATGCCACCATGGAATTACCTTGCTACATGTGCTCCAGTCAGTCATTTTAGAGCAAGCTTTAGGAATTAATGTCCATCTCAAACAGCTACATCATAGTTTAAGCCCTAAGAGTTTGAACTAATCTAACAATTCTGAAGGCACCAGAATCACCTTTTGGTTTACCCCCAAGACATATGCCATCTACTGTATTAATAAAGGAAATGAAATACAAGACTGCTAAATTATGTAAATTAATCTAGAATACAAGCAACCTATACTTCATTTACTTCATATGTAAACCTTGCATATACATATGTTAATTGTTGGTGCCTCAAAAATCCCTGCACATTTTCCACTAGTTTTTGTTACTGAGCAGAATACTTTGCGGTTAGGCATTCCTCCTACATGCTTCAGAGCATTTTATAGATTTCACAGTGGTTTTTCTTCTGCTTATTGCTTGCTTCAACATGGTGAATTTTCAAAAGAATATAGTTTCATTCCTGCCAGTGATATTTTATTGAAAAATACTGTCTGCTGCAGTCTTATAATTGGTCTTTTTCAACAGAACAGTGTTCACAACACTTTTTCTTTTTAATGGGAAAGGTTTGCCATTTTAGCATAAGAGATGCAGTTAGATTTGACCTTGGCTCAGAAGGTCAGATTTGTCCTGTCTCGTGGATAGTCTAGAATTGCAATGAGAATAAAATGGTCCCTTTATAGTCAAAGGTGCTAACAACATTAAGGCAAGATCTACGAAGTTACAGTTTCACCTGCAGCAGAAATTCCAGCACTTCTCTTGACAGAAGGAAGGGTTTCCCCCATTGCTCAGGCAGGGCAGCCCCATGAGAAGAGATGTGAACATGACAGACTCCAATAGTCTTTCTGCATAGGCAAGAGTTCAGTCCTACCAGAATCTCATCAGTATTTTACTGCTGCAGACATGCTTCCAGGGAACATTTCAATTTTGGTTAGTAAATGGAGGAACATTCAGAAGGAACTTTTTAAAATCATCTTTAAGCCTTGATGTCTATTCCAACTAAATCCTTGCCGAAGCAATTCCTGTTGAAAAGTACCACTAATAACCACTAATAATTTAGACTGGTACACCATGATCCCAGGGGATAGAGGTACACAGAAAAATGAAGGGACTTTCCTCACTGAGCAACACATAACCTGGTCCAAATCTCCTCTCTGCTCCTTGAAGATCTTGCCATTGATTCTTCACCTGCGTCTACAGCAATAGAAGTTATATTGTCCAGAACCGACTAGGTCATGTGCAGTGCTGCCAAATCTAACCTGCTTGTGGAGGTGCCTGGAACTATTTTTGTATATGCACAAAATAACCTATGACAACTTGTGGAGCCTGGATATGCTGTACATGTCTTCAGCACTTGTAGTTCAACTGAAAGAAGTAAAATCAGCAGCTAGAGATCTGGTAAAAGAAAAATATCCAATTAGTCAAAGTTACAAGATGTAAGGTTAAACATATTTGAGTTTTAGATAGCCAGGAACCCATTACCAAAATTTGATGTGGAGTTCTCCAGTGAGAATGAATCACCACCTTGATGGACTGTGGGAGCCTGGGCACCAAGGATGTATGCCAACCAGTGGTCTGTGTTGTGAAGATTTACTTGCCAAAGGGTCAGTGCTCAAGGATTTTGCTTACCATTAGAGAAGTAATTAAATACAGATAGGTCATCATTCACCAGGATAGGATGGAGACTCTGGGGAAAATGGAGATTTTAGAAAACGTTATTCATGAATGAGGCCACAAGTACTTTTAATACCAACAAGGAGCACAAGTATACTTGGCCTGATTGCCATACTGTCTAGAGTAGTACAGATGCCTCCCACCAGAGACTGTTCTGTGATTGTACTTTTTGACAGGATAACTTTGAAGAGAATATAAAAAATGCCTGGATCTGTTAAATGAAGTGTAAGGATGCAAGGGTGTTTTTCTGTTCCAAATCATTAGGTAGCTCCCACCCATAACAGCTGTCATGACTTAAGCTTCTAGCACCCTTGGATGAGACAGTAGCATCTTACAGTGACAAAGATAAAATATATATGTGGACTGAAGGGAAAGAGATCATTCTGTACCCATTAATGCCAGGAGATCATCTACCAATGATGTAACACAGCTTTATCCTGGCTGGAGTCCAGGCTTTGCTACAGTTAGCATATTAGCATCAATTACGTGAGCCTGTAGCTAACCTCTAGGTAGTTTCTCTGTAATTTATCTCAGGAAAAAGAAGTGTGATCGTGTCTGTCTTGTGCCTGATGTAGCTTGATTCAGAGTGAGTTTCACACAGAATATTTCTTATCTGTTTGACACACTGCCTACTTCTAACAGGCCTGGAGTCAAGACACTCCTTCACATCTCAGGAAATACTTGATGGGTTCTCTTGTGTGCACAGATGAGTGCTACTTGCTTGCAGGTGTCAAAAATTTCCTGACAAAGTCTCAGTGTTATAAGATGTGCAGCAGAGAAGGTCCAACCTCAGCCATTCAATTTTAGAGAAAGCAGGACCCACCCCAGGCAAACACTGCAAAGCTGAGAGAAAGGTTTCACGTTAAAACACAGGCTTGTGACTTAGACTTGAATTGTCTTCTGTTTTACTGTAAACTTTGTCAGCTTGAGCTGCACAAATTTGTTTTTTCTCTGTGTTTTCATGTGGGGGTGGTACAATAAGAATAAATGCAGATATTTGTGAAGCATTTAGACAATGCAGTGAAAGAGGCCATAGAAATAACTGGCCAGAACTGTCAGTTCTTTGCTTTATGCCAATATATTAACCTTCCTCCAGCAGGGTAGAGACCTAAAGGGCATACCTTCTTCTCAAGCAAATTCCTTCTCTCCCCTCAGAATACTCAAGATGTAGCTGAAGCAAGTGAGGAACAAAAGGCTCAAGACTGCAAGGAAACTGAGCACAGCTTAAGCTAAAAGGGGAAAGGTTTAGGAAGGTTACAGGAAAACCCTGTAGCCCTCCTATACCTTCAGTTTAGCAGAGCAAACCATGACCAACCTGTGTGTTGACCCTGAAATAGGGAGGTTAGGAGGACAACGACAGCTCTAGGATTTTCAATCTTACATCCAGCAAGACAGAGAATATTACATTAATTCATGAATATGTGGGGGCAAAAGGAAGAACAAATATTGATTTTTTTTTTAAAGTAAGATGTATGATGAAACACATATCACCACAACAATCTCTTATAGATGATATCAGAGAAAAGGAGAGGTATCTTAGCTGTACAGCATTCATGGGAGTTAACTCTCTGTGGATAATCCATATTACTCTTTTTCACAGAGCTATGATCTGTTACTTAATTTTTCCAAAACACTGTGCTTTTGATATGATTTTTTTTAATTATCTGGCATAAGAACAAAATCGTTCTGTAGCTTTAGGATGACAAACTCAAACTGCCCCAGGGTAATACTGAAAAATTGAGAGAAAGGAGACTTCAGTGATGCACAGCCCTTATGTGTTGTTTTGTTACAAGATATATATCATCATCTTCCCACACATTTTTTTATGCATGAGATCTATGGGATGCTCAGCTTGGCACTCTGCAGCAGGCCATCACCATCAGACAAATGACAGAAAATTGGCAGCAGGCTGTGGATTTGCTTTCTGAAACTGAATGGAAAACACTGTTCCATACAGACCTCCTGCCCTCATCTCTCCACCCACTCCTGCCATACTTTCAGGTACTGAAAGCAGCTCTCAAGCTGAAGAAAGTCTTAGACCTTCATACGTTCAGTGTAGTTTGTCAGTGTACTAGAAAAACTAGCCTCCTCTAAGATGTCACCACTTAATCTTCAGTCCCCTCCCTGACAACACTCCACTGAATATTTAATTTTTTATAGAGTGGAAAGATGAAAGAGAAAATACATCATTAGGGATTTCAAGAAGAATAAGAATGAGTGGGATGTGATCACTCCATCTCTGTTTTTGTTACAATTTTACATAAAATCTAAATAGTCCATTGCTCACATTGCTCTAAGTAAGTCTGTGCCCTAAGCCGTTCACCCCATAGAAAATGAAGAATTACAGTTAGTAGTGCTCTCAACTGGCCAACTCTGTGTCTCAACTAACGTTTTCAGCACAACTCTAGTCACACACCCTATAATACACTGAAACATTCCACAGGCTATTAACAACAAATTTGCAAAAGAAGTTGTGAAAAGCCTTGAATTGTGCACCTTTCTTGTTTTAAATATGAGAGGTTGACCTAGTGTGTTTCCAGAGTTATATCCTGCTTTCATCTCCAGGGTCAATCTTGTCAGCATGCAAGCTGGAGGAATCTGGATGACCACCTGCCCCAGGGCATAGCCTGGATCCCACTAAAATCAACGGCATTGGGCACATTGTCCCTTTGCACCTATGAGCTGCAAGGAGTACCACAGAACTAGGTGTCTCGTGCCACTCTTAAAGACTGGACTGATTTCCCTGTGGATCAAGCTTACAAATATACAGCATGACCACAGATTTAAGCACCGATACCAATAGCATCTGCTATCTTGTAGCATTTACTGGACTGTATCTATACAACCTCAGAGACTGGCCCTAGACAAATTCAAGCCAAACAAACAATCCTGTCCACATCATTTGCCTGCCAAAGGACCCCTGTCCAAAGGGGCGTTGATGATATTTCTCAGGAGAGAACTTGGACCTCTCTTCTGCTCTGAACACTGAGTTCTGATACTTTGGATATCTACCTACATGTCTGCAATTTCAAGACAGTTCAAGAAGTGATAACGAAATTTCATTTCCATGAGACCTCTTTCTGCTGCAAGGGTATGTGTGATTATTAGGTTACCAAACACAAATAACTCAGTCTAAAGTTCATCTGCCCAAAATAAATTACAGAATCACAAAACGGCTGAAGTTAAAAAAGACATCTGGAGTCCAACTCAATCAGGGACACCCAGAGCAGGTTGCCCAGGGCTGTGTCCAGGTGACTTTGGAAGATCTCCAAGGGGGATGTATCCACAAACTCTCTGGGCCACCTGTGCCAGTGGGCACAATCAGAGTAATTGTAACCATGAGTAACCAGAGTAACCATGTAACCAGAGCAACCATGGGCCAACATCAGAGTAAAAATGTGTTTCCTGATTTTCAGACAGAAACTCCTGTTTGGTTTGTGCCTTTTGCCTCTTATCCTGGGAGCCACTGGAAAGAGCCTGTCTCCACTTTTTTACTCCCTCACACTTCCACCACATATTTATGCACATAGATGAGATCCCCCCTGAACCATCTCTTCTCCTTTTCCATATTCGTTGTCACAGGGTGCCTTAATACATTCAACATCAAAGCCACATTTTCCCTAGTCTTCTTTTTGCCAGCTGTGTATTTATTGATGCTCTTCGTGTTGTCTTTGACGTCCTGTACCAGATTCAATTCCATTACCAGGAAGGTACTGGTGATCCAATCCTCGGGTTGTCAAAATTGGAAACAAGAAGCAGTACAGACTACATAGAACCATGCTGAGGGATACAACATGATCAAAATCTTTGCTCATTCTCCCTGAAGCATGTTTCAGAAGCATAAAAAAGTATATGCTTCATACACACTGGACTTCATCTTGGATAAAATCTCCTTAAAGTGAGGTGTTTTTGAAATAAGCTCTAATAGGAGAAATGCCATGTCAAACACAAACCAAATTCAGCTACGTGTTCCTAGGGTTTATCCAATCTCAGGGACCAGATTTAGACACAAGCATTTATGTGTCTGCACTGTTATCTCTCACAAGACACTCTTGGCAGGAAGGCATGTAATTTCCAGCAGAGCTAACTGGGAAAGGAAGTACCACAAAGCCTGAAAACTCTGAGCAAAATCTAACCCTTAAAGCAAAGAACTGTTCAAAAAAATCGATTAGCACAGAAGATAAAACTCATCAACATGTGCAAGGAGAAGCTCAAGGAAGGACAGATGTGAGGATGGCATTTTGAGATAAGTACAGAGGTGCCAGTTTTATCCCAGCCAGGTACTCTATGATTACAGAATAACACTTCAGCATGGTGCTTAAGTTTAAGATTTTCTATAGTCCTACAATAAGTAGCTTCAGATGAGTTTCAACAAAATAAATATGCACCATTGACTTTAATTTAGCTTTACTTAATAGACTCTGGCAATACGCTTCTAAAAACGTACTTCTATTTGATGACTGTTACTTTCTCATACTCTCCTACTTAATCTCTTTCCTCCTAGATCTTTAATTGTGTAGAATAACCACTGTGATGTATTTAACTTTCATATAATTTCCCTGTTTGGCAATAATACCCCCAATTAACTACAATTCTCATTAACCAATTTACTCATTTATAATCAAGGTCAGTGACTTTAACAGTTCTAATAGTGTGCCTTGCTAATAATGTTTTAATGAGGATTATCCTTATACAGCTCTCACAATGTTCTCTTTTTCCCTAAAATGAGAAAAGGCATATTAATGCAAAATAACCTTCTAACTCCTTGCTGAGTGTTTTGTTGGAATGAAAAGAAAATATTGAAAAATACTGTAAATTTTTAACCTCCATGGGCTACCATTTAGAAAATCATTGACTTGTAGTAGATGGAGTACATGATCCACTTGCCTATAAATCATTTATGACTTCAGTGCTCTTTCTTACTCGTTATGATTAGACACCAAGAATCTTCTTTATATTTTCAGTTGGGTTAGAGTATAGGCATGCTCATCAGTTTCACTGAATGTAGCAAACAGAATATTGTTAATTGACTTAGGAAAAGACAAAAATGAAAAAAATAAAAATGAAAAATGAAAATCAAAATGAAAAGCTCTAGTCAAGTCTTTATCAGTTTAAACTGAAAGATCAAATTTAGGAGAATCTTCTCCCGTAGAACTATCTAAAGAAACACAATAAAAGTACAAAGACTGAACATATGTTCTGCTAGCAGTAAACCTGAAAATTTAACATCTAGATTAGGCAGTTAATCAGCCAGGTTAATTAATGATCAACAAAAAGAACTTTGCATGGTTATATTAAAAACAGAAGCTTACACATATTCAGGTGAAATAAAGAAGGTGCAAAAAAAGCTTGAATTTAAGATAAAAGGGAACCGAAGCATAAATCAATGTCTGGGAATTCAGAGATTGGAGGAAGAAGCACTTGGTAAAAGATAGCTCTATAATGCTTTTGAACTTAGAGAGAACTGAATGTATCTCTTATTTTGCAGCTTTACCAAAACAGAGAGCACCTACTGAATGTTCTCACAGACTCTGGGGAATAGATATGTGCTCACCATCACTTGAGCAAAGCACATTTTGTCATGTTGCATTCTATATAAAGAGAGACTTTTGATGATGGCTGTATTTTAAAACCAAATTATAAACTCTTTAAGCCTTCCATCTTCAAGTATGTTTTTCAGATGTTCCTGTATATCCCATTTCAGAGCTGTTAAAGCTTGAATCTTGCCTTTGGTAATCAAGTAGGATTTGAAAGCATACTTAGGTGAAGAAAATAACTGGATTTTTTTCATCGTAAGCATTGGAAAACTTGGCACTTGTTATGATGAGACCACTGATGAGATGAGGGTAAATTTATACTCAAAAGTCTAATATTGTTAACCAGCATGTACAGATTGTAGTTTGCCATAATCAGTATGCTTTCCTCTCTTAAATTTTGTTTTTAATGACTAGAAATTAGAAAAGTAAAAAGAGCAATGTCACAATAATGATCATCCCTCATATAAACCATAGTAGCTACACCTAGGAAGTGACCAAATGTACCCATTTAGGGATACACCATGTTAAAAAAAATGATAAATATTACTCTGTTTCTCAATATTTTGCAGACATCAGATCAAAGCAAGTTCATCAGCACATCTGACCACACTCTAATCCATGCTTCTGATCAAAAGTCAGAAATAGCCTTAGGTTTAATTTGTACAAGAGAGTTCTCTAACACCAAAATAAATAATGTAGAGATGTAATTTTCCATTATTCCCTGGAGGGTTTTGTTGATATCAGCAGATACATGCAGACAAATACTTAGCTCCTCTGAACTGATCAGACATTTTCCTGCTGACTTCACTGGAGGCACTCTTTAACCTAAGGTGTTATGAGGAGTACATCTTATTCTCTGTATAAGAGTCCACTGTCTTTGCTGAAAGGCAGCAGAAATGCTTTATGTAGCAATTCCAAGGCAGCTTTTGCAAGTGATAGGAACTCACTGAACAAATTTTGATGGATTCTGAGGTCATATGAGAAGGTAGTCATACAAATTTGAAGAATAGTTTCAAAAACACTAGGGTACCTTTGCTCTCTTCTTTGGTCTTCGAAACAATTTAAAACATCTGAATTTAATTAGGAGCTTGCCTTTGACTGCATACAAGATAACTGTAAATCACTGGCATGCCAGTTCAATTGCATCACTTATTTTTTCTGCTGAAAGAATTTAAAGCCAAACTTAATTAAGCTGCTGACACTGTGAGAAGGCATACAGGAAACCATTTAAAATATGGGCCTTGTGTGACTTGGCTCTTGATAGTAATCCAATTTTGAGCTCCTAAGTTATCACTGTTTGAAAACTTCTCTTAAAGGCTTTATTTTTTCCTGTGCCAGGTGTTTGTCATATTTAGCACAGATGTGAGCCTTCCTTTATTCTGATAGACATACATTTTCACATAGAATATGAGTTATGTGTCTTCAGTTGGCTCTTGATTACAATATGTTTCTTCCTAGTAGAAAGAGCTCGGTGTGTACATTGTTCAGAGACAGACAATTCATTTTTTTCTTTTCATTGCAAAATGGAATCTGGAGCTAGAGTGGAAGAGTTGGGGACGAAGCCAAGCAGCACTTGGCTCAAATTTTTTTGTGTTTACCTCTCTTCTAAAGACACTCATTGTTTGCTTCTTGTTCTTAAGTACTGTCTTAACTATGACATAAGCAGAGATAAGAGAGACTACAGAGAAAAACAGATGGAAAAAAGTACTGCTTAAGCTTGGAAATTAATACATTAGGCTCACAAAATGTTGGTGAAAGTATGAACAAAACATGACAGTCATCAAACAGAACATTGGCTCAGTAAAAACCATAACTTTCTCAATTCCATTTCTTCCAATAAAACACTACATAACTTTGGGTCACCAGCAGACTTGGTCAGTTTTGTAGATCTCAGCAGTAGATTTTTTCACACCTTCTAGCCAAAATCTTATATGTGTTACGCTTCAGTGATTTACAAAACACTTCTTTGAAAGCCAGAATATGAACTGTTCTTCTCATTGATATGGTGATGTCTGTTCACTCACTTAGGGGTGCAGAGTGGATTTGCAATTTGATTATACACTAAAGAACACTGAACTAATTAGTAAGAACCAATACAACTGGCAGAAAAGGCCAGAAGTTTCAAAATGTCTCTTACTGCCATGTTTAGTCCTTAGCTGGAAAATTAAAAATGCATTCTATTCAAAGCATATGAGCAGCATATGTTTAAGGGAAAACATTTGTTTACACAGTCTAGACTGTTTTGATTCAAGAAATAGCTATCGTGAAAAACTGATTACTTCTTGATATACCATAATCAGAGACTACATGGATCTCCACCATTTCATGGTAAATAATTATTTCATACTTCAATTTTTGCCCATTTAGCATGAATGTGGATGTAGTACCTGAATACTTTCATCTACTTCTGCAGGGCACTGGCAGAGACAAGAACTTACTCCATCCTTCCTCATCCTTATTAAAGAAACACTCCTTAGCCCAAGCCTGTGTTTAACATTGGCACTTGAGATCCATCTTCATCTACTGAGTGAGATCTCTCTTCTGATCTCCTGGTCCAGTTATTACATCTTCCAGCTTGTGACAGAAAATTGGCAAATCGAAGCAGAGGCTACAATTCAGAGTTTTCTGGAAAAAGTAAAAATCTGAGGAAGAGATCTAAGAAATGCTACAGAAAATACAGATTAAAAAGAGGGACACCACCTGGTGACATGCCATGGATGCTCAGTATCTGCTGGGATCTAGTTCTGTGCTTTTGCTTATGAAAGCATTTGACAGATAAGCCCAGGAACCTCTTCTCTTGAATCAGCAATAACATAAAAGTAATTGAACATCCTGCAAGCAGAGGTCTGGCATGTTCTTTTACTTCTCTGGTTCAATAGCCTGACGTTATTAAAATTTCTTCCAGCCTCCTTGCTATAGGCAGTGCCTTGTTTGATCACTTATGAAAGATGAAGCAGGCTGTTAGCTTACAGAGTTTACTTCTGATCAGAATTACTTAATAGTCTGATTCTACCTGTATGAGACAGCATAAGTAAGACTTTCTTTGGCACCCTTCTCATTTTTCTATTTGATTTCCCCATATTCTTTACCCAAGAATGTCATAGACTAGTAGCATCCTGTGATTCCATTTCACACTTACTTAGCAAGAGTGTTTACAACTTACCTCTGTTAGCAACCAGCCTACCTGAAGGTAAGCATCTTGGGATCAGATAACACCTTGTTTTCCTCTTGTTGTAGGATACTGTTTTGGCTAACTATATTACATATTTTCCACTGCTCCTTCTCTTGCAGCTTTTTCAACCTTCGCTTCTAGAGATAGGATTCTTAAACATCAAGATGAATGTCTTCTTTTGCAGTTCATTCCTTGGGGAAAAAAAAGCATAAGAATTTGGCTTGAGATGCAGGTGCTTCTAACTGTCTTGAATATTCTCAAGACACATCAGTGTCTTTTCTTTCCTAATTTCATTTTTATTCTCCATATCATTAACCTCATATTTTTGCAGAGCCCTCTAAAGGGCTGGTGTTGATTGTTTTCCTGGTAGCACTGGTTGTCAGGATGTTCAGTGTATATTCCACAGAAGAAACAAAATCATACCCAGACTCAGCTAGCATGTTAGGACCAATACATATTTAAGCAAATGCACTTAAGTGATGGAAACTTCACGTCTGTTTTTAGAGACTATTGTAATAAGTACCCTGACTGATGGCATGGAGTTGAGCTGGCCACTACAAGAAGTAAAAGGAAAATTCACCACTGTGTTAGAATCTAGACTGACATCACATCAGACATTTTCATTACATTTTGTTATACACCATAAACTCAGAACTGTGTGATTCTTTCTATTCCGCATAAAATCCTGTGAGAATCCGTCATGGAACAGAGAATGGTCTCAGTAAACAAGCTTACATGCAAAGGAACTCATTTGCAGAAAAAAAGGCTTCAGGAAGCATAGCAACGTGACAGAGTCGACATACATTTTTGCTCTTAACCATATTATCCCTAGCTTTCTGATGTGGAGTCCCTTGTTATCTGTCTTTGCCCCTGACGATGTATGATTTGCCTTCTGTTAGACCAATTAATCAATTCTGGATACAACCGGAATCAAGCAATCAATTTAAAATCAATATAAATGGCTGAGGTTGCACAAATGTGCACAAATGTCTATCTATAGCTGATTTTGCCTATGCTGTAATATAGATGATAACACAGAGATAGCTCTGCATGGTTCGAAGGGACACATCCTTCATTCTTCCTCTTTTCCTGCTTAGTCTGTGACTAGAAAACTGTCAAAGACTCACTGTACCAGAGAATACCCTGTAATTACGAGCCTAAGAACTATTTTCCTCTTCTTCATATTATTTCATTACTTCATCCTTTCCCCAGTTCTCCTCTACTGCATTCGTTTCCTAAGTCTTTATGTTCTTTCCCCTTCTCCTTATTCCCTTTAGATTACCTGTCAATGTAAAATTGTAACAGCACGTTAACCATTTCTTACGCCTTCAGTGACATCTCATAATTGCTGACAGAAAGGAGAATCAAGCCATGTGAAATTGTGTATGTATAAAATTGCCATAATGTCATATACAGTGCTGAGATCAGTAATGAGGAGGCTGGGTCTTAGTTAAGATATCTAGACAGTAAATATATGTCAGAAAGAAGAGGCAGAATAGAAAAAAATCAAATAGAATAGTGGCTAAGGAAATCTAGATGAATAATAACCACAAAGCTATGTTAGAATCAGATGGAAAAACTCAGTCCCCTTCAGATGGCACAAATAACATGGTAAATAACTGCCAATATATGGCATTTTTGGCACCCAGCTGATGCCATTCAACCATTATTCTGCAGGAGAAGTCAGGATAAGAGAAATCCAGACAGATACCATCTTTCTCTCTAATCACTGCCATCTGAAAGCAGAGGCTTCTACAACCACAACATCCTTCCAAAAACAGGCTTCTGGGACCATGCCTTGGATTTCATGGGTCATACAAACTCATGAACTTGTTGGTTCACCAACAATAAACTGATTTATTTTTGCAGTTATGCTTCTCAGCCCATGCTGTTTAACTGAGGCAACAGATCAAACATTTTCAGAGGTTTCTGCTTACCTGACAGAGGAGAAGATGCCTGATTCTGCCAAGCATTTCGGGGAATGCAGCAAAAGGGAGATTTTATGATGGAGAGTTGGAGACGTTTCACAGTTTACTTCTGGAGCAATGCCTACAGCTCCTACCTCCATTGGTATTATTTAGCAACATACTGTTGTTCACTGTTTAGTTAGGAACATTATGAAATCACAGGTGTAATACTGTTCATTACAGAGCTTATGGATGAATGGGCAGAACTGCAGATCTTCTCAGCTATAAAAAGTGGCTTTACAGAGGCCAGCTATGCTAAGGTCTTGGCAGATCAGTAAGGGTTGTTTTCCCTTTAAAGGAAGGGTGAGTGTAGCAAGAAGCAAGAGGGTGAACGGTTTCAAAGTTCAGAAGAGACAAGGAAGAGACGAATCTGAAATCCAGTATGTCTTTTTCATAGTAGAGGAGCTGTCATGCAAATCTACATCAGTGGTCTGTTTGTGTGCATATAAGGCACTGGTCCCAGATTTCCATAGTTCCTTTCATACTACCTTCTGAAATGGCTCACAGACAGCAGAGAGGCTCATAGAATCATATCATCATAGAATGGCTTTGGATTGGAAGGGACCTTGAAGATCACCTAGTTCTAACTCCCTGCTATGGGCTGGCTGCCACTTCAGATCAAGCTGCCCAGGGCCCCATCCAATCTGGCCTTAAACACCTCCAGGAATGGGGTATCCACAGCTTCTCTGGGAAGAGGCTTCAAAGACAAATTACGTACTTTCACAAGCAGGTGTGTGTCCCAGCTGATTTATTTTTATATTAATTTGGTCCTGCGTGGAGTTGGACTCGATGATTCTTATGGGTCCTTGCCAACTCAAGATACTCTGTGATTCTCTGGCTCTAAGAAATTACTGGTTTAATCCTAAACACAGCTTGAATCTCTCTTTTTTCTGCTCTGACTTTGATCTTAGTTAATCAAGGTAGTGGCTGTTTAGTCCTTGGCTTCACTTATGAAATACAAACCAGTTCTTGTCATGTAGTATTTCCTTTATTGTATTATCCTTTAAGGTGCTACAGCAGAAGAAATTCTAGGATCTGAATGAGATGGCCACAGTCCTAAGGTTGTCTTGGTATACAGATGGACTAATGGGTCAAAAACATTGTCCATAGAACTAAGGAATAAATAGAATAAATATTCCTTGTGCTGGGAATGGAAGCTAATGCTATGTTTTCAGGATGAGTAAATGACTGAGTTTCACAGCTCCCTCTGCAATGTGCATCTCCACCAGCTTTCCCTGCTACAGAATACTGGTTGGTGCCTAAGATATTTAGATGACTTTCAAACATACATTTCTTTGCTGCCGTGCTTTCCATACTTAGTGCCTATTCTCAGAAACATCCCATTAACATTCTCTTTGCTGTAAGTGCCCCTAGTGACTTGACATTTGGGAATAAGCAGCTTACGTAGCCTAAGATGTCAGTTAATTTTAGCAATGGCAAGGCTACTGATGGCAGTCCTCTCCACCCAGAAATATGGGTGGCATGCTCATAAATCCAAATGTTAGGGGTTTGAAAAGGCCGAAAGCTTCTCCTCCTGTTTCAGGGATTTTCAATATGTAATTTCAATATGAAAAACAAGGCATCTGCATATATTTGCTATGTGAGTTCACTGGCATGTATCTCTGCCAGCTTTATTGGTATCTTTGTCAAATACTCTAATCTGGCATATTTCACTGCTTCGTGTCCTTCGTCTTTGAATACTAAGTCCAGAGTGCACTGCCAAGGCAAAAATAACCTACTGCACATTTCATAGCAGTGCTTTCAGTGTAACCTGGATTGTGTCAAGCAGAATTTCACCTGAGGGAGACAAGAAGGAAAAAAGTAACCCCTTGTATTCCTCATCCCGCTTGAGTGTCTAGCTGATTGGGTGCTATCTTGTGATGGATCCTGAGAGGAAATGCTTGTGTGCATCATTCCTACACAGCGTGGGAGTTCTAGAGAAAGTACTTTCAGTGAAGCTCTGGCCCCAAGGATAGATATACCCACATACATCTCTGCCCCTAAAATCTGATCTGAGGAGGGTAAATCATAAGGAGTCATCATGATGGCCATGGGGACCTGCAGCATGCACTTCATCACTCCCATCTCCATGTCAGGACAGATGCAATACATGTTGCTGGAAGATGCCACTGCACAGAAGGGAAAAATGAAAGAGAAAGCTTTTACCTCCCTTCATTTAGTCTGTGCTTGAAGGTCTGCAGAAAAGATGGAGTTCACTGAGTTCTGGGACTGAAGGAGCTCGGATTTCTATGAGTGGTCATCCTGAGGCCTGCTAATTTTGCTTTACAAAAAGATGGAAATTTTCACTGAAATTCTTCCTGGGGTTGAGACAGGTGCAATCCATCTCTGCCATGTGGGGTTCCCACTGCAACCACCATCAGGGTCTTAGCAATGAGTTTCACAATTTTCCTCCCTTATTGTCCTCCAGACCTGCATTTTTCTGTCAAATTTGGGTGATATCATGCATCTGGTTCAAAAATCACCTGGTGGAAAGAGAAACAAGAGATTCTGGTTGCATATTAGGAAAAATTTCTTCTCCAAAAGAGTGGTCAGGCACTGGAAAAGGCTGCCCAGGGAGGTGGTGGAGTCACCGTCCCTGGAGACATTCCAGAAATGTTTAGATGCTGTACTGAGGGACATGGTTTAGTGGGGAAATATTGGTGATAGGTGGACAGCTGGACTGGATGATCTTGGAGGTCTTTTCCAACCTTGGTGATTCTATGATTCTATTATCACGTAAGAATAATTTTTATGGGACACAGCTCCTGGATGAGATGGATAATTATTCCAATAGAAAATCTTCAGATGGAGAAGTCTGAAGAAAATAAAACTCCTCTTGCCTAGAAGTGACATTTCTGTTATTCTAAGTCTGTCTGGAAAACCTGGCAGGAGGTCACACCTGTATCCTCAGTGCATTCCTGTTTTCCTTGACCCTGCTCCCAGATAAGTATTTCCAGATCTATCTAGGCTATTCAGTCCTTATTAGCACACTCCAAACTGGGAGTAGCACCCTTCTCTATTCTTACTCGCATAAACCTCACTTCAGCACTCAAAGTAGAGGTCTGGCCTGGAAAGAAGAACCACTTAGACACATCTTGTTGATGTGGCTTGTGATGCTAAGTTCAGAGACCATTTTAGGAGATGCTGAATACACATTAGAACATTTTCCTTTATCACATAACATGGAGAAATGTGCAAAGCTGGGGATGTGGGGAGAAGACGGGATAAGCCTATCCTTGCAAAGTCAGTCACGGGTAATTTGCTAGTCTGTGCCTGCATTTTAAGACCAGGCTGCTCCTAATAGCAGCCTAATTTACTGGTGCATTAGCTGAAAAAGGGAAAGCTCCTCTCAAACTTTCAGGGTCCAGTGAAAATCAGTGACTCTCAGTGAGCCCTGATATGCCAGAGCTAGAAAAATAAAAGGTTGACAGTATATTTTATACCATTGGAGGCAGAGAGGAGCAAAACACCAGTTTTGTAGAGTTCAGGATATAGTATGAGGCTAGTATTAAATTTGTTGTAGGTCTTTAAGATCGCCCATTGTTGAGCAGAGCTCTCATTAAATTAGGACACAGAAATGCAAGCTCTGGAAAGAGTGATAACTTTAAAAGTAGATTTTGGAGCTTTTGTTAAATTTTGCTGCTTTCTTAAGCTGTCTGTATTGCTGATAATAAGGAACTGCATTGCGTTGGGGGGTGAGGGTGCTAAGGTGCACTTTTTTGTATGCTTCTCTGCGTTTCAAACATTGGTAATTAAAATGACAAAGGCTTATTTTCCTGTTGAATTTCAATCTCAAAGGAAATATAGGAGAGTGCTCTGCCCCACCTTAATGCTCTCTTTTTTGAGATAGCAGAAGTTATTTCTTGTGATTGGAAGAGTGTAGGACAATGCCATTTCTGAGATAAATCAAGCTTTGATGGATTACAGCCAAGTCCTCAAAGTATTGGGCATCTGAAAGGATCAGTCTTTGGAGGAAAAACAGTCCTATAATACTAGGTACTGGGTACCCACATTTGGCTCTGATTTGCAGTTCTGTTGTAAAACTGTAAACTTCAAAGCGTTCAGGAGGTACAAAGGCAGATCTCTTGGAGCAGTAAGGATCAGTGGTTCAACGAAATACTTAAATATATTCATGTGATTGTCCCTTTATTTGCCATTGTGCCTCCCAGGGCTCTGTCCTGCTGAGGTGCAGGCCTTGCCAAAAACATCTTACATGTAGTTAAATGAAGATCAAAAAGATTGGACATTGGCCTCAATCTCCACTGGGAGAGACAGACAAAGGAAAATTCACAGAATTGTGTTTTCCTCTCTCTTAGGAGGGTTTTGCCATGTGTACCTTACACCCTGCTGCTTATTCTGATTCTCTTCTCTCTCTTCTAGCTACATCCTATTTTCTTTCCTACGTCTTTATTACTTTTCTCCTCTTGTCCTGAGAGAATCCTCCATTGTGTCTTGCCCCAGAAAAACACAGGACTTCTTTAAAATCAACTTTCCCTGTTACTTTGACCAACTAATCTATCCAATTATTTTTACCATTACAGCAATTTCTTCTAATCCTCGACTGCATCACCACCATAGTTTAAAACATGTCAATGAAAAGAAATGAAATCTTCCCAATTTTCATCTATATAGTAAAACAGAACCCTGTTGGTTACTCTAAAACTCCCACATATTGCACTAGATTTAAAAGCAATGAGTCAAAAATTTGGAAAAAAAATATTTATATATCTTTATGATTTATGGATTGAGCCTAACCTAAAAGTCAGAGAATAAAATTGCAGGTGACGCTGCTCCCATTAGTCCTGATATGGTCCAGCCTGTGGGGCTGCGTGCATCAAATACAGGGGACCACTCAGACTTGATAAAAAGTTATCACAATAAATACCAAGTTTTTGAGGGATTGCCTTTATGCTGCACTAATGCAAACTGCAGTAGAATGGATAGATATGCACAGATTTTAAAGCCTTGCAAGCTCTACTTGTAGATTTTTTTTTAATTTCAAAACATTTCTTTATTAATAAAGATCTACTGTATGACTTGAAATAAAATGTTTCCATCAGAGTGTCAACCCCATAACATTCTGAGTACTTTTCTTTCACCTGACGACATTAGTATCTTCTTGGGGCTTTGTCAACCAAGATGGAACAACTAACAAATTTCATCATGCCTCCATCAAGATCAATAGCTGAATATAAGCTACTTCTCATATGGTAAATTTGAACATTCTTTCAATTCCTGCTGCAGTTTGAAAATAATAATGGAAAAAGATACTCATTTCTTAAAAGATTTTCTTATTCAGTTCCACGGATCTGCTCACATCTTTGACTGTGCACATGAAAATTTATTGGCATGTTGCTTTCTCTTCTGAAGATTTGTACAGGCAAGACAATTCATATTAGAAAGTGACATCTGTCACAGTGAGCTTTAGGTTCTTGCTGTACTGTGCTGAATTTGTTTTCCTTCTCATTATAAGCTATTAGAAGAAACACAGAAGTAAAAGAATAAATAACAAGAGCCATTTCTTTCCAGTAAATCTCCAAACATCACAACTCGCATGTGTTGTGTGTATATTTACCTGACAGTAAGCATGTATTTACATGAACAAAATAGATTGTTAGCTACACACTCCTCTGTAAACATGGAATGTCCCTTGGCCTGCACAAACACAATCACAATCAAATACCCTGAGAATATTTTGGCAGAATGACTCAAGTTTGCCTCAAAAAGGTAAATGCATTGGCAACATTACTCTGTTATTCCTGTTCAACGAAACTTTTCCAAGCACAGAACAAAAGGTTACCCTCCTTAGGTATGACTGCCAGCAAATCTGAGGTCGTAAGGGTTAGTCATTTCTCAGTGATCAAAGAATCACATTTTGTAGCAAAATAATTTTTCTCCTTTTTTTTCTTTCCTCTTTAGCTGTGTTTGTCTTATCACCATTAAAGAATATTGCACTGCTTTCAAAAAACAAACAAACAAACAAACAAACAAACAAACAAACAAAAAATTACTTTTGGGAGAAGGACAAGCATAACTAATTTGAGCCCAAACAGTAATTTTGCCGGATGAATGGAAGGCTTTATCCTGAGAGCGTTTTCACAGCCCTAACTATAATGCTATGTTATAATGAATGCCAGAAGTCAATCCTTCATATCCTAGCAAGCATCAGAAGCAACAGAGAAACATAGCAGATGATTTAGATTTACAACATAGTGGCAATATACTTCCATCAGTACAATTTAGCTTTCTTTTACTATCATGCCATTACCTTTCAAATGCAAATTTTGAGACTGTCTCAATAGCCACTCTTTGGGAATATTTGGAAGTGCATTAGGAGACATCTAGCCATTTCTATCTGTTACAATAAGGAGTATTAATCAGCAATCCTTATATGAAAGTATCTGATGATGCTCTACTTAGAGTCTTCTTCCGAAGAGACAAAAGGAGGAAAATGACTGTTATGTTCTTAGGATTGTGTAGAGAGCCACAAAGGACTTTTTATAATTCATAACTGCATAGTGGAAAGCAGCAAGTGAAGAAAACAAAGTATTTTATTTATCAAGTAGAAAAAGCACTACTTTCCAGAAAACCATTTTAGTTTCCTTCATTACCAAAGAGAAGCTTGCACTCTGGCTATTTATTTCCTATAGGCTAGTCTGTGCTGTTCAGTCTGTTTTTGTGGATCACTTTACAGACACTGACACAACCAATTGTTTATTTTTAGACTTGATTCAGGGAGGAAAAACACTCTCCTTTGGAAGTGATATGGGAGAAGGAATAAGGGAGCCATTACCATTAACATCATCTCATGTGGCACATACTCCCAGGACAATGACCAGGGCAATGAGAAGACACCCACTACCATCAGCGTTACACAGAGGTCTGGGCTCCCACTGGCCTCGTGGAAATGGAAATAAGCTGAAAACCACAGGAGATCTGTGCTGGCAGGTCTCATGACCAGAGACATGTCCTTATAAAAGACTGCCTGTATGCTTGCAAACTGCTACTCCCCTATAACCCTAACCCTGGAAGAAATCACAAGTTGTTGACACCTTTGAGAAGGACTTGTGTTTTGACACAGAGAATAAAATAAAAGTTTTTATAAAACTATAAAATGCTGAGGGGAAAAAAGCACATTCTTTCAAAACTGGCCAACTATTTTTCTATTATAGCCACATTTAAACCATGGCCTGTTTAGTGAGAGATTAGTACACCTGCTCTTAAACTCTGTTGCTCATGACAAAGACAATCAGGGTAAACATCAGGCAATTTAATAGACTACAACACTGAAAACTCAGATTTACCTTCTTGTTTTTTCAAGCAGAAGCGAAGGATTATTTTGCTAAAATTTATAAACAGCTCTATATCTTTATGGATTGAATTAGTAGAAGAGATGAGTAGATCTTGAATACAAATAGGAATTTCCGTACTCTAATATATACAATATTAGCTATGCAATTCTAGGTGACTGCTTGCATATATCTCTAGCCTGAATAGTAACTACCATTCTCTGACCTGCTGAGTGAGCCTTTTCAGTTACTAAATAGCTTTTTTTTCAAAACTGAATCACTTTAGAAATTCAGATTGATGCTCAGTAGTAACAAGTAGACACTAGGTTGAAATAAGTCATCTCTTAAGAATTAGAAGTGCTCTCAATGGCAATCCTAAACATGATCCAATATGAAAACAGTACAAGACAGCTTTTAGTAAGCACTGTTGAAATATGACAGACTCTGAAGGTGAAACCAGATTTGGATGAAATATGCACAGATCATCTTCTAAATTGTATGCTATTCATCAAGTCATCTCTAATTAGTTATATGAGAAGGTGGGATGGGAACCACAACATCTGAAAACCATTGAATTCTGAGCCAAAAAACTAGTATTTGTATGTGAATTCAACCAGAATTCCTCTGTACTAAAATAACTGCTGGAAGATCACTATGTTAATGAAATTTTATTGCCCCCAATTTTTTTTGTGAGGATTAGGAAATATGGGTAGATGGGTAAAAATATATGTAAACAACAAAAACAAAAATACCTCTTGTTATCACATCTCCAAAAAAGAAAAAGGAATTTTTAATTTGCAGTTTCCTGCACCATTCTCTTCATACACCTCTTTCTTTAGCCCCATTCAGCTTTTTTTCTTCTGTAAAAGCTTAGGAGCTATTTTAGCTAAGAGTCTGTGGGAAGGGACCTCAGAACTTTTAGGTGCTGAAGATGGGGAAAGGATAAGAAAAGGATAGGAGACCTGTATTACCACCTCTCTTCACTGCAGGCCCACTACAGACTCCCCAGTTAGCCCTTATGTATCATGGAGGTTTAGTTGTTTGAAATAGCAGGGCTGAACTCAGAGCACATGGAGTACCATGTTGGGTCTTGACCACTAAGTCAACTTCCAACAAAGAGTCTCCTGAGGAACGACAGGATGGTGCTAAACTGTTGTTGTATTATAGTTTGGCAATAGATCAAGACAAAGAAAAGAGCAAAATAAAGAAATATTTGAGAACCAGATCAAAGGAAATCTATTAGGGGATTGCAAACTACACTACAAAATTTCTTTAATTACTTAGTTTAATTAATATGATAATCAGAACTCTAAACATGAGAACAACATAGAAAATGACAGAACATTTCTAAAGCATTTCTTCAAACATTTCATATAGACAGCATTTTCCAAAAATCCAAAGGGTCATTAATCTTTACAACACACCTGCTGCTCAGATGTTGTTGCGATTTACATAATAGTAAAAAATGGGACTTTGAAATTAAAGCAAAAGAGATCATTTGTAGAGCCACAAAAGCATCCAACTCACCAGGTAGAATTCAGGAATCTACATGTGCAATTGCTGACTTCTTAGCAAATGTCCCACAAATACCCTAAGACATGAAAGCTGTAATCAGGGAAGGATTCAAAATCAATAACAGAGCTTTGCAAAATTCTCATGAAAGATAACTTAAGGACTTTCATTAATTGCAAGAGGAAAAATGTACCATCATATCAGTGGCATGTCATACACAAACTGACACATAAGGAATAGGACAGAAACTCTGAAAACGGAACCCTAAAAGCTTGATTATACAGGACCTGGAATTCATTTCTACTGACTTTAACAACTCAAGACTTAGGTGTATCAAGCTAGATACACTTGAAACACCAAAAGAGCACTGTTTTTTCATGGACCAGTGTACCAGAGCAATTTAGACTGCTTATCTAACTCTCGTGTGGCCAAAAGTAGAAAGAAGGGTCTGAACCTTAGACAGACAATGTGGTTTCTCATCATGATACTCACAGTTCTCTAAAATATCCTCATCTCTCTCTCTCTCTGCCAAAACAAAGATCTAGCAAAAATCTTCCTGCAATTTTTTGGCTATTTTTCTCATCTCCTTTCACTATCAACTATTTGTATTAGGAGAGATTTGTTATTCAAAAAATAATACTGCATTCAGAACAGATCGTCATTTTGAAATATATGCAGTTACCAGAGGCTAAAAACACTTCAATACATTCCGGGACACAGCCCATATTTAGGTAACTCTTGTTAAAACAGTAAACTAGCTGTGGGTTGATGGGATTCAGGGGCCAGTAAAATTAGATCAGTTCACTGTAATTAATCTTTATTAAGGAAAAAAACACCCGTTATTAAGCCTTATCTTAGATGTTTATTTTTTAGTTTAAGGATGAATACTCAAGCAAGTTATTTACCTGTAGCCACTATTATCACTAGGCTAAAAAATTCTTATCTGGTACAACTCTGTACTTGGTTGGAGAAACAAGGTACTCTCTCAGGGTTCAACTTCATAAATTGTAGAACTGGTCTCACACAAATGCCTAAGAAATGTCTGCATGTACATTCCAGGAATTTGTTTTGCTCCTTTTAGTGCTTTCCACCCATTTAACTTACAGAGCCAGAAGCTGTGCAGAGCTGTAAGCTGACAGGAAAAGATCTATAATCTTTCCACTGTAGAGACAGTGAAATAAAGAAGTGTTCTCGTTGACTAGAAAGCAACAAGGAAGAAAATTCTTCATAAGGCCTGGGGGCCACAAAAATGGGCTCTGCTGATCCAGGAATAAGTCAGCTGGCAAGTGGAATTCTTTATAGACATTGTCTCAGTCTGTGCCAACCTCCAGATACTTGCCAGGATTTTCAGGAGGTTTGAAAACCCTGCAAATGTGAGGTCTATGGTACCATGGACCCTCCAAGGCCCTAAGTGCATCAATGGGCTCTGCAACCTCTTTCTCCTACACTGTGCTTTTTCTGACAGGATCGCAAAGTTGTGAGAAAAAGATGCAAGGAACCTCATGTTGGGCTTAAACCAATATACTCTTTGTGATTGCAGTTATCCTAGTGAGCATCACTAGGCCTGTTCTGTTCTTAACACTGAGATGCAGAGCCGTGTTGATGAAGCCACCCCTGCTTCAAAAAATACTTGATGTTTAGGCATCACTTACAGTTCAAAGTGTAAGAAAAGTCTTAAAATTTCTTTTATGTAAAACTGCATGGAACATCACGCAGCTCCAGACAGCCCTATTTCTGCATTCTCTGTTCTTAGCTTTGAGCTCCCTGGAGGCTGTAGTTAGGTTGTAACAAGTATTTGGCTTTTTTTAAGATAGGTTTTGCCTAATCTGTGCTCCACTGGCCCCAGCACCACATAGTACATCGTGTCTGCTTCATAATCCTGCTCCTGTAATGCTCTTTTCTCACTCTTTAGTTTCCAGCTTAACATCTCTACCTTCAGAGAATTGATTTTGTGGCAAGACATCAGATGCTGGTGGAGGTAACTGAGTAGACTACCTCAATTCTGGTACCCTGACACCACAGAAGTTTGTTCCCCAGACAATACAGTCAGTGTTCCAAGGACAGTGAGCCCTGATGACTAATGATGACAAATGACCATCTCTGCACTACACTGTCACTTTCCTTTCTATAGTAACCTTATTCATTCAATTACTGGTTAACTGAGGCAATATAACTAAACCATAATAACCTGGCCCAAAACAAGTGTCAGCAGCAAGATCTGTGCTTTCAGAACTTCAGTCACTCTGTTGATTTACTGCCTGTTCTACTCAGGAGTAAAAAAGAGACTCTTAGGTTAGTTTAGGTCATAAAAATTCTTAAGTGACTATAGCGGGGTCTGGGGAACAAATGATATAAGGAACGATAATGCATTGGCAAGACCAGATGGTAATCATTCAAGAGTTTTGAAGCAATTCAGGGATGAAATAGCTGAATTCCTGATAGACTTGTGTAACCTTTCCATTAATACAGTCTGGGCACTTAGGACTGGAGGGTAACATATGTGATATGGAGGGCCCACTAGAGACTAACGGGAAAATCAGAGTGATGTTGGTACTGGGCAAACTAATAGAAAGTATATGAAATTAGCAGGGCACTGCATAAGCTTTGTATCATAAATAATTCATCCAGACAGAGTGGGTGGGAACAGATTTATACAAAAGGCCATAATCTTGATTTTTATTTTCTTTTGTGGAAGTGTCAACTGCCTTGTGGAGCATGGTCATCTGGCCAGTGCAGCCTATTTGTAACTTCAGGCTTTGACAAAGGCCCTGACCAAAAGCAGCTATGAGAGGTAAGGTTGTACATTCATACACAGCAGGACACAGAAAAATCAGTTCTTTCAATGGAGGAAGGAATCTAGAGGAGTTTTTCAGGATTCTGTGCTGGGACCTTTACTGATCAACATATTCATAAGAAATCCTGGAAAATGGTTGGAAATGGAACAAGAAATCTTGTTGGTAGCACCACGTTTATCAGTCTAGCAAAACTACAGGCTGACAATATGAAGTCTTGAAGCAAGACTGAGAAACAAAATAATATGTGTAATAAAATCATAGATAGTGTCCGATAAATGAAAAGTGCATGGGAAAAAGTATTAACTTCTCACACAAAGTGATGGGCTTTAAACTGATTTTCACCACTCAGGAGGTCCTGGGGCTCTTATGGGTGGCTCCATGGAAACAACAGTTCAATACCCAGTAGTGGTCAGCACAGCAGCTCAAATGTTTGGCATTATAAGAAGAGGAATGGAGAGCAAAATGGAACATTGTTCTGTGACCGCACAAATCTATGTTTGTCCACAATATGAATGCACTACCCATTTCTGCCCCCATTTCAGAAAAGATACTAGAGACTTTGAAAAGGTATAAAAAAAGGCAACGAGGATGATCAAGGGTAGGAAAGACTTGTCATATTAAGGAAAAAATAACAGCCTGAGACACTACAGTTTGGAAAATTGAGAGTGATGTGGCATATGTTTAAAAATAATTGTGCTATAAATGGGTAGGGATTGATTATTCAGAACCAGAGAGCAGCAAATAAAGGTAACATGAGCCAGGTCCAATACAAGCAAAATAATTCAATTATTCACAGTATTGGTTATGCACAGTAGACTGTGCAACTTACTGCTAAATTATTTGGGGTCCTAAAAATGTATGTATTTGCAAAGGAAAATTACACACGTGCATGGAAGAAAAATACAAAGCTAAATATACTAAAAACACGTATCCAAGTCAGGAGGAGCCTGAGAGAGATTTAGGGGAAGTGTCAAATGCCATTTCTTATTTTTCTTTAGTCATCCTTTCACAGATACTTTGGTATCAGGATAATTGGGTTAGATGGATAGTTGTTCTGATCCAGCACAGTTGTTCAACTGGCCTTACATATTCCCTTTTGACCTATAGAATTAGCAGAAGATTTAAGGGAATGAAGCCCCTTTGAAATGCACAGTTCCAAACAGGCACTTGTTGTTCAGTCTGAAACTCCAGGGAATAAGCCATCCATCACATGAACAGCCTTCTTTTACTCTAAGTACAGTTGAGAGAGATTCTAAATTTCTTTGAAGACAAGTTTTCAATGCTGGAGAATGAGGTTTTCTTGTGAAAATCGACAATATTCCTTTGAATGTTGTTTCAGGCTAAAGGTGTCTTATTCACTTCTGCCTCTATAAATTTTATTTCTAGTCACCACGGTACAGATCTGGAAACCTCAAATACACAGTTATAGAAAATGGCTCAAGGAGAGAGGAAATTTTTTGAGATATTCCAGAATTATTCAGCTTTCCCTGAATATCTTAAGACTAGATAAAGAGAGTCTCAGCATCTCAGCATTGCCTTGGAGATGAAAAGGAGTAGGGGCAAGGAGGCAAAGAGAGAGAATGCTAAATCTGCAGAGCAGTGCGGCAGGAGAAACACAGAGAACAACAGATAAGCAGCACGGTAGCTATCAGAAACAATCAGAGATAACACAGGAAACACTGTGAAAGCTTAATCCATTCTCAAGAGCTTTCAATCAAGAGTCTTACCTTGATAAAGAAATAGATTCCAACACTCTTGCTCACGTTTAATAGGATCTCTTCTGTCAAGATGTGGTTTGGAACACACCTCCCAGAAATCATTGAGGCACCTGAGCTGAGATACTATTAGCATGAGTAAGAGATATGGCTCTCAACAAATTAACACAGGCCAGAAATTATCTCTGTGCTGAAGCCAGTCTCTAACAGAACTGAAAATCTTGTGAAATAAAATTGGTGTTTCAGGCATTTTTATTTGTTTGCTTAAACAACAAGTTTTATTTCTTCAAGAAATTTACAGTCTTCCAAATTCAGAAAAAAGAAGATGATTGTTTTCCTAAAGAGTAATTTGAGTTAAAGGTGATTGGGCATCAGAAAAAATGAAGCTGATGAGACCTACAGAACTTCTGAGGCTTGAATGACAAGATAAATTTTGTTAAAGGAATCTTGCTGCCAGTCTGCAGTCATCTCTACCCTATACAGTAGTGTTTCTAGCATTATAGCAGTGGCGTCCTGACATTTCTGAGCGTAGAGCTCTAAACTTTTCTCCTACGGACATCTAGAATGTCTTTCCTAGGAAAATGTCCTAATAATGTTATGGCAAATTCACTGGTAATGGGACTGGGAGTCCTGGATAGTGCAATGAATTTCCAAGGTCTCTAATAGATATGCAGCAGTGAATTAAAATTCACTATCTAAAATTGTTCCTGTTTTCAGTTTTCTGTCCCGTTTCTCCCTAAAGGTGCCAACGGGATAGTAGAAGACTTGGTCAAGAGAGAACTCCTGAACCACTACAGCTTTCATCCCAGCTAACATAAAACTGAACTAATTTTGCATTCTGTCTCCCCTTGTTTGTCAGTCTTTCATTTTTTCCTCAACTATTTGTTTCTTTGGCACTGAAGAGGTTCTCTATTAATCACTTCTAGCAAGCTTACACCTGTTCTGCACTGCAGGAAATTTGACTTCTGAATACAGTATTTTCAAGCTCTAATATTACAGCATCTTGAATTCTGCCAGAGAAATACCTGTAGGTGGAAATGCAGCCTTAAGACTGAGAGTTGGCTGTAGCTTTAGAAGGTGAGTTTAGGTGTATGAGTGAGGTATGAGTGCAGAAAATGCCAAAAGAAACAATACTTCTCACTGATCTCTGGGTTTATCCTTACCTCATAGTGAGAGGCTTCAATACGGCTACTGCTGTTTGTCTTTGGCTTTAATGTTTGCTCTTCTAGGTCCTCAGAAGTGCTGCTAATCCATGATGTGACCTAAACAGAATGTGAGACAAGGCACAGGCTTCTGCTGAAACAAGCCACCTCCTGAAGAATCAGATGATACATCTGAAAGTTGTGCTGCCATTGAGAGGGATCTCGACATGCTGGAGATACTGTCTGACAGGAACCTCATAAAGATCAACACGGGAAAATGCAAAGTTCTGATCCTGGGGGGGGAACATCACCAGGCAGTGGGAGCCACCCTATGGAAAGCATCCTTGCAGAAAAGTAGACACCAAGATGATCACGAGTCAACTTGCTGATAAGAAGGCTAATGGAAGGCTTTGTGAATATGGGACGCTTGAGTATCCAGGAAAGGAAGAGCAGATCTTAATAGCAACTTCATAAACTACATTGTATCCATGAATCCCACCTGAAGCTGATGCAGTTCTTTTTAATAACCTCTAAATGTTAGTGTATAGTGTGTTTATATAGTAGTCTCCTCGGTATGTTAATCACTAGTATTTCTGTTTTACATTAGCAGGGCATATGAAGTGCTCAGTATATCCTGTTTGCAGATAACCTAAATATCTTTCCTCTTCAGCACTGAATATAGTTGAAGATCCAGTGTATAATTGAGGCATCCAGACTCAACTCTGGCTTAAGCCATCTGTGCAAGAATGATACAAATTTTTTAATGATAAAGGCAACCATGAAAAGAAAAACCTGTTCATATGCTGTTTAATACGGATGCAACACACATGGCAATCTCTGCCCCAGTTGTACATGAACTGTATGTTTCTCATTAACAGCTCATTTTTCCCTCTTAATTGCCACCGTGTACTTTTTGGAAAAATCACTGCAGAAACCATTTGAAGAAAGACAAAGGCAAGACTGACAAAGTCAACAGTGGTTACCCATTCACATAACATTTCTTCTATGTTCCTGCTATTGAAGCTGTGGATATTTGAGGCATTGCTTGTAAAAACAATGTTATAGTAACACATCGGAGTTGACTGGATAAAGCTCTAAAAGAATATATACTTGTGCTAGCTGTGGAAAGTGACACTTTCAGAAAAGGAAATAAGCTGCAACAGCTTCTGCATGGGAAGAAAGGCCAAAACCTCTTAGATAATATGTCTCTATTTTCTTCTTAGTCTAAAAACAAACTAAAAAAGCAGCTGGCATGGAGGGATGGTCAGCCAGAGAGCTCAACTTGATCCATGAAGATAGTCTTTCAAACCTGCCCAGAGGTCACTGGCCTCTTCTGTTACAATCCCGTTTCCTAACCACCAGTCTCTTTGTCCTCAAGATGTGCTGAGATGAGAGAGTATGGTTTCTGCCCTCTCTTCATACTCTCAGTAGGAGCTTCTCAACAAGGCGTGTACATGGCGTCCTTTGGGCATGCTGGAGATGCCAGTCACCACCATTCAACTACAACAGAGGGACTGATTCTGACACTTTTCACCATTGAAGTCCCTCTCTTCAGACAAGGAAGTACTGCAGATAAGCTGGAAGGAGAGGGAAGTTTTCCTTGAGTAAAAAAGTTTGATGCTCAAACAGAATTAATGCTAGCACCGTACTCTTTGCAAACAGTTCTCAGAAAAATATGTGTGTGCTATGGTATTTTAGAGAGAGGGGGGAAGGATCTCAAGGATTTCACTGAGGAGAATATCCCAACTTATATTTATGCATCTCTGTGTGCATTACACAGCAAGTAACTAATGCTGTTCTCTTTACACCTTCCTACATATGAAGTCTGTGGCATCCCCAGTCCTTGGTAGGCCTGAACACCAGAGAGACACGTGCCACAGGCACTCTGACACTCTGAGGTGGCACCTCAGAATTTTCCCACCAAGGAGACACTTACATTCATTTCTGTTTTGCAGGGGCACAAACAGACCACAAGATCACTGAAGTAAGCTGAAAAGCAAAAACTTAATCATACTCTTCCTAGTCTCAGGTCTATATTCTAATTTGGTATCACTTGCTTTGATTTCAGATGCTTTAGATTAAATGTTTCTTATCTCCTCTCATACCCTGAGCCTCTGTTCCTTCAGAAGCCAAGCTACAATATCTAACATACAGGAGCTGTTTCCTGAAGTTGTATGTAGTCTTTGCTTTTGTGACACAACCCAAGATGGCCAGAACTTTGGCATGGATCTGCCAGGCATTTTCCCTAAAATAAATATACACCAAGAACAAAAATAGGTTTCATTTTCAACTCTGTTCTAGTGGAACAAAGTTACTTTTCTAACAGAAAATTCAGGCAAGAATATTGGAGGAGATAGATGAAAATAAAACGAACGGAAAATAAATAACCACCCCCCTCACCTGACACTTACTGCATTCTTGCAAAATAGAACTTTTCTTCCACTCTTGATCCTGCTCCAGCAACTGATAGTGACCTCCCAGATTGCCACAGGTTTCTTAGCACTCTCTGGATTGGTGCCTGGAAACTCAAGCAAATGTGTTTTTTTTATCACATAGAGTAACCGCTTTTTGTTCTTTTCAACATTTCATCCTTTCCCTTACAGGATAACTCTCTTCAGCTTCTCCATTCAAGAGGTTTCCTAAGCTGAGCTCATAAGGAAGCATTCTGAATCATGGTACCTTTCTGCCTTCCTCTCTCTCTTCTTTCCTCCGAGATGCAGTAGTCAGGCAAGTAATTCTACAACTGACTCTACAGCTTTGTAGCTTTGAGCTTAATGTCTTTGAAACCAAGAAAGACACAAATGAAGCCTTGCTCTTTTATGGGAAAGAATTCAAAGTTGTTGTTTCAGAAAAATAAGGTCTGAGTGTCTTAAAATAAATAAATGCAATTTTTGTACTGCATGCCACAAAACATTACTTTGACTGCCAGCTGCGCTGAGGACATATACTTGCTGTACTTCCATGCTGACATTTAAAGAAGCATTTCGGCCTTGGAACTATGACAGATTCCATAGTTATAGTTGATTAATTTTTCATAGTTACTCAGATCACTTTGTCTCACAGACTTCACTGTAAATGACTGTGGGCATGGTTAAGGTGAAAAAAAAAATCTTAGTCATAAGGAACAAGAAGTTAACCCTGTAAAATTAATTTTAAAGCAGCTGACTCAGGTTTAACTATTGTACTACTATCAACAAAGCATGACTCTGTCAGTTACTGAGTTCTGAATCATCAAAAGCACAAAAACTTGCGATGTGGAAATAAATGTGAGCCAATGTAATTCTTCCTAGATTTAAAGAGATAGAAATAACAGATAGTCAGACAAGTCTAACTCAGCAGCCAATGGTTGGGTGCAGAATGAATTGGCAAATCCTAATACATCTGCTGGTTTAATTACAGAGGTCTCCACAGTGTTCTTTTGGCTATGCTGATTTTTTGCCATTTCTTTTTTCACAACAATTTTTTGGAGCCTTCAAATTTCTACTTTCTGCATATCACTTATCTTCTTGAAAGAATTCCTGCTCTTTTTCATGTTCCATTTTAAATCAAGTCCCACCTACAGCACATTCTGATATTTCTGAGCTGTCACTTCTACCTATGATTCATTTTTGCATGTTTTGTCATTCCTAATTTTGCAGTTTCTAGAAGTGGCTGAGCAAGATGGCAGGTGATAGAAAGTTCTGCAGGAGAGAAGGAAGAAAACATCTTGTATTTCTCAGTGAGCTAAATTGCAGGCTGTGACATTTTCAACAGTCCATATGGAGGTGATCAAAACGTCTCTAAAGGACAGCAAATGCATCCCCATGGAGATTGGAATATGCATATATAAGACACTTCAATCACTTTTCTATTGCCTATTGCCTGGCATTTCTGCTTAGACTGTGTTTTCTATGAGTTGAGAATTTTTTAGTCCTTCAAGGCAGAGAAGGAAACTTTAATCATTGGGCTGACTGAACTTACATATTCCGGACATTGGAATGGCCATAGTTGCAGCGGAACTCTGCAAAATATATTTTTATTGATGCTGTCTTTAGCTTGAACAATCGACCAAGCAATTTTCAAAAATAATTTCTGGGTTGAAATCAGATAAGAAAACTCAAATCTCCAAGATTAAAAGAAGTAGAACAGGCAAATATGATACTTCCAAATACTGAATCTTGCAATTGCTCTGCTGATTTGGGACAACATTCAGATGTTATATGCATTGCATTGAGTCTATCATCTTTACTTTCTTGTTGTTGTTTTCTTTGCTTGTTTAAACAGAAGAGTCTCTAACCAATGTCTTGTATGTTTGCATTCTCATACTGACTTCTGTCTTTCATTTCCAGATTGATAGGACACTGTGAGGATCCAGTTAAGCTAGATATTAGTTCAAATTCACGAGTCTAGACTCATTAGTTAGCCTCACAATAACCACATTTTGCTTTTTAGATGCAAGCTATAAAGATAATTGCTTAAATTTCACACTGCTTTCTTCACTGTCAGTTACTATATACCTCCTCTTTTTGACGTATCTTGGAACTGTTTCAATATGAAGTGTAGGCAGGGGTGTCATTAACAATTTGATATATGTACACATGCTACTTTTACTGCATCCTAGTCTATCTTATCCTACCATAGTCAATCAAATTTTGCTTCTCTCTGCAGTAAAAAAAGTATAGGGACTGCTTGCATCTTGAAGGTGCTGGTCAATACCAGCTTCTTTTCAGGACTATTCCCATTGAGGTTAATGCGAACAATTTTTTCTTGATATTTCTGAAAGTCATTCTTCAAATCTTTCTTTCTGAGAACAGCACCTTAGAAGCAGAAGCAGTTTAGAGATACCAACAGTGCACACTGTGATATAAGGGGTTACAGCTGCATATATGCCCGCTTAGCCCACATCTCTAGGAGAGCAGCCTCATCTCCAATGCTGTAACACGTGGGGCAGTTCCACCCATCTGAAAAAAGTGCTGGCTGGAGGTTCTCGAGACAGATTCACATCCAAGACTAGAAAAGGAAAAGAAAGATCAAAGCTGTGTTGCTCCTGTACCTCAGAGACCTGTTCAGAGATGTGGCCTATTAGCCCAAGTGCTGTGTAGTACCGACATGACTACATTAAATTTCCCGGATTTTCTGCACAGTGCTTCTCTGTACGGATGTGGTATTTCTAGGATCTCACACACACATATGTCTGCGTGTTTGTTTTGTCAGACACTTCCCCTGGAAAGCAGATCTTCAGACACGTAGAAACAGGAGATAAAAGCTAAATTGGTAATGCTGGCAAGCTATCCCTGAGTTAGAAAGCAGCCTCCCACTCATGGTCAAACACTGGTATGTTTCACCCAGACCAGGCTGCCACTCAGAGCTCAATGCAGAAATAAATGCCTCACATAGTCATGAAATATTATGGGCTTTTGAAAGCCAGCGTAAGTGCTGTTTTTGAGGTGAATTAGTCAGCCTGAGATCTGCTTGAAAATTGAAGCAGATGAAGTATTTTCTCTGCACGCCAGTACACTGTAATAGAATGAACTTTTTATTTCCTAAGTATTGCATAAAGGAATTCCAAACCCATCAAGGTAAAGGCCTACCTGCTACAGAGGAAGATAGTTGTTAAAGACAATTGGGTCCCAAGGTTTGAAATGGAATGAGGTGAACAAGCTTCTCAAATGCAAGGAATATATCTAGGAAAAATATGCTGGAGGAGAACTTTAGAAATAGCTCAGCATATCATTTCTAGAGAAGTAACAGTCATCAAAGGATCACAGATTTCTCTAGAGGAATAAGAACCTTGTAACTTTCAGAATGTTGGGTCAAATCTCTTTTTTGCTTGTATACAAAATATGTATCCATAAAGTAATCAAAGGATGCTGATTTCAGGTATGAGGTTAAAGACAGAAGACTTCAGAATACTGAATGCCATAGTGCCTACTCTCACATTAAAGGCTGCTTCATTTTCAAACTACAGCAAAGTCATAAGCAAACCTTTTAAACATGGTGTTCTTTCTCTTGCATATGCCACTCAGCTAGTAAAAGTAGATTACACAAGTTCATTTCTGTCTTTGAGGCTGTTTTTCTTGGTTGGGCTTTCACTCCTTGCTTAATGACTTGGCCAGGAGTCACCAAACCCACGTAAACCAGCAAATTCAGCTCCTGTGCCAAAAAGCTGAGTGATGTAAAATATGGAGAATGAACATGTGCTGGGGGCTCAGGACTAAATATGCATTGGCTTGGTTCAGAAACCTGCCCTTTATCAGCAGGACTCTTGTGAGATCAGTGACAATTATAACGGAGTCCTTGCGCAGTGGTGGAACAACACAGTGCAGTATGTGCACATCTTCTGCTTATATACTTAATTTAAGCTCTGTTTAGTTTGTCACAGAAGGCCCATTACTGGAGGTTATTCTCCATTACATTCAGGCTACTTTCCAGGAAAGCCTCATTCAGTTCTGTTGAAGAAGTGAAGAAATTATTTCTGGGGAAAAAAATGTGGTTCATCTTGACTTCCAGAGATGGTATCATTATATGTACACATGATTCAGAAACATTGTCTGAAAAGAAACAAAGCAAAATCAAACTAATTTTCCAAGATTTTCACATGTAGGATCCTGAAAACAGAATAGCACTTCCGATTAAATAGCTTTTTACCTTTTCCTTGTCAGTGAAATGCTGAGGGCACAAAGCACCTGCCAGAAGTCTCTCAAGAGCTACCTATGTAAAGATGATATTTGAAACATGGTTTCTCTAGCAGTCAGTCTGTCTTTGTCAGTAACATAGCCTTTTCTCTTTATCTCCACTTCATATTGTATCTGCCTTCCTCACAGGTTCCTTTGCATTTCCACTCCTGTCTTCCCATCTGCCCTACACTGGCAGCTCTTTAAATAACCACAGCTGTTATTTGGTGACTTTTAGCAGAGAGAGCTGAGCATAATTTGCAATATATTTCCCAGTAAATTCATTAGGCAAGGGGAACAAATTTTTTCTATTACATCAGCCCTTACACACAGAACCATCATTTCATTTTCCATTTTAAATTTAAATCTACTTCAAAACTTTCCATATCGTATTACATTAGACCCTGCCGTTCTGTGCTGCTTATAAATGGCAGAAGGAAATTGTGAGTAGCAGGCTAATGGCCTAATTTATAGATGTGCCAGGGCAGCTGGAAATCAGGTTTCTTCAATGACCATTATATGGGAGCATTTTCTATTTTAAGATCAAATCCTGAGGCAACTTTCTGGAACTTAGCTACAGAAGGACTCTTCCAGCTGCTAGAGTGGCATCCAAAAGCGTGTAGCACTTTGTGAAGTTGCCTTTGACCACTTGGAGACATCCTTGGTTATTTTGCCTTATTTTTTGTGTTTTTTTTTTCTCAGCTTCCTCTCAGCAAATGCTCTTCCTTCTTGCTTGCTTAGTAAGGATGTTACAGGTAGGTGAAGAACACATCTCCCACCTTCAAGACACTGGGGACAGCAAAACTGCAAACTGCTATTATCTGCTAGCAGTAATGGCTTCCTTTTAAAATGGACCATTGCACAAGAGTGAGGAATAATCTAATTCTCTTCATACTTTATCAGCCACTGAAGACATTAAGTCTGTAAGAAAAGGCATTAGGGAAGGTAGAACTAAGCACTTTTGCCTGTCCTAGGAGACTAAAATTGACATTGCTCTGACTCATCTCAGCTGACTCTGCTCTGTTATACAGCATTTTCACCCACATAAAGTAGAGAAAAGAGGTCTCCTGGTGTTGCCCTGCACTGGCACACCGCTTCTGGAACAGCAGCAAGGGTGCTTGTTATGTGGTGATGCAACACACCTTTACGGTTCTCTTGGAAGGGATCTTGATCTTAGGGACTTGGATGTTTTCTGTTGAATGTTGTGGAGCTCTCCTGGTTACGTGCCCTCTTCGGACAACACTTCTGCAAGATCTGAAATTTCCATTGCCACAGGTTCTGTGCTGATCTGCCCTAGCTGCTACCAGGTGCCTGTCCATGGAGCGTTACGTTTGTTTTACTCAACAGATAGCAAGAGGAAAATTTCAGATGTTACAGAATACTTTGTCTTCAGTCTTTAGGAAAGCTTTTTTTTAAATTGTGAGAGGCAAGCTGAGGGCAAGACTCTCCATTGCAGGAAGGTAGAGATGGTCTTCGTGTCTATATCAGAGTTGTCTCTACTCTGTTTATGGGTGTCCCAAGTCCTGCATGAACTCAGCATTCAGACTGGCTGACACAGAACAGCAAAAGAAGCTGTCTCTAAGATGGACAACAGGCCAATACTCAAAAATCCCAGGAAGTTTTGGGAAAATAATGCTAAAAATGTAGCCATTCTACAAACAAAAGGGGTAAAACTGGCTCTTCACTTAATTTCCAATAAGGAAAATCCTTCAACGACTAGCTGAAGAACAGCAGAAACTAAGGCTGAATTATTTAGAGATAAACCTGAGTCTGTGTGATCACCGAAAACTCATCTTACTCATAGAAACTCCATTTAATCTCTGCCTGTCATAGCCTGCAGTTTCTTTCCCAGTTTCACTGCAAGTCTTCTGTCCTCTCTGATAATGCAATAACCCTCCTGGTCTTTGCTTATTTACAGCTGTTCAAACCACCTCTATAGTACAACAAAGTTTGTGTGCATCTTCCCATTGAGCCCGTTTCTTTTTCCTTCCTGATCTATAGCCTCTGTCTGCCTTGGGAAATGAAACCCAGCGGTTCAGATGATTTTTCTTCCTGCCTCCATCTGCTGCTGAATACACGTGTTGCAAGTTAAGGAGCTATGAATGACGGAGTGCATGCAATTTTAGCTTAATGACAGTTGGTTAAAGAGTGATGGGTCCGAAAGGAAAGTACAAAAGCCTTTGAGTTTAGTATGTTGAGGGAGCCAGAATTTGCACCTAAAGAACTATGCATTAGGAGAGAAAGAACTTGAGGACTAGCGGAAGATTTAAAGTTTGAGAGTGGGATTAAGATATATTGATTGACAGGCTGAAAGATTTGGGGCTGCTCAGTTTGGAGAAGAGAAGTCTCCAGGGAGACCTGGTAGCAACCTTTCAGTATCTAAAGAGGGGCTTTAGGAAAAAAGGGAACAGACTTTTTAGCAGTGTCTATTGTGATAGGAAAAGGGGAAATCTCCCCTATTTTAGTACCAGTAGACTAGTACAGATGTTGACATATATTAAAACTAGAATAGGGGGCATTTAGATTGGAAATAAGGAAGAAGTTTTCTACAATAAAGATGGTGAGGCAGTGGAACAGCTTGCCCAGACATGTGGCAGGTGCCCTATCCCTGGAGACATTCAAGGTCAGGCTGGAGGGGCTCTGAGTAACCTGATGTAGCTGTAGGCCTCCCTCTTCACTGCAGGGGAGTTGGACTAGATGGCCTTTAAGGACCCTTCAAACTTGAACAATTCTATGATTCTAAAATTCTGTGATTTTTGGATGTCTGTAGGGAGGCAAAATCATTTCTCTGATGAATCAAATCAGATAGAGGCTCTTAACTCCATTGATCTGTTTATTAATAAAGTTTTAGTAAGACCCTTGATAGGCAGAATAGCTCTGATCAGGTTCATGCTTCTCTAACTTGGACACAGACTCAGACCATGGTTATTCCATGCTGTGCTTCACTGCTTCTGAAAACGCTAAAAGCAGGTTTTCTGATGCCCCTAACTTGTTTGGTTTCAGAACATTCTGCATTCTGTAAATTCTCTAATTTGTCTTTTCAAATGGAAAAGAACACTAGAGTGCCATTACTACTCATGACCCCATAAACATCTTTTGTTCACAGGCTAGACAAGATATCTTCAGACAAACTGGCATCCCTCCAGTCATGATCTTTCTACTTGACTGATTCATGTCTCCCAAGTCTGAAGCATTAATCAGGAACCAATCAAACAGACTCTAAAAGAGGCAGAAAAGAAAACAATGAATCAAACATATTTTGAGTTTCTGGTTACTCATTATTTATAGTGAAATGGAGACTGACATTTATCTGGGAGTTTTTCCACATTATTTCCCATAATGAGTGGATTTTGATGCCTAACCATTCAATGACATCATCACCACAAGCAAAGATGAGAGACACTGTTCAAGAAAAATAATTCTGCAAGGAAAAATACAGAAAACATGCCTAACAGTATTGACTATAAGGAAGACTCTAGACATCACATTCACAGTTCCTTACTATAATTATAATAATAATTAATATTTGGCTTGTTATGCTAAATAATTGAGATGCCAGTACTTAAGGACAGAAGAAATGACAGCAGGGAGAAAGGATGACATGTCATCACTATCACAACCCTTCCCTGCTGCTGGCACTTTCTACAGATTCTGTGCTCTGGCAATGAATTCTATAACTTTAATACAATTCTAATTGCATTATGAGATTTGAAAATATCCTCTCACAAACAAATGCTGTTCTGAGCTGAATTCAATATAAAATGTGCTCATTGTGCCAAAACTAATAACTAAAAACAAGATTTATCTATCTTCTGGGAAATGCTTTTCGTAAGAGCACAGGTCCTGTGGTCTACTACACCATCTTCCCTAAGGACCCAAGAATGATCTAACTAGGGTAAGCCAAAAGATTGTCCAGCCTAGTCTCCTCCCTCAAAAAGTACAGTGGACTTGGTGCCTGGAGAACTTTTCATGGAGCATGTCTTCAATATCTGTGCTAGAGAGTCTTTCTTTACCATAGGCAGCATCCAGACTATCAAGACTGAGAGCCAGCTTTTCATCATGCCCCATGTCAGCTCTTCTAGACCTTGTTTTACTTTCCACCACTGTTACATTCCTCTGGCAATAACAGCCACAACTTCTTGAAGGAATAAACACTTCCCTCTTTCTTTCTCTCTTTCTCTCTTCCTTTCTCTCTTTCAGGGGAGAAGGGGGTAGGGAGGAGAATATAGGGAGGAGGAAATTCGTCACACATCCTCAGTGCTTTTGTCTATGGCAAACCATAAAGTAATTGCTGCCAGTCCATCGTCTCCACATCAGAAATTATTCAATCAACCTTTTCATTCCCCTTCCCACCACCATTTTTTTCAAGCTAGCAAGTGCTAGCCCATTCAGTCCCACTTTTCAGGAAAGCTATTCAGCAGTCATATAACAGCTCTGACTTCTTACCTTTTTTTTTGTCCAGCAGAGGCTGGAACATGTGGAACCAGTATGGATGTTGACATATGCTTCTCTTGGCTTCTGGACAGAAAGAAGGGGAAAGCTGTTGCTGTGTTCAGCACCACACTTTTGGTTGTCTCTTTGACAGTGCCCCCCAGCTAGAAATATAGGAGCTGAAAAGGGAGAGACAGAGGGAGGAGTTAGTGTCACTTGTCTGCATGACGTGGACAAGAGGAGCATAAAGCTGAACAATAACTCAAAGACTGAGCTGATAATTAATGGTAGATGAAGTTTCTCAGCTCCCTGGAAACTTTTATCATATTTATTATATTTATTTATTATTACTCTAGGCCTCTTCCAAAATAAAACAAATCTTGCAGACTGTTGGCAGAAGCATCTTCCAGCTTACCCTGAAAAGTGGATATGCACAGGGACAGAAACATTAGTAAAATGCAAATTAAAGCACTAAGAATATGCATTATCTAAACGAAAATTAAGCAACATAGAAAAACAAATTTTTCTGATGGGTTGATTCCCATTTTCTTTCAAAAAGCCACAAGACATGTGAATATTTCAGACATGAAAAGTAGCCTTCCCAGCCATTTCAGAGATACTATCTGCTCTGCTGCATTCTCTGTTTCCACAAACCCAAATTTGTTCCAAGGACTCCATGCCAGCCCAGCCCTTTTCTGTTTGCCTGACTTATGCCTGGCACTAGAGACCACATGCAGCTAAGGCATGAGCTTGGCCATCATTGTACTACAGTTAATTCTTTTACAAATGATTTTCATGTCATACATCTGAACCTACACTCAATTTTGTATGCTTGAAGTATGCAATGCCAATGAATCCGGCCTATCAGAAATGTTGTAATTTTTTGCTTAAACATATTTTTAATTAAAAACAAATATTAGATTTTCTAATTTATCCTTCTATTTCCTGGTATGTTTGCTTCACATTTTCAGACTTTGTTCCACAACAAGTAAGTAAGTCCTAAAGCAAACTCTGAAACTGGGCTTTTCTATTCATCATCTGTCAGTGGCTTATTCAAGGCAGTGACTAAGCTCTGTCCTTGGTAGCTGAACCTATCAGGCTGCTGGGGATCAGATCATATGAAAATCCATTCTCTCATATTTTATAAAGAGTCCAAGAGAGATTTTAGATAAATACCTATTTCATAGCTTTTAAGTTTTACCCAACATCTCTTGAAATGTGAAAACTCACCCACGCATCAGTACCTGCAGTACTTTTTCACTGGCAGAGGAGGGCATTAGGAAAGGGAAGAAATATTTCATGCCTTAAATAAAATTCTGTTTTCTTTGAAGGAACATTCTAGGAAAGAAGAAATAAAAATAGAGTTTTGTTTGTGTCTTTCTGATGTCTGGCAGTCTTCTAAAACTGGAGTTGGTAGCAGGAGAGTAGGAGACGTCTGGGTTTGAATACCTGTTACACACAGCAGACCTTCAGCTTCTGTTTTGCTGTATGAAATCTGATTAAACAAAAAATCAAAGTCAGGTAACTTCTCTAGGAAACTGCAGGATATCAGATATTCCCACAACAGCAAGACAAGGAGCTGACACATTCGCCTGTTCACCTTGGTCATTTTCCAACACACGCAGATTCTTTTTTCTTCCTGTTTTGTCTCTGTTGTGCACAGGAGCACAAACAAACACACACCGAAAGCTCAAATAACTTCTTTGCTTTTCCATTCATATGCTAAACAGGCAACCACGACGGAAGTTGTCTATCCATGTACATAACATTTTCCATATTCTTGGGAAGTAAAAATAAGCTATCATTAAAAAGAAAATCATTTGATAAGAACACCTTGCTTCAAAAAGTGTTAGAATATGGGTACTGGCAAGTGTTCTCTCTGGAAGTTTCACTGCCATACTTAACAAACACCTTTTCTTCACTGGCTTAGGCACAAGATTAATGCAAAGCTGTATTAATTCCATTCTGTTCAAAACTCTTAAATTGTTCACACTACAGAAGCAGAGCCCATTTTTTTCTACTTTCCTCTAAAAAATATCTAGCCCATAGTCTCAGTCTGGATACTGGCCATGTAGATAACTAGATATTTGCTGTCAAGATGCCTTTGCTCCACATAAAAATTTTCCATTGTGTTTGATGATTTCCTTAAACAACAACTCCTTCCCAAAGCCTGAGCAATCCTCAGAAGGGCAATGATGAAAATCTATACATGTTTATATAAATATATAGACGTATTCTAATACATAATCTGTATTTCTATATTGCTATATAATATTTTATATATACTTTTTTTTTTTTACAGAAACTGCATTTCCATTTATTCTTTCCATTTTTTCCCAGGATGAAAAGAAGGAAAGAACCTCTCATGACAGATTATTCACACATGTTAACATTGCTGGAAATTATTCAGATACCATGGTGATAGCTGAAGTAACAATACCTGTAGTAAAATTAATAAATTCACTGAAAGAACCTGATTTTTCACTCTGTTGCTATCTTTGTGTGTACTATTCTTGGTTATTTCTCAAATGGATGGAAAGCCTATAGAATGTGTTAAGTGCCGAGGGAATTTCCTTTTACCCATAGAACAAGTGCAAAAATTACTGAGAAGTTCCCCTCTCCCCAGGGCTCTAACTCTGGTCTGGGTGGTCCTCCTTCAGGAGTCAAGGTGACTTCTTTCCAATCATTCTAGTCCTAGTGAGGCCACCCTTAAGGCAGCTAATTTAGAGGCAGCATGTCTAAAAACCCAAGTTAACCTACAGAACATGAAAGTGCTTCCATGCTCTGAGGTTCACTATCCCAGCTGTTTCACGGCACCACCAGGTGCATCATCCCTCTTATGCCCTGATTTCCAAGACAGGTTTTCATGCAATCCTTCAATCTGAATAATGAAGACATATGGACTGTAGTACAAGGTGTATCTATTCCAAGTATTGCCAGATTCACAGAAACCACCCACCCTGAAAGTAACATTCAGATGGGGGTTCAACAATTGTGTGTCCTGTTAACAATGCCCCAACCCATCTTCTTGCTTATTAAATCTAATTACTATTGAATTATGTCACATTTCAAAGGCTATGCCATGATTAATTTTGCTAGCAGTTCTTCAGATTTCTCAAATGGAAAAAATTAGTTTTAAATATAAATGCTTACTCGTGGGTCTTGGCAAGTTGTTGCCACGTGTACACATAAAAGCTTGTTAATGACATGGTTTTATGTTAATTGTAATGATAAAAGCACAGAGAAAAAGCAGTCTCTTGGGTGCCACTGCAGTACAAAGAGTGCTTCTCACTTTCTGAGTTTTGTTTTTGCCAGAGGAAAAAGCCCTTGCACACCACAGAGCTCCGAATACTGCCCACTACATCCAGCTGTACATGATCGTCACTGCTCATTTAAGCATTCTGATCATTCATGGCCTGCTAGGCTCTACACTCCCCAGTGCACAGGTGACAGGCATCTGTCTGTGTCACCAGTTTCAAGAGCACAGATCTCTTGGCAGTGGCAGGAGAAGTTCAATAACCAATCCACAACAAAACATTCAGAAATGAAGCGTCAGAGGCATTGACAAATGGCAGTGACACTCTGACAGCTGTCAACAGGGTCACACACCCAAACAAAGCTTTGTTGTGAGCAAGCTACAGAAGTCTGCTGCAGACAGGGGTTCTCCAAAGGAAAGTCAAGCAAAGGAACCACCAACCCTTCTTTGTTCTGAAGAAACATAAATCTTTTAAGGTACTGTGGCTATCAGTGCATTTAAATAGAGATGGATTCAAACTTCCAGATTGAGATGCAGATCTGGATTACAATTCACAACTATACCTTTTTTCCTGCTCAAAAAATGCCTTTTCAGGTTTGTTCAGGAACTTGGGGCTGGCATTATCTCTATTGCACAGGCTTCACAACGCAAGAAAACTCTTGTTGGAAGCACACTGGAAAAGCAACAAATCCTGTGTCAGAGAGATTGCAACAGACCACACATTAATTGCCTTCTGGCAAACAAAACTCACAGGCTCAGAGGTTGTGTTTTCATGGAAACAATCCTAAACTGATGAGGAATGTCTTTACTGAACAGAGACCTTCTGAGGCAGCACTACAGGTGAAATTCAATACAGGCAATGAGGTACTGGTATGCTGATTGTTTCCACTGAGTGTGCAAAGACTTTCCTCTTTCTCCTTGTACATACATGTCATAAACATGAACTTCTCACTCAAGCACTGAATCAGTTGTTGCATAATGATTACTTGTACCATTGAGGCCTAAATGTCATCAGCGCAGACTTCCTTTGGACTGTTGCCAAGGTCTTAATGGAAGCCTACCTAAAGTAGCCACCAAAAAAAACCATCAGATTTATAGAAGGCTGCACTCTGAACACCAACTGAAAGCTGAACCCCAGCTTTCCTAACTGGCTTGACTCTCTATACTTCTGGCTGACTCTTGAATACCAGACCTCAGTTTTTCCAGTCTTCCCATGCATTCTCACACTCCAGAGATTTCTCTGAACTTTTGACCTACTCAGTTTGTATTTGTTTCCAGCACCCTAGTGGTAGATATTCACCTAGTCACAACTGCCCTAAAAGAGAACAAACATGTATTCAAGGAATTATTTTTTGGAACTCCCATCTGCAGCGGGGCAGACAGCAATATATCCCTGCTACGTGAAACTCATAGGTGGAACGCACCCTGTTAAGTATTATGCTGAGTGTGTAGGGGTCTAGGCTAAAAGTAAGTAAGGCAATGTGGGAAATATGGCTCCAGGTCGGGGGAGAAAACAATATCTATCTCCTGGAGTACTGGGAAAGAATCATAGTGCAGTGAGAAGGAAGAGGATGAGAAAGAATTACTCAGGGCAAAAGCAGAGCCCATGAATCATAAAATCAAGAATCATAATTATTAAGGTTGGAAGAGATCACCTAGCCCAACCATCAACCCATCATAACCATGCCCCCACTAAAAAATGTCTCTCAGTGTGACATCTACTCTTTTCTTGAAAAGATCCAAGGATGATATGAGAGGCAGACCTAGACTCAGATCTCTGTGATAGCATTTTTTTGAAGTGCTTCCTATCCCTTGACACAGACCAGACAAAGAGGAGAGGTCTTGCTGATTTAGCTTAAGGCATAATTCAAACAAACAGATTGGATTTATTGTGATTTGAGAAAGCCTGGGACAGAGGAACTCTGTAGAGAAAGAAATGTCTCTGTCCAAAATAAGAGGAATTATCTGTTCACATTTGAAATTAAAAGAACATAGAATATTTATTTAAAGATAAGACTTTTGAAAAGCCAAAAGTTATGAAGGTGGACAACCTGATGTAACAGATACTTGAAGGATTAAATTAAGGATTATATATTCAAATAAACTGTAACATTCAATCTGATAAAATTCCAAGAGGAATTAACAAATTACAGTCTCAAAAAGTACAATTTCTCTTACTGTAGTTCTATTAAAATAGGTGACTGGCTTGAAATCACTTTCAAATACTTAACAATAAGCAAAAGGTCAGGTGGTAAACTGGAATATTTGGCTTTGTGTGATATATCTCAAAAAATATGGTGTATAACAGCACTGAAAATGATCTAGTTATATAGAAACAACACAGTAGTCACATCTATAAATGAGTATTTACATGCCAAAGAAAGCTGAGAGTCAAACAGGACAAAAAATATTAAAATTGTCAATAATATGCACTGAATCTATGCAGACTAAAATTTCCATGCCTAAACTGAAAAGGGATATTATTATTACATTCTTAATCATCCAGAGGAGTGGCAGTTGTTGTGATATGCTAAAGAAAATGAGAGAGTGCAGAAGATTAATAATGGAGGAGATTTATCTCCATACATGTTTAGTAAACATCGCAGTGGAGTATAATAAACAATTTTACACATATTTAAACTACATTTACTCGCAACAACTAGAATCCAGAAGAGGAGAGATAATACTTGATTGTTTCCTGAGCACACTATTAGATTTGGATCAAAATAATACTGACATAGTGACCTTCCTTATTTAAATTCAATTTGTTCTTAGGAGACAACTCAGAAACAGTCACTGAAGTAACACAGTCTAAAAAGGAACAGCTATATAACAATAAGGAATCTTATTAGAAAATTAAAAGAACTAATCCTGATATGAAGACATTTTAAGAGAGTAGAAACAGAGCAGAAGTAAAAGTTCAGAGGAAATATAAATCATCAATTTTTTTAGAATAACAAATTTGCAAAGGTTAGAAGCAGAAAGAACAATCTCAAAAAAGACACAAAAAAGAGCAAGTCACATTCATGTCAAAACCAGCATTTAATCGTGACACACTGAAGCATAGAACATGATAGAACAGCAGCAACCTGCTAATGCAAATGACAACTTTGTCATCAAACACGAGACAGGAGGCTTCTGGCTCACGAACACTGTTGGTTTGATGGATGATGGGGGCATGAAAGTGCACACCTGTAGAGGCATAACTGAATGAACATTTTGTACTGGTGTTTGCTATGGAGGAACTTAGGTTTCTTCACCCATGCTGCTTTGGGGAAATAATATAATAATATGGAGAAGTTGTCTAAAACTGATAAGCCCGTAGCAGAGGCCTTGGAATAGATCAAAAGAAATAGTGAAAAATGCTCAGAAAGCAGATATCCCCAAAGAGTACTAAAGGAATTCCAATATCTAGTTGCTGAGTTATTAATCACTCGCTTAAGTGAGTCTTCTTATTCAAGGAATAGAGGACAGGAAATTTGATGACAATTTCTTGAAAGATTCCCAGGAGTAAAGACCAATAAATCTAACTTCATTCCAGTGAATCTATAGCAGAAATTATAACAGAAAATAGAATTCCCTTCAAATCACATGTAATCCAGTCCTCTGAGGCCTGGGTCAACAAACCTTTGAGGATCTATAGAGATCTAGAGAACATACAGTATATTCTAACATAATAGAAAAAAAATCTGAATAAAAATAAAATTAAACCTTAGTTGCTTACTCAGTGTGGTCTATATCACACAGAACACTGAAAAAATTGCTCTTGAAGACTTGATTGACCAATTGCAACAAGTTGTATATATATGTCTACCTGTGTACTCAAATTGATTATGAAGTGCCAAGCAATGTATATTTAGGAGCTGATAATAGGTACATGTATTACTTTTACTTTATTGAGAAACAAAACCAAGACAACAAAAAAAAGAGAGCCACCAGCTCTATGTCTGCAAGACCACATTCTGATCCTCTTGATTGAGGAGCCATGTCCACTTCTGGTGAAGATAAATTGAAGACTGTAATGAAGTAAAGGGAGAATGGACACAGTGGTGGAATAGTAGAAGGAAACTGTAAAGGAAAAGGATCGCGAGACTATTGAACTAGAGAGTAAGAAGGGACAGAGTTGCATAAATCCAAAGGGAATGATAGGGAAGGGTGTTCCTTCCCTCTTCGTACAAAACAGAGGAACTAGAATTGCGAAGACTTTACAATGTGATGAAAATTTGCATGTTTAAATATTTTTGAATTGCTGTACTTTTGCTGACCTCACCTCAGTGGCATGAACATACAACTTACTCCAAGAAATGATTTTCAAATACATTAAAGTGCGATAGGAGCAATAATTACCATTAGTGAGAATAATGCCCAGAGGACTCATATCTGATGTTTCTTTTATGTTTAAAGCTCTCCCCTAAGATATATTTAGTTTCTCTGCCTTTATGCTAGCATGTGATGCTATTTTATCTTTTGTGCAGTTTTTCTTCACAGCTGCTATCAACTTATTTAGTTTGAAGGTCTTTAATGTCTTACTTCTTTCTTTCCACTTCTGGCCACGAGACTACAAAAACTTGACTCTGAAAATACCTACCCATATCATTTTTAGCCTTTTCTAACCAGGAACTATTTATTTTCTGTTCCAGAACACACATACAAATTTAAAAAGTATAAAAAAAGAGCATTTGATGGATTGTGCTCCTCTGGATGTGGCTTGTTAATTTTTCTTAGAGCTTCTGCTTACACATCTTAAAAACTGCAGAATTCAGAGTAGAGAAAAATGGTTCAATCTGTTACTTTATCTTATATTGTAAATCCAGAATATCAAATACAGTGATATGCTTGCTTGGTTGGGTAGTGTCTCTGCTTCAGAGTTTACTTATGATCACTTTCTGCAGCTTGTAATTCTATGCCATGTTTCATGTCGTCACTTTTTGCTACATTCCCATTTACTCTGCCTTAGCTTGTTCTTTTCCTTCCTCTGATTGATTTTTCCATTTCTCACACATCGTTTATCTCAAGATACTGTGCTGACAACCTGTTCTCAGGTCAGTGCCATTCTTTTTAATATCTAACTGTTTTCCCACTCTTGCTGCCCAGCTAGTTTTCAGTATGTTTCCTCAACTAAATAGAAGTATCTTCATATTACTCTTGGTATACCTGCCATATACCTTTGCACAGCTTCTTCTGTCATCAGTGTTTAATCCTATAGAGCACTCCCCTTAATAACCATAGTTCTAGTTTCACCTTGTCACAGCAGGATATTTCTCCATAACTACTCAAATGTGATTTTATCTGATGAATTTGAGTTCCAATCTTAGTATTTCATAAATAATCATTTGACATAAGACTTCTAAAACATTTAATAAGACGTTGCATTTCATCTTGCTTTTCACATGCCTTTAGCTTCCTACTCTTCAATATTCATTCAAATTCCTGGCTTGTGAAGAGCACTGATCATATTTTAAGCTCTTTTTCTTTGAATTGACCATGACCTAATAAATTTTAAAATGATTTGTAGCTAACTCTCAACCAGTAAAAGAGGCTCTATATTTGCATGAACTGACAACTGTGTGACAATTTCCTACAAAACAAATAGAAAAAAAACATTACAAATATTTTTACCTTAACCACTGGTAGAATTTATGTACAAAATGGTTAAGCAATTTTTAATTTCATAAAAGATTGTAAATTGTTTACAACTTTCTAGAGGTACTCATGTTTTATGAGCAATCCTATTGTGCCAGAACAAGTGCAAAGCCAAATATCATTGGTGTATCTACTACGTAGGTTGCTCTGAAAGTAATGCCTCCTATTTCCATGGAAAATACAACAGATACAAAGAGCACAGTAACGCTACTTGATAGAGCAAATTCTCAGCTACAAAACACTGTTTTTCAGCATAGTCACCACCATTAGCTATGCATTTTTTTCAGTGATGAACAAGAGCCTGCATGCCATGTTCATAAAAATCTGCGCCAGCAGAGGTGATCCACTGTTTCATAGTGTTTCACCACCCACCATCTCACTGTGCCCAAACCCACTGCTTGGTCTCCATAAATATTAAGCATGAGTTGATGAATGTCAATGGGTGTTATTTTATCTGCATGGAGGAATTCATACCTTTGTTTCATACGCACTTCCATGTCAGATCCCATTCTGTCTGACTGCCTCTCTGCTGCCATCTGCCACATGGCAAAAAAATGTGATGGAATATTGGTGAGAAGTTTCAGCTTCTACTGCCATACCACCAACATCCACGTCTGACTTCATGGGCCAATGTAATAAGATAGGAGGGGTTACTTTTGGAGCAGCCCTCGTAATCAGAACATAGCAGTGTTATCTAAAGTCATGGGCCCATACTGATCCATAAATGTATGGAAATTATGCTTTTTAAACTAAATTGTAACTGTACATGGAAATATCCAGAAAGACATTATGAGCAAAGGACGAGAAGCAAGTGTGCCAATTAGGTACAACAAAGCATGTAAGGTTGACTCATAATGTCATAGCAGCAGACAAAGCTAGAGACTAGAGTTAGCCCGTCAGGTGAGTGAGGCATGCTAAGGTCAATCCAAAAGTCAAAAATTTTGCTCATTAATTCTCTGATTTTTAATTAGAAATACTTAAATCTTTAGCCTATACATCAAAATATTTACACGTACATACAATAGCAGAGGGGTTTTGTTGTCGCTTAAAAAAGCTGTATAATGTCAAAATAAATTTCAAAGTAAAATGAATAACTAGGTGCTATATTCAGAATAAAAATTTGGCAATGAGTTGGTTTTTTCTCCACGGGAACCAAAGGCAAAATTCTCACTGAAAGTAAGACTTTAAATGCATGTATATTCGACAAAAGTGAGATCTATTAAAAAAAACTGAGTCAAACATCTAAGCCTGGAAAGGCAGAGGAGCAGAGAAACAGATTTCAAGAATGTAAAAAGATTTGCAAAGAGAAAAATAACAATGCTCACAGAGAAAAGGAAAATAAATAAAAATAAACTGGAAATTAGAGTGAGAAAGTTCAGTTGAGAAAGAAACAGAAAAAAGCTTCCTAAGTTCAAATATTGTGAAACAGCAAGCTAGGGCACCTGGAGAGATTTTCAAGTCTTAAAATTTGAGCATTTCTCAGTCACATGACCTTCTCAGGGTTTGTGACAGAGTCCAAAATAATTGCAGTTTCATACAACCAGTCAGCAGCAGCTCAGTAACCCCCAGATGGCAGCAGCCTGACTCTTTGCTCATTTTAGCTGCTCATTAAAGGCTCACCTATGAAATTGGCAGAAAAAAAAAATTATAAATGCTAAATACTATCATTTGTGAGAATTCATAAAATAATAGAATCATGGAATCATAAAGGTTGGAAAAGACCACTAAGATCATCTAAGTCCAACCATGAACACATCCCCACCATGCCCACTGGCCATATCCTCAGTGCCACACCTCCACATTTCTTGAACACCTCCAGGGACAGTGACTCCACCATTGGCACAGTGACTCCACCTGTGCCAATGCACCACCACTCTTTCTGAGAAGAAGTTTCTCCCAGTATCCAACCAGAGCCTCTACTGGTGCAACTTGAGGCCATTTCCTCTCATCCTGTCACTAGTTAAATGGGAAAAGAGGCTGACACCCACCTCACAACAACCTCCTTTCCAGCAGTTGTAGAGATCAGTGAGGTCTCCCCTGAGCCTCCTCCAGACAGAACAAACCCGGTTCCCTCAGCTAATCCCCATAGGACTTGTGCTCCAGACCCTTCACAGCTTTGTTGCCATTCTCTGGACACACTCCAGGGCCTCAGTGTCTTTCTTGCAGTGAGAAACCCAAAGCTGAACACAGTACTAAAGGTGTGGCCTCACCAGTGCTGAGTACAGGGGTACAGTTACCTCCCTGCTCCTGCTGCCTGCTCTATTTCTGATACAAACCAGGATGCTTCCGGTGTTCTTGGCCACCCAGGCACACTGCTGGCTCATGTTCAGCCAGCTGTTGACTAATACCTCCAGATCATTTTCTGCTGCATAGCTTGCCAGCCACTCTGCCCCAATCCTGTAGCATTGCATGGGTTTGTGACCAAAGTGCAGGACCCAGCACTTTGTCTTGAAGCTCATACAATTGGTCTCAGCCCATTGATCCAGCCTGTCTAGATCCCACTTCTTGTACTTTTGGCTAAAACCAAATGTAGTAATTAAACTGTTCTAAGTGACCCTAGTTAGAGGCAAAACAATCAGTCCTGATATCTTTTCCAGACTTATATTCTCTAATGATCCTATTGGCCTAGGTAAAGGAAGAAAGGGAAATATATTTTGCACCATCTGCACTAGCAAATGCACTACAGGACATAATTGCATTTTAGTGTTTTTATGTACATAGATATTTTTAAATCTGTTCCTTTCAAAATAGTTTAAACTAAACAGGAATGAGGGACTCCTATTCCACTTTACGGAGAGCATCTACGCATGCTAGTATTCCAGAACTGTTCTTCCAAAATAACTGCATGTATACAGAAGCCCTTACGTTAAAAAAAAAAAGCATTATGAAAACTCCAAAAAAAAAAAAAAAAAAAAAACCTAGATGAAGAAGACTTGATAAGTGGCTTTGTCTGTTCTTTACAGAAAACAGAATACAGATGCTTCTGTTTTATTGTTCCTGCTGAATCTCTTCTCTCCATCCCACAATGTTTTTTCAACTGAGAAGCAATCATTAATCAAATGTGAGGACGTGATATCAAGCTAGAATTCAGGCATCCAGTAATTAAAAAAACCCATTTAGAGACAGGGTAGAGAGAGAGCTTCATCTCAGTCTAACACTTTTGTTATGAAGAGGTTGTCTAACACTTCCAAGAGGAATAAAGAGTAGGAGAAGTGAAAGATCTAGAGCAGATGGACAGTGAGATGAAGTGCAGAAGGAATTGCCATGGGACCTGTTAGATGGTCATGAGAAAGAGAAGATGGCATTGTAAGAAATATAATCATAATTATCAATAGTAGTCTTCTGTTCCTTTTATATAGGAGCAAAAACTACCTACCAAAGCTAGGATAGCATCTGCACTGGTTAACCTTTCACAGCATTTTATATCCGCCAAGAACAAAACTCTTCTACAATTTTGGGATAAATAACAAATCCTTCAGAATCTGATGTTCCTTTATTAGTAGTATAAAATTATTTTGTTCCAAGTTTTCAGGAGTTTGATTTTTTGCTACAACATTCACAGATTGATCTGGAGAGTAGCTGTGGCCATTTGCTATCTCTGCTCTCAGAAAATTCTCCTAATTTTGGCACCTCCTAACTTCAAAACTCTTGCCTTGATTCCTTCAATATTGAGTTCTCCTGCATTCCCTTACCTGGTGGTTTCCTAGTGTGAAACAAATATTGCTGAAATCTCCTCCTGCACTTTACACACTATGTCCTTAAATACAGATTGTCATGCAATTCCTCCACTAGGATTCTCTGTTGAATTTGATGTCTCCCTGTAACCCTCAATTAGCAATTTTACAATGAAGATTGAGTTTTAAAGTGAGTCATCACAGAAATATCTATTCTGGCAATTCCCTATGGGCCTTAAGGCTGGATTTAATTTCATTCTTAAAGCAAGGTTTAGTTCCCTTAAATCATTAATATTAGATCATGACTGCCAAATCCATTCCATTTCTCCAAAGAGAAAGAAATTGCACACTCCGAATAAGTTTTCAAGCAACAGTTTGAAGTTTTTGAGCCATTTTAAGAATGTTATTATAAGTTAATTTCACATTCAAACATTGACACAGGGAAATCTGAAAGGGCTACAAAGCTTTAAAATTATTTAAGGCACATTTTTTCTTTGGGAATGTTGGTCCTTCATCCCATGAGAAAGGAATAGTGGGTGATAACTGAAGCCCAGGACTGGAGTCTGATTGAAAATGAAGGAAGAAGAGGTCTTAGAAAAAGACTTCAGATTCTCCTGGTAAGCTCCAGTTGTAGCCAAAAGCAGATGATACGGTGTTTTTTTTGTCTACCATTCTCCCTGATAGCAATATTCCATTTTTTTCCCTTTTCATTGATGTCTAAACAACAGGAAATCTGTCTTCAGTCATTTTCAAATCAAACATTCACCTTCAGTGCGCCAGTGGCATTTCTGCTCTGGTCATGGCTTATGTACAGCGTAATGACATTCTGTAAATCAGACTCTACTCAAGTGACAGATTCATGCTCTGATAATCATAGTATCTTTTGAGTTGGAAGGGACCCTTAAAAGTCACCTAGTCTAACTACATGCAATGAACAGGGACACCTACAGTTGGATCAGGTTACTCAAAGCCCCATCCAGCCTGACCTTGCAAATCTCCAGGCACTGGGCATCCACTACTCTGGGCAACCTGTTCCAGTGCCTCACCACCTTCATCATTAAAAACTTCTTCCTTACGTCCAATCTAAATCTCCTCTGTTCTAGTTTGAAACAATTTCCCCTTGTCCTATTACAACAGACCCTACTAAAGAGTCTGTCTCCTTTCTTACAGCTCCCATTTAGATACTGTAAGGCTGCTCTCAAGTCTCCCTGGAGCCTTCTCTTCTCCAGGCTGAACAGCCTCAGATCTCTCAGCCTGCCCTCACAGAGAAGGTGTTCCATCCCTTGGATTATTTCTGTGGCCCTCCTCTGGACACTCTCCAACCAGTCCACATCTCTTCTGTACTGAGGACTCCACATCTGCACACAGTCCTCCAGGTGAGATCTCACCAGCGCAGAGCAGAGGGGCAGGATCACCTCTCTCACCCTGCTGGCCACGCTTCTTTTGATGCAGCTCAGATACAGCTGGTTTTCTGGGCTGCGAGGGCACATTGCTGGCTCATGTCCAGCTTGCCATCCACTAGCACCCCCAACTCCTTTTTGGCAGAGTTGCACCTAATCATTACACCCCTCGGCTTGTACTGATAGCCGGGGTTGCCACAACGCATGCGCAAGACCTTGCACTAGGATCTATTGAACCTCATGAGGTTCACCTGGGCCCAGTGCTCAAAGCTATCTAGATCTCTCTGGGTGGCATCCCATTCCTCAGGTGTGTCGGTCGCACCACACCGCTTGGTGTCATCTGCAAGCTTGCTGACAGTGCACTTAATCCCACTGTTGATGTCATTGGTGAAGATGTTAAAGAGCACTGTTTCCAGTACTGACCCCTGAGGGACACCACTTGTCACCAATCTCCATCTGGACACTGAGCTATTGACCACCACTGTCTGGGTATGATCTTGCAACCCATTCCTCATCCATCAAATAGTCCACCCATCAAATCTATATCTTTCAAATTTGGAGAGGAAATTTTATAGGGGACCAAAGGCCTTACTGAAGTCCAAACAGATGACATCAGTGGCATCTCTTGTTCACTGATACCGTTACACCTTCATAAAAAGTGACAAGGTTGGTCAGGCAGGACCTGCCTTTGGTGAACCCATGCTGGTTATCCCATATCACCACCATCTCTTCCAGGGATTTCAGGTCAGAGATTGAAAACAGAGTATAATAACAGATAGTTAACTCACCTGATTATCTTAGAAGTGCCAAATAAGATAGGAATCCATCCATCTGCTCATGTAGATAGAGAGTTCTATATCCAAGGCTGTTGGCAGACCACATTTTGCAAACATTACCTCCACTTACGTTGTATTTGTGTCTGGTATTCTTGTTGTAATTATCCCTCTGGCTGCACTTTAAAATACTTAATTCAATTATGTATTGACAGATGAAGATATCAGGGGTTGTATAAATGCATGCAGCAAAAGAAGTGTGTTAGAAGACCTTTACATCTTTGGATATGGTTTTGGCAGATGTCCTAATTGCAAACACAATTTCTTTAATGCTCAAATGATCTCTCAGTGTTGTTTGCTCTCACTACATTGACTGTAATTTATAAGATGTAAAGCTACAGATCCAGTTTTTGCTTGTTACTGGGAGTACTGTTGCTCTATTAATACCTATTAAGTCTCTGAAATATATTAAAATTCACTTTCAACACATTTGTCATGGAATGTTTCAGGCTAATGAATATTAAATAAAGGAGCTAACAAGCAGGAAGCAAATGATACTGTCTGGAATCAGAAAAAAAAAAAAATCTAAATGTGTTTAAAAGACATAATTACATTTGCACCTGAGGAACCGGCTAATAAGCTAGAAGATATCTGTAGAAAGTCAACACTTAGAAGGACATTGTTGTTAGTATAAGCAAGAAGCATTAGCAGGAAAACAAAATCCAGACCAATTGGAAGGTTAACATGCATTTCTCTAACTTGCACTTCTAGAAAGCATACATAAAAGTTCATGCTTCACCAAGTGCCCATAAAACTGAGTTACATCCCTAAATTCAGTGAGTAAAGACCCTGCATTTTAATATGTATAAATGTCAGCAGGGTTTTGAGTCCACCTGATAGTTCTTTGGAACACCTGTGTCTCTCTGGCTAACAGAACAGAAGAAGCATCTTTGAAACTGTAACATAACTACTGTACATTAGAAGTGACCAAATAAACAATATTCCAAACACTTAGAAAGAATGCAAAGATTTTTACTGTAAAACTGAGAAATAACCAATCTGAAATTAATGGTAGGAAGAACTTGAGAGGGCAAAGTACAGCTAAATGAGGAAGCAGCAGTGTGTGTGCAAGGAACGCAGTATAGTGCAGTAGTAACTGTGAATTGCCAAAAAGAGAGATTGAAATTGGAGATCAGTTTTGCTTGCCTGTTTCATGCGTCATGCACTGAACAATAAGGATGAAATGATACCTGACATGAATTTTCTAACTTCTGGTTCCACGTATCAGTAACTTATAATTCATCAAGAAAAAGAACCAGTGAATGCAGCATACCAATGGTTTTCCAAGTAGCTCAGGTAGAAGACAGCAGACCTGCACCCTATACATTGCAGCACCACATAGAGCACTTTTCTACAGTATCACCAGAGATGAATGCTTCCAAATGCCCCCAGTGATATCTCTAGATTTCTAGCAGTTACACACATACATACACCAAAAAGAAATCAGAGAGAGAAAAAAAAGGAAATCAACCAAAAAAAACCCACAATAACAAAAAAAAACCTCGATGATTAAGTCAAGAAAGAAAGACAAAAGGTCTTGTTACTATGCTGATGTTGTTGTCTTCAATACAGAGATGTGGCTTACCTTGCCATACTACTTCTGTCTGATAACATTGACTAGGAGAAAGAATAACATTCTTATTTTAGTCATTGCTTTAGCAGACCGTGGGAAATTTTTCTCTCAGTCCTCTGAAACGGTAACAATTCTATGTCCCTTTGCTTGTTGATTCTTTTCAGTTTCATACAAATAAATTACCAGCAATAAAAAAAAAAGGCAGTATTTGCTGCAGTGATGATTACAGAAATTCAGTCCAAAATTCAATGTGTGTTTTTTTTTCAAATACAAATTGTGTTGAAACATGTTTTATGATACCCTTCAATATATGTATCTTTTACGTTTATGTGAATGCAAAGCACTGGGTTTTTCTCTTTCAAGTAGCAAGCAGTGAGCATCTGTAGTGCGCATTCTTAATAAACAGGAATGAGAACAGACAGAATAAACACCTTCTAAAATGATGGGTAAGCCCTCTTCATTAAACAGAAGATTCAGCTTGTTGTCAAGGATGTTTGGCTGAAGAGCTAAGAATACCCACTAGATCTTTCTGTAATATATAAAAGAACAGTGCAGCTACAGAGAAATACACAAATTCAAAGAACAAACCTTGGAAAGCAGCCTAAGGAAATGCATCTCTCCTCTACATATAAGTATGCTGTCTCTTCATAAGCTGACAAAAACAAGGCAGGAATACATGAAACAATAGAAACAGAAGTTGAATAATCACAAAAACAAAAGCAAGATTAAAAATTGATTTAAAATTAGAATTACAGCTCAGATACCACAACAGCTGAGCAGAGCTTGGGTTTATATTGACATTATCTTTATTCATTATTAGTAACTCAAGGGAAAAAAAAACTTCCAAAATGCTTTTATAGCAGCAGTTTCAACAAAGCAAGCCTCCTCTGAGCACTTGCTAGGTTAGTGTCACTGTGCTGGGTGTTTGCTTACCACTCTGCAGAAATATTACATATTTTTCTACATTATGTTTGTAAGAAGAAACTGCTAGTATCCTTCTGTAAGAATCCCTTGATCCCCAGATTTTAGAGCAATGATGTATTTCCATTCAGTGTGTGTGAGGAGGAGACTAATACATTCCCATTCTTGGTAAGAATTAGGCTTCTCTCCTTGATATTTACTGAGGATGGGAGCTCTCATGCCCTACAAAAGAAATTCTACAAAGGTAGCCTGATGAAATATTCAAACTCATAAAATCATAGAATGGCTTGGGTTGGAAGAGACCTCAAAGATATCTAGTTCCAAAGACCCTGCCATGGGCAGGGTTGCCATCCACTAGATCTTGCTGCTGCTCAGGGACCCATCCAACCTGGCCTTGAACACCTCCAGGGCTGGGGTATCCACAACCTCCCTGGGCAGCCTGTTCCAGCACCTCACCACCCTTCGAGTAAAGAATTTCTGCCTAACGTATAACTTAAATCTCACCTCTTTTAGCTTAAATCCATTCCCCCTTGTCCTATCACTATCAGCCCGTGTAAAAATTTGTCTCCCTTCTGATTATAAGCTCCCTGCAAGAACTAGAAAGCTGCAATGAGGTCTCCCCTGAGCTTTCTCTTCTCCAAGCTAAACAATCCCAGCTCCCTCAATCTTTCTTCGTAAGAGAGGTGCTCCAGCCCTCTGATCATCTTCATGGCCCTTTCTCTGGACCTGATCATGCAGCTCTGCATCCCTCCTGTGCTGGAGGCCCCCTGACTTGGACACATTATTCCAGATGGGGCTTCACAAGGACACAGTAGAGGACAGTCCTCTCCCTCACATTGCTGCATATCACTCTTTAGATACAGCCCAGGATACAGTTGACCTTCCACAGCTGCAAGAGCTTCACTGCTGGCTCATGTCCAGCCTTTCATCACCAGGACCCCCAGGACCTTCTCCACGGGGCTGTTCTCAGTGAGTTCTTCTCCCAGTTTGTACTAATCTCTGGGACTGTCCCAGTTCAAGTGCAACACCCTGCACTCAGTCTTACTTAATCTCCCCTGATTTCCACCAGCAAATCTCTCATCAGTCAATTCTTACTGAGAGCAGGACAAGGAGAAATATGTTCACTGTTGATTTTCCTGCACAGGAACATAGTACCATTGTCCATTACTACTTCATATCAGTAACATCTATTTCCATCCATCCTATAATTATTTTTCAATACAAAATATCACTCAGTGCATCATCAATTAATGATGAACTCTCAGGAAATGCTCTTTCTGAAGAAAGTGGGCAGGTCACTCAAGGCAAAGTTCTAACTGACTGCCAGGCTTCCATATTCAGGCTGAAAGGATATTCAAACTGTATGTAAAGGAGCACAGGGGATGTCTGTCCCAGATCAAGGAAGATGACAGAAAGGTCAACATTAATTTAGACTAAGTGAAGATAACTTTAAAAATAGCTGTCTGTAGTTACAGAGTGCTACACCTCCCTCATTTATTTCATGCCTACTGTCTGCAATACAAACCTAATTGAAGAAATTATTCATTCAGCACAGCATAATTTAAGACTAAGAAATTGCATTGTAGAGCTTTACAAAAATCTCTGTGGTTTATTGCACTGCTGGCTCCTATAGGCCTTCAAAAGAGGACCGCTCATACGAACACTGCTAAGAAGTGAAAAGTTGGTCATTCCTTATTCTGCTTGGCACACTGTTCCCTCTAGTTTATTTTTACTTGCTGCATTTGGACCACAAATGAATCACAACAGATACTAGATACATAACCCTCCAGGCAGATGCTGTGTCATCGGCTCTGGGCCAGAGCACTAGACCCACTACATCAAACTGACATGAGTGTGCCAACATTCATCATCCTGTATAATTCCGTTGTATCATGATGTGTCTAAGAAGTAAAGAATGAATCATTATGATCAATTTAAAGAAATGTAAACCTTCAATTCCAATACTGTTTATTAAAATATTATTTTAAAAATCTTTCTAAATGAGGCAAATGACTATTGTTTCAGTGAATTTATAATGATAGGGATGAATTTGTTGAACAAATATGTGTTACGCTGCTGAAGAAATTCAGTTAGGAAGATATCCTGTGGGACAACTCCATCCCTCTGTTGCCTGAGGACCAGGTAGAAAAGATAAGAAATGTAAGTAAGTAGGCTTACAGAGTAGATTATCTGACTTACTGCCCTCCAATAATGCATCTTCATAATCACCATGAACTTTTCAGTGGCCAGAAGTTGAATTGTTTCTTAGAGAGTTCCACTGTGAAGGAGCCTAGATGCCCATGGACAGCTGCAAGACAGCAGTGGAAGGATGTGTTCTGCTCAGTTCACAAAGGCAGTGCTCTCTTCCCATCTGTCAACACTGCAGCATAGGCTGCACCAGATACACAGGCAGCAAGTCCTCAGTATTCAGATCACTTCTTTGGCAAAGAGGATCATTTTCTTTCCTGCACAATAGATCTCCTGTTTTTAGCTTTTCCATTTTTATTCTACCATGGCAGTTTGCTGCTCTGAAATAAAACTAGCTCCCCACTTGTTCGGCCACATGGTCACAGTTAGAAACGGCAATGCACATTTTGGCAAGCTCTAAAAGCATTGCCTCTTTTCAAACAAACATTGCTGATCACGCATCAGCCAGACCCTACTGACCACACTTTTGTAACATGGAATATTGCTAGCATGTTAAAGACCTTCTGAGTCTGTTAAGAGCGGCACACAGGCCACATGGGCAAACATCACTGCATTTCAAAAAGTTCTTAAAGCTGTAATCCTATAATTGTGCAATACTGTAGTAGCATTGCTAATTACAGGCCACAAGCTTCATATTGAATTTTCAAGGCTTGTCAAGCGTGCTCTGTCTGAACATGTCTTGATCTGCTTACAGCTGTTTTTCTTGGTGTACCCATGACTTCTTTAATTGACCAGGTGTGTGTCACTCGTTTGATCAAAAATTCATTGATTAATGAAGAAACAGCAAAGGTATAAAAGACTGTTAGTGGTGGATCCTAGAATGGAGGAAGGAGCCATCAATATGAACATCATACTCCTCCTGGCACAGCGCTCAGATGTTGACAATTCATGGTAACATCCGCATGTTAAACCACTGACCTTAGGAAACACAGGAGCAGTGAAAGGGTGGCAGAACTCTCTCAAAATGAGAAGATAAGAAATGTTTGCACAGCAATTTTAACTGAATTCTTGTTCTTTCTCTTTCTGTAACAGATTGAGATTAACAATGATTCTTGAGTTAGACTGCTAAGATTTCAGCTATACAAATAAAAAAATCATGGAGCTCTTTCTCTCTCTACATATATACATATCTCTATACAAACATATAAAAATCTGCTGCCTCTTTCCATAAACAAGATCTTGAGTGTAGCAAGACTACCAAATTCATTGCTGAGACAAACTCCCTATCTCAACGGTTTATGGGCGTTCAGCCCAGTTCCGTGACGAATGGGACAGGGGACCCACGGGCCCACGCCCCGGGAAAAGGGGAAAAGGGTAAGGAGATGGCCCTGAGAGCAAAGAACAGCGGCAACAATCTGAGGAGAAACAAACTAATTTACTAAATAAGATATCGGAATGCAAAACAACACACTGTAATACAATATAATTACAATTTAAGCTGATAAATCCAATATAGAGAGAGAGAATGTCCCAAAATCAAGGTAGGCCTTACTCCACTACCGACGATAAGACTGCTGGAGAGCGAGATGCTGCCAAGACGAGACACGGGTGGAAAAAGGGCGAGGTCTGGTGATCTGCAAGTTTTTATCTTTTCCCTCTGGCCGGAAATGGTAACAGAGGAGCAAAGTACCTTGGGGACTGTAGTAGTCCTCTTCTGAGAACCAGGTACATTCACTACATGATGTTATGATGTGGAATACCAATGACCGAAAATCATAAAACCATGACACCCTACACCATCTATATTGGTGTATATCATACCAATGGAGGTGAAGGCAGACAAAAGATAGTACTGCAGCTCTGATACATCGAAGTTCTCAGGAAAACTGAGTAAGTCCAGTTACAGAATAAGTCAAGGAACATGCCCTAGTTGATGAAATTAAAAACATACTGGAGCTGTTTTGAAAGTAGGGAAAGAAAAGTTATGGCGAAACGTGGCAGTTTTGTTTAATTAAGGAATCAAAATTCTAATAGATGCAAGTTTTTAGTTTCTTAGGGAATGTGAGGACTCAGATGTCAAATATTTTTAAATGAGTAGTTTCTTGTTGTGAACCTCACCATCTCCTGTTGAGGACAGCTGAACAGAGACGATTCACGTAATTAAGCTTCCTTCAAAGTCAAGAAACAAAATGACTCAGAAGACCTTTCTTTTCCAATTGCTGTTGTCTATGCAGGCAAATTGAATAACGTAACTTTCAGATCTTCTTCAGATGAAGATTTTAAAAGCAAATACATGGCTACTTCATACAGTCAAAATGAAAATCCTCAAGTGGTTTCCTCCTTTCATCTCTCCTGAGATTCCTAATTGCCAGTTCTTCCCAAAAGCAGGCTAGAATTTCCCACAAATTGCAGACATGCAAAAAGCGTGTATATTATTGAGTTTGAGAAAGTCAATACTAAGAGCTTTCTTGGTTTTAACAATGAGTACTGTTAGCCTTTCTTCTTTAATTAACATAATTCCATAAGTCCATGAGCAAGTTGCCAAATTTCTTGGTATGAAATACCAATAACTAGGCAGTACTTCTGTCAGTTACAATGACTGTAAGAAATAGAATCTTTTAAATAGGTTATGTTGTGACTGTAACCAGGAATTCCCATTTGGAATAAAACTCATTATTTTATCTACTGTCAACATTTGATTATTCAGGAATATGTCAGAGGACTGAGAAATGATTCAGATAGAGCAAAACATACGTAAATCAGGCTGCACTGCATTCTGAGTGTGCATTCTCCTGAGAAAGAATTTGTAATTAGATGACAATGGAAAGTGAGCAAGAGTATGAACAATAGAAGGCAGAACACTACATAATCTCAGGTACTTCACTGCAGCCAAGAAAATGGAAGGAAATCCCTCTGTAAGCCACAGTTTAGATTAACTCACAAAAAATCAAAAGTTAGCTGTTTATAGTTAGTACAGTGCCTTCAACACTGTTAGCAGCAACCATCATTGAAAATTTTTCAGTTAGTTAAATAACTACAGCTACACCTGTTTTTCTCATTTTTGCACAGGTCACATTAAAGATTACAAGCGTACAAGAAAGTAAAATAAAAAGATACACACCTTGAAGGATACAAGTTATGCATTGGATTGGAACTCTGAAGCTGTAGCTCACATTCTCAAGTTTATCTGCTGATATTGGGAAACTTGTATTTGTTTTCTGTCTTTCCCTAAATATGTTGTATCTCTATTTTCTATATAGAATTTAGCCATACAGAAATTATTCATGGCAGAACTGACTCTTGTTACTTTGCAATCAACATAAAATACAATGTACTCTGATTATCAGCAGAAGATATCTATTTATTAATGCCATTAATTAATAGCTAAGGCAAATAATTTTCTTTGGCAGTTAATGTCCCTACTCTTTTGTTTTCAAACTAAAAACAAAAGTTCCAGTATTAGAGATACATGGGTTAGAATTTAGTGACGTGCATCCCAGATATACTATTTTAAGGGCCCAGAAGAGTGATCTAGATAAATAAAAATTTTATGAACTGCTTGCAGTTCTTTCCAGGTAGCATTATATCACAAATACAATTTACTAAGAGAATCTCATTTGCAATGTATATATAGTTTAAATCTAATGATGCACACAGATATGTCATTTTTACAAAATTATGCCCGAACAGTATTTGCAAATTCTTATTTATAAGAAAATGTTATAATAGGTATTTTTTTTTGTAATAGAAATCCACCGACTAGCCAAAATAGGCAGTATTCTCTGTACTTACCCTCACTAAATTACTTTTATAGTTCTATGTGAATACTCATTTTTAAGAAATCTACATTTCTAGTTTAGAAACAATCAAATGACACATTTCAACACTGCTCAGAGCAATAGAATATCCACATGTGCACATTTAGCAGCGTGGACCCTTGATAGCATTGGTAGCATGCTTCAAAACATGCACAGTGATACACAGGCTCAACTGAAATACATTATACCAACTGTCTACCATTTTGATAAAACCATTTTCCTTATCATTACACCAATTTGTCCAAACTGTTGGTTTTAGAATCAGTAACAGCACAAGGTCAAAGAGTTATTTGCTGTAGGTTTATGAGAAGCTGGGAGAAAGCATTCTTGTCTCAAAGATTGTTCATTGACACCCATCTGAGACCATGATCAATCCGACAGAGGAAATCATGTAGTTGAGTGACCAGAAAGAACTGACTCTCGGCTGATGTTTGCAGGTCAGGCTGAATTCTAGAGTTGTTTTGGAGAAAACGACCACCATGCAGTCAGTATGCATGCCCAACAGCCTGCCAGGTGGCAGGCATGTGATTGCTGCATGATCAGTTGCCAGTCACCCAATGTGGGGAGTATCTGCTGTTGCCCCAAGATACCAGAGGTGAACAAGAGCAGAACAAAGAGGATAAAAACCTGAAGATTTCAGACTGAGGTGCCCCCTCCACCAAACTTGTAGCCTTGCAGGTCTACAAGACGTTGCTGACTGACCTGCAGCCCCCTACAGACCAGCAGGGTACCGTTATAACCACAGTGGTGACACACTTGCTAGAATTTCTCTCTTTACCATTTCTAATCTCCCCACCTTCCCAGCATTCCTTAACTGCTTAGAATTTGTAATAAACTGATCAGACAACATTTGACCCTGCTTGTGTCTTAATCTCACTCTGAGTATATATATATTGAACCATCTACAATAATTGGAATGAGACAAGGTTAGATAATCCAAAGAGTACTGTAATGTTGAAAAAAAAAATCAGCTCCTTTCTATGGTAGCCAGCATGTCAATTCAGTTGCAACCAGGGGGAAAAAATACACCCCAGTGAACTCCACTGAAGGACTAAAGAAGACCACTGATTCCCTGCTTTGATTTGTCTTGGCAGATCCACCTGTATATGTCATTATGACACCAATCCACATCCAGTCCTATAGTTACTTGGAAGAAGCTTCATTTCTGCTGACCACTATCCATCTTTAACAGTCAAAAATGAACACAAATTTGCTTCAAAGTTAACAGCACTCCAAATATATTAAGAGAAACAAAATAGGAGTCATTCTATTTCTAAAGAAAAATTATTCCATAAAGTATGAATTAATGCTTCATTATCACACATATCCAGACAAAAATTAAACAATGCTAATTCAAAACATGCTTGGAATAAGATCCAGAGTATTTCTAGTGCATTCATTTCATTCTGACAATTTAAAATTATCAGACATTTCTGCAAAAAAAAATATTAAAAATAGGTTACATTTTTAAGCATAGACCTGTTTCACACTATTTTAAATGGAAAATGATTATGAGAATTCATCTGCAATTAGAGTAGGACTAGCATATCAAGGATTAATTTAAATGAAATGTTTTTTAATAAAAGCTCGGTGAAATCAGTTCTAATGACAGTCATATATCATTAGATTTAACCATATTGCATTTCTTTCCTCCATTCTAGGAAAGCAAAACTAACACTCTGAACATGAATAGGAATTGATTTTTAATGGTAACATTGCTAGAAGTGCATCATCTACAGCAAATAAAATTATTTTGAAAACAGTAACTGGTGGTATCTTATACGTCTTGGTCAGGCAATACATCCATGAACTTTCTAATATCAAAACATGAAATAATTTGCCTTAGCTTTCTAAAGATACATATAAAAACAGGGGAAGTTATACCACGGCCATCTTCAGGTTTTCCAGGTAGAAAATGACTATTTTTGAAGAGTAACGACATTCATTTTCATTTTGGCCTAGTTACAACATATACAATCTTTAATTTTTGTCATTCAAATAGATGACATATAGATGTTACTGGCTAAAAATACACTTAAAATAATATAATTTAAAGTTGGGGTCTGTATTCTGTAAGATGTGGTGGTAAAGTGGTAGGCATGGCACACTGTCACCATCAATCACTGACTAGTGTTAGGTGGCACTCTATTTCAGGCAGGCATAAAGAGATACACTCATAAAAAGATCAGTATTAGGTGTGGCAGTAGCTACAGGGAAAAAAGAAAGTAGTAGATAATTAAAAGATATGCAGTGGTGGTAAATACTAAAATGAGAATATTTGACTGAAGACAAAACTGTTTTTTCTCCTTTACATTAACCATTCCACAAGGAATGCATATGCTATTTTCCTTCTTCAGAACACTTTTATCTATATCTTCACCATAGAGTATATCATGACCAACTTTGCCTTTTTAATTTGATTTCTAAAGCAGCCATTAAAAGACCTTTGCTATCCCAACTATACTATTATGTAGGTGGAAAGATAGCACCTGACGACTTTCTGCACATCATGTATATGAAAAGAGGGTCATTTTTGTCAGCTTCACAATCTGGGATGTTGAAGTCATGCATTATAGGTGGAATAGTGCTCTTGAATTGATAGGAAATTAATGCTAGTTAGCAATTTATAGTTACAAAAAAAAAACCACTGGGATAGGGAGGACAGGGGACAATGATTTTGCCAGCCTGTAAGAGTACAGAACATACCTCTGTATTGAATTACTTACAAATTATTATATGATGACTATAATGTTAATCATTTTCAACAGACTTAGCAGAACTAAGTCACCAAGTGTCTTCCGGTTATCTTCAACAGTTATGATTGCCACAGTATCAACTGCAGAGAAAAGCATTTCTACTTTATAGTATTCTTTACTTAACTGTAGACAAAAAAATAGCTTCTCTGCTACTGCAGTGAGATATTTTTATCTCATTTAATGCATAGTGAATAAATGTTGAAATTCTCAAAGTGCTTTTAAGTACTATAGTTTTGACTAGCAGCAAAGCACGTATTTAATTTAGTCTGTTAATAATTGAATGCATATATAAAATGCGTGCATGACATTTTATATACACAGTTCTATACAACATATGCCTGAAGACTGACATATAATAAACACATTTTGAAACAGCAGTAAAAACAACATTTTTTAAAATAACAGTCCTTTCATGTGCTACACCAGCTGCAAATGACTATTAACATGTCATACTGGCATTAGAATTTGCAACTATCCAACAGTAAGCAGAAAAAAAATCTAAATATTAAAATCACATTGATGATGTTTAATCTGTTTTTAATTCTCATGCAGGGAGCCTACATATATTTTCTGTCTGGTGATATTAGAAAGCTTTCTTTCTTTCCATAGAAGACATAAATGGACATGAATAAGGTTACAGGCTTTGAACTAGTGTTCCAGAAAACCTAACTATGCAGCAACTATTTTAAAAAGTATATAAAAATAGAAGATATGTACTGTTGGAAGTTGTGCTTTTCCTCCTAATGTATAAACCTGGAAGTATCTTTCCCAATGTTCCTTTAAAGTGCTTATGCTGTAAACAAAGCTAAAGTTACAAGTATCATCCTAAAAATCATGAGGTTTCTTGAAGTCATTCAACACTGGAATCTCTTCTGGTTGGTGTTTAACGAGGAAACTTTTCCTCTTCAGTAATCAGACAGCATTAGATGAAATACAGGCAGTTTGTCTTCACTGGAAACAGTTCTGAACCCTTTGATCAGAATTGTGAATTCTCTTTTTTTGCTGGATAGCTCTTTGTTGGATAGTAAAAATACCTGAGGGAAAAAATATTGGTAGTTAGTATGTGTGGGAACTAAGAATTCCCTGCTATTCACATTCACCTGGTCTGGGATCAACATTTGCCCTATCAGCAGAAAGCTATCATGCTGTGACTATAATGTGGAAACCAAGAAACCTCAGAAGTCTATCCAGATGACTGCTTTTTTCAGAGTTTAGGATAGAGTTTGGTGCAGAAATCTCTGGACAAAATTATATCACATACTATACACAGGGAATTGGTTTGCCTAATGATCCTCTGACTTGAAATTTATGGATTTGTCTGCACTGCACACAAATAGAATTAAAGTAGCATGGTGCAAAGGTCTCCCACAGCTAATCAATGAGGCCTGAGTGCAACATACTGCATTTGCAAGCCAGCATTAACTTATGCTGCTGATGTAACGTCTCTAGAGACTTCAGCACAATGGACAACTCATTGAAAGAAAGCCTTTAACATCATTTCCATCTCCTTTTCCAATTCCTCTTTAGAATGCTACCTAGAAAATTAGTGCAGAAGGTGATGAAGCTGTATTGCATAGACTCTGATATTTATAATAATAAACAGCTTTTAACAGATATGGGTAACTATCCTCCTGTGCAGATGACACCAGTTGATGATGACATAGAATCATACAGTCACCAAGGTTGGAGTACATGATGACATTCTCACTTTTCAGACGATATAAGAAAGGATATTGTGCACTTCAGTGCTCTAGCTGTCATAGGCTCCTTTTTCATCTTAACATTTGAGCTTGCCTCTCTTTCTACATGTTTCTTTTCTAGGCCTATGATTTCTACCATCTGTCCTTGCTGCAAACCATTCTCTTCACCTAGACAGTCCCAGCCACAGATTCTTCCTTCCACATAGCAGGATCTCTTCCAGGATTCCTACGTTTTGTCTCCTGCTGTTCTTGACTCTGTATTGGATTTATCTACTGCTCATTTTCTAGTTTTCATCCTATCAGTTTCTACTTATTATTTCTTTGCTCAGATATTACCTTACAATGATCAGATCGATCTTCTGTTCTGATATTTAGACTCAATCTTATAGCATTTCTGTGATCAGTCAAAACTTCTGTTCAGTATGTACATACTGTGATTTTTTCTCAAAATTATACTTGGTTACACTGGCACAAATGTCTAAGAGAATGACGAAATTCTGACAAAAGGGGTACTTTCGTGGACAAACTTGAAATCTTTGTTCTAATTTACAGCTTAATAAATAAAATGATGCTGGATTTTTTTTTTTATCATGAGCAAGAAGTGAGGGGTAAAGCTTCACATTTTAATGCCTTCATCCGGTGCTTTAAAGCTAAAATCTTTCAGTTCCTTCAGTAGCACAGATATCAATAGCTATAAAACTCCATGGAAACGTGAAAAACTCAGGAGATCATGGTGTTTTTACAGACAGAAAATTCCAGAAAAACAAACAGCTTTTTACATAATTTTCAGATAATTAGTCTGAAGTAAAAGGTTTGAAAATGAATTTCAAAACTTGAGCTGACACTTTGATGAGGTCTAAGAATTATCTTGAGGATTACCATGACCTGACTCCCACTTATCTGTAAATGGAACTTCTACTAGCAAAAAGGCAGTCTTTAAGGGCAAGTGACACGACTACAGTGTTTAGTGGAACACTGTGACAGTTACTAACCCTACTGACATCCCAGAAGGAACTTTGGTTGTATCCTACACTGCTATATCAAAACAACAATTTGTGTAACAGTCTTCCCCTACCACTCCTCAAAGATATCTGGACACCATTAAAAAGGTTTTATCTTTGTGTGAATGTGATTTTTAAACTCTGAGGCCAATCAAGTCTTCTGTTTGTCAGAAAACTTTCAGATCATCTTAACCTAAGAGGAATGCAGGCCAGTCCCTAAAATTCCTTTCATTTACATCTTGCTGCAACATGGAAAAGTACTCCATTCTTCTCAGTTAAACTGCCCTAGCTGGACCAAACCATCAAAGACTCAAACAAAATAAAGAATAATTCCCCTTCACTTCAACTCAAAGCGTGCAGCTCATAGAAGCTCGCAGAATTCTAGCATAAGAATTACTCCAGACTACAGTGAGCTTTCTGAATCTCTGTGAGTGGGTAACTGCCTTCTTATTTGATGTTATTTAACAGGCTTATCTGTGCTCTATACAAGAATTCTGCCAAGCAGATATTTTACAGACAAAAATAAGTCAGTCCCAAGGTAAACTTAAACTGGTAGAAAGACCCACTGCAGAACTGCAAGAGCAAACCCTTATTAAGTCAGACAAACAAGTCTGTGATGACAGATACTTCCACTCAAAGATGGAAGCTCAAATATGTATGTCTGAGAGCTCAGGGCATATGATCTCTGCAAGAGATCAGAGCCATCTGCCTAGTGTTGAAAACAGTCATTCCTGCGGTCCAAATGCTGACAGATAGCTTCACAAACTTGCACTTTTTCTACAGGCAGAATGGACTTCAAACATTTTCACTGTTAGGAGACCACTTGATTTGTGAATTCATCACTGAACAATATCAGTGAGCCAATACATAACAGAGATCCAAAATCCAGTCCAGAAACTCCTTCATTTTTTTCAACAAAAGGACTAAAATGCCCCTTCTCACCTGTCTTAGTACTAAAGAGAATCTTCAACACATTGAGTGTATCAATGACAGTCCTACCATAGGATCTATTTTAGTACCATAGGATCTACTATTTTTGTACTTACACCAGATGGATACCTGGATCACTTCTCTGTTGCACCCAGCCCAATCTCATGAATTAAAACCAGGTTCTAAATCTAAGTTATTTATACACAGAAGACCTGATACTATCCAACTCTAGTACTCTTTATGCTGACTAACTACTAGAACCATAAACAGTTTCTGCTACAACTCCTATAGCTCTGGTTCATCGAAAAATGGCCTGAAATAAAAATCTTAATTAGACTGACTATCCAGATGGGAAAATGTCTTTTATTTTGATATTATATTATCAGAAGAATGAAAATCCTCATGTGTCACTGGATTACTGCCCATCCTTGAAGAGATAGGAACAATTCTGAAATTCTCTAAAGATCCAGTAACTTTTTCATATTTGGCCATCTGATTTTGACATGTGCAACTGCTAATATCCTAGCACTTAAGGCATATATTCTTTTCAGTTTATAAGTCAGTATGTCTTTAGAGCTTTACTGTACCATTAATAGGAAGTTTTGGCACTTCTCTTGTATCTTCTCTTTTGAGTACCAATACTAGTTCAGCTGTAATTAGTCAATAAAATTTATTTATCTAGCAAGTAAGAAGTTTATGTCTCTAGCAAGTGCAGTGTGCCTACTGCCATGTGCAGAGATGAACTCTATCCAGCAAGTGTCTTTAATCCATCTCTTGGCCACATATTTTGTTGTCATTTGAACACTCTCTTCACCAGTGTGACAAGAATTAATCACCTCCTTATCCTAAGAGGTGGACGGAATTATGATTCCATGTTTTCATGCTGCTTCCTTTCCTAATTTTTGTAGAACCTGTTATTTGGGAAAGGTAGGCTAATACTGCCTCTTAGTGGAAGGACAGCTCTCTTAAAAGATATAGTCTTTGGGAATCGGGCTGCATATTTACAGTGCCAGGCAGACCTACAGGGGGATACATCAAGGACTCTTACAGATACAGATTAAAATAAAATAAAATAAAATAAAATAAAATAAAATAAAATAAAATAAAATAAAATAAAATAAAATAAAATAAAATAAAATAAAATAAAATGGACCTTTGAGCTTTTGCTTTTTTACCTCACTGGGGAGAAGTGCAAGCCAACAGGTCACTGGTACAACTCTAAGAAACACTACTGGTGAAAACAATCTCACTTTGTGTTTATGAGACATGACAAGTAAGAATCAACATGGACAATCATTCATTCAGAAGAAAACAGTTAACAAAAAATGCCAGGCAACATTAACAGAAAATGTAATAAAATGTAGCAGATGTGTTAAATCACCCAGACATCACAAGATCAAAAAATTCACTTTTAATTTCAGGAGTGCTGGAGGTATGTACTTTCATCTACTGGCTAGTTTGACCTGTTCTAGAACATTACAAAATATTAACTAAGCTAAATACAAATTTGAATTGTCTAGTAATGTGCCACAATTAAACAGACATTAATGTTGAAGAATAAATAGAAGACGCGTTGCGTATTTGCAGCTAGAAAAAGCTCCAGTAATGCATTTTTATTTTCAGATGATGCACCTGTGGACCATAGCCACAGTACAAAAGAGGATGTTTCAAACAGGCAAAATTCAGAATTCCTGAGCTATATTATCCTTCTGTGAGTAATACCTTGAGCTATTCTTTGAGTAGTTAAAAATTTATAACTATCATTAGAAGCAGACTTGACAGTGTTCTTCTTCATGAAATAGCTCTTTCTAAGTACTTGAATGGTTATTTCTCTAATACTAAAACTTCAATAACAATGCCAAAGATTGCACTAAACAAAGTCATTAAAATTATAACTGACAACTAATTAATACGTGCATTTAATTATGGAAACATTTTTCTTCTATTCGTACTTTTTTTGCAACTGTTTTTGTCTTACAAAATGAATGCAAAAACATCTTTCTCATAAGCAGAACTCTTATATCATATGAGTTATATCACTCAGCTGAACCCAACCACTGTCTCCGGCCATTGCTATTTTTATTTATTTATAACAAATCTTTTTTTATATAACTGAGTTACTGCTTGGATTAAGTTTCTTATTGCAATTGATTAAAAATAGATTTCTCCATCAATTTGGGTATTACATGTCTACTCTAATATAAAGAAACATGCTGAAAGTTTGAAACTAGTATTCCTTGTACTATTCACAAAAGGACTCGCAAACAACAAGGAGCCTGCCTCAGGCACAGTATAATATTAAATCAAGATAGAAAATAAGAAAGAATGGCTCAAATGGTGTGAATAGAATAATTTTGAAACATTACTTTTTTATGCATGTTTACGGAATTTCTGTACAAATAAGTAACATCAGTGGAGTGCTGAGTAATTTCAGGACATTAGTGATAAATGGGCACAAGTTGATTATTCGAGATAAAGCTGATGGTCATTATCCTCAGCTGGTCATTAATTCCCCATGAAATGACTGGTATTGAGATAGTAATTACTATTATAATGAAACTGGAAGGAAGAAAAAGCATGACATTTTTCTTATGAACCTGCCTCATTTTCTAAAGAATTCATGTTTCTTTCATCACTCAATCAAGTTTCCTGAATCACTTTTAACCCCTTAAACAGCTTATTAATCTTACTACAGTCTTCATGTCACTGCCCCCAGCTGAAATTTGGTGTTCCATTACATATTCCATGAATTCTGGGATCACAGCAAAGGGCAACAATGATGGGAAAGAAATACTATACATTTCCCCCTAGAAGACTTCATTAGTAAGAATATGTCATAAAGCTATTTATTCTGAATTTTATAGTAAAATATAAAAGCATGTTGTTACACAGTAGCTGTAGAATTCTTTGTTCCAAAGCAGAATTCTTGTAGGTTTGAAACATATAGTACTAACACTGTCAAATTAAATTGCTCAGAAATCGTGAAAGAAATTGGCCCTAGAAAGAGGAAACAAGCCTTAAAAAATTTACAAATGAAGTCTGTGGTGTTCTGAAGTGTCTTCTAATGAATCATAGAATCACAGAATGGTTTGGGTTGCAAAGGCTTTAAAGATCCCCAATCTCCCAGCCACTAGGCCAAGTATCCAGAAGCCCCCTCCAAGCTGGCCTTGAACCAGGGATGGGGCATCTACAGCTTCTCCGGGCAACCTGCTCCAGTGCCTTCCACTCTCAAAGTGAAAAATTTCTTCATTATTTCTAATCTATATCTATTCTCTTTCAGTTTAAAATCATTACTACTTGTCCTATTACTACATGCCTTTGTAAAAAGTCACTCTCCAGCTTTCTTGTAGGCCCCCTTAAAGTACTGGAAAGCCACAACATCTCCCCAGAGATGCTATAGGATAAGTTTTGTCCTTTTAGATTGTTTATTTGGAGAATTTGAGGCAAATCATAATGATGCACATCAGTTAGCCAAATAAATCTTTATCAGTATCAACAGCTATTGATACTGGATTGCTTGGTTACTTGGACAGAGTATGAGAGTTAAAAAAATGCTGAAAGCTCTTAGTGGCATGGAGCAAAGCATATTTTAGAATGATATGTCATAAGTCTTCTGGAAAAAGAGATAGATGTTCTTGACAGCCAGAGCCAAAGTGTGGTATGTCAATTTTCTGAAAGAGAGGGAAAAATACTAATTTATTTGTTAAATGAAACAGGATTAAAATAACAGTGACAGGGGAACCAAATGTTATTATGCATCACAGCAGATAACAGGATTCAACAGCATAGTGAAAAATCTAGACAGCCTATTGTTGCTGGTGACAGATCAACAATTGAGTTGCGGAGCAGCTATTCTCTACCTGCCAGCTAAAGCCAGAACATATTAGAGTGACCCACATGCAGTTAAGGCAGTCAAAGTCTATGCAACTCCATTTATGCGCAGATATTAACAGTTGTAAGCAAGAAATAAAACAAATAAGATCAAATTAGACAACATACTTCTAAACTTCTAAATAAATTTCACTTCATTGCTTTCTGTTAATCCAAAATTACTTTGGGCTTTGCTACAAGTCCCGTGAATGAAGTACAAATCAGCACTGTCTGTGCATAACACATTATCAGTACTACCGAAGAAGTTGCATGACGTGGGGAAAAGACAATGTGAAGAGGGATGTTGAGCATTCACCAGACTTCTTTCCCAGCCTGTGTGTATGTATGGAAATATATTTCTTGCTCTTTTTCCCTTGTAGGATAAACATGACGTAAGGAAAAGAACCTACACTGCACTGTTAACCTCGGTGGCTATGAAGAATGTTCTCTTATGTTTCCTCTGAAACAAAACTTCCAAAAAGGCACAAATACATCTTAAGATTCTAAAGAACTACTCTGTGGGGAATTCCAAAAAAAAAAAAACATAAGCAGTCCTGAATAAATGCTGTCACCAGAAAAAACAATGTTAATTACTGCATTGCTATTCATCTCATGTGGCATTCCTGTGTTACACATGGAAAGTACTAGAATATATTCCTGTAATCTTTAAGTGTCCTTTACATTTCCATTAATTGGTATCTTATTTTTATAGTAGTTTGTGTAAATACTCATGCCCATATTCACTACACACCTGCTTCGTTACCATACATTGCAATTAGATGCTTTTTGCCAATCTGTAAATTAAATGCCTGTTCAACACACTTCTACATTTATAATAAGTCCTGCTAGATCTCAGTGTTAAAAATGACCTGCTTTTTCATCATTTTTTCATTAATCGTGTAATATTCAATGTTTTTTCTACTGCTCCAAATATTGGCAGCATGTGATTAGCACAAGAATTTACAATATCTGAGAACACTTCGAAACAAATTCATTAGACCTCATGGCTGCAGAAGTGATTTGTAAACATGATTCAAGTGTACTCTGAGAATTTAAAGAGCAAATTATTACTTCATTTTGGGAGTTCTGAATCATGATTTTTCAATACTTACAGCTGGCAGCTGCAAGACATTTGAACGCTGGAATTCCAATATAGTGAGTAGGCTATAAAAATACTCAGAGTAACATTTGAAACTTCTCAAGCTGGAGTCTATAAATAGTTTCACATCGAAAAAAATAGCAGAGGTAACAGAGAACTGAAAAGTATCACTGAAGCATCAGTATCTACAGATTCTTAAAACATCTTTTGGGGTTTGGGGTAATTTTCTAATTATTATTATTTAAAACAAACAAAAAAAACTGACTGCAGTATCGCAGGCATTAAAACGTTGATTACTGCAAACACAAGGAACAGATTTGGTGGAAGCAGTGAACTTTTTTTGTACTAAAGAATACAGGCTAGCAGGTAAAGAGAATAAGAAATGATAAGGTTATGGACCATATGGACATTTTTCAAATACTCTCTTTTCTTGTGTTCCTCAAAGGGTTCTTGCAGCAAAGACTTACAATCTCTAGGACAAGGCATATCCCTTGTTCCAAAGACCTCAGTTTTTTTCCATTCCCTATATTTCTGTGCTAGCAATCACTTTTTCTGTTTTCTGTGTTTACAAAGCAGGCCAGCTTCATCCTTTCAACCCCGTAATGTTAGGCTATACCTCTATTAAATATATGTCTACTAAAATAAAACTTTTCTTCATCTATGGTTTTATACAAGAAAAACTTGAGGAGATTGCTGTCAAACTTGTAGCACTCTATTGCCTGAGCGAAGAAAACTGATACAGCCGAAACAACTTAGATTAATTACACCCATACCAATTCTTCCTGTCTGTGCATCCATGCATTATTACAGTGATGTACCGTACTAAGCTTCAGTTGAAATGGTGCTCATTAAACAGGCAGATGATACATTTATGCATAACATGTCATAATTAAATATTTTTTTAATTTGAATACCCAAACTCACCAGTTCGAAGAGAAATTGTAATAACCACTTTCCTCTAGAACCTCCTCAATTAAGGTCTACAAGTTAAAAGAAATTCATTTCAATAAATTACCTTAATTACAAGCAATAAAATACATTTATAAATATACATAAGCCTTACCTGTAACTGCTCATATGTCATCCCTTCTGCTATGTCAGAAGTACCAACAATACCTTAAAGTAAGAGGCAAGTAATGTTATACACTTGAATTTGGAGTTTATGTTATTTTGTCAGTTTCTTAGCAATTCCCTGATAATTTATTATGACACGAGATGTTTGTTAACATTGGCTATCGGCAGTTTATTTCACCGACTATAATGACTCTTTGCAAAAGCAGGAGGGATCTAATTGCATGATGTGGACATTTGAGTTGCAAGATGTTTTCACATTATGAAAGAGTCAAACGGATGGAAAATAGTGATTTTTTTAAACTATTTACTGCAAAAAACACAGCAACATAACATTCTTTCCCACTTACAATTCAAAGCAAGAAGGGCACATAGCCAGTAGCAAATTCAGACAAAAGTATTCTTTGCAGATTAAGAGATTCAAAAATTACCAACATTGAATTTCTCATTAATTTGTATTGTTGTCTCTGGGAAAAAAAAAACAATCCTTACATTTTAAGTTACTGTTAGGGAATCATGTCTTATCCAAATGTTACCCATGACACCTAGTATTATTCTTAGTTTTTGCATTAAGCCTAGAAATTGATATGGCAGTTTCAAGACAAAGGCCAGCAAAACCAAGGTTTCTCACCATTCTTTCTGGAATTATAGTTTTTAACCTTACTGTGTCCTCAAGTTTATTAATTGCAGTTATATGTTTTTCTGCATTTAGAAGAATGGAAATGGCAAAAATTATTAAATGCAGCTGTGCAATTCCCTTAGGTTCAATACATTCTTTGCTCTATTGAGGTATATGACAGAACATGTCTCTGAACTAGAAATTGTGGTTCCTTAAGGTGGTTGCTGCCAGTAGTAGTATTTTTGATTAAAGATGGAGTTCACAATTTGTCACTGAGTATTTCTAGTCCAAATTGTATTTGACTGTATTTATTTTCTAAAATACATGTGTACACTTTACACTATATAGGTATAGTATAGTACAGAATCATAGAACTGTTTGAGATTGAAGGGATCTTCAAAGGTCATCTAGTCCAACTTCCCTGCAGTGAAGAGGGACACCTACATCTACATCAGGTTGCTCAGAGCCCCATCCAGCTCAATTTCGAATGTCTCCAGGGATGGGGCTTCCACCACCTCTCTGGGCAACCTGTTCCAGTGCCTTACCATCCTTATTGTAAAAAACTTATTCCCTATGTCCAATCTAAATCTCCTCTGTTCCAGTTTGAAACCATTTCCCCTTCTTCTATCACAACAGACACTGCCAAATAGTCTGTCTTCTTCTTTCTCAGAGCCCCCCTTTAGATACTGAGAGGCCATTCTCAGGTCCCCCCGGAGCCTTCCCATCTGCAGACTGAACAGCCCTAGCTCTCTCAGCCTGTCCTTGCAGGGGAGGCATTCCATCCCTTGGACTTCTGTACTGTATCTTTTATTAGAAAATGCATGCCCCTACAGAGGTTTTGTTGTTTTACCTTTTCTATCTTCTGGAACTAACATATTGCCATCTGATGAGAGAAGTACCACATGCCAATCTGCTGTAAAAAAGTTGGTATCAATCAATTCAGGAGAACCCTGGAGCAGCTGAGGGAAGGGAAAAAGAAAGAAAAGATAACAGCAAAGGACACCTGAAATCTCCACTCTTCCTGAGACTTCTGTAAAGCAGTCCAGCCTTCCCTACATAAATCTCTGATCGGCAGTCTGCCTTTTTCTGTTTCCCACATAATCAGAAGTCAAAGGAGATTTCAGCACATTTTAGATTAATGAAACAGTAGTGAACATAAATACAAATGTTCTACGCTCTTCTCTCCAGAGTCACCAAGTGAACACTGCAAGCTGCCAACCTGCACGTTGTATAAAACACTGAGTTACCTCCAAACTACTTTACTGTTATCCAGCATAGCTGTAGTGGTGATTATGGTAAAATTCTCAAAATGTGCTTATGTGTAAATATTTATTTACTCTTACTGACTAAAAATACGTGCCACTTATTCACTCATGCTTCTCAATTCCCTATCATTCTCTTTTTGCTGTTTTCTATTTTCTTTGAGGTAGAAATGCACAGAATTACACTCAGTATTTCAAACATCTTCAATTTACTACCATTCACTTTATAAATACTGTATTTCTTCCATTTTCTTCAGTCATAAGTAGTTTTGAAGTTAACAGTTTTACAGTTGAGAGCATTTACAAATTCATAAATAAATAGGTTTCATTATTTCCGGACACTTGAAAATTAGATTTAAATTTTATAATAAACATTTCCGTTACATATCATATTTTTGGGCACCCTTTCCTGACAACATCCACTCAGTAGTACATTAATAGAAAACATTTTGTTAGATTCAATGTTATGGTTGAAATACAAGAATAGATTAATGTTAAATGCAGGTTGATTTACAGAATAGCAAATCTCCCTGAAACTGATAGCTCAAAGAAGCATCTTCAATTACCTTTCAAATGCACAATGTAAACCAATGTAAACATTGCATAGCCACTTCCCATGGAACTTAAGCATTTCAGATAAATTATTTAAAAAGTACTGACCAGATTTAGTAATTGGAGTGAGAGTGAGTCCACTCCACAGCAAACAATTACTTAGAAGATTCCACAATTCAGTGTGAATAGGTGACACCCAGAATAGGTAAGATGGGTTATATTATGTCTCATATCTGAAAAGGATGTTAAGCAATTATCCTTGTCATCAAATTTTCTGTACACTAACTTAACTAACAACTGATTTGTCATCAGTTCAAAAATGAAATATCTTAGCTTCTATCTCCCACAGTACACAGAACCTGAGAATGTGCCTTTGAAAATCCTCTACTGAATAGTCTTCTCGGGACATTTTAGAAGAACATTTAGAAATCCTGATGTTAGTCATTAGCTCTTTCCCAGTTGGAAAGTATTTAGTACGCTACTGGAAAGCATGAAGGCATGGTTCTTCAGTCATACAATACTTGCAAATCTGTAGCATTTTTAAACTGATGATACTAAACTCTTGCTGACACGCTACACCACAATGGGACATTCTATATTCTGGTCACCATGGATGGTTTACGTGCTTTCTCAAAATTCACAGTTTGAGAGGGAAGTATGCCAAAACATCAATAATAGTAGCAATCTAATTATAAATGAAGAAGAGCTTACAAAAATTAAGAGCTTACATAATATGTTTCAGCTTTTGCCATTAAAAAGTTAATTTTTTCTTCCCTTTCCCTTTCTGAACTCTGATGAAATGAATTTTCTTTTGCAGGGCCTCTCATTTACAGTATGTGTTCTAATGATCAGAGACAAACTTGAAATCAACATGTAGCAACTGCTTACTTAAGAGAACTTCATATTTTCCAAATAAAGGAAATCCTAAATTTCCTTTGAAAAAATGTAATATTACACTCCTATTCTTATGATATTAATAACGATAGCTTAATTCAAATAGACGAACAGACAAAATTGACCACTGATAGTAAGTAGTGTACTGCACCTTTTTCATTTCTAATTTCAGATTACAAGGATTGCTCTGCTGACTGAAGAGGGACTTCTTGAATCTCTCAATGATTCTCCTTTTCAAGTTGCACTGCAAAGGTGGAGGAAGCTATACAACACAGAGAAACAGATGTTTTCACCACCCAATTACACTTTCCATAAATTTAATATAATCAGTAGTACCATTATTGAGAAAGTAGCTACAGTGCAAAAAGAAACATAAATGCTTAATAGCCTGGTGATAGGCAACAGCAGAAAACTTAATTTAAATATATACTCAAATAATTCTCCTTATTTTGCCCATTCTGTTAGGCTTGGCAGATTATATAACTTAGTCCTTTTGGACTCAAAGTAAGAGTCATTATATTAAGTGTAGTCTAATTAATGCTAGATTTGCTTCCTTGATCTTTGATATTTCAAAATCATTTTTATGCTCCAACAGTAATGCTGGAGCTTCAGCAGCTTCAACTGTTGGTCACTGCAGTCATACTGATAGTCACATCTGTCACCAATCCATTCCATTCTATGTACTACTCTTCAGAAAAAAATCTGTACTGTTTCTCTATAGTTTATAGTATCTTCAGATAGTGTTTATAAAACAATAATTTTCTGTCATTCAGTATACATTTCATAATCACAGTCACTGATGTAAATTCACAAAGTGCCACTCCATCGAATCCAGCAAGTTATTTAATTACATAAGAAAGCTTTGGCCATTGATGATTCCCATTCAAAGCACTGACACGGTGTAAATTACAAAGATTGCTTTCCTTATGAAACAAACTACTGTTCTTACATATCCATAAATCTGGAACTGATACATTGGCCTCACAGGAGCCACTCCTAATTTCCTCTGGCAAACCAGGGACTGAGTTTAAATTCTAAAACTTCATCAGACAGCTGGCTGCATACAGTTTTCTGTTACAGATAAATATTACTGTCTTTTCAGGCCTATACATGAGGGGAAGAAAATGATGCCAAAGGAAAGGCTGCAAGATACTCTATGTACCACTGCAATGAACTGTGTGCAGTTAATGTACCATGGCCATGCTGGGGCATTCTGAAGTAACAGTGGTAAAGAACAAGTTCACTGCATGAGAAATTCAGCATTGCTCTAGGCAGTACTGTTCAATTTTAGCTTTTGTTTTAAGGAAATCAGATGTCAGATCAGTTAAAAAATAAAAAAAGGTTAACGATTTACAGTGTGCTTTTTTAAAAGCTTTCTCTTACGTTGTTTTCCAACAGATCAGTCTGACTCTTGTTCCCATGGAAACTGGATTGGGAAGGCTGCTTTGATTGCCAAGAACTAACAGCAAAGAACTCTGCCTTGTAAAGTTCAGTTTCAAACTGTCAGCTGAAATATGTAACTGTGAGTTGTAGAAACAACTATGTATTATAAAAAATATTCCACCTTATAGCTGCAAGAATCTAAGTACTAGAGAAGCATATTGCACACAAGAACAAGTACGGGTGTGGATCCTGGTACCTCTGCCTTCTAATTCTGAGACCACTTGACACTGAAAGCATCAAAGGCATTACTACTGACTCAATGGCCAATTTAGAGAGAGCCTTTGAGTCACTGTTAGTTCTCAGTTATGGGAACTGTCATTGACTAGTATGACACTAGAGAAAACCTTCTTCACCATTGAGGGTAAGTTCATTAATAAGCACATACGAGTAATATAGTAATACAGTAATACAGCATATAACATCTGAACTGCCTCATTTCAGTTAGCAGGAAATGGGCTTACTATTGCAATAAATTACGCCAAATCCAGTTATTTTAAATAACTGTCTTGTTTTTATGATAATTTATTTCCTGTTATCTCTTTCAATAAATCTGTCAGTTTGAAGAAAACACTCAAGACATGTCCAATGCATCTAATTTCACTTATGCTATTATGTTTTAAACAAGTTTGGCTCAGCAATCTGAAATGCCTTGAGGTGATAAACATCACTTCCAAATACAAACCATTCATTTTACAAAGTAAGAAGATGTTTATTTATGAACAGCATATTTTGCAAGTAACTGAATGACAATCATCTTTCTGGACGACAAAAGTCTTCAATGCAGATTTATACCAACTCCATTTTTGTTTTGGAATCAGCATTAAATAGCTTTAACACTCTTTCATTATTAAACATTCAAACAATTTTAAACTAAGACTGAAACTTGAAAAAGATATATAGAGAGACATATTAAAATATTTAAAATTCAATATTCAGGATAGGACTTCTAGTGTAATATTTCTTAAGAAATTATTACCACATATTGATAATAGAAATTATTACTTAGAAAATATTACTATAGAGGAAATAATTTTATGTACTCTTCATGTCAGTGTGGAATATTGTCACCTAAAATGTTCATATTGCTGACATGACAGAATGTTATAAAAATAAATGACTGTACAATCCATTTTTCTGAGGGGAACCAATGAATTTTTTTCGTGACTCAATTATTGCCATCCTCCACACACTAATATTTGAGGTTAGTCTTTATTTAAACGATGTATTTTTAAAACATCCTGCCATCTGCAAAAATGTCAAGTTCTGTTGTTTTTAAAGAACAGCAACTAAATTAGCAGCACTTTGACAACAGCAAATAACTGAAATGGATAGAATGTCAGAAGCAACAGTAATGCATACTTGAGTGATGAAGATAATTTTGTGCAGCTGAATAAGAATCTGCTGAACAGGGTCACTGATCTGACGCACTTTCCTTTGTGATACAGCAATTCCTGCCGATGCTGTAGATGACAACACTAAAATCAGGACAGCTCATTTTACTGCCTTTACATATTAATAGTGAGCACTTTTTAAAGCCTGTAGATTTAAATATTGAGTTTTTATGCATGACTTGCTTTCCCAGTAGTGTTAGGAACAACAAGAACAAAAAAAAGAGTAATCTAAAAACTGAAAAGGTTAGATAATGGAATTAATAATGGGTTTCAAAAGTAAATCCCTTTCTCTCATTCATTACACTAAAATTTACTTTATCTAAGAGAAAAGAAACATTAATGTACCTCACAAACAATAAAAGTTTTTTTACACTTACTCATAAGGAAATCTAAAGATACTATAAACAGAATTTATTTTAACAAAATTTTTTTTCACAGAGTAACACACTTTTTTTTTAAGAACTTTGATGTCATGAAATTAATTCTTTTACCCCTTAGAATTCCAAGATTATATCTTATATGGACAATTTGGAGAATATTAAAATATATTTTCAAATTGCCTTGTAGTGTTGTGTGTTTCTTTACCACAGCTACTTCTTGTTTCCAATGTCTAGCACTGAGAGAAAGATGTAGAAAATTTGCAAGAAGCTGTGAGTTTTCTGAGTATTCTCTGTGTTTCATCAGAAAATTAGGACTTTCCTTTGTCAGAAATTCCTCCCCATGAGAGATAACGCTGTCTAAAGGGAGGAATAAGAATATACTGATGAAGATTGCTGGCTTTTTTAAAGTGATATGGTAACAAGAATGAAAATTCCACTGAGAGGGAGAAATACTAAAATTAATTAGTCCACCACTAATATACTACCATTTTTTTCCTGTTGAATTTCATTCTGCGTTGACTCTAAAAAGAGTCAGAAGAAAGACATTCACAGGTTGAAGTTTTTAGGGACTAACCAGATCTGAGTTGCAGCCTGTCAGAAACTAAAGAAATACAGACAATGTAATTCTCTATGACACAGATGCATTTTAGGTACGATCAGGAAGATAAAGATATCATTTCTATTGTAAGATTTTTTATTGCAATGCCTTTTGGCAGATAGGTTGAGAGAGGTATTACAGTTCCACATTTCTTTCTGAAGTCTCCTCTTAACCACCAAAAAGAGAAAGAGAGCATTTCCCTTGAGCAACTTAAAGAAGAATTTAGCTTCATTTTTCAGCTAGGTAATGGTGGAAGCTATGGTATAACAATCTAAAGCATGACGAGCCACAAATAGAACAATTTTTTCTTTAGCTCTATTCATCGCATTTTCAGCTATCTGCCAACTGTTTTACCAATGATAAATTCTAACAGCAATAGCATGGTCTTGCCATTACAGCCTTGGAATCTTCAGTTCTTGTTAGGACCCTGATAAAAACTATTTCCTCAACATGTTACCTTTTTCACTGGTTCCTATCCTGTGGTATTTGGCGTCTTTGCTGTTAATGCCTTGTGTTAAAAAACAAAAGCAAATAAATCAGTCTCCTTTCTTTTACATCTTAGATGTTTCTTTTCCTTCCTAAGAAAAATATGCTTAATACGATAACAGAAATGACTGAGCAGAACATAACATGCATTTCTCTGATCTTCAGTGTATAGAGCTTTGTTCCTTTTCTAGTATGTCAGCAACAATAGGACTTATCAGTCTAACTGGACCGATTTCTATACCTAAAACACTTGTAATGTCTATGTGTTTCAAAACCAGCTAAAGACCTCAGTTTAGCTAGGAAATTCAGGAGTTTCCATAAAGTCATTTACTTTGGGCCACTCTACAGTTGTTGTTTTGTTGTTTTTAAATAAAGAACAGTATTATTTGGGCAATGAAAAAATGTGCCTGTGAATAGGTGGATGAGGACTTGATCAACACTTCTAAGAGCATAAAAATAACGAAATTTAAAGTACATTGGAGGATTCCAATAAATCAATATATTTACTTGAACTTTCATTTAACAAGAAAGCAGGTTTTATTTAGATAATATCTAGATCCGGAAGCGAAGGCACCAAGTTAGACCTTATGCAAATTGTGTTGTTTTACTCAAGAAGAAAACATTACTGACAAAAGATATCAAAATTGCCTAAATTACCCACAGGACTAAAATCATTAGCAAAGACTAATGTGTTTGTCTCTAGATCATTATAGCTCTGACGGATTATGGCTGGATAGTTGGTTTGAAGTGTGTGTTGCTATTATGACAGCACTTATCAGTAAACAGCATTGAAAAGTGCTAAAAGTAGAGGACAAATTTTGATTTGTACTCTGCAGTGAAAATTCCTAATGCAACTTTTACATCAAAAAGTTGTGAAAAAGAAGTTAGCATGCACATGCAGTATTGTTTTTATGACGATCAATATTCCAGCTACTCAAAATAATTTTATTTCAACTATTATTTAATTCAGAGAATATTAAGTACTACAAAGTCAGAACTTAGCAGCTTACAGTATCTGAAGATTCTCAGTATGAAAGAAAAGTATCACAAATGCAAAATTTGTTTCAACAATGATGATGGATAAATATATGATAATTTACAAGAGCTCTAAGAAATATTCCTTTCATAGAAGAAATTCCAATTGCATTTAGCAGAAGCAGTGCTAGATTAACAAACATTAAAATGAGGTCATACTGATGTACTATTGGAATTTACATTTTTTTTAAATTCCATAACACTTTTATACAACATATTTACATCTGAAATGTCTCTGCTTTTCTATCATTTTAAAACTCACATATTAGATAAGAACTATGAATGGAAGACTGCAGGACAGCCACTTTGTCTCTAATCTTAGTGCATACCTTGCACATGAGGCACTTTCAAGATGAGATCAAGTGGAAGTGAAGTTGAAGAAATAAAAGAGTAGATATTGTATATGCAATAGAAAAATAAAGTTTAAAAACGTGGGAATTCTTAAGTTTAATTTCAGTTAAAGTTTCATTTTGTTGCAAGCACAAAATTACCTGGTCGCAGTCTTGATCCCAGACCTTCAATACAGTCTCTATTATTAAAATAGAATAAAACAGGGACAAAAACCAAAGAAGAACACAAAACAAAGAAGAACACAGAACAAAACTGTTATAGTTATGCTTGGCATTAGAGGCTGTAGAGGAAATATTAGTATTCACTGGATCTTTCTTATGTTTCATCTAAACAAAGTCTATCCCATTTCACTAGTTTTTGACTGTTCATGTAGAAGTCATATAAAGTTTACTCTACTTGTCCAAAATAGCATGACTTCTAAGGTATAGAATATATACATATTATTTTCCTATTATATTTGACATATTTAGTTTCAAGAAGTTATGAAGAAGGATAAGGAGATAGTTTTGCTAATGTTTAAAAAGGGGCAGAGATGGAGAAAAAATGAAGGTGCTTGCTTCAGCACGCACGCAGCCATTAGGTTGCCATTACTGACTGCAACAGGACAAAAGCTGGAAAGTTATTCAGTGATAAGTGACAAACTGGATGGTTATGTTCTTAGCAAGAACATCATTGAAAGCAAAGATAAAGGACCATTTCTGAAGTGATAGGAAAAGCACAGCTAGAAAAAAAGTACACAGATGATGGTTGGGTTGAAGGTAAAGCTACAGAAATATTCCTTGTGGCCGTGTTCTTAATGGGCAATTGAGTGACTAGAATGCATGCATTGTAACAGTGATGTTGATTGCTTGACAGCTCTGTGAACTCAAGCATCAGTTTAAGCAGAGTAGTCAGTAGGAAAGATTATGTCTTAGAGATGTGAAGGCAGAACAGCCAGTTATATTCTGAAGGCAAGAAATCTGAGAGACACGCAGGTTAAAGCAGAGGCTCAGATCTCAAGGTATTGGTCAGGATGGGGAGAAGTACAGACAAGTTTCCTTCTAGTTATATAGAACTCAACTGTAGGCTTCATGGTCATAAAAAGATCTTACAGAAATGAGCTTACAGAGTTGAGCTATGGTATAAAGCTAATTTCATGATTTGTAGCATGATTTTGCAGGTATATGAATAAGTACATGCAAAGAAAAGATGTAGAATTAAAAAGACAACAGATTAGGTGAAAAAGCCATGTGCGATCCTCCTGCAAAGGTCCTTAAGAATAGTTTCAAAAGAATAGAGTCAGAAAAACACCATTTTAAGAAGATAAAGTTAGTGCCAGTGGTAAATAGCAAATCAAGAAGACAGACAGACTCTGATTTGGAAGAGGTCATTAAGTAGCTTAGTGAGAGATGTTTTAGTAATATTCCTAAAGTAAAGCTGGGCCTATGGAAACAGGGGAAAGGGATCAATGCTGGTATTATAAGGAAGATAAAGGTAAAAAGAAAACAATCAAGAGTTTTTTTCACATGTGAAAGAAAAGCAGAAATTAAGCCATAAAGAATAGTATCTACAGAATAGGAGTAGTGTCAAAAACATCAGAAAAAATAATGGTTGGTAAAGAATGCTTTTGAGGCATTTCTGAATTAATTACATTGAGAAAGGAAAGATCTTTACAGGGAGAATGGGAATGGCCATACAATATTTTGTTTTGTTTCATTTATGTTTTGGAATGAGCAGGACTTCCGAATTCCAAAAAAATTAATATTCAAGTTTGTATAGAAGCTCTACAAGAACTCAAAGGAATGTGATGTTACTTGACAATATCAAACATGTAAACACAATTTTCTATGAAAAAACAGCTGTGTAAAAATTCAAAACCAGAATTTGGCTAATCAACTTATGTCATTTTAATGATGATGTAGCAATGTCCACTTCTAAAACTTCATCAGTTTAATGCCAGTCCTTAAATTATTCACATAAAGCTTCTGTGTGCAAACATCCTCAAAGTCTTAAAGCAGTCTAATTATCATAGGCTGAAACAAAATGAAGTTGTAACAGTGAATAAGGAAATGTTTCATGGAGGTAATTGTGCAACTGTTCTGTTGTGAACTGACTGATTGTAGCTGATGATAACAATGACCATTTATATAACCTATATTAAAATTATAAATCATACCTACCTAATCTGAGGTTGTCTTTCAGAAGTACCAAGGCTTTTTTTAACGATACCTGAAATGAATGTGTAAATATTATCTCTGCATTAAAAAATAATTCGACATCCATGGTCATTCTATTTCTCAGATATGATTTGAAAATAACTTTTAAAAAGCAGTGGTAGACAAACTAAATTCATATTCATTGTTTGATGAGTCAAAAATGTGCTCACATTTTAATTTCAACCCTGCAGAATTCACAGATTTTCACCAAAACAAAGAACACATGCTGACTGCATGACAAAAGATGTATCTGGATTAGCATTAATTACTTAACTCAGTTACTGCTATCACTATAGCCACAACAACATCTCTAGACTGTGTAAGAAGATGAAATATTTACCCACTTTCTCAGAGGACCTTGGATGGGTTGTCTAAAGCTTGCTTTACCAGAGTTTTATTGCCACCATCCTACTAGTTAACTATTCAAACTTACTTCTTTAATAATTCTGCTGATTTTAAGACTTTAGAGACAAGGTTATGACCAGGTATTGGTCAAACATCCAATCAGCAATAAAACTGAACCCAAACATTTACGTCATGTATTGCATATTGCCAAAAAATATAAAAAGAGGAGTAGTATTTGATGAAATTTATTATTTATGCACTTGAAGAGTATTGTCTCAAAGGAAGCATTTGTCTTAAGCAACTATCTTAAGCTTAAGTCTTAAAATATTGCTATAAAACCCTTTATTTGACACTGATTTTGACCTGAGGCCACTCTATCCTACACGGTATCTCACTTTCAAAGAGGAGGAATAAATATACGCTTAAATCAAAAGATATTTAATCTAGCCAAATGTCTAAACTAAAAAATGAGGAAATTTATTTTTCCCATACAATTAATAATTTTCAATACAAATCTCCACCTTCTTGACTATATGAGATGTTTTTCCACACTAGTAATATCACAAGCATTCCTACAGAACAAGAACAGCGCCACACAGTCATTCAAATAGCAGCTTAAAGAAAAAAAAACATAGCAAACTTAGTAAACTTACACTATTTTTATCGCTGTTTGTATTACTTCTATAGTCATACTAGTTCTAGAACAATAGTTGCTTTCAGAGAGCAAATATTTCTGAGAATCTTAAATCTTCTTCTTGTGTTCAAACACACTTTCACTTGCGCTCTGAAATACAGTGCCTCTATTTTTCCTACTTATCTAAGATCCTCTGCCTTGAATGAAAATAAAAATCTTGGAGAAAGCTGGCTTCTGTCACACAGAATTCACTTTAACCCATCCCTAAATTATTTACCTTTTATTTAAGTCAAACTTCTCTGCCTAAAAGGAAGACATACAGATAGATTGAAAGAAAGAAAAAATGAAATATTATTTTACTCCTTCCTCAGGTTCACAAGATAGCCATTGAAACACTGGAGTAGTTAGACCGAAAGTAGGTTTTGTACGAGTACTTGCTATACACAGTAGCAAACAATGTAGTCCCTTATAGATGTAAAGATATTTTGATTAACTTTGACACAATAGATAGGAAAATGCAGTGTCTACTATCTAGAAAGCAAATAAGGACTTTCAAAAGGAAAAGCTATGACTGTTCCTATTCATGGAATACATAATTTACCCGTGTAGGATGCAGACACAATACAAATACAAAACTAAAAGCTCTGACTGAACCTAAATAACATTGCTTGAGATAAGGATTTTGAATTACACTCAAAAGGCATTTTGCTATAACAAGAAATGTAATATATTTAGGGAATATATGTGGGAGAAAAACTGTAACAGAAGGCACCTGGCTAGAATGTTAAGTTTGAACACAGCTGTTTCCTGGTATTTTAAAAACAAGTCCCTTTTTCCAGTATTCATATACTAAATTGGATCTGAAATACTATACTCTTTGTTTCAAATGAATGGTCTCTACCAGTAAAGAGCTCATATCCAAATTTTCTTGGTCAGTTACTTGATTGACTACATTTGACTTGCAAATCTGCCAGCTTATATTTACAAGCGCATGGTACTACACACCAAAGAGACTGTCTCACCACTCACTCACTGTACATGGCAGAGATGTAGTATTTTCTGATTCGTATGCTAAAGTTAAGAAAATATATATTAATGTTAAAATTTACCAAAGAAAACTAGAAATCATGTTGCAGAACATCACTAAACACCAGTCAACACCCTTCAGCTCCTTTACTATTACTTATAATGTTAAACCCCACTGAGCAGCTACAGCAGGGAGAGAAGTCTCTTCATGTTAGACATTGTGAAAACACGTTGGAATAATGTCATCGTTAACTAAGGACAAGGAGATTGAGACATCTAAAAGCCATTACAACACATATTCACATGTGTATACATGCATCCATCACACACTACTGGCTTTGGTTATAATCCTTTGTCTTTTGTGTGAGTGTTACTCTAATCAGACTATGCCAGACAGAGAGTAAGAAAAAACAGATGTGTAGGAAAGTTAACTAGCATAAGTCATGGAGCACACAGTAAATTCTGATGTTTCAGCCCAGGATGTTAACTGGATCGTATTTCCTTTTACCATGGTTACTCCTTTACTATGGATGGGAAGAACAAGGCAACGTATGTTTTGTTCAAATGCTCCACAAGAGGGAATTTCTCAGTTGATTATCTCCTGGAAAATGAAACATAAATCCTCCATGTCTTTCTTCTTTTATGCCCATCATTGCTAGGATGTGAAGACACACAAAATCCAAAGATTTTGATTATCACAAGCCTTCCTGTTCTTAATAGCTCTGTGAAGATCCCTTGAGGACATTTTAAAAAAATCAAATGAGTCACCAATAATTTTTCTGAGTGGTACTTCAGTCTTTAATAGATTATGTAATAAAAGTAACTTCATAGTATTCACTGACATCAGAACAAATAATCAAGACACATTCCAATACAGTTCAGTATTTCCTTTTGCAGGCATCTAATCATGTAATTTCAATAAAAGAGCTTAGAATGTGATAAGAGTTGAGAAAAACTTGGAAAGATGGAAACTTTTGCTTTGGCTTTCACTTTGCTGGTATTTAAAAAAAAAAAAACTCTGAAAATACTTTTAAGTGTAGTCACTGATAGGAAAATTAAATCAAGATTTAATAGTTACAGATCATCTCCCTGAAAGAACACTGTCTTAATTAAAGAAGCAGTATCTTCTCAAGTCATGAAATCCACCACAAACTGTAACTGTTCTGAGTAATAATAAAAAAAAGCTCTGTGATCAGAGAACTTGCAAGACACAAGCCTGCAATTAAGTGCAAATCATAAATGAAACTACTAGCTCCAGACAGCAGCTGACATTACTGAATAGGTATTTATTTCCTACTAAGTTTGTTGTTGCTCTCAAAAACAGTTAAATTCAGAGCTAAGGGATGACTACTTCAGTGCCCATTATTTGCTGTGTACAATATGTACAATTCTTATACTGAGAGTATCCTAGTCTTGGAAGTCTCTAGTCACTGAACTTTTCACTTCTTTTAGCATTACCTGCACAAGACGCAAGTTCTAGCACTGTATAAATAAGTTTTTCAAAACACTCAAAGAAGTCCAAAGGAGAGTCTTAGAGAGTTATTCCACTAGAATATTCTGGCAGATCCGTGGTCTCTTACACAGGAATTCTGAATACAATGTGATTACAGAAATTTTGTCAAGAAAAAGGAGTTGAGAATCTCAGTTTCTTTGATTACTGGTCACAAGCCATAAAGATCAAAGATTCCTCCAAATATTAGACACACAAACTGTATGAGGTACCAGAAAAACTCCTTAGCAAGATACAGAACAATGACAGGACTGGGCATTGAGCCTTCTAGCCTCATGAAAAGCTAGGAGCTGAACAATTTTGAAATTGATCTGTTGAATGCTTATCTTTTTTATTGCGAGGAAGGTCAAAGGACAATTACATACACCTACTTGGGAACTAGGGTTTTCTAATAGCATATTTTGCAGGCAACTAGTCTTCCCATGCCTTTTAGAAGCATTATTTACAACAGTACATTGTCCTTATTGCAGTGCAAGTGAACATGACTCAAGGAAAGAAAAAAATTTTTCCAAAAGGTCTTCCCAGACATAGACACTTAAATTCTCTCTCACTCAACTGACATACTAGCTCTAGTGAACTACTATTCACTAGAATATATCACTTATTTTCTTGTTGTTTGTTTTTACCAGTAGAAATGCAGTATAGTTACACTGTAAATAAAAGCAAATAAAGAAAAAAATATGACAAGTTAAGGTGTAGTTGGGAAACTTCTTAATTTTAAAATAAGAAAAAATACACAAATGATAAGCTGCTATCATCTCATCACTCTTTGCTGATTTTTGACTCTGTGTCTTTATCCTCTGTTCCTTTATCAAATTATAAGGACTTCAAGGGGGGGGGGGAGGGGAATACATCTTCCACTGCTGCCTCTATGCATCTGAAATGTGCATAATCTGCTCCTGTAGAGTTAATCATGTCAAGGAGCATGAAACTGTTATTCAGAATCTATACAGACTGCATCTGTCAATTCTAGGAATTGCTAAAGAAAGTGATCTTGTGGAACTACATTTTCTAAACTAAGAAAAATAGTCTTTTTCTTAAAACATTACTAAAAAGCAGAAGATACGCAAAGTTATTAAAAAATGCTGTTACAATTTTTGGACTATAATAAAGCAAACCATTTGCATATCAGTTTCTGTACCACTGAACAAAACAGCACAGCACATCTTTTTAAAAATAGCACCTAGTTCAAAATTAGAGGGATATTTTTCTACATTTACAGATTATGATCATAATCAATACACCTGTAATTTATACTCATATTTTCCTGTTAGCACTTAGTGAGTTAGTTAGATGAAAGTTGGTCACATTTTCCCCTGTAATGTTGATATGACTGACAAAACTATGATAATTAATACACTGTTAGCCAATTATTAGCAATGAATGGAGCATAACCCAAGTGACACTGGAATCTATAACAATTTTTTTAAATGCTTTCTTTTCTTTTTCCATGAAAAGAAGAAGAAACTGCCAGCATTTATTGCAATTGATCCATACTGCTAAATTCATTATATTAAACAGAACTACAGGTGATCTAAGATGGTATGACAGCATTGCTATTTTTTGAAAAAGCAATCTTGAACTATCTATACACTAGTTAAAATGCATATGCTTCGAGGAATATGTGCAACAAGTTCTGGAAATGCTGACTTCAGTTACTGGGATTAAGTGGAGCAGGTTGAATCTTTTCATTCAAAATATTGTTGCCAGCAGGGAGAAGGAGGTTGTTGTCCCCCTCGACTCAGCTCTTGCGAGGCCCCATATGGAGTACTGCGTCCAGGCCTGGGGCCCCCAGCACAAAAAAGACACGGAGCTCTTGGAACAGGTCCAGAGGAGGGCCACTAAGATGATCAGAGGGCTGGAGCACCTCTCCTATGTGAAGAAAGGTTGAGGAAACTGGGCTTGTTTAGCTTGGAGAAGAGAAGGCTCCGGGAAGATCTCACTGTGGCCTGTGAAGGGAGTGTATAAACAGGAGGGGGAATGATTGTTTATGAGGGTGGATAGCGATAGGACAAGGGGGAATGGTTTTAAACTGAGACAGGGGAGATGTAGGCTAGATATTAGGAGGAAGTTTTTCACTCAGAGGGTGGTGACACACTGGAACAGGTTGCCCAAGGAGGCTGAGGATGCCCCATCCCTGGAGGCATTCAAGGCCAGGCTGGACGTGGCTCTGGGCAGCCTGGTCTAGTGGTTGGCGACCCTGCACTCAGCAGGGGCCTTGAAACTTGATGATCTTTGAGGCCCATTTCAACCCAGGCCATTCTATGATTCTATGATTCTATGATTTCATTAAATCAGTGGAAATCGGGCAAGAGAATATGACAAGCATCTGAGAATCTTTTTGTGTCCAGATCTTAACAGAGAAAAATCAACAAATAAATCATTATTGCTAACACTGGGGGTGTGACAAGTTGTAAACTACATAGAGATTTCCAATGTCTCCATACAATGCTGAGCTAGCCCTCAAAGAATTCAGTTTTTAGGTGTCACACAATGTGTTATTCTTCCTAATAAACACAAAAACAGAACATTTCACCTGTAGGCTGCTGCTCTTCAAGCGATTCCTTCTGTGCAGCCTCCTCTCAATATCACACTATGCCCTTCCCTATCTGGTAACCTTATGCTGTTACAGTCCTAGCACAATAGAGCAACAAAAAATTCACCAAGAAAATTTTGGTAATAAACTGTAGGCTGAGTAGCCATACATCCTCCAGCCTACAGAATGGTAGGCTATCCAGTTAAAATTATAAAATGATGTTAATGGATTTTAAGTAGAATTCACTTATGTGCTCTGCAGTAATAGCTAGACAGTTGGTTAACAGCAGTCATATTTCTTCAGTACCTGGGTCAAAATCTGAAGGAAATCCAGCTAGTGAATAGCACTACAAACAGATTAAGTTATTTTATGGTTTTGAAGCCTGGAACTTTGTACCAATAAAATTTGCTAATCCCTTCACACGTAAAAGGACATTTTAAAGGATCCACAGATTTTCTGTCAGAACCTCATGGTACTGATGGAATTCTTTGATTTTCTTGGTTCTAATATCACTGTTTTTCTAGTAGAAGATGTTCTTTAATTTCCTCTAACATGATCAGAATCCTACCTCATTTAATAATAATTATATCACAGTAGATCACAGTTTAGCAGGCAGCCTACAGGGATTACTGATGTCACTTTTTTTCATATTTTGAGTATAATCCAAAATCTATTACTTAACACTCAGCATAGCTGATTCCTAACTGTTTGCCATAAATAAAGGCAGAATGAATGCCGTGTTTTGTCATATAACACCTTCCTAATTCAAATCTAAATTTTAAGCTTTCCTGCATTAGCATTCAATGAATGCACCTACACAGCTAAAACTTGCCTATTTCAACTTTTTTTTTTCCATCCACTAGCAGGGCACTCCATTTTTCATATGCATAAAATTATTGTTACTGAGACAAAATTTTTCACATTGTTTGGCTTCTGTTTCTTATCAGCCCCAATTATCTTATGCTTCAAATCTAAAAACAACTTCATTGTGAAGTTTCTCAATAATATTCCAGTTTCCATAGCCATTATTTGAAAATACAGGCATGAGCAACATAAAGAAAATGTGATGTAAAATGTGTTATACTGGAAACGCATGCTATAGAGGTAGAATTATTTTAGTTTTCCTTTACTTAGGACTCATAACAGCTGGTGAACTTGCAATGAAATACCCTAGCATTTTAGAATTAATGACTATTTTACTATTAGAGAGTACTGAACCCTCTCATTCTTAAGATTTCTTACCAAAAGCAGACTCTCTCAAATGACTTGAACTGGAACTGCTTGAGTTGTCTAATACATCGAGCTCATCATCTAATTCTGAGAACAAATCTGTAAAGAAAAATGAAAGCAAAGCAGTTTTTAACCCACCTCTGAGCAGTACAGTAGTATTTCTGATGCTTTTTTTGCTAACAGCTACCTTTCTCAGAGTTCTCTAAACTGCTGTTGTCCTCCACCAGGATTTCTTCGTATGTTCTCTTCTCATCTTTCCTACACGTAGACTGACAATTCTCTGCCAGAACATCAACGTTTTCTGAAAAATCACTTTTGCAACTGGCTGTTCCACTGGTGCTGCCTTGAAGTCTCAACTTGTAATAATGTTTCTGACAACAAAGAGCAAAAAGGAAATGTTACACACTGTTCTTATACAGCACCCATTAGAAAACCTGCAAATGAAAGAGTCACGAGTGTATCTACACATGCATAGGAATGCACTTTTAGTTCCTACTTAGCTGTCAGTCCAGGACTAGATGGTGCCATGTTTAGTCACTAATTTAAAATTTGGAGCAAAACCTTTCAAATCTTTCATCTAAGCAAATTATTCAGAGCCTTCACATAAAAGGCACCTCTGTTCCTAATGAAGAAAAATTAAAAATTGAAACAAATGCCAAGACACAAAGAAATTCTGAACACTGCAAAAATAAATGACTAGATAAAGACAGTGGGATCCCATATACAACCTATGGGAAATTTGCTTAATCCTATTTTAAATAATAACGAGCAACTGATTTCTGGACAACACAAAACCTGCACAGCAGTCAAGATGGTAGTAAAATATGAAGCGAACTTGATGTGATGGGATGTGATGTCACAACAGAGAGATTCCCCAAGGCTGAAATGACCAAATGCTGATTGGCATTACCAAAGCATGGCTAAGAAAATCAAAACATGGAATATATGTAGGTCACTCCAAAATAATGTCTCCTATTTATTTCCATGGAAACCACAACAAAGAGCCCAATAACATTATTTGATAGAGCAAATTCTCAGCTACAAAACACTATTTTTCAACACAGTCACCACCTTTAGGTGTATGTTTTCATCAGCAATGAGCAAGAGCCTGCATGCTGTGCTCATGAAAACCTGCACCAGCAGAAGTGACCCACAGTCACTGTCACCACTGCTGAAATGCACCACCCACCACCTCACTGTGCTCATATCCACTGTTTGGTCTCCAGAAACATTCAGCAAGTGTCAAAGGATGTCTATGGGTGCAATTTTTTCTACATGGAGGAATTGAGTGACACCTCTTTGTTTTATCTGCACTTCCATGTCAGATGCCATAGTGTCTGACTGCCCCTCTGCTGCCATCTGTCACACGGCAACAACATGTAACAGAATATTGGTTGGAAGGCTCAGCCTCTACTGCCATACACCTCTCACGTTGTGGGCCAACATAATAAAAAGGGAGGCATTACTTTCAGGGCAGCTCTGCCAGTCACATTTAAGTACTAAATCTCGTCTGTAGCAAAGGGTTCTTTAATGAATATAAAATTCTACTTCTGCTGCTACCTTTGTTTATAGTTTTTTTCTGGAAGGAATAATGACACTTGATCCTTGTTATTTCTCCTGTTTGAATGCAACAAATTTTGAAAGCAGACTGCTTTTATGACCTCTGTGTATATTATTCCAGGACTTCTCATATTATTGCTGTTGTGCATCAATAAATTAATGCTTCTTTTAGTAAGGCCAGTGCAAAGCGTGATAAAGAACAAGAGATAAATTATGCAAATCTATCAGGTTAAACAAATGACTATCTTTAATATTAAGGTAATTTCAGGATATAATACATTTCTAAATAAGTCTATTCTTACCAGGTGTGTCAATAGCAATTTGGACTGTATCTAACACAATTTTGTCCCCCTGTCAGTCCTATGAAGTATTTCTACCTTACTGGGACACAGCAGAAGGCACATTCTGAAAACCCTTATATCTTATCTGTGCCCAAGCCAGTGCTCATAAATATATATATAACAGAAAAGTTGTACTGAACTTGTTAAGTACTTTGAGTGTTTATTAAATTGAAAATGGGTAGTGAGCAAAAATTTTCAGGATCCCTTTTGACCTTGGTCCTAAATTGTTGAGCACAGTCGCTGAATTCCAATGACAGTCTAGATGGAATGTGAATTAAATGTGCAAAGACTGTGATACATGCATATAATGTAACATTACAGCATACATACCATATACAAAGTTGCATCAGGGCAAGTGACAGATTTTATAGACAAATTTGACAAACTGAAGAAAGTGAAAAAAACCCCTAATTTTAAACATGAAAAATGCAAAGATCTGTGCAGGGAGAAACAGCTGTGCACAGGCTTGGGAAAGGACTGGCCAGACAGCATCTCCACATGAAAAGATATGGGGATTTTGATGGATAAGTTATAAAGCATAAATCAGCAATACCATGCTGTTATGGAAAACGATCACACTGTGATGTGTGAAGAGGAGAATAATCTCTAAGAACTATATAATCTTTCTACTCACTACCAATAAGGTTCTCAGTGGGAGAAACTGAGTCCTGTTTCGACTAAACTTTAAAAAAAAAAAAAATGAAGAGATATCAGAGAAGAGATATGAAAATAATCAGAGGTCTTAAAAGACATGAATTAGAAAGGAAGACTGATGGAATTTTATTATTTAGCCCAAAGAAAAGAAATGACAGAGGAGAAATATAAGATATTTCCACTGTTGAGAGAAAATATGCAGCTTAAGCTGTAACAAGTACAATTTAAGTTAGACTTTAAGACCACCCAACACAAAGAAAGGACTTAACCATCTGAAATCCTGCAGAGAGAAGTGGTCATACACTGTGTAATAGGTTTGAATGTGCTCTGCAAATCTAATGTTTTGTGGACTCGTTTAACTTACTGCTCTCAGAACAATTGTATGACAGTTAAGAGCAGATCTGGAAATTTCAGGATGTCATATACCTCCCATATATGCATATGCTTATGTCCATCTGATGTCTCCTGGAAACAAGACATACAGAACAAGTGTATTCTGCCATGAATACAATGTAAGACTAATATTTTCTTGAAAAAAAATTAGACAAACTGCAGATACAGTGTATAGCACAGTGCAGATGTGCTATGGACGTGCCCAGGATTTCCAATTACTTCTGGACAGTTCATAGTTTTCCACGCATTATCTTTGGATGGCATAAAAGATGAACAGGGATACGCAATCACTGACAGTAAAGGCAGTTACTATTCATACAATTCTGGTTCCAAACTGTTCGCTAGCCTGGGGTAGTCTACCTCGGCATGATAGAGACTTTCTATCACTAAACATTTTTATGAATGAAGGGTGAAACACCTGTCAAGAGTGACAGGTAGCTCTAAGGCTTGCAGACTTGTCTCATATTCTGTGATTCTGTTGAAGTACTTTGACATATACATTGAAGCTGGTTTAAACATATTATATGTTCATTCTCAACAGGTTTGTTCTTAAAAGCAATAACTTCCAGCATTTAAACCTTATTTCCATTACCTGCCACTTAAATTCCAAAACAGAAAGCTGCCAGAACAAAACCAATGGAGTGAAAGGAGGTCAAAGAAAAAACTTGTAGATTGCTAAGCTTCCATGACATTCCTGTGACTTCACTCATGACTGGGCCATATTGCTGCCAGATTAATAACCTGTAGCATTCTAAGTGATTTAGAGTCAATCCCTCTCTTTGCTTCAACTAATACAAAAACACTTGCTATGTTCATGCACAGTTGTTTTAAGAGAAAATTTTTTTGCATTATCATAGAATCACCAAAGTTGGAAAAGACCTACAAGATCATCCAGTCCAACCATCCACCTACCACCAATGTTTCCCCACTAAACCATGTCCCTCAGTACAACATCTAAACATTTCTTGCATCTCGAGGGACGGTGACCCAACCACCTCCCCAGGCAGCCCTTTCCAGTGCCTGACCACTCTTCTGGAGAAGAAATTTTTGCTAATATTCAACCTGAATCTCCCCTGGCACAACTTGAGGCCATTTCCTCTCATCCTATCGCTAGTTATGCAGGAGAAGAGGCCTTGTCACAACCTCCTTTCAGGGAGTTGTGGACAGCTATATGCACTGATTGACTGAAAAAATAAAATATACATCCAAAGAAAAAAAAGAGATTAAAATGAACATTGGTCCATTTTTGTTTCTGTATCTGAACTGACAACAAAAATAGATGAATTTAAACTAAATTGCTAATTAAGTACTACTATGCGATGCATGTGGTGATGCTTAGAAACTATCAATGTTATTATTAGCAGGATCAAACTGCAAACAGTGCAGAACTGAACTTGTGTGTGGAGGGAAATGAGTAGGTGAGAACAGCTGAATCATTTTGATGTTCTTTGACTTTCAAGTAGCTGTGCGCCTGTCCTCTTTTTTAAAAAGTTGAATAGATTGATCACTGTTTTTTATCACAAGAGTTACAAGTAGGCTGCAGAGTGGTTACAAAAGTATAGATTTGTAAACTATGAGTCTTAACTCTTCCCCTTTGGCCACGCATCACTGTGAATGAAGAAACAGATTGGGATAAAGAGAATTGATTCCTGTGGATAAAGAAAAATGGGAGAAGTAACATGCTCTGCATTTAGAGGTATTCCTACAAAGTACATCACAGTTATTTTCATTGGGGTCTTTGTGATATAAGGGACATGCAAAGAAGACTCACCTTATCTGTGGACTTTAGATATGCTGCTGATGTTTCTAAGCCAATCTTGAAAAGACGTAATACCATATTAGAATTATCTACATGTGGATTATGAAGGTAGATTACTCATGCCACGGATGACAGAAAACTGCCTTAGCCATTTCAGGCTCTTTAATTTAAATGCTGTCTGTTGCTAATGAGCATTCTTGTGCATTTGAACCTTAGGACAGAGCACTCAACTCATGGTAATCTAAATGGAGCAGCTTAGACTAAACACTGTTTATGAGTGAGCCCCTACGCTGGATATGGATGTACCCCAATAAATTGTACTATGCTCAAAATCCCAAAGTTGTACATACTTATTCATTGTTAGTCTCCCATTGATGTGCAATTCTAAAATTATCTGAATATATCAATTCATATCTATAGATTTTAAAATAAAAAGTGTATTCAACTTTCATTACTAATGTGTAAGTGAAAGTCAGCTTTACTTCCCAAAGAATACAGTATTACAAAATCCTGCTACAGAGAAAGAATATGACTGACCATGTATGCCAGATGCACAAAACAGAACTTCAGAAATGGAGAAAAGGAAGCTAATCCCCCAAAGTATGTTTAAAATGGGCAGACTTGATAGACTACCTGGCTGCTGAGAGTAGGAGGAGGAATAAGTGGCTCTTATTTTCTTATGTACGTTGTAGTTGGCAAATTCCTATCCCAAAATTTACAGGGTTTTTTTTTTCTCAAAAAATGCTATCAAAATCATATTTTGTTACTCTTTTGTATCTTTTTAATATCACTTTTATATATAAAATATATACTTTTATTATTAGTTATTGGGGCTCAGATTTGGCTTGGAAGCCAGGAAACTCAACTTTACCACTGGTCTGTTCGATCACCTTGCAGGAACTACTTTTTTCCTCTCCGCTTTTTCCTACCCAGGGTACAAAAATATAATATTGACTACCTTGAAATGAAAGGTACTGTGTGAGAGAAAATCACTACTGTTATAACTACTGTGTTAGGTCCTCTGTACTCTGTACTTACGCCAGCAAAATTTCACCTTTAAGAACGGAACACACTAACTATATTAAACACTTTATTCTTATAACTGCATCTATTATCACATAAACAACAATTTCTATGGAAGACAATGAAAAATAAAAATATATAAGAGAGAAGCTGCTAATTATTGTTTATTTTTAGGATTATTTTCAAGGATGGATTTTGTGCCATACTTGTCAGGCAAGGTATCTATGCTTCTTCAGCATCATCTACTGACCTGTCTTCCACATTGCCTATTGATCAGTTTCTACACTGGTCTTAAACTATGTATAAAAGAGATTCTACTGGCTTTAAAAGATCTATGGGGTATAGTTCCATAAGCAAGGACACAGAGCATGCTGTTTATTTCAGAAACATTCACAACATGACACAACCGGGATGAAAAAGGAGGCAAAAAAGTACATTTTAGTAGAGAGAAAACAAAGTATAAGATAGCTGGCTTCAACACAGCTTTGAGCTACATGGCAGAAACAGTGAATTCTCTGACACCCAGGAAAAATGACAAATTACCTGGCTATGGACTTGCTGGAGCCTTGACTAAGATTAATTAGGTTGTCCATACCTCAGAGTTTTTATTTAAGGATCAGCTACTTTAAATTTTTCCTAATGTATTATGTCAGGATATTGTCTTTTTTCATAAGTAAAAATTTTCAGGAATAATTATCTTTTTATTAGAAATCCTCCAACTTCATAAAGTTTCCCTTCAGTACTGAAAGCAAAGAAACAACTTGATTCCTTCTAATTCTAAGCCTTGTAATGCTCCTAAGATATTTGGAAAAATCCCATCCTGATACGTTCTGTCTTATTTAGAACAAGAACTCACAGCCAGGTCTTCCATTTATCATTAGTGAGCCATACTCTCTCAGTTTCCATGGAGTTCTGGATCTTTCTCAGATTCTCCCGTTGTATCTGTTTCACTTAATATACAAAATAAAATACCCACTGGAGTGGAAATAAAATTAAAGTATTCCTTCCTTAAGAAGACTAACCATTATACACTAGAATACAGAAGCACTTCCCTTCCCTTTTTGTAGATAGGTGTATTTTTTTTCATTTATTTTTTATGTATTTATACAAAACTGAAGTACTCTAAGTTCAATGTAAAGCTATAGGTCATATCATATCATACAAGTATCTGGATAGAGCACTCTTCTCTAAAAGCAAGACAATTGTACTGAAATCCAAAATCAACAAGTTTTACATCTATAGTAGGTATTTTTGCAAATTTCCTCACAGTTACACAAGAAAATGACTGAACCAAGGTATGGAAAATAATGATACAGAGTAAGCTTTCAAACATGTAGGGTAAGGAAGCTCAAAAAATAGGGAAAACAATTGTTCACACTGCTTTAATTTATTAATCCTACCCTGCATCTTTCTTCTATATTAGTACCTCATATATTTCAAAACACAGTAGTCTGTTGAGATTTCTCTGGAAGTCACTGGCAACATTTTATTGAGAAACAAGGTATAATACAAATAAAAATTTTGTATCTTTAATAACAATTTCTACAATACTTATACTCAATCAGGCACATGAAAACAACATATTAAAAAAAACTGTGAGTTCCAGACAATATGTTCCTGAAAAACTTTTTACTACACAGAGGTTCTTCACTGCAAACTACTGAGCCATGATCAGCGAAATCAGTGTTTCTAACAGTGACACAATGGTTGGACAGAAAAGGGCAGTGGTGTAAATTATAATTTTAATTTATAATTGCCCTTACAATAATTATCACAGTGAGATTTTACTATACAAAAAAAACTATGCTTGTATTTTTTAAGTAAATTTTCCAGGATAACATACAAGTTTGGCTCATCATGTAAAAAACTGACATCCTTCATGAAGAGTGCTTAAAACACAGCCTGAAGCAAATGAAAGAACTTTAAGAGGTATGTCTACAGAAGTGTATCAGACAGTAAGAGATCATTAACAAGTATCAGCATCACTGTCCTTTAAATCTGTAATTTAAAATTACGTGCGTATTTTCCATTTTATAGATTCCATTGTTTGAGAATCATACACAACATTATCTATTTTGTTCAATTGTAGTGGAATCTTATTCACAAAAGTAATTAAATATTTATCAGTTATTAAAAATTAGTAAGTATTTATTAGTAATTAAATATTGTCCAATTCTATCAATACTAGAAATACCTCCATAATAATGCCATTTTCCAGTATGGAAAGAAAGTAGTTTTTGAGATACTGTTATTTTTGATGTGTGAGGATGTCCACAAAAAAAGTGAATGAATACCTAGTTGAAAATAAATTAAAAAGCCTGCGTGGAAAAATGTTTTAAGAGGATGTGTCTTTTCATTTGGATTTATTTTTTCTGCTGCCTTTTTTTTTTTTTTTTACCTTATTTTCTCAGATGCAGCAAACAGTGATAAGCAAAAATAAAGCTTAATGCACTTACTTACTTGTGGTAAAATAGAAAGCTGATGTTGACAGGCTACTGCATTTCGGTTAGCTTCTGTGAAGTACCTCTGGGTTCGTCTTCTCTCCCGATCCAATTTCTTCTCCAACATGAGATGGGAGGTGGATAAAACATCCAAATATTTCATCATCACATCAGACAGCAATGAGCTGACCTCTACTATGTCTGGACGTGTCTCTGCATCAGGAGTCAAGCACCTACAGAAAGAAACGTTCTCTAATGAAAGCTAATTACTTCCTTCTAAAAAATTTTGCTACCACTGCATTCCTCCATTGGTACTTATCAAACCATGCCAGCCAGCACTAGAGACAAAACAGAAATTTAGCAAGGCAACAATTTTCATTTTTTACACACTCAAAAATTAAAAATGGATGCACTTCAGAAAGTCACAAATAATGTCACACAAAAAGACTGAAGAGAGAACATCTGCTAGCTTATAAAAATGTTATTGCAAAAGTCTTCATAGTGAGAAATTTATCAAGCAGTATTTTCCCATTTGAGATTGCAACAAATACCGCAAGATAACAGAGATGTAGAAGTTGTCACAACAGAGAGTACAGCAGGTGCACATAGGGGCCCAGAAGCTCTGCTCAAGCCTATGGGGACAGTCACACTGAGCAGCTTTGGTGTTGACACACCACAGAGCAAGGCATCAGCTGGAACTATTATTAGAGTTAACCCAGAACTATTATGGGGGGCTGCTGCTGTGACGGGTCTTGGGCTGCAGGGAGTACAGATATGTGCAAAAGACTGACAGGATCTTCAGAGAGATTCAACCCACAGGCAATGCAGAGAAAGCAAATCTAAAGATTACCCTTAAAGGAGCAGTGGACAGAGGCACCCAAGATAGGGGAGGCTGGAGACTTGTAACTTTTGCAAACAGAAGGAAGCCACTTCCTCTCTCTGCAAATCTACAGTTACAAAATAGGTATAGTCACTTGGGAACAGGTGAGAAAGAATGAACAGAGGGCATATAGGAGCCAGATGAGACAGAATCAACTGTCCATATCACAAATAAAAAGCAACAGGTGACAATCTCTTAAGATTCTCCCTCTGTACGGAACCGAGGCACCTGCCTACAGATCTGACTTGAAGACTGTGAAATCTCTTGCTTACAAGGCGCTTAGATTTAGGCTGTTGTTGAAAGACCACCAAGACTCATCCGACCCTGGGGTCATTACCCCTTTCTGCTCATCCATGCAGACACCAATTTATCACTAGGGTGAATCCTGAAAATACCAAATGTGACTTCAGAGTACTGGGATGAAGAGAGAAGGGCAGGGAGCTGAAGTGGTGATCTCCTCAATTCTTTCAATGAAGGGGAAAATGTCGAGTCAGGGTGGATGCAGCCTGCAGGTCAACACTTGGCTTGGTATAGTCAAGAGCTTATGGGTAAGGATTAGAGGAACAGACCAACATTATGTTAGATGCTTGCTATACCAACTACACAAAGACAGGTATGTGACTGGAAACAGACAGAATGGATTCATGATGTTCCAGTCATACCTGACTAATGCGACTGCTCTCTAGGATGAGATAACTGCTCTGCGGACAATGGGAAAGCATTATGTGCTGTGCATACCTTTACTGTAGCAAGGTCTTTGACATAATATTCCACAGCATCCACAGGATTATAGGTTGAGTAAGTAACTGCCTGAAGTTATTGGCTCAAAGAGGTGTTATCAGAAGTGCAAAGTCCAGATGGTGGCTGAAAGTAGCATTCTTCGGGGAACAGGTCTGAGCCAGTACTGTTTAATGTCTTTATTACTAACCTAGACAACAGAAAGCATTCTCAAAAAGCTTATGAAAACTACATTGCTGGGAACAGTTGATACAGAGGGAGATAATACACCTCGATGAGAGGGACCTGAGCAAGATTCACAGATCTGATTGCTACTTATTTAATAGGATAGTATAGAAACTAAAGAAATTAATTCTCAGAGGTGATAGGAAAAGAAGCAATACACACAAGCTGCAAAAGTCCAACTAGATATGAGGATATATTACCACTTTTAATCTAAAAGGTGGACAAGAACTGGAAGAGGACCTAGGGAAGTTGTGGAATCTCCATCTTTCAAGACATTCAAAGCACTAACTATATCTATTCATTTACATTCACTAAAATTGGTCAAAATTTCCAAGATCCATGTGAGCTATATAAGATTTCTAATAGCTCTCCAATCCATTTCCCATGCATCTAGAAAGATGATTAATTTATGACTAAACACTGAATGGATTGTTATTCAACTCTGAAAGTCTTTGGTGATAATGATTCCAAAACTGTCTTTAGTAGCTTAATTCAATAACATTGGATCTTAATAATAACAATAATACTGAATAATGACAATACTGAATGCAAATTTTCAGCTATAAAATGAAGTTTTCAGTGATTTCTAATCTTATAAATAACCTTTTTTAAAAAGTTATTACTCTTATCTTCAACAAGTGTTGTGTTAGAGTAATTCAGAAATTAACTTCTTTGTTTCTGATAATGTTTTCTCATCTATGTTATCAGTAAAGATTCCCCATTACTGAATTTCTCTCATGTTCTCTATTCTATCTAAATATCTCACAAAAATAAGCTAGAAACTAAACATAATATTTCATTTAAGGATTACTCCATGGAAGAGAATAAATAATATTTTAAACTTTTCATGCTTCCTCTACTTTTAAAATAAGTTGGAAAATGCATACATGACAGGAGAAAAAATAATGTTAATTTTTCATGCAGACACCTATTTAATCATCTATTTAAACCAGCTAGTCTTAGTAAATAATTAACTTATCAGCCAGTCTTACAACAATATAGGACTTGGAGTAGACCTATTCAATACAGGTACTGTATCTATAGTTATAAAGAGTAAATCAATCGCTGACCTTGAAAAAGACCTTTAAAAATTCCCACTAAAGAGTTTCTTGTCATTATTAAGAATGAAAACGAGAAGATAGAGGGACCAGATTCTCACATCCATTTAAGTCACTGATAACGATGTGTTAAAAATTTATGAAAATGTAATATATATCAATACTGATATGTATCTTGACTTGAAAGTATTTTCTGGAAACATTTGGGAATACTACTTTATTCTTAAATGGTGAGCAATGAATTAGTAAATCCAGTTATTCTGACTACAAATACTTGTAAATATTCAAAACATTTCATGACCTTTTAAATCTCAGTTCCATTCTACTAGTTCCTGTCCTCTCTTTGTTGTTCTTCATCCTCAAGGTCTTTAAATAATAGAAATCTTTTTGTGCAGAAAATATAATACAAAAAAGTTACATACCTTGCACTATAAAGTGCTTTTGAGAGGTGGAATTCAATTTCTGACTGAAAAAGAAAGCTATTTTTGGATTTTTTTGAAAATGGACAATCAAAGGAGCCAAATCTCTTAGAAGTTCACCAACTCACTTTCTATACTTTGCCTTACACATTACATTAACACCAGGAACATGTAATCATAACTAAGTGAAATATGTGATGAGTGAGTGGAGCAAACGCAGGTTTTTCTTTTCCTCCACGACTGTGTTCTCCCTGCTTCATTAACAGGATTAGAAGTTAGTGGGAAATGTATTTCTATTCAGTCATGAAACTATGGATGTGATCATACAGTGATCTCTAACTGCACTTGAACATAATTTAAAATGATGTTATTCTATGCAAAAAAATAATCTGATGTGTAGTGGACTAACTTGAGCACTGGTAGTATTAAACTTCAGTACTGAGTCTGTACTGGTCTGCTAAATGTGGTTTCCTCCAGGGTTCTATGCTCGGACAAGTTCAACACATTTGTCAATGACCTGGGTAGTGGGATTAAGTACAGTCAGCAAATTTGCTGACAACACTGAATGGTGTAACTGATATAATAGAAGGAAGGGATGCCATGCAAAGGGACCTGGATAGGCTTGAAAAGCGGGCCCATGTGAACTGAATGAAATTAAACAAGTCAAGTGCAAGATGTTCCACTTGGGTCAGGGCAATCCCAGATATGGGTACAGACTGCAAGAAGAACTCCTTGAGAGTCCTTCTCCTGTGGAGAAGGACTTGAGGGTCCTGATAGGCAAAGAGCTGGATCTGAGCCTGCAGTGTGCACCTACAGCTGGGAAGGCCAACAGTATCCTGGGCTGCATCAAAAGAGAGGTGGCCAGCAGGGAGAGGGAGTTGATTGTCCCCCTCTACTCTGCCCTTGTAAAGCCCCATCTGGAGTACTGTGTCCAGGTCTGTGGTCCCATAACAAGAAAGATGTCCAGAGGAGGGCCATGAAGATGATCAGAGGACTGGAGCATCTCTCCTTTGAAGAAAGGCTGAGGGAGTTGAGCTTGTTCAGCTTGGAGAAGAGAAAGCTCAGGGTAGACATTGCTTCAGCTTTCCGATAATTGAAGGGAGTTTATAAACAGGAGGGGACTGACTTTTTACACAAGCAGACAGGGATAGGACAAGGCGGACTAAACTTTAAAATAGGGGAGATTTAGGTTAGATGGTAGGAAGAAATTCTCCACTCATAGGGTGGTGAGGCCCTGGCACAGGCTGCCCAGATAAGCTGTGGATGCCCCATCCCCGGAGGTGTTCAAGGCCAGGTTGGATGGGGCCCTGGGCAGCCTGATCTGGTGGGTGGCAGCCCTGCCCACAGCAGGAGAGTTGGAACTAAATGATCTTTAAGGTCCCTTCCAACCCCAGCCATTCTATGATTCTATGAAATGTGTTGACTCATCTATATTGTATATGTTACTAGCATACTCCTTTAAATCAGTTGACATTTCATATTCAGAGACAAATACTAGCAGTTTCTAAAGTCAGCAAAAGCCAGTATCACATAGTCACCGCTGGAAATATATAAAACATTTTCAGCAAGATGTCAAAATAAAACTAGATTTACCTTTTAATGGTAAATGATACTTTTTCAGAGTACTGTCCCTCTGGCACAGGTTCATACACAGCCCCTACTATCTGCAAAATAAAAAATGTATAGTTAACTGAAGAAAAAAATATTCAATGTTTTATTTAGACATTTCATACAGTAAATACTTCTCCTTGAAACAATCTGATGGGCAAGCATTACATCATCAGCTGTAACTTGCAAAACAACTTAGAACACATCTTCTAATGCAAAATATCACTTCTAAGCAGGTATCCACATTAATGTACATAACCAATGTAGATCAAGGGGCTGCAATATCTGAATAAGGGAAATATTTACAAAAAACAGTGATTTATTTTTAATCATATCCCAAAGTTCAAACAATTCTATGGGGTAGTATACAACCCTATAAAAAATCCAATATTATAGTAATAAGAAATTTCATATCTAAAGATCCTATCACATAATGCAACAATAAAAATATATTAGTCTGAGAAGTAACAATATACTTACATTTACAAGCAATTTCTGCAAGTAGAATGGCAAGACAGTAACTAATACTGTGATAAACACTCCTGCTCATTCACACATCAGAGCAGAGAGCAGTCTGTGCTTCTACAGCCTGAAATATGAATTCTGGTGGACCTTGTGATCACTTGTAGAAATAATTGGTAGGTTGATCTGCCAAATCTGAATACCTTAGTTGCCAAGGAGAGCATATTGGTGCTGTAAAACGGTGGGTTCAGAGTTGCCATCTGGTAAAGGATACATCCTGCAGCCCAGACATCCGCTTTCTCTCCATAAGGCTCACTCTTTACAACTTCAGGACTATGTAAAAAGCAATGCAAACCACAAAATAAAAAAGTATTTAATTAATAGTTTTCACCTAGTGTTAGCCTCAATTAAAAAAAAAAAAATCATTAGCCACTGTAATATATTTCCAGAGCATATACAATTACTTTCAAAAGGTTGCATTTCCTTTACTAGTCAAATTCTTTAAGCGGAATTACAATCAATAGATTTTTTTTTTCTTCTGCAATTCTTCTAACAGCAGTAGTTTAAATTTTGTTCATTGTCCTTTCCACTTATTTCATTCTATAATGTCTTCAGAACTAACGAGTGTATGTGAACTAGAACAATCAGAACTTGCTTATGATGATGGCGATTCGATAAAATGGACTAGAGAATGGATAAATGCATTGTGTACTGTTGTAATTCACAAATCAGAAAGATTTGAATCATTCCTATTTTAGAATATTAATGTATATGATTTTGTTACTAATGTGAGAAAACAAACTTTACTCATGATATCATTTTCACCCTGCTAAAACTACTGTAATTCATTCTCTGTGGTGATTCCAGTAGACGCTCAACAACCTAATGACAATTAAAAAAAATCCATTTTAAAGTCCATTTAAAGCAAGTGAAAGAAGGCAGTAATTTCAATTTTGACTCAGTACAAAGCAGACTCCACTTCTTTCTCTAAATTTAGTAATCTTCATAAATCTGGATGACAGTAATTTATATTGGTAGGGATATTCTGATACTGGAGTTCCAGTTTTAGCAACAAGTAAAGGTTGTATCACATGGTATAGTTTTTTCAGTTAATATCTTCACTCTACGTCCAGAGACAAAACAAATATGTCTATATTCATCTGTAAAATCAACTTGAAAATATACTTTTTTTCATTTCCTTTCAGCTTAGAACTTGGAGTCAATGTATCAACTTTATGATTATCCTACAAACATATTTGGTAAAATATGTTTCTGGAGTTGAGAGTCACTGTGTAAATTCAGTTACTGATGCAGTCTGGATAAGGTGCTAGAAGGTGTGCTGCCAGTTTGTTCAAAATAAATGCAAAAAATACATTTTTAGACAAATGGGATGTCATCCCTTAGATAACTTATTATGTGGAAGTTATATTAAGTGATCTTAATAGAACATAAATTCAGAAGGGAGGTCACTGTGGGGAAGTGATACAGACTGACAGGTCAGACATTTTTGATAAAAATTTTTTGATAAAGATTTCTGTGTGAAGGCTCTGTAGGTATTTCCCTTGAATTTTGCTGCTGCTCTTATAAAACCATGGAGGTGAACAAAGGGTGTTGAACATAATGTTAAAACATAACACGTTCTCTAGAGTTTGACTGTCATTACTTCTCGCTGTGGTACCAGCTCTTTAGAGGGCTTTGTAGAAATTTAATTTGTATATATTAGATGTGTCTGTTAGAGCAAGGATCTGTGTGGCAACTTAACATACAGATGGTGATAGTATGGTTGCATAGCAGTCACCAAAAGAATGAGCTGAAGACAAAAGGAGACAGAGAGACACAGAAGCAACCATGACCTGCCCTGGAGAATCTTGGATTCACATCCAAGGAAGAACCTAGCTTGATTGTCAGAGTAAACAGCAGCCCATTGGGGTAGTGCCTAGGAAAAGTGTATTTCTTGCTACTACGATTTGGAAATTACAGAAAGACAATACAGCACTGATAGGTTTTTGAAGGTTGTAGCTTTAACATGGTTTCACAAAAACGCATAATTGCTTGAAATTATTGAAAATATTTGGTCTGCTTGTTCAAGCTTTAAGATTTCCCATTCTAAATACCTATCTAATCTTTTTTTTTTTTAATCAAAAGGAGGACTTTCAGAGGAGCACTATCTGATCATTTCTTCCAGAACAAATATATGTAGTCAAAAGTGTTTGATATTTAGCAGAAGAAGACGGCCAGTGCCTTAAATACACACTATCAGTTGCTTAAGAAATACTGTGAATGACTGAAGTAAAACTTATGTAAGGTGACCACAAAAGTGATACAGATGATCTAAAATCCTAAATGTATATGATACTATGCTTTCATAGCTAATGAATTCAATACTTCACAATTTTAAATAGAAATGTTAAATATTATGTATTTACTTTTAAGAGATGAAATAGTGAAATTCCTCACCATGTTCTAAAGGCAAGCCTCACCATCTGCTAGTTAGTAATGTGGGTGGGGTACAGTACTTGTTGACTAGCAAAACAGTTTTGCAGTCAAGCTGCACCATTTGGATCTGCACTATTGAGGGATGTCAAACAGAAAAAGATCCTGGTTCTGTTCCTGTGCTCTGCTGCCCACAAACAGGAGGGTGGTGGGCGTACATACGGTTTATCTAATTCAGTTGACAACTGTGTATAAACTCTTACTGTCTGGTCAAGACCAGAAAGAATGAGTAGAACCAGATTGACATTTATTCGATAAAAATCCTAAAAAAAATCTGTCTTAGCAAAAAGTACAGAATAATAATTTAAGGGAGTGACATTAGTATGGTTTCTGTTTTATTTGTAAAAGCAGGCCTTTAATTCTTAGATTAAGAGATCTGGATTGGATTAAATAGGACAGTGGCACTAATTAAATTCCTAGCAAACAGATGTCCACATCATAAAATGCATTCAGTGTAAAAATAAAATACTTAAAGGGAGAAACTCTGAGAGCTGATAAAGAATTTCCATTGCTTCAAGGGCCGATCATACTGCTGCAAAGCAGCAGTGCAGATGCTATACTCTATGGTACCCACAGTCTCGGATATTAAGAGAGGCAGCAGATACACTAAAAATTAGTCACTTAGTGCTTGTAATTAACTTATTCATAATAATCACTGCAGTTTTCTTCTAAGTTTACACATCACTGCTCATTTCCAAATTATGTATTCACACTGAAAAGCTTACTTCTGCTGCACTGTATCCAGGAGAGCCCTTCACTGAATGAATGTCCACAGCAAAAGCAAGGCTAAATTCTTCTAAATCAGAGACATAGAAATATATCCACAGAAGAATTCTCTAAATTCTCAGTATCCTTGAACAGGCTGGTTTATAATTGCTTCCCAGAAAGCTCACGCTTGCTCATATCAGCATTTAATGACAAATAGTCTACACAAACAATCTTAAAATTAGTCTTGAACTTGATTATGTCATCAATTAATCCAAAGAGTTATCTGTTCTGTCTTCTGGTTTATTTTTGCAAAATTAAAGGCCTATTTTAAAAGCTAATTTAATATTGTCCCTCATTTTTTTTATTAGGGTAAAAAGCAAATTAAAATCAAATCTTATCCATATTTGTTCTATTTATAAAATAGTACCATTTCACCAAATCATCTCTATATGGACTTGGAAACATTTTTACTCTCAAACCTTCATTTATAATTTTACTCACTGATGTTATTTTGTCATGGTATTTATTTAAGAATACTTTAAACTTCACAAGCAAATTCTGGATTCTGCTGCATTAATACTGTCACATACCTATATGAAATATGACTATCCTCATAGGATTAGCTTATGGTCACATTAATTCTTACTGGATAGATGTTCTAATATGAAGGAAGAAGTCCTGAATTTGGAGGGGAAGGGAGAAAGGACCTGAGAGAATGACCTTTTCAAAACGGCATTAATTTCCTAGAACTTCTAAAGCTTCTAAGAAATGTTTCCAATACTATCAGGCTGACTTTACATGAGACACAACTAGTGAAGATTTCCCATGCTGTAGAGAACTTCAATAAGCCAATTTTGAGTTGTTTTGGTACAGTGTTCACCGATCAGTCTAATTGTTTCTGATAGATGTAAGTACAGGTCGGTGTATTTCACTCTGTAATACAAAGCGTATCTTCAAATAAGACATAATTTCAACTAGATAGTTTTGGATTAATTAAAGAGTGAATCCTCAAGACTAATTCCCAGAAAGGTGACTAATAAAAAGTTCAAAGAAATAAGAAGCAAATATCACTGTAGAAGATTTTAACAATGAATGATAATTATTGCTTTTATCATAATAATTCTTCCAACTCATTATGTACAATTTGATGGACATTTCTGCAGTTATTGGTGGTTCTACCATTACTCATAGGGGGCAAATCTGGTTCAGGAAGCTACCCAAGCCGTAAATAGTTGGAGGCTGGAATAGTACGAAATATGGTTATCCCATTCTTCCTTCCCTATGGAGATATAAATATTGGCACTGATGGAGACAGGACAAGAGGAGAGATGGTAGATTCCTACAGACAAGTTTGCTTTACTTTTATTTTTATTTATTTATTTATTTATTTATTTTGGTCCCATACAATGAAGAAATCTTTGTGGCTTCTACTAGCTTCAGATATTCAGATCTCTTTGTTAAGGTATCTATAAAATAATACTTGCTTGCAGGGGATTGCCTTTTTAGTTGCTAGTTGCTGGTAGAACTCATTACAGCAAAATAGAGGAATGAACTTACATTTAAGTTCACACGACAGACTCTGCCTTTTACTAAACTACTGCAGGATACTCTGTATTTGTAGAGTAGTATGAATAGAACATAGCTTCTCTATAATCAGTCCTCTGAATCACAGGAGAGGAGGTGGTGAGGGAGAAAAGCTACTCATTCTAGCTTCCCGAATGAGAAAAATAAAAAAGTTGCTTGTTACAATCTTTTCTCTGGATAGTTTGCTGTAAGGTATAGGTTACATTTACAATGTATGGTAGGTTCATAATTACTAGAGTAGCAACAAAAGAAGGAACAGGAGCCATACAACTGACACTTCAAATAAAGAGGTTATGTGAAAACTGTTAAAAGCTATTTGCTTTTCTCACCTATAAGAAGCAGCCTTTTGGGGATAGTCTATTCTGTCTGTCCCTTGAGTGACAAAGCTGGAAAAGCATTTTCAGTCACTAGTTAGAAATTTTGCCTACGGTTTTCTACTTTGAAATGCATTGCCAATGAACTACATAGTAATTTATTACATTGTCTACTAACTCATATTTGTTTTTCTCATTAGAAATTGTTAAGTAATTCTATTTGTAAACTATTACATGTAGCTATTATACATATGCTTCTTCCACACAAAACACTCCTTCAGACATCCTAAGCCTCTTTGGACTACTGAAAAATTAATTATTTCCATCAATTTTTAAAATGCGTAGGGGCAGGGATGAAATTTGCTACCTTCAGTTTGCCATTTTACAGTGTAGTAAATCCTCCTGCCACCAGATGGTGAACGTAATTTCAAAATGGGTGAAGTCAGCTAAGAGAGGTAACTTTCATGTGTACAATCACTCCCCTCAGTGTAATCTCAATAGTTCAATTTTCTAGAGCAAGCATTACCTTTATTTGTTAAGAAAGTTTGTTTATTAATTATTAATTATTTTTCCAGTCAAATCAGCTCTCTAATCTAGTTCTTCAATGAATGTTTACACATGCTTGCATTGTAGGAGTGGCATAACCAATTTTTTTTTCCAGCTATTTTTTAACTTGAATAATTTCATTGCAACAATTTGTATCACAGCCTTAAAAACAGCTGGGACTGACAGAGCCCCAGTTTTTTTTGTAGGGAGGGGAGATAATATATACAACTGCCAAGAGGTCACCTTAATAGAAATAAAAATAGTTTCTACTGAAACAAATTTCAGGTTTAGTCTTAGTTCATAATGGTCAGCTGAAACTGTTTTTTCATCCTTTTCTAAGAAAGAAAAGAATAGTTAATCAAAATATAACTAAACTAATAAAATATGTGTAAACCTTCAGAATATTTCTTCTGAGCACAAAATCTATATAAAAATCTGCTGAACAGAGCAGAAGACTTTTACATTGAGGGCCTCTGTGCTCTACTTCGGAAGTACACTAGGGAGGTACATCCATGTGTTCTACCATTTTTGTACTTTTCCTCCAAGAGTATACATCTTTGACAGTGAAAGATTCATGTATATATCTGATAGAATCTTTTACTTTTTTTCTGGGAACTTCATATTTTCACTGCTTTTACAGACACACACCTTTAGTGCCAGTGAAAGCGAGTTCTTTCTGAATCTTGCAGAGCAGTAGCAAATAAACGCTTCATTGCTTAAGCACTTATTTTTAAAGTATCTTTAAAACTGAAGGATAAATCTCACTGATGTTCACTGTCTGTGTTGTCTCATGCTATCTAAACTGAATCAACTTCTCTACAAGTATGAACATTTCCTGTTTTATATAGAGAGATGGGTGTGTGCATATATTCATACATATATATATGTATACACACACAAGGGCTGCTCTGAAAGTAATTCCTCCTGTTTTATGATGTTGGCTCATAACATCAGAGGTGGATGCTGGTGGTACAGCAGTAGAGTTTGAGCCTTCCCATCAATATTCTATGTTGTTGCCATGTGACAGATGGCAGCAGAGGGGTAGTCAGACACAATGTCATCTGACATGGAAGCACAGATAAAACAAAGAGATGTCATTGAACCTCCATGTTGAAAAAATTGCACCCATTGACATTCTTCGACACTCGCTGAATGTTTCTGGATTCCAAACAGTGGAGGTGAGCATGGTGAGGTGGTGGGTGATGCATTTCAGCAGTGGCAACAGTGATGTGAAAGACAAGCCATGTTCTGGACGGCCATGCACAGCTGTCACTCCACAAAACAAAGAGCATCTTGATCTACTCATCTGTGCAAACTGGCTAATAGTGGTGACTATGTTGAAAAATAACGTTTTGTAGCTGAGAATTTGCTCTATCAAATAGTGTTATTGTGTTTTTTGTATCTGTTGTGGTTTCCATGGAAACAAATAGGAAGCACTACTTTCTGAGTGATCTATGTATATTTGCATCTATGTACACATGAACATACATATATACAGTTCTACATAAAAATTCATTTTGGGCTTCTAGAAATTTCCATCCAGAACAGTATTCTGTGCATACTGTATTTCAGAAATCCAGCAGGGAAATGATTGCAGTACAAAAATTTACAGTACTAAAAACTACTACATTAACTTGGGGTAAAAAAAGAACAACTTTCAAACTCTCAACATAATGCAAAGGCCAGGGTTATCAATATTTAAGAACCCTTTACAAATTGACCACAAGTATTGGAACTGCACATAAAAGCCCATGAAACTGTGTCCAGCTGAGGGGATTCTATAAACTTTTTAAAAGTTAAAAATGTATTTATAATGTTTTTTCCTCTCATCAGGATACAGTCACAAATATAGTGTGTAGACATACTGACAAAATATCTCATAATGATCCAGTTCATTTTGAATTTGGCCTTCTTGTTTATACACTATATCTGGTGATCTGGAAAAAAACTTTGCTGCCAGTGTGTAAAACTGCTACATATTTCTAGGCTTTTATATTTTAAAAAACTTATTTCAAGACAATTTTAAAAGCCTTAAAGGCTCTATCATAAAAGGTGATGTTTCTATTACTGATGTGTGTTATAAGGAAGTACATTTCACATTAACGGTAAAAAAAATAATTATCTAATTAAGCTCAAAATTTGTATAACTGTTTCAACTGATTTTATGCCTCTGGATTTTCAAGATTATCACATGCATGTCTGAGTAAATACAAGGAAAAATCAAAGTACCATCAATATGTAGCTTAGTGCTCTAGTATTACATACAGAGCTTCTGGGAGACATAAAACAGAAAAACACATTTAAGTGCTACTTTATACTGACTTTTCCCTACGATGCATCATGGAACAAAGTCCAAAACAGCAAGAGGAGGTAAAAGTCAGATTCTGAAACCTGAAAAATAAAAATATCTTTTCAATGTAATTTTTTATTTATATTTCTGAAGGCAAGTATCGTTTCATGGACAACACATATAGTATGCTTATGCATATAAAAATAACTAGTAGAATGTCAGGCTGTCAGTTTTAACAGAAATGCTGTAGATAAATTATATTTGTAAGTTGTGGGAAAGTGCTACCCATGTACACAAAAACCAAAACATTCTTATTCCAAAAGGTGCTGGTAATGTGCATCATGGATCTGCTGTAACAAGACAAGGGGAAATTGTTTCAAACTAAAAGAGAGGAGATTCAGATTTGATATAAGAAAAAGGTTTTTACGGTAAGGGTAGTGAAGCACTGGAACAGGTTGCCCAGAGGTGCAGTGAATGCCCCATCCCTGGAGATGATCAAGGTCAGGCTGGATGGGGCTCTGAGCACCTGATCTAGCTGTACGTGTCCCTGTTCATTGCACGGGAGTTGCACTAGGTGACATTCAAGGATTTCTTCCAACTCAAATGATTCTACGATTCTATGATTCGATGACAGTTTTCATAACTGGTTCCTTCTAACCAGATGCACATTTTCCAGTTAATTACAACTGTAATTTCCTACAAAATGCTTTAGGTAATGGCCTTAAATCTCTAACTTTACAAGTAGACCAACAAAAGGAAAAGTCTTTTGTCTTTTGTCAATTTAACAGAAATCTGAACACTTAAAAATGGTAAATTATTTTGCTTATTGAGCTATTTACCTTCCAGAATGAACTTCATTCAGTGTACTTTGCACAAAACAGCTAAGCTTAACAAGAAATCACATGAGTATTTAAAACTGAAAGGGAGACATGAAAAAATAATTATCTGCAAGAATATGACTACAAGCAGTAGCAAATCCAATTTTATAACAACTCCAAAATAAACCTAAATCTCAAATAACCGATTTCACGTAAGGTATTAATTCCACCTAAAATGAAACTCCTGAAAATTACATTTATGCTAAGTTAGTGCTCCAGCTCCCTCTGTTGCAAATGGAGAGAGACAAGCACATTGAGAGTTTAATTCATCTTATCCTAAAATAGCTGCTTAAGATAGATGGGATTAAATTCATTATTGAAATGACAATTTTTTTTCCATTACTTTCAGTAGTCATCTAACTGCTTGACTTGAATTAGATGTCTAGTTTTCAAATGGCTACATAGAAGCAAAATGAAATCCAGTCACACAGAGATTACTTTCTGACAGCAACATATCAATTAGATGACTGTAAGTATTTGGATTTCCTGGAACCTAACACACATGAGAAGGAGTCCAGAAACAAAACAGAACAACTGACGTAAACTGAGCTGTCACATGATCCTATGATGAGAAAAGTATTTTACGATAAAAGTATTTTTCTTCTCTACATTCCCACTAAAATTCCTTCCAGGAATAAACTGAAGCCTTTAGCAACTCATTTTCAAGTTTCACCTCTCAGTTTAATAACTGAGCATCTTGACATCTGTAAAACTATACAGATTGCTTGCTTGCAAGTGAAGGCATACGGCAAACGCGCTGTTGCATCTCGGGATAATACTGTATTACCTCTTTAGTAAAATCATCAATCTCTGTTTGTGGAGCTGAAATAGTGGAGAACCTAGACTTTGAACTGTAGTCCAGGATAAAAACTTTCTTAAGAACAGATATATTTTGCAAACACAAACATCTATCTGTCTAAAATCATGGGGTATTAATAATACTCATCCTCTTTATGATGCTCCTGTAAACAATGACTGTCCATAACCAAGGTGTTTGAGGACTCTAGGTGTGGAAATTTTGAGCTGCCACTGTGAAAAATATACTTAAAGGCAGCTTAACCCAAGATGATTAAACTCACAAAAGCTGTTCAAGTCCTGCAGTTTTGATGTCAGAGTAACACAGTTCATCTCAGTGTAGCTCATTTGACATTACTTAAAAGACAAATGAAAGAGAAATAACTCTAGTAAACAAATACGAGTAGCACTGGACTACAAGATGTTTACAAGCTCATAAATGAGTTTGATGAAAAGACCGATATTTTTCTAATAAAGAGTTTAATCACTATTATCTGTTCCAAAGTGATTATAAATTCAGAATCTTAAGACACTGAGCCAAAAGAGACAAATATATATATATTGAAATAATCATGATACATGTCCCATAGAACAAATTATTTCCAAGAAATACATTGTTAGTTTACAAAAGTTGTCTTTGTAGAATAGTACTTACTCTTTCAGACAGCAGTTTAAATTTGCATACTATACTCCTTTATATTTTTTTTCAAGTATTAAAGTAACTCTTTAGAAGCCATATCAGCACCACTCACTTGTCAGAAAACAAAGTTTTCACATGCACTTTTATCATGAAAACCTGTGTCTTGACTTTGTAATACACTTCTAAACATTTTTGAGTAAAACCCTTCCCTTCTTAAGATCCATAGAAAGAAAAAAATATATCCGTATGAACTAGATCACGTCACTTCCAAAGTGGCTTCCTTTCAGTCCAAGAATGTTGCATTCTCTCATGTATAGTATTATGTTTTAGGCGGGTACTTCTATCATTTCTATTGAAACATTTTTCCAGATATCAGTACAGAAATTTTCAAGCTTTCTTACTTCATTTTACATCATCGCCCATGTATAAGTTTGTTTAAGACTGGATGTGGTGTTGTCTACATTTCAAATGTGAACTGACTGTTGTTAGTTATTCAAACTTACTTATTACTTTATAAAAATTATATCAACTTAAGACATTTAGGTTTCTTTTCATAAAACAATCACTGTCAATTACTTTTAATGTTCATCCCTGAAGTTCAGGAAATGGAATGGCATGTCCATAATAAAACATAATGCTCTATGTCAAGTTGCACTGAGATGAAAAGAGACAGTATTATCCGTCTGGCCTCAGCTATTCTGTCCCTGAGTATTCTCACCTCAAATCGCACAGAGCTTTTTGCTGACACATCTTATTATAAACCAATACCTAAACTAAAGCTGCACTATCACAATTACGTTTCACCACTATGTTTCATTATCAGAGTAAATACTTCTATTAATTGACTTTCAGTAGATCCTCTTATAAAAATGCAGTATTCATATACCGAAAGGATTATTCAACTTCTGTCACTCTTCTAATCAAACCAAATATCCTCTCCAGAAGCCAGCTGTTCAGTGAAGCCTAGGTAATATAACAGGGTATTCAGACTGAATGTGTACTCCATAGAAAGAAATTAAGATCCAGGAATCCTCTTTCACAGCCACAACAATAATGGAAAATACAAAAATACAGTATTAACTCTAATTACAAGGAAATATTTTCCTTAAAACACCAGAAAGAGAAAACAGCTCAACTCTAGCACCAAAACAAAAAAAAAAAAAAACAAAAAAAAACAAAAGCAACCTTACATAGGATTGTTCTGAGATCTAGTTCTCTGACATTTTAGAACAGTGATGTTTTAGAAAGATCATGTTAAAACCACAACTAGCGTGGCATGTTGTTACCAGCTTCTTAATGACACCTAAGAGGTCTGCTCTTCTTTACAGTTTTTCAACAGCTTTTCAAGATCATTCAAGTTCTTAAGTAACTGCATGCCAACCAATCTCAAAATTTACATTTCCCAGATTTTTTCTGAAAAAATTCTGTATGCATATACAATTATAAAAGCAGTTACTGTAAACATGACTTAACAAACTTTTACTTACATCTCTTCACCTCTTGTTTTGATACACCTTCTTCGTAAGTTACAATCCATTTTGTGAAATAAAAAAGTGGTGGGTATACATAAAAGTAAACATTGTTCCCTTGTTCTCTCTCATTTTTACTTTTATTTTTTTACAATTCACAATTTGCCATCTCTTCTGGGACGGCCTTCAAGACAGCTGGATAATAAAGACTCTGTCACCATCAACTTGGAACAGATTGTTTCCGATGATTTATGAGCTGGAAAATCACTTCAGAATTCATTATCAATTCCCTAAAGCAGTCATCTCTTCAATTTTTAATGTATTAAATGTAAACAAATCCATTTGATATATTTTGTATTCCAAATGGACACGCTGGATTTTTTAATTCAAGGACACAATCAATTAAAAGGAATTTAATTAGTGTGGTATTGGAATAATAATAGTATGAAGTAGAATTTGAAATTATCACAATTGCAAAAAATAATTTGTAAGCCCCTCTCTAAATATAAAACTCTGTCTGGTGTTATTTGTGATGACTTAGTTGGATTAACAAATAGATTCAGTACTTTCTTTTACAGTCAACACCAAATACAAACATGTTTGGTACACAGAGAGATACGCTTTTATCTAAACCTGCATAATGATGTATAGCCAAGTCTAAAAAATAACTATCAGCCACTACTTATTTTGACATTTATTATTTTGTTTCTGTACTGCTCCAAGAAGGGTAAGTTGCAATTCAAACTCCCCATAACCATTTTCCTGTCAATACAGAAGAAACCAATTTCTGCCACTCTAAAATGACAATGCTGTCTCGTCACATAGCTCTCTCCACCCTTTCCTTTTTATCTGCAGGAACTAATATTGCTGCTCTTGCAATTCAAGTAATCCCAATTTTGATTACGTTAAAGCCCTTCACCTCTATTTAAATCCTCCGAAAGAAAAGAAAAAAAACTAGTCCAAGCACTGATTAAGTCTATACTCTGACTTCTGCCCTTCAGCCTCATCACGTCCATTAAAAAAACCGTCACTTATTTGTGAACAAGTTTCTATCTCAAAAAAAAAAAAAAAAAAGCCCTCTGTCATGCACAGTACCAGCCAAATACATCAAAGGTGGCAATCCATGCATTCAGATATTTGCAAAACCTTTTTAAAATTTTTAAATGGCTGCGGTATTGGAAAGACTTCAGTGCTTTACTTATCACTTTAAATTTCATGCTGGTATACATTTTAAATGCAAAGACATCAGCAGCCTCTCCTTGTTCTGTCTTCTGATTGTGTACAGGCAAGGATCACTGCCTCCATGATATTGCCTGCAGAGTAGAACTGAAAAGTAACGCCCCCCCCAAAAAAAAACACTTACTAAGAAGCTGAAATCAGTAAATGAAAGGTTATCTTCGTACCTACTGCAAAATGACTGAGCAAAGAAGTAGAGAAAGAACTGCCCGAAGTCCTAGCTCTGATATATGCTTCCATGAATGAAGACAAGATATAAGAAAAATAAATATTGTATAAGCAATCATTTATATATGTATGTGTGTATTTAAATCTGTAAGAGATTTCCACAGCTACTTTCAAAAAGTAATTTCCTACAAAATGTGAAAACACTCAAAGACATCAGTTACACTTCGCACAGAAGTGAATAGGAGAAAAAAATTGAATGTAGTCAGGAAAATTACATCTTAGGACCCTGAGGATCACTGGGGCAGAGTTTGGAAACAGAAATTTTCAAAGATTGCTGTAGCTTGCACATACTTTGCAAATAACTTGTTTAAAACAGCACATTAGGTTCCCATCAACAGCTGCCCAGGTATAAGTGAACAAAAATCAATTCTATTAGAGAAGTTACAAAAAGATGATACAGAATTATAATTATACCAAAATCTTCCTACTCTTAACTACCCAAACTATCAGTCATGGTTTGTGCTATGCTACAAGAGAATTCAGGAGGAACGAATTAATACATCATTGCAATTGCCTTACTCAGCTGCAGGATATGCATTAGTCTTTAAGGTATGGACTTAAATATTCAACACATTACAAGAGCTCACTTTCGGAGCCATTTTAGAGTTAGTGACTTCTAGAAAATCAAAAGTGAAAGTCTCAAAAGTGGCAATATTAATTATTTTCAGCTGGCAAAAGTCTGAGTTCTTGACCTTTCCTCCTAATAAAGAAGAACCACTAGTAGTCCCTCTAATAGCTCATAACTTTTAATAACTTGTTACAAGGACATGGGCCAAGAATTTGGGTAGCCATCACATGTGGTCATCAGAAAAGAAGACTGAAGAAGATCGATGATAGAAAAGGCTTGTTAACTTCTGTCAGTGCCACAGACATAGTGCTGGTCTCAGAAAAAAATTAGGATGAAGCTACTTCCAGTTTTACTTAGGATATTATTTTGTCTCAGGTTTTTCTCCTGATTGGTAGATGTTTTGTAAATGAAAAATTCTGATGAGAACAGAAAACAGTATTCTAGATAGCATGCTGTGCAATATTCTTGGTTTGTTTCACTGTCATTCATTGTAGTTTGCTTACTCAAATTTCTATGCCAAATAAACTCCACTTTTCAGGAACTGGAAGTTGCAAATTATGGTAATGGGAGTAAGACCAACAGGAAGTCCCTAGAAGAAGAAGAAGAAAGCCGATTTCTGACTTGAGAAAGCTAAACACTGAGCAGAAGAAACAGGAAGACACTGAAGAAACAGCAGCTGTATGTAAAAAGGTGTTGCAAAAAAGCTGGAACAAGCTTGTGTAGGAATGAGGAATATTTTGATCGGCACCAGCTGAACATACTATAGACATATTTCTGTGATAAAACAATAGTAAGTGTAGGCAAAGCTTAACCAATAATTTTGAGCAAGAGAGATCTGGAACTGTGATACCAATTAGCAATTCCCTGATTAATTTCTGATGTTAGAATTTCAATCATCAGAAATTCTGAACATAAATGACATGCAGATCGACTGTCATCAGATGAATACTGGGATTAGTGCTTTCTACTAGTTAGATTTTAACCTTGAATCCATTTGCTCACTTTTTCTGGCAATACAGTAACCTCAGTTAGATGGCATGTTGTTATCCATACATAAATAACACAGAAGTCAACTCTGTCCTGTTCACAGTTAACAGAGAGAATCTTATATGCATATAATGCTCTCAGTTACATACACTGTAGATGCACTGACATGAGCCTTTTGGACAGGAAATATTAACTATTCCATGAGAACAAAACACAAGGCAATTGTCATGTAGGAACATAGGTAGCTATATTGGTAATGCATTTTGATGTGATATGGTTCCTCACGTTGGCTTGCCCACAGATGGGATGCCAAAGGAAACTGCAGCTCATTCTGCAGATAGAGTAACGTATTGCCTGAAGCAAAGTTTTAGAGCAGCCATTTTTGCATTTACTAAATGTAAATTGCAAACAATGTATGTGCTTTGCTTTCCCAGATTTGAAATTTTGAAACAGCAAAAATATTTTAATTCAGTTATTAAAACCTAATGCCTACTGTTCCAAAACTCACTACAAAAAAAAATACAAATATTTTTCAGAAAGTAAGCTGTCCACATGTACAATGTAACTGAATATTGAAGCCTCAGTTACCCTAAGAGTCATTAAAATTAAATCATATTTTTACACACCTTTTTTCCTTGAAAATTAATTTTTTTATTCATAAGTCTATAGGTAGATGAATAAGTTACTACAGAAGAGGAGATATTTTGTTTTTCTTCCAGCTTAACTCAGTTACTACCAATGCACAAGAATGGGCAAGAGAAAAAAAAAGGCTGGCAAGCTACTACTGCAGAGTATCTTTGGGTGGGTAACTTGCACCTTGTACCTTACTCTATAGCAACTTGTCCGTTTGCCCTGAAAAAAAAAAAAAAAACCCACCCTGAAAATGGAAGTTATTCCACAGCGTTGTACACAGTAGTACTTACCAGGAGTATAGAATGGTCCCCACTACTGATGCAAGTTTGCTGTTTTCTTGCTTTTGCTTTGCAAGGCCAAAGTCAGCTACAAAAAAAAAAAAAAAAATTTACACATCAATGATCATTCTCTCTTCATAACGATCGGTGGAGGGGAGATAATTAGTTGATTTTTTTTTCTTCCATTCATCTTTTACATTTCACAGTACTGCACTGTATTTTTTTCCTGTTTCCACATAAAACAATAACTTATGCTGGGATCAGGCTTACCAGCTTTAAAAATGTTATAAACACATCTCTGATGCTTTCAATCCAAACTACATGACCAATTTCATGTTCCAATCAACTGTATGACAATGGAATGTATCTAAAATGTAGTGATCTAATGCCCAAATTAATGGAAAAATAATTTAAGGACATTGGTAATGATTTGGCTTTCCTTCAAGTTACAATAAATAGCTGGGAAAGATTAACCTTCTCAAAAATTCAACTTCAAAGGGGTATAGATGATCTAAAAGCCCTCATTCAAAGACTGCTTTTGTTAAGAAATAATGGTGAATCTTAACATTACTTTATGCCAAAAGCTGTAGATAAGACAATCATACAGTTATGTTAATATGAGCGTCTTCTGGCTATTATCAGTTATTCTTTCACAAAATTGCCACACTATCTTTAGAGATCATACTTTTCATGCAAGTTTCATGCAAGTAGGTTGAGTTTATTTTTTTCAGTTCAGTACTATACTGTTGTCTCTGTGCAATGATGCAGGTAAGATACAATGTACTTTACTAAATCCAAGCACAAACAGCAAAGGGAAATCATTGTACTTGTCAACAGTTTATAATAAATCCTTCATTTCAATTCTACTTCAGTATTAGTAAGATTTTCACGGTAAATAATATCATTTAAAATATTTAAAGGCTCCTGTTCCGCATGGATACAGGGTACTGTTAAGATAAGTATGACAGAGCCCACTGCATTCCCATTCCAGTTGTTTTTACAGTGAGTTAATTAGCATTTCAGAACACAATATTTCTACTCAGTAAGAAAACTGTACGTAGGTATTCTTATTTGAATAAAATGCTCAAAGAATGAGATCTGTGGTGATCAGAAAGTGTAAACAGAAAGAATGCTGAATTAACAGGATCAGCAACAGATCTCCCTTTTGCCCTCAGGTTAGATACATCTTGGATATTTCACTCCAAGGGATATTCATCCCAATAGAATCAGATGTATTTGCAGTGTTGAAACTTCTCTCAACTGATTTGAGTGAAAAGTTCTAAATCTCCTTCTTCGGAACCTTTCACATAATCTTCCATGAAGACAGTATTAAGACATTAGATTATTCAATAAGTTCAGTTCCTGGTGCTTGAAATATTTACGAGAAAAGCTGGAGAGCTGGACATCCCAGTTCTGTAAGAATTAGCGCACCTTAATACAACATCAGTGATTATTTATCTGGAAAAAAAAGAAGGCAAGGGCTTAAGTCCTCAGAAATGAAGGGAAAAGACCTCTTTCAAGGTAATAATCTTTTCCAAACTCTACTAAACTGTTTTAACACCATTAAGATGCTCCAAAATACAATTGGTGCTGCTACAACTACAGAATTTAATGCACAAACCAATCTCCTTTATGATAAACACTAAAATCACTGAATTTCTCAATTCAGACGATTCTTGTTGCCCTCTGTATCTTTGAAATTAGAAAGGCCACTCCCTCGTCACCAAAGACTAATAACCTTCATTTTGACCTTTAGATTGTCCCAACTTCCTGAAAAGCTAAAATTACCCCTCTTGGACCAAAGATAAAAAAAACAACAGCTTACAGTACAGCCACAAGAAAACCAAAATGCTACTGGATGACATATTTCCATGACCTTGAAGTTTTAATGCCACCAGTAGAAAGATCCACCTACTCCCAAGAAAGGGAGTTGTCTATTTCTGCAAAATAATGTGGTTTTTTTTGTTGGAATATGATATTTTTGAAAAATGCCACTCTTTCTTATTTTAAGCAATACCTTAAATATCTCAGGTTCATGTGAACTACATGCATTCCAACTTATTTTGCCACCCTAATACAACATGACAGTTTGTAAGCTATGGGGATTGGTAGGTACATCAATCTAGCCACCAAGTTTTATAAAATAATTTTGTTTCAGTAATAGTTTTTAGTGCACTGCTCAGTAGGCAACGTGAACTAAAGTGATTCCTTTACCACTAATTTCTCTAATGCCTGGAACTTTGGCATTCTTCGTTGAAAATGGAGATTTTAAGTATTTGCAAAGACAGTAGAAAACTAATAAACTTTCACTGGTAGATAAATCTTAAATTATGATTAAACATGCAATTTCACCAGCAATTCAATACATACAGAGTTAGTTCTCTCCAATGCATTATTATATTTGACTAGATTGTACACTCTGCTTGTAAAACTTAAGTCTAGTGGTGATTTTTTTCCTCCATTTACATGTATATCAGGAATCAAGAAAACCAGGTGTGATTTTATTTCTTTTTTTAAATCATAGGAAATAGACAAATAACCATGCAAGAGAGTCCTCAAGTGGGAAAAAAAATTAACACAAAATTATGCAGTCACAATCCTTTAGATTCTGAAACAAGAGTGTTTGTTTTTTTGTGGTTGTTTTCACATGTTTACATTGTGTTAAGGGTAGCAGAATAAGTGACAATGAAACCTTCTAAATAAGAATGGTTCAAAAATATTAACATGCTTCGGAAGAGGTTACGAAGAAAAGAGAGAACTATGGAAAAAATAAGTAGGCTGCCTTGAATGGTATATTAACCTTTTACAGAATGTCTCTTAAACTTTCACAGCACCTGAATAAAAAAAAATTCCAAAATCTTAGCAATTTTTAAAATAAGCGTTTTAGGTACCTGTATTTTTTTTTCCTTTGTGTTGTCAACACAAAATATAGAATAAGTATTTCTAGAAACTTAGAAAGACAAATAAGCTTTTTTCTATTTGTATACTGATCTATCCTTACATTACTAGTAATAGTAGTAAGTTATCCAAGCTCAATATCCTAAATTGTAGTATTTGTTTTTCTTCTCCTCTTACTTTTTTCTTCAAAAGCCTGAGCAAGTGTTAGGCTGCTCAGTTTAATAATACAAAATATTTACTGAAGTATGTATTCGCTGAAAGACAGAAGTGATCATCATAATCATGGATATTTGTCCTTCAAATTTTTATTTATCAGGAGCAGTGTTTGCTAGCATAAATAGTGTCATTATTTACAACAGTACTAATCACATGGGTACAACTTGTGCTTGATAGGAATTATTGGCAAAAGTAAAACCAATGAGTAGTCAGGTAAACTGGCTTCATGTTTAAGTTACTGTGTTACAGTGATCTGTAACATAAAGACAGAATTTCATTGTCCATAAAGCACATCCTACAGTCAAGACAAATGTAATCATCAGTAGTACATACTTATTCTACTCTTTTCCATCAATAGAATTGAAGAGAATTCATTTCTCAGCATTCCCAAAACCACCTTCCTACCTACTCTTTAATTCACTTTCCTGTGTGGTAATATCAGTGGTTCATAATCTCAGCCTACTGTCAGTTTTTTGAAGTTTGTAACTTCCGCACTAAGAACACTAGCATTTCTCCACAGCTAGAAATGGGATTTGTAGAGTGAGATGTGTTTGTGTTGTTAAGGCACTAATAGCATTTAGAACATTTGATTTATAGTGCGAATGTAAACAAGCTGAAAATTTCACTGAGGTTATTAAGGAAGCTTTGAAAATTAAGTACTAGCAGCACTTCCTTGAATCATGATATGAAGAGTAGTAATTCTGTTAATGAAGACAGGTTAAATGAGTCATATAATTACAAAAAATTTTGCACTGTTCTAAGCATTTCCATAAAGTAGTGACTAACACAAAAGACTCTAGTTGTATCACTTTACTTCCTGGATACTGCCTTTATGGCACAGAATCAGGAAGCAATAGGTCTTTAAAAAATCACACAACAACCAAACATTCTGAATTAGAAAATTAACAGGTAGCTTTCTTCCAACAACTGGCATTAGTGGAACTCTTGAAGTTTCAATTGTTCTGACACATGCTGGCTGCATGCTAGAACTAGTATATCAGATAGATGATATGTCTCAAATCTGATATTCTGCTGCAATATAATAATCCTAGGTTTCATACAGTTTCATAAAGATCCTTTCTGCAAACAGCAAAAAGAGCGTGTCACCCAAAAGAGCATACAGAACACTTCACAAATCTCATTGATATCAGATCTGAAAGATGTGAAAGTGATTCCACACAGACCACTTGGACCAACAAGATCCAAACCTTACTGAAAGTAGATGTCACTGAAGAAAATTGTGGTCTTCTGTTCTGTCCGATAGATGTAGCTAGGGAGCTCTAAACAGAAATACACTGTGCTAGAAACAAAATATTGCTGCAGTAAAACAGCTGCAATAAAAATAGATACACATTCCAAATTCAGAAAACTCTAGCTTCTAAATGTCATATAGAAAGCTGAGCAAACTGAACTGAGAGCCACTTTAAATAAGGGTTCAATCTCTAAAACCCCATGCAAAGCTTGCACAATACAACTTTTGTTTGGGTTGCATTTGAAATTTTTCTGGATATGTTTGTTGTTTTTTTTAATAGAAAACTATAAATCAGATATTCAACCTGATCAGAGGAATACAATTTCAGAAATATTTTTCTACCAGTTCAGAATGAGATGTTTTATGAAATTGCAAGTTAGTATGAGGGCTGCTCCAAAAGTAATTTCTCCTATTTTACTGAGTTGGCCCGCAACATCAGAGGCAGATGTTGGTGATATGGCAGTGGAGGTTGAACCTTCCCGAGAATATTTCATTACATGCTGTTGCCGTGTGACAGATGGCAGCAGAGGGGCAGTCTGACAGAATGTCATCTGAGATGTGAGTACAAATGAGGCAAAGGTGTGTCACTGAATTTCTCCATGCAGAAAACATTGCACCCATTGACAGTCATCAATGCTTGATGAACGTGGATGTGAGTACAGTGAGGTGGTGAGTGGTACATTTCAGCAATGATGCCATCACAGCAACTGCAAAACAGCAGGTCATCTCTGCTGGTGCAGGTTTTCACAAGCACAGCATGCAGGCTCTTGTTCACCACTGGCAAAAATGCACAGCTAATAGTGGTGACTGTGTTGAAAAAAAGTGTTCTGTAGCTGAGAATTTGCTCTATCAAATAGTGTTATTGTGCTCTTCATATCTGTTGTAGTTTCAGTGGTAATAAATAGGAGGCATTACATTCAGAGTGTATGTTAACATTTATATTTTTGTGGTATTTGTAGGTCAACTAATTACACTTAAATGTTGTACCAACATATAAGAAACAGTAGCTCTTGCCCTCCTTCTGATCACATGTATATCAGTGATGAAACAGAACAAAAGACTGGGGACAGGCAGTTGCAGAGACTGCATAACAACAACATGCTTTAAGTTCTTTACAGTCTGAAACAGAGAGGTGTTATCACCACTGGCCTAGCAAGAATCAGACTGTAAATGGCTCTTTCAATTTTCAACAGCATGTGACTTAAAAGAGCCTGAAAAATGATTCTGATAATGCAAATTTAATTGATGTGTAAAAGATGTCATGGGAAACACAATGTTGTATAATCTTCAGATTGAAATGAATCACTTCATTGGGATTAAAAATTTAATTTGTATTTTCCATAAATTTAAAAATAAAAATGGATAAATGTGGATAAGGATACTGCCTAATCAATCACACTCAAATTTATGAGAAAGAAAACACAGTGTTTTACAAGTTAAAAAATTCTTCCTACTACTAAACTCTGATATTTTTTATTGCAGCAAAACCTGTTGCAGGGATACTCACAGACCATCTCCAGAAAAGTTTCCTCAGAGCTTAATCTTACATTGTGTGAGACCAGTCACAGTGTTCTCTGCCTAAGGTTTAGCGTTCAGACTCCTTTCACCATAGGTCTCTGCCTACCAAGTTCTGCTGGAATTTTGTACAAGAACCTCCCCTATGCAGCAGTTTCTCTGCGATTTTTAAGACATGCAATTCTTCAGCTGTTTTTTTCTTTGTATGTGCTAACAGCAAGGCATAAACATCACCAACACTATGCACTCCTTTCCTTTGCAACCAAAATAAACTCTGAATCTGTATAAGACACCTTCATAGGATTTGGAACATGAGTGGCTCAGATCTCACATATGTGCAAAAAAACGCATATCTGTGTGCCCCACTACTTTTTAAAAACTTTTTATTGTTGGGGTTGTTGCATAGCCCTGCTCAGTATGGAATGAAAATCTCTGTGTATAGAAGCACTTTGCTCTAGTTTAACGCTCACTTTATTTTTTCTTATACTTCTGTTTTATTTTGTTATATCAAGATCTACCATTAGTGTCCAAAACTAAGTCTGAGACACTGTACTGTTAAAAACTAAACAGTATATTTGAAGAATTTTAGTTAGAAAGGAATAAGATGCCTTTGTTATATTGTCAGCCTTGTGATTCTCAAAGCAAAAGATTAATGCGAAACACTTACTGAGGATGCTGAAAAAAAGAGCAGCATTGTGAGATACCCAAGCTTATTTTATAAAGTAAAATCATCTGGCCTGTCACAAGCCAAACCTTAATTACAAAGTCACACAACAATGCTTCACAGGTATTACTCTTGAAAAATCAAGGCAAATTTGAGACAGTTTTAGGATTTGAAATATTCCAGAAAAACAAACTCTCATTTTTCAGGATGACTGTGCAACTTGTAAACACAGGACTACAGTTCTGAGCAGATCTGTAGAGAAAATCCTCTCATTTTATAAAAACTGATAGGTTAAATTCACTGCAGAGGCAGATTTGAGATTTTGCAATATTTGAGGATATGCTTCTATCTTTGTTTGACATTTGTATTACTTTCATCTGGAGTCACTTGAAATCATCAGTAATCATGGATAATGTACACAAATACTGTAAATGCTCCAGTCTTTGGACTTTATGTGTTAGGTGTAATACAGCAACATATAGTAAATATTTGCTTTAAATGGAAAAGAAATTTTTCATAATTTCATGATGGCAAGAAGTACCAGTGAAATTTGGAAGAAATAGATAAAAGGACTTCAGCTCCCTCTGAAAATTCAATAAAAACTGGTACTAATTAAAGTATTAAATAAAATGTTTGTCTAAATATAGCACTAGCTTTGAACCAATCACTGTAGAAAGTAAGTTTCAGTTTTTCCCATTTCCTCAGTATCTGTAAATCTTTGATAGCTATACAAAGCTTTTCAAAGCTAATTTTGGGCTTATATTTAAAAATACATTTACCCTTTTAGGCATCTTGTTTGGACTAGTTATGGCACAGGTGTTAAACAAAGACAAGAGTGCCCCTCAGTGGCAGTATCTTCGTACAAGATACAACAACATAGTATTCTACTTTAATATAATATTCTGATTATTTCATCATTCAGGGACAAATGTTCCATTAAATTACCTCCTTTCAAAGCTATATTACTACTAAGATTCAGAGCTTTGCAGCAATACAAATTAATCATGAATGAATTTAAATATGTAACACATCAGGTCTAAATACCATAAAATGACAGTTGCTAAACAGATTTGCTTATTACAGATCATAGATTATAGTTTTGTGGTTGATTTGTGCATATGTCTACTTTTCCCCATTCTTTTTAAAGAAGATAAATTAATTTGGGCATCAAGAATTCTTATAACAATTCAGCAATATTCAAATTATTTATTTGGTTCTGTGTCCTAAGCATTAAGAAATGATGCAGGAGTTCCTTGAGGACATTAAAAACTACAGTATCTCAATTGTTTGCAACTCTGGAAGTAAATTACAAGTTGTATTAATTCATTCAAAGAGTAAAATGTTGACATACAGCAGAGCACTGTTCACACATCTACAGCTTTCAAATCCTATCCTGATACCTCCCTGAGTTACTTTCTCCACAGCGCAGAGATTATAGAAATATACATCAAGAATATCCACTACTATAGTCTCAGATATAGAATCTCACTGCAGCTGGTCACAGAACAATTGATGGATAGTAACAGTTGAATGGTGAAAGTGGAGTAGGACAGATGGCCATTTTACTTGGCATGCTCATTAGCACTGGCTATATAATCTTGTTATCTTAATATTCTTTCTGAGGAAAATAAAAGCAGGCCTTGACATAAAACTATAGGGTTGGGGTTTTCTTTAGGGCTAAGTCATCTCCTTGGTCATATTTGAAATACACAGCTGCAAAAAAAATGGCTGATGACATCTAGTGGCAATGATCACACAATCACAAAGTTGCAATAGAAAATATTTTACAAAACAGTATTCTAACACAATTATTTACTAGCTTCCAAGCATGGTGGCCAGTGTCTCGGAATCTGAAACCTTCTGTGAGTTTCAGTAAAGGAATTCTACTCACTTTCATCATGGGAAGTTCTTTTAAAGTAAAGGAGTTCTACTTACTAATTTTAACTTTGTCTTTATCCCCCAGCATGACGTTGTTTGGAGTGAGATCTCGATGAACAATCCTCTTCTCTTTATGTAAATAACGAAGAGCTAGGCAAAGCTTACAAACAAACAGAAAGAGCCTTACAAAGATTCTTAATGACAGTATAAGTGAAGGCATATCAAATTATATTAATATCAGATATTAGTGTTTGATATAAGTATTACTTTGTTTTTTATTAGCCTAAAAAACATAAATGAAGCTAGTAACCACAGGTAGACAAGTCCTGGTGAAAAAAAAAAAAAAAACGCATGCCTCTTACTTACTTGGATAAATATATTCCATATTCTTTCTTCTGTAAATTGTTGTTGCTTTTCCTTCAAAGAGTGAAAGTGTTCTCCCAGTGGCACCCCATCTATGAGTTCCATGACTATGTATAGTCTGTCATCTACATAAAAGAAAATTCAATTAAAAATACATTTACACAGAAGACATTTGATAATGGAGTATTTGATGCTAAAATATATTTTTTAAGCTGTTATTTTTTACTTTTAAATTTTTTTGTACATTTTAATCATAGTTCTAATCCTTGTTTTTCCAATTTTTTGTAAAATGAAAGAATTATAGAATCATTACGTTGGAAAATACCTCTGAGATCATCTAGTCCAACCATCTACCTATCCCCACCAACCACGCCCCTCAGTGCCACATCTACACCTTTCCCAAAAACCTCCAGGGATGGTGGCTCAATCACCTCCCTGGGCAACGTGTTCCAGTGCCTCATCACTCCTTCTGAGAAGACGTTTTTCTACCTCCATCTCTAGTAGGGCTCTGAGTGCAGGCCCTCCTTCCTGTACTGCACTGCAAGAACAACACTCATTTATATCACAGCAAATATAAGGAACTCCCTGCCTGTTAATCAATCAGTAATAATCACTCAGTCTGCAGGGGTAGGTACCTATCTCTCTAAAAAGAAAATGAAGACAATATGGCTAAGCCATAGTACCATTCATTCCGCTAGTCACCACACCTTTTCTCCCTACTTAATACTCCAGCTGCAAATGTGGGATCTTTAGGTCTATAGGATGAGAATGACACTTCCTACATTTACACTTTAGTTTTACTAATAGATAAACACATTTCATTATTTCTCATCCTTTTTCAATTTTTAAGAAATATAAGCTTGTCTGAACTGTAGAAGTTCTCGAAGAAAATTTTACCACTTACTGCTCAAATTTGATACAATCTTTCAAAAGGTAAGTACTCCTATTGTATATTTCTACTTCATCATGTACAATACAGTAATTCTTTACATTTATACTTACTTTCCAAGAAGGTTCTATAATAACGTACAACATTTGGATGATAAAGCTACAGTGAGGAAAGAAATTTAGTTGTTTAGAATAATTAGATTGATGGCATACTATTTATAATGTTTAGCTACATAATGGAAGGAAGAATCCCACAAGGATCCCAAGAACTTGTTTATGTACTGCAGTGCAGTAGAACTTCATTGCTAACGCCAAACATTTTTTTGTAAAAAATATATATTTTATATATATACATATATATATAATTACTAAAGAAAGATTCATAACAACACTCCTGTTAGCATAGCCAAAGAACACTGATGATTTGTCTGTACTGTTGTGGGTTTCTTTTAATATTTATTTACAATTACAAGAAACAGCTCTCTCTTAAATCCAAGAATTTGTTTACAGAATTCCTGAGAAAATTTTATGCACTTCCACCAAAAAAAGAATCATTTGTAACAAACATCTACACTCCTGCTAACAGTGCAGCAAGATTTTTTGCAGTATTGACAACATTTAGGTAAACAGTAGCAATATTGCTCAGAACAGAAAAAAACAGTAATAGTAGGTGGAATCCCTTCTGCAAGAGAACCCACAGTTAATAATGTTAACAGAATGCCTATACATGAATCTAGAGTCCATGAGACCTACCTGCTCTTTAATGATAGTTAACTCAGAGACAATGTTCTGTACACTGCTATCTCTGTCTTTTTTGTCCTTTCCAAAAGCTGGATTGTGTAAATTGACTTCTTTCATTGCCAGAAGATTTTGCCCATTATGTTTTCTAACCTACAAAAAAGATAAAACCTTTTTAAAGTTGGTATAGGGTGGAAACAGGATATTATTATGGCTATCATATCAGTTATCTAAGCCCAAAACCATCTTACAAATGTTACAATCATAGTCTTTTCTGTATATAATGCAATTAGTCAAAAGAACTGGAGCAGCCAAAAGAACTTAACAATGCAGGTTAGCAGTAAACTGGTGAACTTGTCATTGTGTCTGAAGAAATGCTACCAGCACCGAATGTTCCTTTCAAAATGAAACATGTGTGGTTTCACACACACTTCTCAGCAATAGACAGATATGCTCTTTGTAGAGAGAAATTAATACAAAGTAAAACTAGTAAACTTAAGAAATATACTGGTCATTCTCATAAATACAAGAGGTGACACAAAATCATAGTAAACACTAAAAGAAATGGACATCTGTTAGCAAGAAGTTCAGAGGAATAACAGTGTTTTACATGTTTTTTACAAAAACAACAGTTTTTGTACATTCCCCAACTGAAATTCAAAGGAAATTTGTGTTTAAAACAGGTATTTGACCCTCTTCATGAAGGTTCCTCTACAACCTCTATGCAAATACCAAAAGGGAAGCTTACCTTATATACGCTTCCAAAAGCTCCACTGCCAAGGTGATCTAAAATTGCATAATTGCCTATATGTTTTGTAGGTGCTTTATTCTGATTGACACTCTCAATACTTTCAGCAATTTGCTTCAATTCATTCTCCTGGTTATACATTAAATGAAAAATAAGTAAACATAAAATATTTCATGCCTTTCCTGTGCTAACAATGTGCAAAGAATACAGCCTCTTAAAGCTACAAAGCTCTTCACTTACCTTCAATAAATTCAGCTTTGATACCAGCTCTTCATAGGCACCAATGTCACGCACATAATGTCCAATATCAATGAAGATTTCAAACAAGTCAGTAGGAAAAATTCTAAAAAAATTAACATTTTGATGTATTTCAGGAAGTGTTCACAATAGCTATTAATCTACAGCAGGTGTTTATTATTACTTCTTACTTTGGAATCTTCTAGATAATACACTTGTTCTTGAATAACGTATTCAGATATTAACTCTTTTAACTCAACACATACATAAGAGCTAAAGAAGTTTTCAAAACCTAGGCTTCAGCCTCCATGGATCAGGTACTACTATAAATGCCAGTTCTCTGAACACCGTAAGCCTCTTTAAAGTCAATGCACTTTACAAATTTCCACAGTAACTTTTGTATTCCTTCTTGTAGTATTTTACATTATCCTCTTAGTTAACTTATCTGAGCTCCTTCTAGCTTTGATAGGATTAACATTTTTCTGCATTTAAAGAATCACAATACGCATCTTAGAAATTTTGTCCCAGGAAATCTACTCTAAAAGATGAAAAGAAAGGCATGTAAGCTAACAGATACAATGCAGTATTTAATTACTTGTATGCTTAACTGGGGGTCAGTTACATTTTGATGTTCTGATAGGAGTGAAAATATGGAAAAGAAAGGCGTTTGGGGTGGGAAAAAAAAAAACCAAGCAGGACAGATTTATCACTTCAAAAACTTTACACCAACCATCAATATTAATTACAAGCTGAGGTCCTTCTCCAGAACAAAATCTTATTTTTTTTAAGTAAAAATGATATACATTTTTATTTAGAATTTTCAGAATATATAATACAGAATAAAATCATACAGAAAAACTGCTGCCCAGCAGCTGTCATAAGCAGCATGAGTACTACCCTTATCCCACAAATCAAAGGGTTAGATTTTACACAGCCTTTGTAGTCTACCTGGTGAAACTGTCAGCTAATTAGCAAAAATGGGTAATTGATGAAAAACATTTTTCTCTTATTGATCCAAATCTCTTTTTAACACTCTTAAGTAAACTGTCTTGATGTGAAATCATTCCCATGTCAAGGAGTGGAGGGCTGAGCAGCAAAAATATAATTTTGCCAGTTATTTGCCACTACCCAGGGCTGTAAATTACATCTGATAATCTTCAGATTAAAGTATGCTTTATCTCCAACAGTCTTAAACGTGTCTTCAACATATTTTAAACCTTGATTCACAGGGAAGGAAAGAGGCCCTACAGACCTAGGTTCTCTGGCATGCATAGCAATATAAGTCCCCACACTGAATGTCTACATCTTCTAGGTTGGCACTAATGCAATGCAGCAAAATCTAGCTGTGACTTCAGAAGTTGCCTGTAACTTTTTCTTTTTGCTGAAAATAATTGGCATTTAAAAACAATATCCTTCTGATCGGAATGATACCTTCTGAAAGCTATTGTAAGGAGTTTCACAAAACAATTTGTTAGTATACCTTTTGAAGATATGTCGATTTCTTTCCATACTGAAGAGAAATCTCAGGGCTCTGAAAGCATAGGACTACAGAAGGAAAAGCTACAGTTAATGACAAATCTATATACAAATGGAAAAGCCAATGATAAATATCAGGGATTCCCAACACATCAGTAAGTTCTGTACATAAATATCCATGTAGATTACATTATTAACATGATAATGAAAAGAGTAAAAACAGATTTTTAGGTACATTCTATTCTTTAAAAGTAGGCAAGATTATTTACGGGAAACAAAAAAAAGAGTGGAGAAATGTTTCTAAATTATCTCTACTAAAGAAAGTTCATTTGTTAAACATCCACTGACAGGTAGTTAATACATATACTTTTGTGCATCTTGAATTCTCTGTATCAAGAGTCATTTACTTTGCTTGCTATACAATATGGCTGACCAAAGAAAGATGATTATAAAGTAAATCAAAGGGAAATAAGGTACTGACATCTGAAACACGGGAAATAAATGCCTCTAACAATCAAGAATTAATCTCTTTCAAAAACAAGAACCATTCTATACTTCCTTGCTCTGTATTTATTTTACATTTAAATTCACCCTATTTCATGTTAAGTTTTTCTGTATTTAACATTTGCAGTGAGATGTTCCAGAAAGAAGCAGATATTAGTACAACACTAAGCCTTCATTGAATGTCAGTGAAGACCAAAGCACACAAGAGGGAGATCTAATGCTGAGAAGCCTGAAGAAGTAGGGGAGAGACTATCAAAGAAAAAATATTAATTTCCCTTCACTCTATATAAAGTGTGAAAACCAAAGCAGATCAGAATAGAATACCATAAACTGAATTGCAATTGAGTTTTTACCTCCTGGACCATTTGTTATTACTGATTTTGTTTTATTTTCTCTTCATGTAAGATGTCTACTGCACTTTAAAATAAGATTTTGAACTACAAAACAAAAAGAAATCTTAGGGACTGTTTTGGAATTTCAACATGCAGTTATACTAAAGGAAGTTACCTGTAATAAATAAGCTTTTTCAGCATTCCTTTCTTTGTCTGGTAAAATCAGTTTTGCTATTATATATATTCCATTTGCCTGGAAACAGAGAAAGGTCAACATTAATAGCATTTCTTTCCACAGAAACCATGAATAAAAAACACTGTTATTTCAGATAGATCAGAATCTAATATTGACTTGCAAAATCTCAGCCTCTGACTGCATACCAGATTTATAAGCTGAAGTAACTTAAATATACGTAAGAATGAAACCATCCTAACACTTAAACAGATACTACAAAGACACCTTGCAAACATACAATGAAGCAGTATCATAAGCTGGAGAGACACCAGACATGATAGCTTGAGTGAGTCTTTAGTAGGATTTTGTGAAAAACATTCCGTGTTTCAGCTTCCATTTTCATGTAACTATGCTTGTGTCCTCCACTAATATATTATATTCATCATGCTGGTTTGATAGATAGACATCAGTAAATTTAGTTATAGTACAGCTCCGTGTTGCCGAACAATCTCCCTATTGGAGACTACTCTCCTCTCCAGTAGAACTGAAGGGAATGAGCGTCAGTTTTGTAGATGTTCTGTTGCAGCTCCTGATACATCTGTTTAAACAGCACATGAAGGTAGAGTTAAGCTAAGATTTTAGGCAGTGCAGTTGTGCCATTCAGTCATAAACACATTCTGGCCTGCAGACTGCTAATGAGGCTATAAATTCAGACAAAGACAAAGGATGGACAGGTAGAGGGCAGCTACAGGAAAAGCAAATGGTTCTCAATGGCCTGAAGCATGAGTTCTTTCACCTCTATAATAGACCTTTAGAGGGTATTTAGCCTGACAAAGTTCTATACAAGCTTCAGTAAATAACTGAAAGTGATGCAACTCTTCTTCCTCTGCTTCTAACTTGAGTTCCTTCATCTTGTTCACCTTGTAACTCAAAGTTATAATAGCACAGAGAAAAGAGTAGGACTGAAAATGGAAGTGGCTATTGTAGGGTGGAAGTCCAGCTGAAATGAAAATAGGTGAAACTATGTCCAGATTTGAATGGTGGACATCGGCTGGTTTTGATGGAGGGAAACATCACTGTCTTTTAACAGGATGAGTGGGGAATAAGCTAAGCTTGGAACATCTTATTTCCACCTTGTACACTGTTCCATTAACTTTAAGGAATTTTAACTGACAGTACAGTTATCATGCTTTCCTGGGGCAACATAGAAAAACACCGATTCGTGTTAAAATAAGCCTTTTACTTCCTAAGTCCCCCAACAGTCGCAATGTTTTCAAAATACAACTAAGTTAAATAAGGGACATTTTATTTTGATGAAACCAGACTCAGCCTAAAACATACGAAGCTATGTTGTTGAGATAAAAAGTTAACTAAATAATACGGTTTAATGACAATTTTAGTGTTTTAGATATATAGATAATACTTTTTCTAGACTTACTTCCATTCCAATCTGCCTAAACAATAATTTTGACATATATATGAACTTCTTTACCTAACATAATCAAGACTCTCTGTTCTCTCAGTTCCTTTTAGGAATACCTCTAGCTGGATTTTAAGCTAATATATGCACGATGGATTTTAGCTGGTATTAGTGTCCTAAATATTTATGTCTTTGGCAATGCATGCAATACATACCAGAGATTTTTAAGAACAGTTTTCAGAACCACAGTCTGAAATGACTAAAATATTGCCAGGAAGTTATCTCACAAATACCAGACACTGAGGAAAATGGAAATTTTTCTGTGAAAGAACACAACACTCAGCTGCGCAGTTGGGAACTAGGAGTTTGTATTTCTCAGATAATTCCATGATGGCACTTACTAGTCTGCAGCAAAATTGCAGCAAAATCATGGCAGGAGATCCCAACCAAAATAATTCATAAGTAAAGCTGTTTATTATCCCAAACACCTACATACACCTGTTGATATCTTTGCGTATATTTGTATGTTCCTAAATGTATGAAAAAAGATAGATATACTATTATATAAAATGTATGTGAAAGCTATATAAGGAGTTATTGTCCAATCACATTAAAACATATTTTGCTTGTTAATTAAATTATGGTGACCAATAAGAACAAATAAGTCAGATCCTAAACTGTAACACCTTACTTAACTGAATAAAGTCTTCCTACCTGTACTACTTGGTAAGCGTTAGTATCATTGAGCACCAGTTCAGTAATTGCAGCACAACAAGCTAGAACAAAAAATTCAGATGTAATATTTAGGGCCAGATTCATAAAGATATTCAGATGGCATAGCAGGTAAGGGAAAATGCTCACCCCACCATTCATTCATTCCTCCTACTCAAGAGAAGAAAGGGAGAAAATAAGGTAGAAAAGCTCATGGATGAAAATACTGGGAATTTGCTTACCAGTTATCATCACAAGCAAAATAGACTCAATTTGGGGAAAATTAATTTAATGAATCACCAGTTAGAATAGATTTGGATAGGGAGAAACAGAGGTTAAAAAAAAAAAAAAACCACTTTCACTTCTCTTCCTCCTTTTTCTCCCAGAATCATCTTCACACCCAGCTCTTCTAACGCTCCATCCCTCAAGCAGCACAAGGGGGGAGGATGGATGAGAGTTTTAGTCAGTAAATAGCTCCTCACTTTCCTCTTTCAAATACCACTTTGAAAATGTTCCACTATAATCAACTCATTACTGATGTATTACAGCAAGTTTGAATAGAAGGAACAATATGATGAAATAAAACAAATCTCAGTTGAAAAACAAACAAATAAATAAAAACAAGAGATGTTTCCACAGGGAGGGGAAACATTTATGATATCCGTGTGCTCAATATTGTATCCTTTCCTTCTTTCAAAAAAAAACAAAAAATGTGATGTTTAAAAATAAGAGCTGATATTGCACATTTAGAAATAAACAGTTCTGAATTGGTGCTGCCACTCCAGGTGGGAGTATATGTACTAGCAGGTGTAAATGTTTATAATTACAATTTTGAAATAGTTTGAATCCCTTTGCACAACTGTAAGTGAACACACTACAGAGAACTATGCTTTGTGAACCAACCCGCTTGAAGGGAGAAAGTATTTTCTTGTAACTCATCAAGACTCAAATTGTCTGACAGACGAAGGTGTTGAATTCTCCCTGCTGCATTTGCACTAGATAAACTTCCAACCGAAGAGCGATCAGAAACAAGACTTCTCTCCCTGAAAAAATTAAATCGCAATACAAAAACTGCTTAGCACATCTTTGTTAGCCATTGTTGAAATTCTGAAAATGTGTTTTTCACTCAATTAGCTAATAAAATTTGAAAAAGTAAACAAGTTCTTAAATAGAAAACTCCTTTACCACATTCATCAATTGTATTCACAATTCTAGTTCACTAAATAGGTGACTAATTAATAGGGAGACTAAGCAAGCATTAATTTAGTATTTTCTAATTTACTTATGACGGTATATGAACTGAAAACATGAAAAACACTGTAAGAGACCAATGAAATATGCACAATTGAAGAAAAATATAGATTATTCATTATGTTTAAAATTGTTTTTTAATTTCTGTATACACCAGATGTAACTGAACAAGACAAAGATGCTACTGGATAAAATGGGGATCGGTCAAACGTGTCTTAAAATATGACATGTTCTCACATAATTGGCAAAATGCTCAGGAAGGAAAACCTACCCCTGTAATATATGAAGTAGCTGCTTGATTCCACCCCAAATCCGGATTTCCACACTAGTCTCAGGGTCTTCACAAACCTGTACCAGAATCCAAACTACACTCCACAGAAGCTTGATATGATCAGAATGGAGTAAACTGAGCAAAACTGGAATTCCTTCATAAATTTTTACTTGTTCTCTGACTTGTGACTCTGCACAGAGAAGACGTAACAACTCTGCTGTGAGCCTAAAAAAATTCAATAAGAGATTTTAACAGCACATTTGTCATTAATTTGTATTGTCAGTCAAAGAGAGGAGAAAAAGTCAGCAAATATTTAAAGAAGAAAATAGACCATATATTGAAAACAAAACAAAACAAAACAAAACAAGAGGTTAAAGAAAACTTCTTGTCAATGGCATTACTGATACAAATAGTACTGCATGTGTAAAGTGTGTGTACAAGTGTAAAGTCCATCAATGGAAACAGAATAACCCCACAGTTTGGATTCTTCTCCAGTATGGTTTGAATAGTATGTTTAGAAAAAGGACTGGACATTTAATTTTAAAAGTTCCTAGAAGATTTCCATTAATTTCACTCTAATTAAGATGGATTTTCTAGAGCAACTGTGGTTAGAGATTTCCATCTCCACTTGAGACGAAAAGGTTGTATTCATATTTGATGAAACATGAAAATCTCTATCTGAATTCAAAATTATTTGTAATGAGCAATAAAGTTCATCAGCTTCCTGCCTACATTCAAATTCCATTTCTTCTAACAATCCTTTCAGTTATGTATGATCTAAGTAATTTCAAATACAGAAACGAAGTCAGATATTTTGGCATTTTCATTATTTCTCATCATATGCATAATAATTTACATATGCGAAATAATTAAGCACGAAATTTTTAAAACTCCTGACTTTTGAACATGGACAGCGTATGTGAAATGTCAGCTTTGAAAGTCTTACTATTTCTTATTGGAGTGAAGATATACTATGCTCAGCTAACAGGCTCAGCTGAGTTTAAAGGATATTTAAGGATCTTAATGATTTTCTGATTAGAGTGATGTGGGTTCTGATGCAGCCTCTGACATAAACTACAGTAGCTACATGTATTGCAGTTTTTTACTAGCCTATATTCAGCATCCCAGGAACTGTCTGAGTTCAACATGCTTTCCATCCAACCATTCAGGTTTCAGCAGTGAAGAGGAGATCAATCCAAAAAAAATCATTTGCGGTCACTTTATAGTAACATTACAATTTATTTGCACTGCACTGTAGAACATCGTCAGAAAGAGAGCCTATAACAGAATTACTAGAAAAGATGTCACCATATCAACTATTTACCATTACTGTAACTGACAGAAAATACATAGGTTTCAGAACTTCACCCTGAGAATATTAAAATGGCACATTATCTAATTCCTCTAAATAAACATATCTCTAAATGAGAAACTAAAAAATACTTTAGTATAATTAATCTATAAGTGAACTCTCACCTTTTAGAAAGCAAGTCGTATTCATGCAATATCACCAGCAAGTTCTCAACAATGGTGAGCTCACTTATCTTCTCCCTACATTCTGGACTACAAATTGATTATTCCTGGCATTTGCATCAAATTAAAGTATACAAAAACACATTTAACCTCATTCCTTATACATTGTTTTGACCAGTGTTTCTTCCTCAAATCTTATCTAATAATATCACAAATACTTAAAGCCACAATAATATGTTATGTCAAGTCTGTCACTACAACATTTTCTAATTTTCTCAGAACAAAATACATGAATGTGAACATCTGATTGCAGAAAAGTAAAAATGCAAATGTGTTTAATTTGTTTCATGCTAGAAATTAAGCAAATGTGGTACATCTAGACTGAAATGTTATTTCTGCTATTAAAATATATGTATATTTCAAAAATCCATAAACTGAAATAGAAATAGAATGAAATACATTTGGGAAAAAAAAGAAAATCTAGTGAAAAGTTATTAGTTAACTTTTTACTGATCTCCAGGAAGCGTATCTCTCTTTTCAGTTTTACAATTTTCCTTATAATTTTTCATTTAAATTACAAAATTGTTATACAAGTCTGGCAGACATTAAGAATTAAGTAATTAAGAATAAAAGATGGTATATCTTCCCTTTCTCCTTCTACTATTCCTGCTCACAACAGGAGAAAAAAAAAAGAAAAAAAAAAAACCTTTATTTAAAATGGTCATTAGAAAAGAGAGGGTACATGTACATGGATGTATGTATTCGTTATGCATAGGCTCTGAGCACCCTGATGTAGCTGTAGGTGTCTCTCTTCATTGCAGGGGGGTTGGACTAGATGACCTTTAAGGGTCCCTTCCAACTCAAACAATTCTGTGATAGTTTACTACACTAAAGATAATAATTTGGTTATTGTGGAGCACTGTTCTATTGAGTTTAACACAAAATATTTTTATACAGGTGTAAATCAGTAAGAATTACAGAATCCTGCACAGGGATAACAGAGAGATTCCTATGACTCCAGACTTGCAAACTTCTCCACAAAAGTGAGAAGTGTAAGTTAATCCAAGGACTGAAGCTTCTACTTAGAAGCTAGTAAAGCCTTTTTAACTTCTCATTCTTACTGCTTTAATGTAAAATTAAGCACATTTCCTAGACTTCTACAGAACAAAATTTCTTTTTTTTTTTAAATAAGTCTTCCACACAAGCAGAAATTTTAAGATTATATCAAGAAAAAACATTAAAATGCTTATTGTGAACAGCACACGAAGTTTAGCCTACCTTTCTGCTAAGCTAATCAGGGCAAGAAGGGCACCCAGAAGCACATTGCTGTCTCTGGCAGATAACAAATTTACTAGGGTCTAGAAAATGAAATATGGAACAAGACAAATGAATATAAATTTCACATTTTTCTTTTATGACTCAAACACAGAAATAATTTTTATTGAAAATTCATAAATTTTGAAGATACAAATGTCTTAAAGAATACAACAAAAGTTTCAGGGACTTTTAAAGTATGCTCCAGGCACATTTAAATACACAATTAAACACTTAGGACGAGCAAAGATGTTCCACTTTTTTAAGGATGTATTTCTCTTGACTGTTCAAGCGTCTGTCCAATTTGATGTGACTTTGTAATAATTGTTCCCCTGCAAACACTTCAGAACTCTAAACTAAGGCCTCCTGATGTAAAAAGCTATTTTTAAGCCTGTATTTAAATTATACAGTATGTAATTTAAGACCTCATATGTATTTTGATAATGATATATATCAAAGAAAAAATAATATTCGTCTAGATCTTCTAAAAATACTATCTAATCATAATTGCCAACTGCAGCATAATAGAATCACAAATCACTACCTATATTGATTTTTATCTCTAACATTACTGAATTTGGCCAGAAATCAGCAATAAAATGCATTAAGTGTAGATCCTTACATTGACAGTAATCTCTAGCAAGGTTGGCACACAGTGTTGCCTAAGTGAATAATCATAGTAGAAATTTCAAAACAAGCTATATCATAATAATATGTAGTTCAGGACAGTGTAAACTTGACTACTATTTGTAATAGGAATTGGATTATTTGAAAGATTTAGGATTTATTTACCTCAAACAACCATTAACCACGCATTAAGTCAATTAAGTAATATACAAGAAAAAAATACATTATACTAACTCATACCAAGAAAACACAATTTAGATGATCTTGCTCTACAAACTTAGCATTATAAGTTTAGTGTCAACTAAGTCTGAAGTGGATAAATCATTTAGTTAAGTAGCTAATTGGTTTTGATAAGTAATTTTATAAAGCACTTACTTTATGTGCTCCACTTGCTATAACCCATTCTCTTTGATTTTTAACAGCAGCAATCTTTTGAAGAATGTCTGTGGAACAAAGGGAGTCACTTCTTTTGCAGTTTTACCACTTAGTATTTTTCATTTTACTAATTTAATAATAAAAGAAGAGTAAGCTATTTGAACCATGACTAGCTCATTTTACTCTGTTATTTCATTTCATAGAGCAATTAATTTCTTAAGAAGGCATCTTACACATGCATCAAAACAAGACATGCCATTCCACAAAAGTTTCAGTTATCTTTATACTTCTATGATGATGCCTATAGTGAATCTAGAAATATCTTAATTAGTGACGATTTCAAGTATTTTAAACATTTTTAAGCCTCATAGAAAAATATCATAAGAGCACTTTATTACGCTTTTACTACCTATTAGGTTAATAAAACTTTATTAACTATTTATGCTAGGGAAATCACTTACATGTCATGTTGACCAACTTGTCTACATTATGTTTCTCTTCTCCACAATCTAGATAGCCATTTGCTACTGCTTCCATATACTACAAGTAGGGAAACAATTAATTAATTAATTCATAGATCTAGGGCGTTATACATGGTAATAGCCTGTAGGTGGTGCATCTGTTTCATAAAAAACGTACGTTCGCAATGTGACGCATACTTTTCCTCTAAAACTTGTCAGAGTGCTGAAGAGATTTTAGAAGTACAAGAACTGAAAATCAAATGTAAAAATTCCACCAGGGGAAAATCAATTAAAGACCAGCAAATACAAAGACATTACTTCTAGGGCCAAAATTCCTTTTTTACAAGATACTGGAGTTTGAGAAGAGTTTTCTGTAGAACTGAATTATCACTTGATGTTCCTGTACTCATATTTTTTCATAAGCATCTACTTTTGGCCACTGTTTGGAAAAGCTAGTCCACAAGCTCAGGCTCTGCACAACATACACAATGGTGACTGGCAGGAGCGGCTGGGGAGGTTGAACATATCCAACAGGTTGGAAATGATGGTCCACCTTTTTCAATATCCCTAATAACCACCTAGTGAAAAATAATTATCCAAGAAATGAAAATTATCACAAGGATGTAATTTCTGTTAGCACACAAAATCATGCTGAGATTCTCAGCATCACTTACATATTGGTCTATACATACTGGTCTTTTCATATCTTTACAATCTTTACATATTGGCCAAATCTTCAATGTGGTGGCATTTTGCAGTCTCCAAAGCACTGTATAGGTAATCTAGATCGGTTTCAAGCACGTAGTATAGAGAGTCTAGAATTACAGCAGCAGTACACTACTATGTAAAGTATCATTGGCAATAATAATTTAATTGGTGCTTTCTACCAATACACGTCAAAACACTTGAAAATGAAAACAGTTCTTTATCTGAAATTGTATCACCAAAAGCCACCAAACTACTTGAATGAGAACTATACTAGAAACAAATAATCTTTGACTCCTATAACATTAAGAACATTTCAGACAGGTGACTGTCTGACCTAGGAGCTATAGCACACCACTATTTCTTTGAAATAGGGGTGGCACCATAAATATTAATGAATGATGACTGCATTCCAGAAATATACATTTGTTTAAACAAAATAAACCAATTATGATTTTTCAAGAATGCAAGATCCCAACAATCAGCCTCAATTTCAAGCTTATGATACACCATATTTCACTGCTACATGGGCAGCTCCCACTCACTGAACAACAAGTATTAATATCCAGAAATAAAGCAGTGTTAACAAAGGACAATAACAATACAGCAGTTGATTATCGTTAATGTTCACAAATTTCAATGTGTTCAACCATTCTCTTGCTATGCTTTTACCTTTGAGAAGTCATTTGCTTTATTTCAGAGGACTTTTAAACATCTTCCTTCAAAAGTCTACAGTTTCTCTTGACTGAACCAATTGTGCTGACTTCTGTAATTCTTTCCTCAGCTCAGGAGGTATTTGTTAAGCCTCCTATTGAAAAGTCTTGGGTTAAACACTGCTACGTTACAAGGACAGCTGCTTTATGCACTAGTGAAAAAGCACACCAGCTGCTTATATGCAAACAGAGGAATACACTTACTTCTCTCCAAAAAACAAGAGCATATGTACACTGCTTTTTACAGTGTATTTCAATCCACTCATAACAAACCAGCATACAACACTGTAGGCAAAAATTCCAGCAGAAATTTTACCTGAACTAGATTTTCAATCCCACCCAAGCTGTAGAGCATTTCCTAGAAGGAAACAAACAACTGAATAAAAAAGAGTCAAAATACAGAAAACACTGCAATAAGAGATACTTGAACATAAGTACCCTGATTGTTATGAATGTTGAGAAACCTTAATTCTAGAGATCAAAGTCAGTGGATTTTGGATATGCTTAGCAATTTCAGAGTTTAAAATTACTTACAATAAGTAAATAAATAAAAGCATAGAAATGAGATTTGAAAGGTTCTAAAACCAGAACAGTAGTATAATCTTTGGTACATGGTAAAAAGAAATACATGAAAACAAATATCCTAACAGATGTCTAGGGTTTAGTCTTATTAATAACAGCTACAATTGTCAGAAAAAAAATACTAATGCTGTTTGTTTGTAAGTCAGAGAACCTGTCTCCTAGAAGTAATATGCAGCTTTCAGTTTTCTTCTGTTGCTACATTATGGCAGTTTTACATATCTATACAGAGAGGTAAAGTAAATATGTAGTCCAGGGCTTTGGGCAATGGCCAAATCATCTGTTTTGGAAATTTACAGGACATTTATTAGGGTTAGCAACACCAGAAGCTATAAAATATATATCAGAAATTGAACAAGTTATCTCATGACAGTGAGAGTTAACATGTACAATCTCTTTGCAAGTCTCTTGTATCTTCAGACATAGAAATACAGGCGTATACATATATATACGGTAAGTATGCATTCATAAGAATGTACACATTTATATGTACATTTAACAACACGACTATAAGCATGATACTTATATGCATCCCCTTATCCAAGAAAAAAAATATTTTGACATACTGACCTGATAGCATGGATCCCTTATTAATAATCTCAGGCAGATTAATACTCTAAGGAAATGGATGGATGGAGCTTGATTAACCCACTCCCTGTAAAAGAGATATCCAAAACATAAACCAAATACAATAAACAAGTACAAACACACTTATACAAAAGATTTTGATTCAGGAAGCAACTGACTATAAGATTATTGGCCTGCGACAACTTACGAAAATACGGTACCATAGAATTCCATGCCATTCTGTCCAGTTCTTTACCATTTATAATCAAATATAGTGAAAAATTTAAAAATTTAAATGTTCTTGACAGAGGATTATATTTCCTTATAGAATTTCCTCTTTTATGTTTCGGCACACATTTCAAGACCAAGACTTGGCAGAAAGCACAAAGCATTCGGAGACAGCAGTCCTGCATAAACATCAGTAACGGAATCACTATTTCCACTGTCTGTTGAAGGTATATATCCCCATTATCCTAATAAAAATAAACCTAAAATCAGATATCTTCAGGGATTTTTTTTTTGTTTTAACTGGGAGGACAGAATCTGTATCCGGGCAAGTTTCCAAGCAACAGAAGTCTACGTGATATGGCAGTTCTCATTTTATCATTTGCAGTTGGGAATGATGCCAGTGGCTAAAAATATTTTGATAAAAATAAATGTTTTGTAAATAGATACTAGCAAAATTTAAGTCCTTCTTTGCCAACGTTCTGCCCAAAATAATAGTATTTTTCATTATGCTTCCATACTTGGCCACTTAAGAAAAGTGCATAACTTCCATGGGCAGAAACCATATACTGGCAGGCAAAATTTAGTACATCAGACTGGAAAACTATATTCATTTCACTTTAAATGGTGGTTCTTCAAAGTTATTCTTTCAAAATATTTCAACACTTGACAGTTAATATCTTTAGTGGAGCAAATAATTTGTCACATTTCTGTGAAGAGACAGTAATTCTCTGAGCCTGGTTAACATTTTCAGGCCTCTTCTACTATAGCTACATTTACATTCCATGCTACAAGAGAACTTAGGGTAATATTCAGCATATGCCAGCAGGATTTTTTTCTGCCAGCTTAGTTATACTTCATATCCAAACAACTTAAGCTAAGCTGATTGCAGTTTCACAGTTTTCTTGCCAACAGAACCATCTCCAACCTGGACTTCTGCCAACACAGTGATGTCGGTAAATGAGTGTGCTGGATTTTTTTAAATTTTATTTTATTTTATTTTGCTTTTTTTGCATCCCAAGCAACATAGTTACACCTGCAAAAAAGTGTAATGCAGGCCAAGGTGACAACTTCTAAGATTCTGACACACTGCAGTGGCAGTAGTTCCAAAGGCAGGAAATCATCACAACCGCAATAAGGTATTTACAAAGGGCAACTAAATCACCTTTGTAACCTTACTTAAATTATCAAAGATAACATGGTTCCTCAGTTAAATCTGCCAAGGGGTCTAAGCAAACTATGAAAATTTTGTAGTGGTTTTCAAGTACATCTGTAAAGTCTATTAGATACGTATTAGCAGATTAAAATGCTCTAGGATTCCTCCTTTAATCTTTTGCACTGAGAATTTTTTATAAGATATATTTGATATTCAAAAAGGAAAAATACTGCAGACAGCAGTGATATATAGAAATAGAAATCCTGAAGTTCTGAGATTCTTTTCAGAAAACATTGTTCTCTACCCCTCTATTTTTGAATATCTTGCAAAGTTTTCCTGCTCATCCAAATGAGAGCAGCATAAGAAAGAGCTTTTTCTATAAAATGCAAATAAAAAAATAAAAGTAAGAATGAAAACAAACTATAGATTACAAATGATCAAGGGAAACATAGCAGTTGTTAGAACTTTGGTCATTCAAATTTCAACAAAATACCCCATCCTTCCTTCTTCACTCCCAGCCACTCAAGCATTTTGTCTTCAAAGCTAATACCAAAATGATCGTTTAAAAATTATTACTGAGATTATGCAAAAATATGAAGCTACTAGTTTTCACACAGAGATCTGTTGGTGAAACATATATACCAGGCCTTATCCATGCATCCTGGTTCCTTGATTAAGGCAAGAAAGAGTGACCTCTCTTCATTGGAAATGAATGTGTTTAATACACTGACCTGCTGTTAAGTCTGTTCTTAACTAAAGCGGTAAAGATATCTTGAAACAGCTTATGTTTGGGATGTTTGCTAAAATTTCTCTCATTCTTGTAGGTCACACTAATGGCAGAAAAAAAAAAAAAGGAAAATGCTGAACTCGTAATTATGTTTTAACAAGTCAAAACTTAACACTAACAAGAAAAATTAAGAAGTCTCATACAAGCACTTGCAAAAGAATAACACAATTTCAGATTTCCAGACAGTAATAATTTTGAAGAACAGTCTGTATTGCTTAACCTGAGTCAATTATAACGGTATAATATAAGCTTTCCAAACAAAGCATTACTTTATTTAAATTGAATATATTAACTTTCAACAGTCCACTCTACTGAGTGGAAGCATGTGTCAAACTTACAAAGCAAAAATACTCACAGTTAGGTTTAGAAAGGTAAAATTGTATCATTAATATCTCAGCAGGTTAACATGAAACTACAAGTAACAGACACAAATATAAACAACTTCAACAACTCAACAAGACTAAGACACAAAAAGATTTTCAGAAATACAAGACAGTGTCATCATACTGGCTCTTTCTTTTACCTAAAGTTTTCAAGCTCAACAGTTTCTGTTGACTCTTGCCATTGATGATGGAGTTCTTGTCTGTCACTTCTGACATTTTGCGGAGATCTTGTTATGCCGATTTGACCATTTTCAAAATGTACACCTGAAAGCTAAGGAGGAAAGAGAAGGTACTCACGAGGCAAACGGTGCATTTGAACAGTTTTACAAAAATGCTAACAAGCAAAATCACCTTTTCTCAATTTAGCACTTGAACTATAGATGCTGTTAAACCTTCGGTCTATAAGTGCCATTGTAAAATATAAACACATCATCATGCGATAAAAAACTGCAGTGGTAGAAAATTGATGCAAAGCGAGGCTAGAAAACAAATACATGGAGATACATAAAATGTAAAGAAAGCTGCCCTTTAAAATTTATAACAGTAAAGCTCAAGAGAATCTCCAACACAGTATCTATGTGCACAGCCTCCATATTTCATTCAGATTGTAGAACTCAGTGTTTCAGCTTCCTGCTCAGAAGCAATTCATGCCTCTATCCAGGAATGGAAATGAATTACTCTTATATTCCATGGACAGTTCCCTAAGTTTTGTCATATTCTTTTTACAGAATAGAAAGAGATAAATTGCTTTGGTATTCCCGAGACTCACACCCATCTTCACATGTTGGTTTTCGTTGCTTCAAATGGCAAGCAGAAGCTTCACCAAGTGAGATGAGGTGAAGATTTTACAATATCCTAAAAGTTTCATGCACTAATATTTATGCCCAGAACATTTTTAGCTGAACTGTTATTCTCTGAAGATGGATTGCTTATGGTTAAAATGCTTTTTTTTTTTAATTTTCTGTTCTTTATTACTCTTACTTTATTACACGTTACTTTATTACATATCGCAACTAATAAATCCCTAATCCTACCTTCTACTGAGATTTTGGAAGGGCATGGAAGAAAATAAATCTATGAGGTTACTTGTCTATGTCTGTTAATAGCTGAATACAACCTGTTCAAGGGAGAAACAAAGATTTTTTTTTTTCCTGTTTAAATAAAGATTATGGCAGAGTAGGACAGGACTTGCCTCAGTTTCATTCTGTCACCCTTTCTGAGTGGGATTTATCCCACGGAGAAGCAGTAATATTGCCAAGGAGGAAGAAAAAAAAGGACATCACATCCACTACACAAGATTTTACTAACACAATTAATCATAATGGAACACAATATCACAAGCATCTGCTACAAACCATAGTCAACAGTATTTATGATTATACAATTCTACAGCATGTTTAAAAATTGCTATTGAAAAATACCTGTTGTTTGCTTGATGGAGCATTTAAGAGAGACTGAAGTCTTTTAAGGTCAGAATAGTCCCTAGAATAAAACACAACAGCATAATATACATGTTAGTAGTTACATAGAAGTACTCCTTAAGAGTAAAGAAAATCAACAAACAACGCTACTGACAGAAAATAAAGTTGCCTAGTGTCCTCATTTCGCATGGAAAAGAATTTAGAACTTCTCCAGAATGCCTTAAATCAACAAAGGTGTAAATAAACTTTGTGACCAGAGTAACAGTTGTCATGTTTATACTGCATTTCAAATTAAAGCATTCTGCTTTGGCAGCTAGTGCAAATTCCACTCGGGTCCTGCTGAAGTTCAAACAAAGTAAGACATCAGATACTATACCTCATAGAAATCCCATGAGATTTTTGGTCTGTTGCTTTTTCTGTGCTCTTTAGCTTTTTGTCCTGATCAGGCATTGTGTATCATGCTCATCATCACACGGCTAATGGACTCATTTCCTTAAAAACAGAGAAGAAAGAGTTAGATCACTGCAACATTAAGCACCAAATGTCTACTTACAGAACTAAATGAAAAGGAAAACAACAACAACAACAACAAAACAAACAAACATTAAAATAGCTCTAGCATTTTCTCAACATGAAACCTTAGGTATTACATGAGGATACCCTTTAGAATCCCAGATATTAACAAGAAATTAAAAAAATGTATAATACAGAAGCCTTATTTATTTTTGGTAAGGGCAAATAATAGTAGCTGTCTTGCTATTGTGCTTCCCTTTTATTAGGATTTTTCCTCTTCTTGCTTATTTTTTACCATTATTTCTCACAATGGCTTGCTTATTTATATTACAGTAGTGCTTACAGACTGGCATCAAGGTTATGTCGTAAAGGTATTGTTCAGACAACATAGGAGATAACAATTTTACAATATAATTACAAAAGATGGATCAAGGATAGAAAATGGAGGCATCTGACAAACGTATGAGATGCAATTCATCACACTGCCTAGAAAAGAATCAGATAAATTTTCAGTAGAGGTTGGAACCTGAGTCTTCTGAATTTCAGTTGAATGCCTTATACCAATAGCACTCAGCTTCTCTTGCAGAGTAGGACATAAAGCTCATTTCAATAGGTGAATACAGTTGTAATGGCTTGGCCTCAGGAAAGTCAATACCACACATTAGATCCACTGCAGACAAACATTCAGTCTCTTTGTGTCACATTCAGTAGGTCTGACTTCCTACAAAAGCCCACATCTTGTTGCCTGCACACATTTCTTCAGAAGGACATAGAGAAAATAATCAAGAGGAACCTCTTTCTGCTATGAGAGAAATTATGTTGGTGCAGCATATTGGTATATTACTCATTTGCTCTAAGTGAAAAAGAAAGATGATCAGAAGCAGGCTGGAGCTGAAGAATTACCCAGAGAACTACATACAGCTGAATCATATTGGTAGAGCTCCCATGATTTAAAAAACAAAAATATAACACCACTGTCTGATTCTTTCTATCCATTTTACTATTCACTAAATATGGTTAGATTGGGTGTTCCCTTTGGTGTGTCTTTTACCAGGGCTTCCCCTTGGAAATCTGATAGCTTTCCTTTCTCTTTGTGCAGCATAGAGTTCTACTATTGATTTTTATTCCTCCTTCTCATAAAGGCAAAGAAACGAAGGCAACTAGGATAGAAACAAAAGGAATACAAACAAATTAGAAGATGCTGCTTCCTACTGAAAAATGAGGATTGTTTTCCCAATTATACACTTTCACATCAGACACAGAACCAGACAAAATGCAACTGTTGACAGCATGAACTCATGCACTGTATTAACTCACTCTGGGAACTTGTCCTGTAAGACAAGTTCATCTGTTTCTGTTCTATGGAACAAGCCTTTATCCTACCACTGGTAATCCCATAGAGAACAATGGATCTTGATCTCCAAGAAATTCCTCTATGCTCCTCCATGCATCTACTCAACAGCATTATTAAAGACACTTCAGAACATTCCTGCTGCACCATCTATCACTAGGGAACGAATATAAATCGGATCTGTTCTACCAGTATGTAGACAAAATTCTTTATCTCAGATTAAACTAAATGAAGGCAGCTTGATTAACTCATTTAATTCGCTTCAAAAGCGGTGAAAGTTATGAGAAGTCAGGTACATTGTTAAGCACGTACAAGAAACCTTGTGAGTATGGATTTCCACATCTTGATTTAGTAATATTTATGCTTCTTATCCTCTCCGCAATACCCCAGTCCATATGGCACATTGCTGAGGCATGGCATGATGCAATCATCACCTCACAGTTGCACACCAGTACAGTGACACTCTCAAATTATCAACTTGCTTGTGAATACACACTTAAAAAGAACAGATTTCAATCACTTAACGAATAATCAAACAAAATAACACACAAAACAACATGTCCATGAGTAAATATAGATAAATCCTAGAAAATTTAACATGTAAAATAACAGGATTCCAGTACGGGCAGGGTTTCATTCAAAACTGTGATGTCTTTGTGATTATTTAGGAAATATCTCACAACTGTGAAACCTTACAACCACAGACTGCACTCAACCTTGCTCTAGGGCTGCCAGTCCACTCATCTTGCTGGTAGTGTTACCTTAGTCAAGAAGAAACAGAGTACCATCTGAGTAATATTTTAGTCTCACTGCTGTTAGAGGTACAAATGTTCAATGTGAAGCCAAGTTTCATTCACTGCTGTCTGATAAAGAAGGAATGCAGCACACCCAGGGACGCTGCCCTCACCCTGCGCAGAGGGTTCGTCCTGACATTGCTTCTCTGTTTCCTAGAGGACACTGAGCGTGCACAAGTCAGTAAACACTACAATGAAAGCTGGGCAGCCCCGGTCGCAGAATGACCCTGCACAACCTCCATCTGCCAGCATGGCATCACAGGGCTGCACCGTCTGCTGGACTGAGAAAGCTGAATGAGGTTACAACTAATCTTCTCTGCATTAACCCTGATCACCTTATAGCTTGTCCCCAGGTACCGTTGGTGTCCAAAGGCAGGGACTACACGCAGAACAGAGAATTTATCCATGTGGCTTAAAGTGTTTGAGCCCTTCAATTTGCCTCCAGAGATAAACCAATGGAACAGCCATCTGCTGGTGAAAATGGCAGTCGCTGACCCCTCCCAAAATCCACCACTCCCCTTCACTCGTTCAGATTATCCAGTCCAATCCTAAGAGTTTAGAGAACTAAACAGGCAGAGAGCCATGTACATCTCTTTGTACAGTTAGTTTTCTACAAATGTAGGTCACAGTTATAACAGCCCAATGAGCATCTCTGCTGGCAAGGAAAGGGTCAGGAGTGCACAGCTACGAAAAGAGAAGCACAGAAAACCCTTTCATCAGGTGCCAGTCATTAAACCAAGTGGGCATACAAGCACCACACCCTGAGTGAGGGGTACCACAGGAAACAACCTCTTGTTTTCCTTGTACGAGCCATAACCCTGAGAGAAAAGAGATATGGAAAATGTCTTTACTGATTCACACAGTTACTTGACTTTCTTGAAACCATTGAGTACGTTCCCACCGCTGTGTTTCGTCTTTACTCATGCCAGAAGAAATTTCCATGGAGCCAGACTATTAACTATCTTACTAACTATGCCCCAGCTAGTAAGCTGGCCTCATGAGTAATGCATACAAAACAAAACAAACAACACTTGCACCTCACCCAGGTAGCGTCAGAAAGAGACTGAGATTGGACAATGTTTAAAAACAACAGAAATGTATTTAGGAAAACGTCCTTACAGCATAGACATAGCCTTATTCAATTTCGTCTAAAACAATGAAATGAGAACAATATTAACTAACTCTTTTTAACTGGTGATAATTACATTTAATTAGTTATGTTAACTCAATTACATAGGAAGAGAGATGCATTCTAACAGTGCTGGTGTGCAGGATAGGACAAGGAATGTTCCAAGAACTCTGTCAGAAAAAATCCACATGATGAGAAACAGGAGACAAAGGAATTACCACAACAGATTTGATCTGTGGCCCAGTCTGTCTCAGATGACACAAGGACATAAAGCTTCAGAAGGTGAAAAGAAACCTCAAAATAAACAAAACCACAAAGACATACTGGAGAATACATGACCTCCATAAACTACAGTGTTATGTTTAATAGTGCTCTTGAACAAGAAGATACAATACGTTCTTCATAATATTTATTAGCAATAACTACTGGATATGGGTAACAGACACAAACAGCTTTGTAATCTAACTAGCTGCTAGATTGACCGTGAACTCCTTCTTTAATCACTCCAGTGGCTGTGTTCCACTACATAACTATATACAGAAGTTTAACTGGCTTGAGCTGGATAAAGCAGCAGCAGAAGACTTTTGATGCCGTTGTTAGATAGGAATTTATCTAATACCATAAGCTGGGTGTGAGGTCAGATGAAAAATCACTCCTTAAAAGAGCAACTATCAGCATATTAGAAATGTATTTCAAATGGGGTCAAATGTTGGCTAAGAATGAATCGAAGAAGACTAAAAAGTTCCTAAAACGTACTTCTACCTCTCCAGTCAGGTGAAAGCAAAGGGCTGGACTGCTTTCCACTCATTCTCGAACAGCACGGCAGTCAGAAGCATCACCACTGGGCAGTACAAGCCTAGGAAATTCCCAACCCATGAATACGTACAGACAACGTTTGAAGAATATTTCTTACATGTTTTATCAGCTGAATCAATACAGAAATCTGCACATTTACTCTATGTGAAAACTTCCATATGCATGTGTTTACTTCTTGAATTTTGTTTAACCACTTCTTAGAAGATTCTCTGAAGATAAACTAGGATTCCAAATGAGGTTCCCATTTTCCCAACAAGTGGAAACACTCAATCCCCTGCTTTTTCCTCTGCACCATACCAGTTCTAGGGAAGCCATAAAAGGCCAGGCCTGTTTTCACATTCTTGGGCACACACAGTGTGAGCCTCTGGGCTTTTTTCCAGATCGTATCTTATATCTGCATTTTCTGCCTAAGACCATGAAGCCAATCTGCAGCTCATAGATGAAGGAAAAGTGGATTTCCAAGGGGTAGATAGCAGCTCTGTACCAAGGCAAGAACCATATGCAGCTGTCTGAAATTCATGCTGTCCACCCTGGTTACCAGGCAGCCTCTGGGGGACTTGCAGTCACTGGAAACCATGAGGGAGGCTTTAGTATCTTTTGGATACACAGAATTTTGATGGACAAGGAACTGGTTGCAAGATTGTACCCAGACAGTGAGGGTCAATGGCTCAATGTCTGGATGGAGATCAGTGACAAGTGGTGTCTCTCAGGAGTCAATACTGGGACTGTTGCCCTTTAATATCTTCATCAGTGACATCAACAGTGGGATCGAGTGCATCTTCAGCAAGCTTGCAGATGACAACAAGCTGTGTGGTGTGGTTGACACACCTGAGGAATGGGAGAGAAATCATCCAAAGAGACCTAGACAGGCTTGAGAAGTGGGCCCAGGAGAACCTCATGAGGTCCAACAAAGCCAAGTGCAAGGTCTTGCAGCTGGGGGGTTGAGGCAACCTCCACTACAAATACAAGCTGGGGGACGAAAGGGTAGAGCACAGCCCTGTAGAAAAGGACTTGGGGGTGCCGGCAGATGGCAAGCTGGATGTGAGCCAGCAGTGCGCCCCCACAGCCCAGAAAGCCAACCGTATCCTGGGCTGCATTAAAAAAAGCGTGGCCAGCAGGGTGAAGGAGGTGATCTCACCTCTCTACTCTGCCCTGGTGGGACCTCACCTGGAGTACTGCATCCAGGTGTGGAGCCCTCAGTACAGGAGAGACATGGACCTACTGGAGTGTGTCCAGAGCAGGGCCACAAAAACAATCCCAGACGTGGAACATCTCCACTATGAGGACAGGCTGAGAGCTGGGGTTCTTCAGCCTGGAGAAGAGAAGGCTCGAGGGAGGCCTGAAAGCAACCTTTCAGTATCTAAAGGGGAGCTATAAGAAAGAAGGGGACAGGCTCTTTAGCAGAATCTGTTGTGACAGGACAAGGGGAAATGGTTTCAAACTAGAACAGAGGAGATTTAGATGGGACATAAGGAAGGAATTCTTTACAATTAGGGTGGTGACGCATTGGCATAGGCTGCCCAGAGAGGTGGTGGATGCCCTATTCCTGGAGACATTCAAGGTCAGGCTGGATGGGGCTCTGCACATCCTGATCCAACTGTAGGTGTCCCTGTTCATTGCACGGAGTTAGACTAGATGACCTTTGAAAGTCCCTTCCAACTCAAACGATTCTATGGTTCTATGATTCTAGTGCAGGCACAAAGTGGTCCTTACCCAAGAGGCACTACTTCCAGCTTGCTGGGTGAGACTCAGGACTGGATGTGACCTCAGGCACGTGGATAGTACACAGCACAAACATGTTCCCTGCACTTCCCACATGTTATTCGTGACTAGGCAGGCCTGCCCCAGCACTTGATACCTTTATTGTATTTTACACCATGTAGCACGTTTTCATGCATTCCCAAATGCTAACATCACGTTTCGACTTTTTTTTTTTTTTTTTTAAACACCTTTGACACCTTTACATTGTACCTCTCTGCGACTTTACTCACACAACGGCCGCACCATCTGACCGCCCGGTAGGCTCCCTGACCACACCACGAAGCGCTGAGGAAGCAGCAGCCCGACTCCCCGACCTCCACCGCCCCCGCCGCGAGCCGGCTCCCTCCTAAACAGGCGCCTGCAGCCGCGCCTCGGAACAACCCGACAGCCTCTCCCCACGCAGCGGTCATCGGGGCACCCCCTGCCCCGGCCCCACTCACGTGGCAGCCCCCGCACGCAACCTCCGCCACCGCTTCGGGCTACGGCGAAGCGCCCCGTCCTCGGGAGCGCAGCCCGAGCCGGCGGCCAATCGGATGTCCTCTTCTTCGGGAAGAGATCAGCGTCGGCCAATCGCAACGCGCCGTGCTGGGAGGCGCGCGGGAACCCTAGCGACAGCCGACGCCGGTTGCCGTTGCCATGGAAACGAGGACGCCCGGACGGAACAACAGCCCGGCGCTCCCGCTCACATACCACAAGAAGGCGAAATATTGTTCAGTAGATTTTTATTGCTTTTGCCAACTTTCTGAAACGTTACAAAAGATAATTTTATTCTACCAGTAATTAAAAACAACAAAGGCTGGATCTTTCACATTGAAGACAAGTCTGAGATCGGTGTTTTCTATACAAACTGAAGACTGATCCTACATTTGGAACAACGTTTCATTTGGGATCCCGTTATAAAGTAAGAAAGCATCGTTGCGATTAGAAAAGCAGTCATACAAAGTGGAACCGTACAGTACGTGATGGCGCCTCCGACCATCGGCACTGAGATCAGAGCGCGGCTCAGCGGCGGGTGCTGAACCTCGGAAGACAGCGCTGCGCGGAGCACCCGCAGCAGCCAGGGCCGTATTGCAGAGTGCGGGCCTTGCCCCGAGTCGTCGCGTAGAAAAGTACTGATTTGCAAACTCATTATCCCAAATAAATGCCAACAGATACTAAATTCAGTATGAAAACGCCTTTTAGATTAACTTCAAAGGCAACTAAGAAGTTCCTATAAGTTCGCCCTAAAAAAAAGTTACAAAATAAAATTGACTTAAAATTCTAAGCAATTTGCTTTGTATTCATAGCACTAGTCTTACATCGACTCAAAGCTGTGTGCTTCTAGTCTTAAAATTTGCTGTAAAATAAATTACTGTTGGTATAAACAAAGTATTTCACACGTTCGTGCTGTACTTGATAATGATTTTTACCTAAATGAGTAATTAAAACATTACTAATCACAGAAAGCAAAAGGAAAACTAAAATCATTGTGATGCTCATCTAACAGGCTACACTGTGAACCGAAAATCATGAGCCATTTATCTTACGATTTACAGAACATATGTACAAGATAATCCTTTAAAACTGTGCAGGCTCTGTGACATGACACCAGTTTGTCACAGGTGTATTTTACAGAAGCTGAACCTGCCTGACACGGGGCAGGAACTAGGAAACTACCACATAAAAACAAAGATGCAAGTGAAGCAAGTGAAAAGTTACGGGAAAGCTTTCATTACACACAGAAAAAAATGGCCAATACATTTGGTTGAAAACCCCAATAGGGCACTGAATTCTACCCCTACAGGCTTTACCACAACAAACTTGGCAATTTGGAACATTTCACTGAATAACAATATATTCTGTTACAGCCGCAAAATGAATCTAGGAAGGTATAATTAACTTGGGCATATGTAAACAGAATGAAAGCATGCCATTGTAACACATGAGAAGTACTGAGAAGGAGTTTTGTAGACTTTAATTTAAACAAAAGACTGTATTTTAAGTGAAATATTTTAGATGATAATTTAAATGGAGTGGTCAAAATTAAGACCCACACTTTATGTAAACATTCATATTTATAAATAAATTAGAAAAAGAAGAGGGAAAACAAAACAAAACTGAAAAAGAAAAGAAGACTGGGGACTTCCTGAGGTGGCTCTGCAGCCAGATACACAGTAGCACTAAGCTCCATTCCGGGAAACCAAGGCATCTAAAAAAAGTGCAGGACTGTTTATTTATCTCTAACTGCTGGAATGGAAATATATTGGCTTAATTTTTACAGGGCTTAACCCCTATGAAAGAATCAGTGCACAGTTATTATCACTGCTCTTTTGCACCCATTAAGGCAAAACATAGCTACATACAGTCCACGATACCCTTAGCTTTACTTTAATAGTATGCACAATTTTAAAGCAAAAGTGGTGTACAACGAGCAGTAAGTTACTTTACTGTAAGTTATCTGTGAGTTTTTATGCACTCAATACCAGGTCGTCTTCTATTCACATGGGGAAAAAAGTGCAAGCAGAACATGCTACTAACAAAACACTGGAACTAAAGGTCACTGTAAACTGCTTTGCGAGTACGGTATTTCTGGCACTGATGAAAATATCTACAGAATTAGAATTAAAGAAATACTGCAATTAGACTTGTGGGTTTTGGTGGTTTGTTTGTTGCTTTTAAACTTCACAAGAAAAACACCTACTTCCTGAAATATCGGCCATCTCTTAACCCTTCAGAAGCAGAAGCCAGATAAAAGTTGTATAGCACCAGGGAACCCTGATTTCTGGCACTGAAGAGTTAAAAATCTAAGAGGCTTATAATAATGTTCAGAATCTTGGAAGTAATCATAGGGCTCTGAACATGACGTATAAAATACTACTGAGAAGAATGGTACAAAAGTAGCGTATTGTGGATAACACTACGTGAACTGCTCAAAATAGTATTTTCCTTCTTAGATTCACCAGTAGCTAGCTAATGGCCAGTAACTGATGAGCAGATGTGCTGTTTGTTTTTTTTCTTTTAGATAATGCTAACGGTTTTGGGCAACTATCTGCTATATTTTCATTGCATCTCAGTTTCACTAGAGGGAAAACAGCTATTTCCTGAATGAGCATATACTCAAGCTAAGGCACAAGCTATGCTGTTATCTAAGGATAAATGGACATCATCCTGTAGAGGTCATTACACAGTACTAATCAAATTAGTAATGCAGACCTCACTTTCTTTTCCACTGACCTGAGCCTTTGCCATGAGAGTTTGGGCAGGATCATTCATATTGCTGTATGCTATTGTATTTTTTCAGTAAACTGCCTTATCAATTCAGTCAAATGGAGAGAAAAAAATAAACTATTATTACATTACGTGTAATGGAAACAGTTAACAGCCCATACAACTTAAGCGTTATTTACAACTATTTCCTCTTATTCCAACGGATGGGTTTATTTTTGTAACATATAATTATCTTTTGTCCCATTGTCACTTGTCTGAAGAGTACCAGAATTCCACCTCAGGTGGTACTTTCAGATGGAAGTTCTGCCTTCCTCCAAAATCTGCTCCTTTTGCATTCTTTGAGAATTTTACCATGAGGTTCACCGTAAAACTCATAAATCAAAACAGAATTAAGCTAACAGCATGTTCTAGTTTGAAATGTGCACAGATTCTAATTAAAGCCTTTATAATACATCCAGAAAGGGCTGGTAGAATGTAAAAAGACCATTTCAGAAATTAAAGCCAAAAAAACAAAGGCATAAGGCAAAAAAATATTAGTACTGGAAACTGCAGCAGGTAAGTGATCAAGATTTTCATTTACACATAAAATTCTCATCATCTCAGATTTTACACTGCTTAACACTAAACCTCAAAAACGTAAGTACAATAAATGCACTTTTTAATCAATGCATTTTTAATCAATGAACCTCCAAAATCCCATTTACTTCAATAAATGAATATTTACTTTTTCAATTCTTCTAACACGATAAAATTTTATACTAATTAAAATAAATAAAATGCTTAAAATAAGTTGGTGTGCTATCATATACGCCCTTTACAATGAACAGAATCAGAACTGTACACAGAAATACCACAAGCAATTTGAAATCCATAAAATAATACTGATCATAAACCTATTACAGAATTACACTATGGCTAATTTAATCAAATATATAATAAATTTTAAAAATGAATTGAGCAAGAAAGATTTTTATGAGGACATGAAATACTCTGAAGTGTCAGTCTTAGAGATGAGTAAATCAGTTTTTCAAAGTCAATGGAAAGTGTAAATAAAAACAGGTAAAGAAACCAAGAGCACTAGCGTAGCAAGTATAACTTCCTACAGAACAAATTGCTGCCTGTAAATTCAATTCAAACTGTGTAAACACAGAGATTCCAGAATGGCAAATACTGACTTGGGACTGTAACTACAGTTACTAAAATCATGGCTACTGGATGACAATGAAAAATCAGGGGTATATTTAGAAGTAGCAAAACAGGATATTTACATGTATTTCAAGGATTATTTAGCCATCTGACTTAGGGCTCTTGGCCTCTTCTGTAAAATATGAGTGACAGAATCCAAAACACTTTAGCATGTAGTGGAGACACAAAACACAGTAGTTCATGTTAACAGTACATTAATATTTGATCTATGAAATCACAAAAAAAGTATACCCTGCAAAAACAAGCAGTAATTTCCTGCATGGAAAACAAACTTCTGTAGCGCACATTATAAACAGAGGTACTGCGAAACTCTAAGCAATGTGGACCAGTAATCATCAGCAAAAGCTGATTTAACTTTTATGCACATATTGATTATTGAAAATAATATGCATTCATTGCAATATTCCTATTTAAAATGAAAATAAAATTCCCAATAAAATAAATAGCTGAAGTGTGATTACCACTCATATGATTTGTAGGAAAATCTTCTCATGTCAGCATATCTACAGATCCCTAAACAACGGCAGAATTAAATACATGTTACTCCTTAAATTGGAAATCACACTTCAATGGTATAATATCCTACAGTGATATATATATACAGACACACAAATACACACAATTCCCCTTGGTTCAGTTCTATAAAGATGTTTCAGCATCCACGTATTTCACAACAGGTGAATCTTCCACATTTATTTTCACACTTTCCGGTTTCTCAGGGCTGTTGAAAGCAAAGACAGTCATTTAAGATATTTATTTAAGATACTGTTCATTTTACTCACGGCTAGTTATCAAACATTTTATACTCAAGAGTCAATATAATACTTCATTCAAGTATGTTTCATATCCAATAAAGATGGTATGTGAGTCAGTTTAATTTTTAGAAATCTAAACTAAGTTGGGCAAATATCCAAACCCACCAACCCAGTGGAGGATCAAAGCAGCAGTGAAAATGCTGTACTTACCTTTTATTCCCACTGGCATTTCTAATACTCAGGATCAAACCATTCCCATGTTTGTATTTGCACACACTCTAATAAAGCTTTTAGAACCCCTAAACCCATTAGAGTAGCATACAACTGAATTAAGCAAATTAAAAGTAGCATTAAAGTAGTAACAATGCATTTACCAAAACAATGTCCTTAGACATTGTTTGATTTCAGAGCAGAGAGCAAAAATTAAGCTCAAAATCACATCCCTTGCATGTGACAAATCAATGTATAAACCACATACGATCATTTTCTGATATACACTTCAATAAATATGAGTACAGTAATAAGCTACCAAACACATGACAGAAGTTAGAAAATGTGTGAGTAATTATAGCTACCTCAGGTTAGCTCTGGTTACTTTGGCATTCTCAGTACTCATGGAAAGAGCCTTCCACTGTGCAGTTTTGGCCATTTCATCTGATATGTTTACAATTGAAGGATCAACGCTAAAGAACAAACATACTTTCTGGTTAGTATTCAATGCCCTTCAACGACATTATACTTGTTGTCACTCATACATTACATCAGTTGTGCCTTCTCTCAATATTTACGCAGCCACAAGTTGAATTCATCACTTACCACAGTACTCCAACAAAAACTTCAGCATAATAATTCACTAGTGCTACCTTAATCTCATAGCATCTTAAACAGCTTGTCACAGATAGTAGTGGTATCTCACTTCTCAATTATCTCTAACTTCAGAAAACTATTTTGCATATTTACAAATAATAAAATGAATCATACAGTTCTGCTAGTGCATTCACATATCAGAATTATTTTAAGCTGCTTCCAGTAAATAACCAAGTGCAAAAAAGTAGACATTAATAGAATTCTGGAACTGGTAGCTCAGTTCAGATTAACAAGTAGCAATAATTCGAACATCTCAACTTTTTTCCCTATTGAAGTTCAGTCTCACAGGTGGTAAGTTTTCAAAATCTATTTTTGACCTTTGCCTTTCACACATTTACAGGTAAAGCAGACTTAAACATCCCTACAGACAACACCTAAGCTTCAGAATCTACTGCAGAAGATGTATAAGATGACATCCAATCCCCACAAGTTGCAATACAGTGAAATACATAGTAAATACACATGCAAGCAATTGATGAAATCATAGTTCTACCATGAGAGCCATTAGCAATTGCTCAATTTAAAAAAAAAATGTTTAATGCTTTAGCATAGTCTTTACTTCAGTTGCTGAAGCTGGATTGAGCCTGCTCTTAGAGCAGACAATAGGACTCAGCAGGAATATACGTCTAAACTGAAAACCTGCCTGAAAATCCCAATGCAATTTGGATGTTGTACTAAAGGATGTGGTTTAGTGGAGAAATATTGGTGGTAGGTGGACGGTTGGACTAGATGATGTTGGAGGTCTTTTACAACCTTGGTGATTCTATGATTCAATCAGGGTAGACCCAACACCTGATTTTTAATCTAGGAACTTTTAGTATTAGACAGACAAAAAAAGCTGGCACGCTATTTATCTGTCACAACTTCCAGGTGTGTTGAACAGCTGTAAAATACCTGACAACTAATCAGAATACATCTCTAGTAGAAGAGATATATACTGAGGCAAAACACCTTCCAGTGCTGTGAAATTCCAGCACTTCCTTTTCTGGAAGACAGCTGATAACCCTACTACCCTCACATGTACATTCAGAAAATAACCTTCTGAAGCAAAAAGACTGCCTGCAAAACCTTTTTTTTTTTTTTTTTTTTGGTCACAGAATTAGCATTCACTTAAATAAACCATTGAAGAATGGCACATGGACTGCTACTGAAAAATCCAAGTGGCTGGTAAACACATGGCTCAACTGATGCTATTAGTTGCTTAATACTCATTATTTCATGCACAGTAGCACACAAGTATTCCACAAAAACTGACCAAGGAAGCTTCTTCACCTTGAGAACAGCTGGTCGAAATTGAGTCATCCGATCTGTTCAAGATGGTCATGTAAATTTATAATTAAAGATGTCGTTTCAGCAACAACAAAAAGCTACCAGAGCAGCACGGGATACACCTTAATTCTTGCTAATCAAGGCTGAGTTACTAGCTTGGGGAAAAAAAATTAAGCTCATACATGACCAATTGAATATGAAGTAAATTATGGCATTTGATAGAAATACTTCTTAGAAGACCAACATTTTATTATACCTGTATTTTAGAGTTTTTACAGGAAAATTCAGAACATTTCCTTCTCCATACTGAAGGTGTACGCTTTCATTGTCCTCTGTCTGAAGCATTCTCTCTGCCTCCTGTAAATTTTAAGTAAATATTTTATAAAATTATTCATGCGGAAGAAACCAAAAAGTTCTCACACCAACAATGTATTTCCATAGGGTTACAGGGCAAAACACTTCCCTGTAGGTACTGCAGCTGAAAGCATGAGATCTAGCTAAGATCATAACATTTTTAAGCTTAAGAAATTCAGCTAGTTGGTATACAGCCAGTTGATACTTCTACTGAGAAGTTATACAATTACTATACAGTTATACACTACTATATTATTACCAACTAGCAGCTGGTTATAACTATCATTCTGCATACACAAACAAGAAGAAGGACCTTCGTACGGTAAAGTTTTGCTACTACTTTAAGAAGAGTAAAGATCCCTTTACTCTTTTACTGGGTTTTTCTTTCCCATCCATCCATATCTACCTTCAAACCTGATGAAGGACAAGAGTAACAATATGTTGTTTTAAGAACCACTTTGTTCAACTTTGCTTGTTAACTTCACAAAGAAGAGTCATAATTCATAACAACATCACTGAAATAGAGACTTGTCCTTAGCAGCCTGTAACTGTTGCTCAATCAATAAGTTTCATTAATAAAGGATTTCAGAACGTGTATTTGGGTTAAAGAATTTTAGGTGCGACTAAGTGTTTTCTATTAATTCACAACATGTTCAATTTGTGTGTTTTCATACTTACTGCTTTCTCTTTTTTCTTTTTGTCGTCTTCTTTCTTCTTTTTACTTTCAGGCATAAGATCATCGAGCCAGCTAAGCTCTCTTTTGGTAAAACATAAATCCATGAGCTTGCGAATGAACACTAACGCTAAAACCTTAAAAGAACCATAAAAGGAATCACTGATATTGAACTACTGAAATAAATAAATATGATCACACACTTGCAGTACATTCAGTGTTTTTAACTGCAGCCTTTTCTCCTAGTACCAGTTTTATCTTACTGCCAGGTTAGATAATTTCCCCTTTTGTAGCTTTTCACAGTTGAATTGCTTACTTTCAGGAGTTCTCGTCATTCAAAAATGAACAGCTACTGAAGTTTGTTTCTTTTTCAGTCCCTTCCCTCATAAGGTAGCAAACACATTCTGAAGAGATGGTGGATGATGCACACGCTCTTGGTAAATGATTAACTTGTAGAACAGATAACTTACCATCATAGGGAAAACAACAGCAGCTGCAGAGGCTTTAATCACCCACAAAAGAACTAGACAAGTGAGTTGAATAACTGTAAAGATATGGACCTTCCAGAGTGGTACATAACGCAGATATATCAGGTCAGGTTGATGCTTGGCAGGCATTCCAAATAATTTTATACGGTCAAAAAACTGCATTGAAATACAAAATCATCCTTCAGTTAATGATTCTCTTCCTCTCCAAAAGGAAATACACATTTTTAGGAGACTCCAGAAACAAATAAATCCTAATTAAAATACTAACAAGGAACCCTGATTATTCAAGGGGCTGGGACCTCTATTGTTTGTTTCCCTCTCAAACATTACTAGCATAAAATTTTAGAGTATTTCAGAAAATTTATTATTCAGCTGCACTCCTGAAAGAATAAAAGCAAAAGAACTGAGAACTGAAGACAGTGTTAAGAAGAAACACTGAACGTGATACTTTGGAAATTATCCTACATCCTACTCTGAGAATACTGGTTAACTTTATTGATTCTGATCTAAAATAACGTCTTACATTTTCCTTTTCATTTAAACAAAAGCAAATTGTTCCATAAAGTCAGATTTTACCTGAATGCCTTTTAATGAAGACACTCCCATGTAAAGAAAGACACCATACAAAACAGGCATTGGAATAAACTGCAGAGGAAAAGAATGCTAGAGTTACTTGTAGAATCAACATAATACAACTTAGCAGGTCATATCAGTGAAAGACATGAACGAAATTGTTTAAATTCCTATTTTACCTATGTGAAAATCTACAAAGGCTAAGGCTCTGTTTACAGAAGGAATAAATGCAGCACTGAAAAGCAAGAATAGCTGGGAGCCGCAGAAGGACCTGTGTCATTTCCCTACAGCTAATATGGCTGTCACCAGGATTAAAAAAGTAGTTCAGACTTGACTGTCTGTGCATTACATTTTCTAGGTCGCGACCAGTGTTCCTACTAATGCTAACAACACTGGTTTGAGTTGCTATTTGATAGGAACTATACTGTGACAACCAACTTCAGGGAATCTGTCATATGAAGTTTAATTTTTTCCTTGCTAACACAATATTTCCAGAGCACATGAAACAAAAAGAAACCATAAGTAATAATTTTTTTCACGGCTAAGTTTGCTTCAGTAAGATCAATTTAAAAATTATTAAGATAATGAAGTTGTCCGCTGATTTCAGCGGCATCTGCATCAAACACGGGCAGCCTACACAAAGCAATCAAAGCTTACTTTGCTCCCAAATCGTTTGAAATTCTGAGTTAAGAAATCTTAACAGAAACTGCTGCCATCAAGCCTGAACAAAAGCCTTCAGTGAAATCTAAAATAGTGCAGAATAAATCTACGCTTCAGGGATTAATTACCGTGTGTACATGTATTAGATAGCGTCTTTACCATGAGCTATATAATTTGACATGCTAATACTTCATTAGCATTAACTTCTACTGAATTAAATCAGTGTACATTCACACATGGAGCAAAAGTACAGAGTCTGCAATTCAAGGTATTGTCATCCTTTCTTCTTTTGAACAATAACAGTCACTCATAGTGAAAAACAGAAGTATTTCACAGAGTGAATTGTAGTAATCCCATTCGTATTACCCTTGATCCCATAACAAATGCAGGTTTTACTTTCCAAGAATCAGCTGCTAAAAAGTGGGATAAACACCAGGGTTCAGCAATCAGCACCTTCAGCTTTTGAGTAATAATAAATCCATTTTAACATTCCTGATTTTGATTCTGATAGTTTATGTTATACAGCTGAGCTCCTACCAGAGACTGTTTGATCTAAATGTTCGTTTATAAATATCACCTTATTGTTTCCAAACCCCTAGAGTCTTTAACTTGTACAAATGGACAGCTATTATATGTATTTTTATAGTTCCAAATTAGTAATTTGAAATATGAATTATAAACTATAGCCATATGTTCACAGGTTTATTTCCTACCTCCACCTCTTCTTAAACAACTTAGAAGCCATCTGTTTGTGAAACAAGTTGTGATCTGTCTTTGAAGAGACTTTTACAAAGTTCTTTAAAGATATTAGCAATTATACACTTCATGGCATAACTGCTATCTTGTCATTAAAAAGAAAGTTGTCGTTTTTTATTTATTTCTCTCTCCTAACTATTGAAGTTGACACAATAGAAGCTAATTGAACTGATATAAATTTAGAGAAAGTGTACACTGAGGCCCTAATTTGACCTGCAGTATCTCTATTTCACCTCTATTTCACAACACTCTGTAAGATAATCTTTATATTTTAGACCTCAAAAACAGCTTAAAAAGGTAAAAAAAATAAGAAAGAAAAGTAGGCAATGTCATTTCTGATTATCACTTCTTGAACTGGATGTTTCTGCTTCTTCGGCCATATTATATTACTTCTGCTCAAGTAACTATCACACTCCTTTTCTCTCTTCATTTATACATCCACATAAGAATTACAGAACTATTTTGGGTAAAGCAGACTTGGGAAACTAAAAAAAAAAAACACTAGCAAGAAAATCATGCAACATGGACAAAGGTTGCTTTCTTCTCTACTCACTATACTCCTAGCTTGTTCAGTTTTCCCACATCTATTCAATCAACACCTGATGTTAAAAACATAATTTGTCAATGGACCTACACATGTATTACTTGATGTAAGAAGATTTGCTATCACAAAATACTCTATCACAATAAGAAAATGAAAAGCACAAAGAAAATCCAAGTATTTTAGTAAAACTCCTACCTTTAACACAGATGTCATGAACACTGACAGCCCCATCAGGACAAAAATCATCAATCCTGTCACTCGCTGCTCCCGGATTCCCAAAAACTTCGGTTGCTCTCCTGGTGCAGAACACTCAGATTCAACTTTCAGGCTGTTAACATGACTTATAGACAGGACAGTTGCTGCGACAAACCATGGTAAGCCCATTATGGAACATACGCCCAACATAATACCAACCATGAACAGATCAAGATGATAACCACAGCCTTTCTGTAAAATCAAGCAAAGAAATGAATCATTTGATAAACATTCTATTTATATGACACAAGATTTATAACTTACTTGGTAAATAAAATTAATATGGAAGATATAGATTTTTAAAGTGCCTATAAAATTATAGTCATTCTGTATCAGTTAATATACCCATCTATTTTGTAGCTGTTTGCTTTGTCTTGCAGACTTACAGAATGAATCCAATTTAAAATAAACCTGACTTACACAAAACTAGAGTTTTGTGAAATAGGATAGACTTTCACCTTCAGCTTATGCTCTTTTCTGTTTATAATAACAGCTGTTATTTGTTGATCCATGAAAATGAGAATGGTACAGAGTAAAGCAGGAACAGCAGCTACCAGGAGCGTCCACCAAGGATTGCCTCCAAGAGGGTCTATGAACCACCCTCGGTCTTTGTGTGTGGGCTGGAAAAAATAAACAATAAATATTCACTAAAGCAGAGTATAGATTTCATTGCTACAAACATCACCTGCAATGAACATGCAAACAGTGTCTTAAATATGAGCTTAGATTTTTTTCTCCCAGCGACCAAAAGACTGACTAGCTGTTAAATATGAATGTGATATGGAAAGAATTGAGCAAGGCATTCCATTCCATGGTTTCTGCTCATTTGCAGTAAAGATTACATACTTTTCAGTAATACTGCAGCACAGTCAGAAGTTTTGTCAAGAGATACATTATTCAGAACAGGAAGAGGAGATTACTTAAACTACAGTGCAAGTCAAAAAGTTAAATTCCCATTACTATTTAATACTACTGTTCCATTGCCTATGAAACTGCAAGCATTTAAAGATAATTTTTTTTAAAGGCTTTATTTCTTACTTCAAATTTCTCCGGAACGTGAAGCTTAGGAGATGGCACTCCTACAAGATAGTCAATCAAAACCATGATTACAATTGTCAGAAATACTGCAAAGTCACTGATGGTAGAACGCACCTATAAAGAAAAGACCTGTGTTAACTATTGTTGTTTCATCATTATAATTCGCATCAACAGAAAAAGAATCTTCTTCCCTACGAATAGTGATGTCTACTTATATTAGGCTGCACCATTAAACATTTAAGCTGCCTGCCAGCACAGCATGAAGTTGAAGGTGGTAAGTATTCTGTACAACAGTACATCTGATAATCCCATTTAAAGTTATCTACCACAAGAAGCAGATTGCTTCACATTAACTCCTTCCTCATCTTTCTGTCCTCTCAGCCCTACTGAGATGTGGGGTCATCACAGCTAATCTCTTGCAGTTTAATTCAGTAAAACCACTGGATTGTTCTGAAATCAGTAGCGTATCTGTTGTTTAACTTGTAGGGGAGGGATACCATCTAACAGATTCAGTTCATCGAAGGTGACTTTGTTAAGCATTAGGAACACACTCACTGTAGGTACAAGGTGAGGTTCAGAGAAGATCTACCTGCTTTATTTTGCCCAGTAGAAATATATTGTTTAAATCAGACCAAGGACAATCATATTATCTTCTATTAGAAATAATAATCCCCCTCAGGAACAACTCAAAACACTTCAGACATCATCAGGTTGGAGAAAGCAATCAATTATTCTGTACTACTAGGCAAGGGAACTATGGGAAAATAATCCCTCCAGAAAATACCTGTCAATAGCCATTAGTGTGAAAGACCAACATGCCCAGATATTCTAATATTTAGAACGTTTTGTTACAATGGCAAGAAAAAAAGAGTAAGCACTGAATTCTCAGCAGTTGATTTCTTTAATATCTTAATATTCTGAATTAAAAGAAAACTTTGCTTACTATTTCCTTTTCTATCTTCGAAGAAACATGGTTAAAGTTACACTCTCAAAACAAAGTTCTGAAGCAAAAATAAACAAATTCAACCCTAGTAAGCTATAATAATGTATTCTATATTAATGTATTTACCACAAAGTAACAGTCATCTATACTCAGAATTACCTTAGTTGGGAAATAGCGTTTGGTCTTGAACTGCTTAAGGAAAGAGGAGAGGAAAAATGTTGTAAAGAATAATATGACAGACCAGAAGAGAACATCTGGAATATATGGTCCATGATGGCCACAAGCTGATCCACGAAACACACCATGAAATTCTAAACATTCCTGCAAAGAGAGAAAATTCTTAAATATCTGAATTTTTAGTCATTTAACATACTCAAACTTGTAACCTACCAATAGCAAATACACATAAAAACTTTCTTTTGGAGATTGTGGAATTTCTTTCCTCCAGCAGTACCCCCTGAAATGCCAAAAAAATTGTCTGTTCCAGAAGAGTCACAGTAGCAATTACTCATTTTTTTCAGGATCTCAAAAAGCCCCAAGTAACTTTTTTTTTTTTTTTTTTAAATAACATTCACCTCATTTCTATTCTATTTCTCAATGCATCAAAAGACTGAACACATAAATTAAGGCTGAGAACTATGTTCAGGAAAAGCAGGCTATCCAACATCAACTTTAAGCTTGCTGAACGTAAGGATGACATCTCCTAATTTTCTCCTACCTCTTTATTCTTGAGTTTTATCCTGATATGATTAAAGGAGAAATAGATTCTTAGAAAATTAAATTAACACAAATGAGAGAAAAAAATTCTAATATAGTGGAAAAGTACTTTAAATAACAGAACTGAGTGAAAAAGAAAAACTCAAATCATCCTTACGCAAAAGGCTCACTGAAAGGCAAAGAGAAGAATTAAAAGCAGACAAAGAGCACAAGGAAAGATCAAGCCAACAAAGCATATAGCTGGAATTAGTATTTCGACAGCCTAATTTTTAAACAGGCTTATTTATGAAAATAAGTAATTTATATCCATGTAAAAAATTCTCTCGACTAACAACTAATTTTGATTCTAAGCACCACAAAATTTTAGATCGGTTCTGCCTCTGTGAGAAAAATAAAGTTGTTCAAGAGAAAGTTATATTTTATATTTCACTATTTATTTTATAAGTTTTAAATACTACATTCATAAGATACTGCCTTTCTGGGTAATTAGATAGACTATAGATAGACAATAGACTAGGGGTCACTGGTGGTACACAGAAAACACAACAGCTACAATTCTAGTGTAACACTGATGCTTTTGAAAGTATTATCTGCTGTGCAAAACACATCCTAATTTCAGTGTAAGACCCCAAGTCCTGACATCAGGAGAGCCCATACACAGATATTTACTGCCATTTTAAATCTATAGCCAATGCCATTTATAGAAAACATAGGTATAGATGCTAAGATACGAAAAGTGGCTGTAGAAATCTGTGTTTAGGTGACTGATTGTGCCCAAGGGTTTAATCAGATATGGTTGTGAAATATCCAGCTCAGAAAGTAACACTTAAAAGTTTATTCTTGCAAACATGTTTTCTTTTAATCTTCAATTTTCCAAATTATTATTTTCATACAATAAAGTTTTTAAGTATTTTCTCACACACTTTTATACCACTAACATGAACTGAGGACTTGCATCTGCTAGCACATTTTAACTTCAATTTCTACCTCTGCATATTCTTAACAACATTTATCCATCCTTTCCAGGAAAGGAAAGGAAATTATCTCCTGTTTATTCTGCTCATCATATTCATCTGCACTTCAGGAAGAAGACTGTTCTGTCAGAAGTATTCAAGCAGCTATCTCAATCAACTATCCATGATACCAGAATCTACTGTCAAGAAATCAATTATCCAAAACAGTACAGTGACTGCTTAGCATTATGGGTGCTTAAAAAAAACTGAATACATTTTTAAAGAAACCAATCCATGCTGATACTGAAAAAGCAACCAGACAAGAAATATTAATCAACGCAATTATTATGTGTTGTGATTTTGTTTTTGCATGTGTACGTATGTACATATAAAAACAAAGAGATAGATACAGATATCTGCCCTTTAGATACTCACAGTTACTGTAAGGTTACTCCATGCGATAGTTTCCACAGATTTATTCATCTTCCCCCAAGCCTTCAAGGTTTCATTGCTGGGGTTCTGAGGCTCAGAACATACACATCTGAAGGCAAGGAAGGAAAAAAAATACAATGATATGCTTCTAACTGCTGTCTTATTTTCATCTGGGGCAGAATTCTTTAGAGTGTCTGGTATGATGCTATGTTTTGGTTCTAGGAGAAAAAGAATGTTGATAACACAATAATGTATATAGTTGCAGCTAAGCAGTGTTGTACAGAGCCAAGACCATTTGTAGCAAAGGGCCCAAGGAGCTGGGATGGAACAGAATTAGGACAGCTGACTTAAATCAGCAAAAAGGATATCCCACACCATATGGCATTATGCAGAAAAAGTTTTCAAGGCAGGGGAGGGAAAGAAAAAAAATGGGACTTGATCAGAAGGACCTTGGGCCACTCGAGAGCAGCACTGGGGATGGAAGCTTCTGCGCACCACACTTCTCATGCCCCCATTTGGTGCTGGACATAAATAACAAACACATCGATAGCTAGGGTTTATCCCAATGTTCTGTGAAAGAAGCAAAGCACAAGTCTCCTCGTAACACAAAATGAATTATGATTAGAGACGGGCAGGTGGTGAAGGGGTGCTGAGAGTCATAAAGAAGTGACTGCACAAGAGGTTTTACAAATTGGACAAAAAACTCAATCTTTTAAATACTTAAAAAAAACAAGATATTGGCTTAACTATACAATTCAACTGCCATTTTTTAATCAGACTAACATCTGAAAACAAAGTCAGCATACTTCATTCACATACTGTGAAAGTGGTATCATTTTGATTTTTTATTTTATTTCATTCATCGCAAGTGAAACAGTATGAAATAAGATAAAGGTTCAAATATCACCTTACAACAACTCTGGACCAAAATAAACTGTTATCTGACAGTTAATTATGCACTGACGATGAACCAAGGAACAGCTTTGACTGTGATTTGGTTTCAACTACGTGAACTGTGCAGTTTTTTCCCATTAATGGTTATCAGGATCTCCTTCTGCCAAGGGTAAGCTCTTGATTCAATTTATTGCATTTCATAAAACCATGTCCTAAGCTTGAAAACTGTACACTGAGGAGCAAAAGATAAAGCAGCAGATCATCGAAAAATAAAAACACTGAACACGGTATGACAGTTATTTAATGCTGATTTCACAGTGTAAGTGAACTATTGTAATTCAGAAACAGGACAGCTGTACATTGAAAAGTAGGTAAGATGCACAACTCCCCCCATCAATCAAATATTTTTAAAAAGGTACATCTAAACAGCTTGCTCACTGTATTCCTTAAATGAATTGAGAGTTTTACTGCTAATTATTAAGATGAAAAGAAATACTAGCTCTACTAAGGCAGGAATTTTTTTTTTTTTAAAGTGATTGTATTGTTTTCTATTTTTCTCCACTCTCTTATTAAAAAAAAAAAGAAATTAAAAGGAAGTCAAATATCCCCCATAACTGCAATGGAAAGCAACAGTGTTTAAATATGTTAACTCCTCATTTTAGCACAGCTCCACGCCTCAGCTGCCTGGAAATAATCCCCACCCAGGTGAGGGAAGCCATCATGATTTCCTGAAGTGGCAAGGCAAAACTCCTGTCCAGCTAATGGAACATAAGCTTACCTTTAATCAAGCTGCAGATAAATTAGGCATTGTCACAGCCCCTCACCCCTTTTAACCACCCATAGCTAACAGAAATTTCAATTCCACAGCACCCTGAATAGAATTTTTCAGAGATTTCTCACACTCCTGCCACCCCCAGCATTCCTCCTACCCTAGCACTAAGAGGCACACAATGCAATTTCATAAATGGTATGCCACTACACTATATACATTTTCCTTACGTATTGTACTAACAGATATAAACTTGATACTTACGAATATAAAGTCAGTCTATCCAAATTATTGTGCATATTGAAGGCATACACTTCTCCCAAATGAAAAAGCTTTTCCAATGCCTCATAAATAAATATGATGCATATAAGCGCTGCAAAAGCTTCCTCAGTAAATCGAGTGATGTAACAGACAAGGCTGCTGGCATCTGTTGCTACAAGCACTATACATAAAAATGCAGTCCATAGACCAATGCTAGTTCGTAGGGAGAGGTAGGAAAGACCGTAATCCCTGTGTAAAAGAAATTAAAATAATTAAGTGAGTCTAAAATCACTTATTATCATATTCTATTTGAAAATGGATACTGAGGCCAAGCTTTGCAGGTGTTCTCTTCTCATCCCCAATGCTAGTTCTGAAGAAAGCTGAAACTTTTATCTTCCCCTGGTGCTGAAAAACACTGCAGAGTATCTCTACGACTGAGGGTGCAACTACCTTTCCCAGGAAGCATCATGAGGATGTTCTCTCCGGAACTACTTGGACAGTTCTTCCCCAAGGGCAGATCAAGCCATTTACTCCTGTAGAATCAAAGCCAACATCCCCACATAAAAAAATAAGTTCTGACTAAGCCCCACCCACTTCACCACTGGTTTTCCCACTGATGTGCAAGAGCCTCACAGCTTTGCCAAACCACATGCACAGCTGAGTTTCTTGCTGCTGCCTATACATCTTCATGGTCATTTACTTTCAATACATCTGCTTTCAATTATAGCTATCTAACAGTCTCTTAAGTTGTAAAGTTCGTTGAGATAATGCCAATGTCATTACTTACCTGCAAAATTTAAACAATATTTTTTCAAATACTAGAACTGGTCCGGTACTCCCCAAAATAGTAAGAGGTTGCCCAGCAAAGAGAGAATAGGCAATCCCAGTTAACGAGGCTCCAAAGAGAGATTCTATTGCACTCTGTTCAGGGGAAAAGAAACCGCTTTAACTATGCTGCCTTTCAGGTTAGCACGTAGCACCACATCTGCATAAATACAGTTTTAAGATGCATTTACATAGAAACAAGACAAGATGTAAAAATATTACAGTTAATATTAATGTTTTGAGACACTGTTTTTGCAGTAACAATACCAAGGACAAAAGGTTTGGAAAGCTTCACTCTTCAGAAATATAAAGCCATCCAAAACCATGAGAACAAGTTACTAGCCCTGCTAACTAAGGAGGAAAATCATATCAACAACTACTACTAATTGAAAAACAAAATTACTCAACACAGAGTGTATGGAAAATGTTCTCTCTCTCTGGAAAAAAAAATATATATGTAAATATATATACATATTGCAATACACCCGTACTAAAACATGACACAGTGTGCAGCATCAAACCTGCATCAGTCAGCCAAGCGTTACAAAACAAAACAACAAAACAAAAAAAAAACTGACGAGGTGGTGCAGGGGAAATTACTGAACAATATTGGTTTTTGCATACATGACACCAGAAATAGATGAGCTGTAAACCAATGTCCCACCTGGTAATGCATTTCTTTAAATTGAAGAAAGATATGTACTTTAGTTCTTGATTTGCATGTTTTACTATAATATTTTCTGCTAGAAATTAATATTACAATGCACCTCAAGAGAAAGACAGGGCTTTCTAGAACCTAAAACGATGATGTTTTAAAATACCTAAATATACCACTTAGAACTATGAAAAGTAATAAATTACAAATTAAAGGGTTTACTGTGGAATTTTCATGCATTTGCTGTTTTGTAACTACATGAGCTTAAGAAAACAAAAATTATGCAAACTTAAGCCCAGTTCAGAAAAGCATCTAAAACTGGTCAAAGGGGTTTGCTGAACTGGGGCTATAAAAAATATACAAGCATGCATCCCTTTTTTGATTGAATTAGAAAAAAATATATATAAATTCAGTCTCTTATTTAGCTATTGCCTTTGAACTACTGCTTTTGGTACAGTCAATGCATTAACCTGGGGGCTGTCAATCAAGGTAGCAGGGACAGGAGTACTGTGGAGGTGATGACCTCTGGGAATGTGAGGAAAGGTTTCAAACACAAACTGTGTACCTTACAGTGTCAGCTACTGTGCTTGAACATGTGTGTGCAGTAACTAAGTTTTATATTCAGTGATGCACACCAAGAATCTGAAGGCAGGAACAAACCCGCAAACAATTCCAGATAGCTAAAAGAAAGAAGGTATTTAAGAATCAAGCTTTAAAAGGAGAATATTTTCATAATTATATGAGGTACATTCATAAATTACATCAACATTTAGATAATCACAAGAAAACCCATATTTACAGTGGCAGAAACAACGAATACAGAAGTAAATTACATTTTTTCTGTGCACTACCAGCTTGAAGAAATACATCAATAAAATACTCAAGTCAGCAGCATTACTTGAAAGTGACAAAAGTTAACTGAATTTCAATTGAGTACAAGTTTAAAATTTGGTCTAAGAGTCACAAAGAATTTTATAGCATTGTTAGCTTTACCAGAATTTTAAATTTGTAAAGGGGCATTTCTGAATTTATCTTTTCCTTTCCCCAAAAAGGACAGAGCCTTATTTCTTTGCAATAGATTTAGAAACAGAAAATACACTTCAGACTAATTTACTCACACACTGTTTAACACAAACTATAAGTTATTAACGTTGCTGATAGAAGTACTCTTTCCTCATTCCAAAACCTAAAGTGCAACCAAATACATTGGTTAAAAAGGTCTTGGAATTACATACTGCCAAATGTAGCAGTACCAGAAATTTATGGTTAATATCCAAGTTGTTTTCAGTGAAGAGTATTTTCTGCTCTTAAAACTTATCTTTTTTTTTATTATTGATAACATACCACTAGTGAAAGTAAACACATATCCTGTCCGTTGTTTAAATACAGAATTGACTGCTACTCGTTAACACTGTAGGCAATATCATCCTCATAGGCCTACTACTCAAGGCCAGTATATATTCTTGGCTATCCACCTTGAGCCTCTGACTTTGCCTAAAGTAGGCCTAGTGGGATGGTGCACCTTTACTGCTGGTCATTAATTTTATTTCAGTAGCCAAAAAGAAGGCAATGCCCTTTCTCAATTCATGAAGATACTCATCCAATAAGGCAGGATAAACATTTTTCATTTAATTTTATAATTTCATTTTATTTTTACCTCCACTGTGCATCTTCTCCTGTTCACATGGGTTCCCCACATTTTCCACAGCAATTACCTTTTGGGGAAGATCTGCTTTGGGGCAGGCTAATCAAGTGCTGTGGGTAAATTCTTCAAATACAAGTATAAGTAAACGAGACAAATGCACACAGTGACTTGCCTCTGAAGGTCTAAAAGCCTGGCCACTACCATTTTTTTTTGTACTCACTATTCTGCCTTGTGTTGCTTCTCCCAGGAGCCCTCCAAAAGTGATTACAGGAGACATACAGGCACAGTATAGGAAAAGAATCGAGGCCAGGCACTGCAGGCTTAATGCATCCTTGAAGTCACTCAAGAAAAAAGGTGCTTTCCTTTGGATGTCAAGTATCAAACCACCAAAAAGCCTAAATAGGTGAGATGAAACTCGTCAAACTGTACACTAAAGGATTCTAGCTAGTTCAAAACTACGGGCTACACAAGACTGCCTGTGCGTATTGCCAGCATAAATTAGCAATTTCATGATCCAGATTAAATCATATCACAGTTTAAATATACATGAGAATCTTATCTGTTCCAATTCAGTATTTTTCCAAAATACAATCAAATAGGTCATCCACATTTTTAACAGCTGGCTAGGTATGCATATAATGGGCTAGATACTGAAAAGATATCTTTACAAATATCTTTACTTAAGTAATGTTTAAAGGTAAACCTGGTTTATGATATTCAGAACAAGAAACAGGAGTTATATGCCAAACCTCAACCAAGACCACCGCACTGATACATTTCAATATCAATACTCCAATTGGTAGCTGTAGCTCTGTTTTTGATCCAAATTCTCTACATAAGTATGGTTAAATCCATAAAGATAGTAAACTTGAATTTAACAGGGAAAAATTTGGGGGCATGGAGATATTTCTAAATGGTATAAATACAAAAACAAAAAATACATGTATCAGTTGAACTGAGTGAGTTATTAACAAGAAATTAAAAGGTATTTTGCATTTTTTTTTAAAATTTTCAAGACTAAAATATGAAGTAAAATTTGTATTTGCAAAAACTGAATTTATTGTTCTTTGTAGGATTTTTTTTTTTTTTTTAAGGCTTTTGTAATTCATAATGGTTTCAACTAGAGATAACTCAGTGGGCAGCTCCATACACAGTATGCAAGAAGGAAAGAAATTAGTACAATGAAGCCAAAATGGTTCTTCTAGCAAAGGTATGAGAAAGATGCAAACCACTTGGAAGTTTATCGTTTTGAGGATAACAACTTTATACATCTTTTCCAAATCTTTTCAGTTAGTATAATTACTTATATGACGTAAGGCGAAGTCTTATCCACATGCATTTCCAGTGTTTGAGAGTTTTTTGGGGAGAAGTATTTCAGAACTAATAGAGAACAATAATAACTCAACTGAAAATTCCTTTTGTTTTATTTCAGATTTAAAAGAAACGTAACTGAAACAGTTTTTTTTTTCCACCACTTTATATTCCTCGTTGTTTGGCTTCATACATGTTTAATAACACAGGATTGTGTTAATGGAAATTTTTAGAACCTAGCCCAATACTGAAAACTGTATATTCCTGCTATAATTACCATAATTGCATGCTCTTGATAATTTTTAATTTAAAATCAATGCTTAAAATTCAGTTAGTTAAATTAGGCAGCATCTTATATGAAATCCTTCGCAAATGTGTTGAGAAACATTGCCACAGGCTTGAAAATGCTTCAAGCAGAATTCCATTTACAGGCAAGAACCCAACACTTGAAAAGGAAAATGGATGCATACTGTAATTTTTTCTGTTCAAATCTCATCATTAAAGGCTGAGAAGATTTATCACTCCTATTTCATTGTGGTAGCTAGTATTTAGGGAGGAGAACACACCTTCCAGTTCTCTCAAGTTCAGGTCCAGCATGATGACCTTCCTCTTTGAGGGTCTCCCCTGTAGGAGTAGATCCGTTTGGAAACTTAGGTATCTTCCTTTTCTCCTATAACAAAACCCAACACAAACACATTTTAAAAAGATTGCTTTTGAACCAAAAACAATTTAAATACAGTGTTGAGAAACTCCATGTTTTCCAAACCTTTTTTCATATTCCCAGCTGGTCATCAGTTCTTCATTTGCCAAACCCATTCTTGATTAAATACAGATGACCAGAAGTGTACAACACTTCCAAAAAGACTTTATTAGTGTCTTGCACAATGGTGTAAATCTTCCCTTTCTACAACAATTATCTCCCCTGAGATATGATGAAACAAAAGTCTGCCTTTTCAAAACACAGTAAAGGCTCAGCCATGCGACCTAGAAATTTAAGTTATTGTTTTTATTTCAATCATTTCCAGAGCAGAACCCTCCAGGTAGTATCAGAAACTGACCTCACTTTGTAACAAATACAGTATTTAGTGAAGTATAAATGAGAAGTCATTCCTCTGTTCAGCAAGCTCCTCGTATTTATATCTTAGCCAATATATATCTTAGCCAATCCTGCATTCCCAAAAAACAATCAAAAAAAACCCATCACCTTTCATACTGTTGTGTTTTGTTTTTTTTCCATGATTCTATGATTCTGATGCTGGTGTTGAATTGCAATTGGGGAATTGGTGGAATAGAGAAGGGAACAGCAGTACAGTTTATTTCTTGAGTAGTGCAGGCCTATCTCTTAATGTGTTTCCAAAAAAAAAAAAAACACCAATAGCATTCTGAATCAAGAGCATCAGTCTTCTGCTCTACTTCTGATCCCTGAAGCACTTGTAAAGAAGGAGAAAGGGAAGAAGCCACAGCTCCCTAACGTAACACCTCTCCATTGCTCTCAATTCTAAGCCTTGTGGTACAACTGATCACTCTGACCTACCTTTATCTGTATCATAAAGGTTTGGTAAACACTACTTGTTAGCCAATATACATTAAGATGTATTTTCAATCAATGGTGCATGCAAATGAAGTTTCTGTAAGAATTACAATATTCTTACTGATCACTGTTAGGTTAATAATAAAATTTACAGTATGAACCCAGGTACAATGTTACAACTCTTCTCAGAATCTCATTTCACTATAACAAAAGAAAACAGAATAAATACAATTTACTTAAAAACATAGCAGGAAACAGATCCAATACTTTTTTCATAAATGAATGAATGATCCACTTTTTCTTACAAATTGTTGTCAGCCTTCTTCGTGCTTTACTGAAGTTAATACTTAGTGCACAATTAACTTGCATTTGGACATGCACAGAGGCTCCTTGCTAGATTTTCTTTTTTTTTTTTTTTTATTTACCTGGGAAGGAACACTTTTTGGTGGCTCAATTCGTATAGATGGATCCCATTCTCCTGGAGGTAGTACTGTCACTTGGTCTAAAAATTCATCAATTCCTGATAATAAATCATTTCGGTCTTTAGCTTTATATGCAACATCATGGAAAACCTACACAGAGAAAGCATCCAACATTCACTTTTTTATCTCTTTTACTGTTTGAATGAGGAAATGATTGTAAGGAACACGACTGTCTTTTAAAAAGCATGGGAAATTTCTAAAAGGCCCTCAATAGTAAGACTTGCATACTTTTATATTAAGGAATATGCATATGCAAACCTCTATGGATCATAAAATAAGCATGTTTCATCCTCAAAATCAAAAATTTCTTAAATTAATTAAAATTATATTCTTCAGTATTCAGTAAATCAAGTTAGTGTCATACTGCCCTAAAATTCTGCCCTACAGTCACTGCATTGCCCTACTGTGCTAAATGAGGACAAAGCAAACAAGAAAACCTAACCAAAAACTACAAACAAGCTTTGAACAAAAACACAAATTTCTTCTTGAGAATTTTGTCTGTAAATCCTCCAGCTCAATCCACCCTTAAAAACCTCTTCAGAGGCACAAGCAGTCAATCTTCTTACTACTAAAAAACAAATAATCAAACCCAACTTAACCTATACTATTTCACAGGCCACTACAACACAAACTCTGCATTTCACACAGAGAAAAGAAATCCTAGTTTTGCTATTAAAAACTGTTTGCAGAAGATGATCCAAAATTGTATCTGCACATACTGAAGCCTGAACCATTTATCTCCTAAGACTTAACCATTAAGATTTCCAACAATAAATTAGATTAAAGTCTTTTTAGGTGTTCTAGGTCTTTTTTAGCCACTGAATACTTTTTCAGTGATCTACAATATTCCTGAAAAACAGGCCAACTAAAAATTAGAAGCTGCAACTAAAACTTTAAATTTTCAGTCCACACGCTAATCAAATACTACATTATGGATTAGTTGTCCAATGTAAAACAGTCTGGCTTAAATTTCCGAACTTAAATTTTTCTGAGAGTGAAGAATTATTAGGGATATTTAGCTTTAGTATTTCTCAATTCAGTAGATGGCGCTCGATGCAAAACGAGAATTAAAGCATCTTAATTTTGCTCAGTAGGATGACCATAGTTGAGTCTCGATTCCCCTGTGCACTTTAAAACTGTCTATCACGGCTCTAAGCACACGGTTACAAATTCCTAGTAAAATTCTCATTTTAATTATTCAATCTTGCTTTGATAAAAAATACCTGTTACAACTCAAATGAATGCACTCTTAAATTTTGTCTTAAACACTCATGTAGTTTGCTGTCATTTAATAGATTTCCTAATATGAAAATAAAATACATTAACCAAACCTAAGATAACTTTTCTGAAATACATTAAGCAATTCTACAAGAAAAGCTGGAGGAAAAAAAACATTTTACGGCCATCTAATTCACTAACACAAGAAAAGTTTTTACTATTCTTCATTTAGCCAGTTTTATTCCCTTCCTTTAACATGCCACTCCCTAATACATTTATTAACAAGTCAGTAAAAACAGTATTTGAGTCTTCAACTACAGATGTTTAAAATACATCACCCACATCATCTGTCATAAGTGTTGCTATTGATCTTCCAATTTCATGATACTGTGGAGCTTTGCCTGCTGGTCCCAGCAATAGAAACAAAAACCTGTGGAGAAATCAGCCAAGATGAATAGGGGTGACTCGTGAATATACTCAGAGGCTTCTTTCAAACTAACATTTCAACAAAATTTGCTGGTGAAATAGAACTGTCTTCTTTACCATTTCAGATCTTATAGACTGCCACAAAAGTAAGAAAGGACTTGAAAGTCAACACAGGAACTCAAATCTAGAATAAAAATTACTTCGAAGTCTTAATTAGATACAATTTTTCAACTTCTTACAATAAATAATATAAATTTCCATTATAAGAAGTTGAATATATATATTCTATTTATATTGAATATTTATATATACATATAAAACAGAATAGAAATTCACAGGCTTCAGTCCAACGAGTATTTCTTCTGCCATTCTCACTGGCAAAGAGCCCACAGTCAGGGCCTCAGGACTTTAGGACCTGTTCTAGCTTTCCTGATGATCACCCCTACATGGGAGTCAAACTCCTCTCTATTTCTGTGACAAAGACATCATCATCACAGAATGGCTTGGGTTGGAAGGGACCTCAAGGATCATCAAGCTCCTACCCACCACCCTGCTGCAGGCAGGGCCACCAACCTCCACACATCTAATACTAGACCAGGCTGCCCAGGGCCCCATCCAACCTGGCCTTGGGCACCTCCAGGAACGGAGCATCCACAACCTCTCTGGGCAGCCTGTTCCAGCACCTCACCACTCTCTCGGTAAAGAACTTCCCCCTGATATTCAACCTGAATCTTTCCTCCTCCAACTTAAAACCATTTCCCCCTGTCCTGCGATTATCTACCCTTTCAAAGAGTTGACTCCCCTCCTGTTTGTAGGCTCCCTTTAGGTATTGGAAGGCTGCAATGAGGTCACCCCGCAGCCTTCTCTTCTCCAGGCTGAACAAGCCCAGCTCCATCAGCCTGTCTTCGTAGGGGAGGTGCTCCAGCCCTCTGATCATCTTTGCAGCCCTCCTCTGGACCCCCTCCAGCAGATCCCTGTCTTCCTTGTATTGAGGGGCCCTGACCTGGACGCAGTACTCCAGATGGGGCCTCATGAGGGCAGAGTAGAGAGAGACAATCACCTCCCTCTGCCTGCTGGCCCCCCTTCTTCTAATGGAGCCCAGGATACCAATTGCTTTCTGAGCTGCAAGAGCACACTGCCAGCTCACGTTAAATGCACCGCAAAATGCATTCACAGATGCATTTCAAGCAACACATCAGACACAGTCATAGTCATATCCTGGGTCCTGTGTCAGTGGAAGGGAAGGGATTCTACATTTCGGACTACACTTACCTAAAAAGGAGAAAGTGACATTTAAGGAGGGAAATCCAATTTGGGGGTGGGACACCGCACATGTTACCAGCTAAGCTCTATTTCCAGTCACAATATTCAGATCATCACTAGCAGATTTTTTTATTTTTATTTTTTTAAACAGGGCTAGTACTTAGAAGTTCAAAAGGAAATAAAATAAACAGCAAATTTCAGTAAATCTTTTTACTATACTCCATGAAAATAATGTTCCCACTTCAAAAAAGTAGCACTTTCATTTCAAGGTACAAAAAGCTGAATGTTATTTTTGTTGACTACAGTAACCAAAATTGAGATTGTATTCAGAATAAAATACACTATTCTATATATGCCAGTCTGTAGCATTCTGAAAAAATTAAGACAGGACTATTTTAGCTCCATTAGTACAATAATCTGTTTGAATTTCCTAAGAAACACTGGGAGCTCTATTGGTAACTACCCTTTAAAAATTCTGACATGTTGAAGAGAACACTGCCAAGATTATTTTTGCCTGTTATAGTATATATCCTGAAAACAATGAAGATAAACACGCACTTTGGCAATTTTTTAAGTAAATAAATAAAACCCATATATTTACAGATTTCTGTCAAACACTAAATTGTTGTATGCAACAATGTATTGACGTGCACAGAAAATGAAGTGTTCTCCACTAGGGCTTAGGTAGGGCCAAACAACCTGTTACAATGTTAAATGAAATTCTAGGTTTTCAAAGCTGATAGTCTGAGATTTTGTATGCATTCTACTTGACATCTTAAACATTATTAACTTATACTACAAGTTTACTTATATAAAAGTAAAGCCAGACTTTCCAGGCATTTATTTACCGTGTAGGTACTGGAACCTCTGTGAGGCCTGAGAGAAGCACAGCAGGAGAGAGCCTCACAAAAGCAATGATAGGTCTTTCTAAAAAATCTACTTCTCCCACTAACACATTTGATGCTTCTGCTCCTGAAGGAATTTTCCTCATGAAGTTCATATCAACCTAGTCAAATGAAAATGAAACAAGTGTTTATTTCCTTCCATTTGTTAACATAAACTCCATAACATAATTTTTAGCTTATCAGTATTTACTAGACATATAAGTTACAAAGGAAAATACAAAAGCAAAAGAAATATCCCAAAATATGGAAAAGACAGACATTTGCATAAAATATCAGCCTGCCAGCCATTAATAACGAACTACTTTGTATAAGCTACAATTACTACTTCCTACTATATTCTAAAAGACTCCAGACTGCATAACCATATTTCTAAGATTACTTATCAAGACAAACATTTTGTGATAGGACATACATAACAAATTAAGCATAACTGACTAAGGAGAGTTCATGTAATTACTCATGGTTTCTGGAATGCAGTTTGTTATTTCACAGTTGCGTATTTTAAATATACTAGGAAGTTGTAACTTTGAAAAAGAATTTGTATGTTTACATTTCATCCACGAAGAGTGACAGTTGAAAGATCTAAGCTTTCATTTCTGTACATAATTTCAGAAAAGCACATGAACTCTTTGTCTACGTACATACATGCACAAGCACCAGTTACACTGCTACCTAGAGAACTTACAGATGGCCTCTTGAGTCCCACACCAAGTGTGCCACAACTACAGTGCCAGGAGGCTGACTCCTGCCCAATAGGAGACAAGGCAGGTGTACAGGACAGGCCAAGCAAAAACACAAAAACTGTGACAGAGGAGCAGGAATAAATGGAACCTGCTACTATCAGATGAGAACTACAGTGTAAGTTTGCTTAAGCATAATTATTTAACATGGCAAACAAATTTTCTTAGTGTTACACAATACAGATGACACTACAGACCGACTTTTACAGTAACAGCCATAATGCAACTTACCCAGCAAATTTTAATTATCAAAGAGGCATGGAATGAATTTAAAGTAGTACAAAAGATTTGATTCAGAATGTGATATTATACACTCCTAGTGATTAAGATGAATAGTTAACTTTTGTATAGCAAACTCAAAGATAGAATGAATACTCTCTGAGAGCACTGTGCCCTCCTCCAAACAAAAGTACCTAGACGAACACACTTCCACATTATCTACAGAATTGTTTTCATGAGCCTTTATAGCAGATCTGAAAACATCACCCTCTGCATGAGAAAGTACAGAGGCTGTACTCATTAAGTTCCCAAAATACCAAGAAGCTCACCAAAGTAAAAGTTCAGTCCTGCAGAGTTACAGAACATTTGATATATTTAGCCTATGCCACGTTCTGATACTTATGCACAACTTGCATGTAACTAAGACAGCAGTAAGAGCTAATGCATTTTTTTCCTACATAGCTCTTGTGCTAAATACAAAGGCATTTAATATGACTTACCTTACTAAAATCAACGGTGCTGTTTTCTCTGCTTCCACCTGTCCCAGTACCTTTAACATCTCCACTTTTCCCGTTGTCTAAATTTCCAGGTGCTGACTGCGGAGATGCTAACAGCCCTAAATTCAAATAAAGGAGATAAGTTCAAAACGGCATTGAAAGCGAACCAATGCAACGGTGTTAAAACTAAACGTGGCAGCTCACTTAAAGCAAATGTGCAAGTTATTCAAAGTGCTCTACATTAGTATCATAAATGCAACATTAACAATTCACTGTGCTCTCAAAATAACAATATGATTAAAATAAATAAAAATCATATATTGCCTAAATGATGGCCATTTGCAGAGCCGTCATTAGAAAGGAGACTCTGATTGCAGAAAAAAATAACAAATGTTGACATTTTAACTGTAACCACCCCAGTAGTTGTTAGACAGCACCTTCACTATATTTAGAAGACCTTAAATACCAAAAGCAAACACTTATTACCTACAACCTTGCTGTGTAGCAGGTATTTCAATTGTAAAAAGATCAGCAAGCCTCAGGTTACAACTATAAGAAGCAAAAACTTGGTTTTTAACTGAACCTGTACAGGCAAATAGCATACTACATACAAATCGTGACTTCAACCAGCACAGCAAAGCTCTAAGAATTAATCTAACCAGATGAGTACTGTACTAAATTATCTCGCTAGCATATTAGCTGAAAATTCATGTGCATTGAAGATACTCAAGTTAAATGTATAGCATCCCTCTGATATCTACACCAAGACACAACTGTTTTGCGTAGCTTGCTACGCTAACACTCAATTGCATGTTCAGTGAAGAGTGCAAAAATAAAGTGACCCAAGTGTTCTAATATACAGAATTTCATATTGCCATGGTCAGCCCTACATAAGTAGCACTTAACGAACTGGTCTAAGGATGCACAACTAAACCCAAATCCTATCTTTGGGATTACAGAGTGCTCCTTTGTTCAGTTTAACGTGCATTATAAGTCCATTTTGTATTAACTGTCTGAACCAGGACTTTCAGATGTGGTGTTAAGCTGCCTGTAACATACTTCCAAAACAACAACTAAACAAAGCCTGAAGCCTAAGGCTTGTATTTTATGCAGAAAGTTTGTATTTAGATCAGTCATCACTCTAGTCAAAATAAAACCAAAGTTATCACTGGCTAACTTATGGCTACTGCTCTACTGTAACTACTGCTGGAAATGCACAGTTGCTTCCCTCCATGTTTACTATTTAGCAACTTGATGTTATTTAACATTTCAAATTACAACTGAATTTATTTTATTAGTTCCCCAAACTTATTTCCAAAAAACTCTTTCAAAGTGCCATCATCAATCAAAAACATGCAGGTCCAAGCCTTAAGCACTAATTTTCAATTCTATAGCTTTTAGGAGTTTAAAGTGGTGTGTTCAGTTTTTCCTGAGCAAAAAAACAAATGAAGTTAATAAGCTGCAATTTATTTTGTGAAATCTAACCATGCACAAGTAATTAGTTAACATTATAAATACAACATTCAGTTAGCTCAACCGATAATAATCACATTCTATCCTTCTCTGAGTTCAGCATCTAAGCATGACTATTCCAACATAATCATATCTATACAGACAATAGTTATTAAATAGAAAAGTTTTAAAGACAAAGTCACATCACATTTCTCCTTAAAAAATTTAGGTTTTTTTTTTTTTACTGAATTAAAATGCAGTGAGTGGAAAAAAAGTACTCCTAGAAATCAAATATGTGAAAGTACTTACTGAAAATAATTCAGAAGAGACTTTTGTAAGTGAGAAGTTGTTCTGAACATTATTTTATACAGCTTTATAACACAACTACCAGTGAATTAAAAGATCTCTTGTAACAAGCTCCTTTGCTGTTACTCACAGACGTTAAAAAAGTTAAACTGCTAGAGAATTAAGTGCTCATCTTCAGCTTTGACACAGTTGTCCATCTAGCTCATCCTACAAAATTCATTACGCAACCATTTCAAAGACTGAAAAAATAAAGCTGTTCTTGACAGATGACAAAAGAAAAGAATTTTACAGAGAATCTTCTGCCTGGTTCACTTTCTAAGAACTGATGACTGGTTGATAAAAATCTATTGGCAGTTTGAAAGTGTGCCCACCTTTCTGCCTTTTATACTAAATCACATGAATTTCAGTATCCTTCCAGCTAAAAAATAAAAAACCGAATAGCACAAGGACAGAAGAATGCTGAAAAGAAGAAAGCCATCTATTAGCAAATTAAAATACTTTACTGAGAGGAGGCAAACTCAAGTTAATCACCAAGAAGTGGAAAAAGTATGCAAGCTGCAAGATTCTTAATTACAGACCATGATCGTTAATGGAATGCACTCAGAACTAGACAAGTGGGTTTTTCTGACAAGGAAGATGACTTTCTCTTCAGAGTTCCCTTCTGAATCTGTCTCACAAGACAGAGATTAGTTCAGTTACAGGCCAGAAATCACAGTCTGAGAATGTCTTCAAAAGCATCTGAAAGGAAAACGACTCTCTGTAGTCAGACAATGTCTCAAACTAAAAACTGGGGGCGGGGAGAAAACCAACAGAAAACAAAAACGTATTCCATCATTGTTGGTGTTCATCTTTCTCTGGAAAGACATTTATTTACGGGCTAACTGGGAAATCGTTCCTTTCAGATTTTTCAATTATGAGAAACATCCCGTCGAGGGGCAAAAGCAATCTGAATGTGACTCTGAGATTCTGGTGAAAAGTTTTAATAGTAATAGTATTAAGTATTCAGTCTTCATTTGTTTGCCTTCCCTTGGGTTCTTGAGATCTTGGGTCTGGCATTCCAGTCAGATGAGTAGAAAATAAGAGAACTGAAAACTAATTAAAGCTGTTACTTTACTTCTGGTTTTTAATTATCTTGAAAAGGTCATCCATAAGAGAGAACAGACTTCATGCGAATTCTTTTTATTTCCCTTAATGGAGGCAGAGAGAGGTTTCTGTTCACTTTTCTGAACTGAGGTAAGGTTGGAAGTCTCAACTCAAGATCACAGTCTGTGAAATAGCCTACTCCTTCCTTTCAAGCAGCTTGGCTGCAAAATGCAAAAAGACAGATAACCACAGCTTAATTTCTGTCAGCTTAATTCTACTGCTCTACGTAACTGTGTGCTCTGTTTTCTCTTGAAACTGATTCTGGTAAAGAGATGAACAGATAGAGTTGGAAGGGTAAAAAAAATAAAGGATACTTACATTAAATACATCCAAACAATAAAACAAATCATATTTTTTAAATACAGTTTGTGGACAGCAGCAGTTCAGGTGGAACTAAATTCCAATAATCTTTAAACCTAATTACTAAGGAAGGAAGGAAAGCAAGGAAAACCTTCCCTGATGAACGACTTGTGTGAAATCAGCTTTTGTTGCTGTTTGTTTTAAAATACACATAAAGCTGAAAAATCTGAAAGCTAGATTTTGGCAGGAAAAAAATTCAGAAAGGAAAAAAATGTAGCAGGAGTTCGAAGGCTAAAAAGCAAGGTGATGCCCTTAAAAAAAAGATTTATCCAAGACAATCCTGAAGTCTCTATGTAGGTGATATTTTTGCCAAAAGCAAAGCAAGTGTTACACTAACTAGAGTAAGCTAATAGTAAGCTAAGTAAGCAAGCTAATAAATTACTAAGTTCTGACCTAGAAATGTTCTGAACTACCTTACCTTACTCCTGCATATCAAACAACACAATAATGTCTGATGTTGAAACACTTCACTAATGCAAAGCTACCTGGCAGCAGGTATAGATGAACTGAATCTGCCAGTTCCATCAAACTACTACCATTTATAACAGTCCTGTGTTTTTAAAAGCACAAAAGCAAAAATAAATCTGCTCAAAGACTTCATGATAAAACTAATCTATAAACAAGACTCATGAGTGCATCATTCCTAATTATTTTCACAGTCCCCTCTAATACTTCACTATGACTTAGGCTGCAGCTAGCTCTGGATATCAGTCATTTGTGTAAAATGTTACTTCATCCACTGACAAAAATACAATAAAAACAAAATACGATATGGACTGTAGGTGAGTGAAAGAAAAGGACCACCATTTTTTACATTTTGCTTATACATTATATTTTAAAACGATATTCCTTTTCAACTATGCCAATGAAGGTTAAATAATTTTGTGAGCTTTCATTAAAAAGCTAAAAAGTTAGAAGTGCCGAACAAGAAAACAGTCACAAGTGAGAAGAAATAAAACATGCAGGCAGAAGTAACTGTTATCATAATCCCTTGTGCCCAAGTTATGTGCCAGAAACATCACAATGCAAGTGATCCTGATGCAGACAGCATCACACGTGGACAGTTTAATTTTTGATAGTTGCCTGGTGTTTTGCCAACATTCTCCTCTGTCTTCTCTTCCTGGCTTTCCTGCACTTCTAAGTCCTCCTCAGGTGGGTGGATAATTACTGAAGGAATATCCTTGCCCTGAAGTGGACTTGGCTGGGCACTTGTGGTTGGCGGGTGGCTGCAGGTAGGACTGGAGGGTGGTGTGCTTTGAGGGGTAGTGACAGGGGTTGTACACCTTGAGGTTGCCGGGGTTCCAGCTCTTGAAGAGGGAAGAAGGTAACTGAGAAGAACTGACAAACGGTTTTCTCCTCTCAGGGAAATATTTGAGGCAGAGAGACCTCTTCGCAAAGAATGGCGGGAGGCTGAAAGGCCTTCCCCTGAGATAAAACAAATGAAACACCGTGAGGCTTAAAACAGGGAAATACTAAATAAGAGAAACAAATATGGATTAACAATTTACATAGTAAATTGCAAGCTTTTTGGCCAAAAGCGTCGTACTCATGCAAGTAAGACAAGGTAAGAGCAGATCTGATTTCAGACATTAGAGAAGTCAGAAGTACTAATCAGAACACCAAAGATATGTGGGAGAAGACATTGTTTTAAAGTCAGTGAGAATTTTTTTTAAGAATAAAACTAAAATGGTATCTCTTGAAACTGACTCTTAACATTTCCTAGAATTTATTCAAAATCATACAGCAGCTACATCTAATGTCATCAAAAAAATCATTAGCAGTTAATACATTACAAGAGTTCGCAATTAATTGCATTCATTATGTATGAAGAATTAATAATTTTTAAATGAAATTTTTTTTTAAAAGAACATCAAACAATCTAATCAAGTTAAACGCAACTGTCTTCCAAACAAAGGTCTTGTTTTAACTGTCAGTTTTCTAACCAGGTATAGTCTCAATACATAGTCTTAAAGGGGCCATAAAGAGTAATTTACATGGTCCCTTCTCCATCTTTTTTTGCTTTGACTTACCAAATTACCCCTAATTTGCCTAAAATCAAACGCAAGTCTCCAAAATTCACTATCATTTTTCTTCCCCTATCCAGTCTCCACTGGATTCATCCCCACTATTTTCATGTTAAAGAGAATATTCTTGTCATAGTTCCTTCAAGATTTCAGTTTGTAATGGATTCTAGTTCTTTCTAAAGCAGGAATAGAGATCGTATCTTCATACTTCCACTAGAACGTTTAGTTCTACTCACAACAACAACAAAAAACAGAAGAGAGAGAAAAACACTTTTCCTGGGATGAAAGTCGCCTTGAGAAGGGAAACAATTACTTCTCCTACAATCCATAAAATCAAAGCCATGCTGTTTTCACATAATATGCCATCAAGCAAAAACAGAATAGCAAACTAGACATGTTTAGTCTCACATTTGTACTAGGCACTATACAGAGACCAATACACTGGACAACCCCAGTACAAGCTGCAAGACAGAGGCACAGAAAGTATACCTAGATGTCACACACATTCCCCTGCAGCATGGAAAAGTGGGTCCTACAGATATAAACGATTTAAAATAAGAACTAAAGTCTTAAAGTTGAGCTATTACAATGGCAGTACAGTGAAGTCAGGAGGATCAATAAAGCAAAGTGGTTGATTTTATCTGTATTAATCACTAAGGATAATAACTACACTGGACTTGTAAGGATGTTTGAGTTATCAACATCAGATGTCCTAGAACTAAACACACACATGTACAAGGTGCCTAAAAATTATTATGCACATGTTTGTTTTACCAGTTTAGTGGAGGGTGACTATATGATGATAAAGGAAAAGTTAACGAGCACATGAAAAAATTAACACTGGCAATACAGCTGTTAAAGGATGGGTAACACCAAGTTTATATTTGAAACTTTCACATTTGCTAAACAAAACAGGAAAAGTCCAAAGTTATATGAAGAAATTATAATTTTAATCAGTCACATTTCCCTTCTAGAGAAAACTGATTCTGAAACTATCAGTGAAAAGTATGCATCATATACTCACTAGCTAAGAACATGCATCAGAAAGTTTGGGCTGGAGAACACTCCACAGACGTACTGAACCTGGATCCAACCCAACAAGCACTTAACTAAGCAGAGAGTAAGTTCTAAGAAATGAGACATTTCCAAAGACTGGAAAGGAACATTGTTGCAAGGTGTGACTCATGAAATCAGTATTAAGTTTTCACTATACTAAATAAATTTAGCTTGAAATTTCACACGGCGTAGTTAATGCAAAGCATAAAAACAACAAAAAAAGCAGAGATGGAAACAAGCCATAAAAACAAAAGTAACCTGCTCTGCAGTTTGAAGTCCCTAAAAATACCGCAAATATCTTTCTTGTTCCTTTTTTTCCCCTCCCCCATATAGTTTGTTCTATACAAAACATGGCAAGAACAGTGTCCTAGATAAAAGTAATTTCTTCACCATTAGAATAGTGAGCTCTCTCACCATATAAACATAACACTGAATTCAAAGTCAGTAATTGTCAGCATCACTGAACTCATGGCATGACCGCAAAGCAAAATCTCTTGCATAAACTAAATAAGCAAGCAGGAGCTACCTGAAAAGCATATGAAACTATGCCACAACACTGAAATTCCTCAAACATTATACATTTTATTCAAGCGTACCCTAAAAAGCATTAGGGCCAACGTGCATCTCTCTCTGCACTTCAAAATAATAATGCATGCTACATATACAGGCAGGAGTGAAGCATTTGAGTGAATTGAAAAATATACAGAAATATCATCCATAGCTACACATGGCATACACTGTTACTATTAGTTCATTGCTTATCAAGAAGAAAACACTTATCTGCAATTATCAGCTGAATTTTCCTTCATCTCTCAGTGAAAACATTACGTAACAGGTTAGAACAAATTGGACACTACAACTTATCTCACCATTTCGTTCAAGCAAGTGAGGGTCAGAATGTTTCTTGCCTATATCTGCGAAAGATCGAACCAAGGGAATCCGACTGCTGAATTTCTTCTCATTCTGATGATGGTGCCTTTTTAGAAGTGCCTCCCTCACATTCTCCCTTATGGATTCATCCAACTGGCCAGAAGCAATCATGTTGTCCAAAACCATATCTATAGAACAATAACAACAGGAAAATGAAATTTTTATATATGCAGCTATCTTTCCACAAACCCGAACAGTGTAGTTGCAACAGTTCATATGAAAAAAATCAGAAACTATATAATAAACAGAAGCGCCTTTTCAACATCAATGCCATCTTCAAAAATCCACAGCAAATTTTCTAAGATGTCATTAAACAAGTAAATAAGTAAAACAGAATGTAGATCCAAAAATAAAATTGTGCTACTAGTAAATAGTAAGAAATAAGTTACTTTATGTTTTATAATTTAACTTTCAACTGCAACTTCCTTTTAAAAAAGAAACTTTTGTGTATTCAACTAAAAGTGAACACACAGAAAGAAAGAATGCAGAACAGGCATCTTTAAATCTTAACCTGGTGTTCCCTATTTTGAAAGTATGCAACTACACTAGAAGGAAAGTTGTAAGATAACGGGATGAATTCCCTAACTTCTGTCACTTTCAGATGACCCGAGTTCCTGAGGCTTTCTACTTGATTTCACATGATTTACATACTTTAAAAAAGGAAATGTAAAATGAAAGCTAGTTTTATCACCTAAAGCTGATGAATCGACACACAGTATCAAGTTTCAAAGGTGCATCTCCTCAGTACGCTCACACAGATGAAAGTCTGCTGTGATTATGTAGTTATTTTTAATTAGAAACACACACACCTGCACAAACCAATGTTACCCCACGTGACAGACAATTGTCAACATATTTTTCTATTTTTAACTCATGCATCAATAAACTGTAATTACATAGAACTTTTCACAGAGAAAAAAGTGATGGGTCAGAATGCTTTACAAGCAAAATTATACGTAATAAAGTCACTGCCAGTACAGTGCAACCTCCTTTTGGAATTACTGCTAACACGCAGTCTTTTGCTACAGCTTCTCAAAAGAAACTCCTGGCCTGTTTGAGGGAAAACCATAAACACTTGTTCGGCATTCTTAATTCAGGGACCTGAGATAACACATTATTAACCTTGTGTAGGGTAATCATCCTTGGCAGAGTATACTGTCATAACGACACCTAATGTTAAACAAATTCATGCAATCTCTTCATACGTTCCAGATCCACCTAAAATATTTGCTACTAAAAAAAGTGCTGTTTATGCAGAATTAAGTAGTAACTAACTTTCTTATAAACTAAGAATACTGCTATAATTAATTTAATAAAACTCAATTAATGATCAAAACATTGCTTTTACAAACCATGTACACTTTTCCTCAGCAAGTCAGGAAAATAGGAAGGGAATGCCAATTTCCTAAGAGAAATTCGAAGACTTAAAAGCAAAAAAAATTCAAGCTGCATCAACTTTTTTGTGCCAAAACACCTTGTCCTTCACAAACATGTTGGACAGCCCTAAGCCTAGCATGATTCCTGAGTAGACATTCCACTGTGTGGCACCTGTAGTAAGAGATACCAGCAAAATTAGGTAAAACTAGTTCAAAGGCATTCAGACTAAACAAGTATAACACTGATAAAAAAGCTTTCCAAGCTGATTCTGTAGTACTCAAAATGACCATGTGATTAGTGAGGCCACTCAACATAGTAGGTCAAACATTGACGTAATTTATTTCTGCTCACCTCTTACAAAGGTGAAAAAAATAACAGATGTGCAACACTCAACTGCACTAACGGCATCAAGTTAACATCAGCCAAGTTATGATTAATAATTATGGTACTAAAGTGCACAAATAAGTCCTAAAATGCTCTGGAAGATATTTATACTTCATCTGTAGAAACAAAGACAAAGAACACATTCAGGAATTAGAACAAAGGTAAATTCTGGACCTCACCCTAAAAACCATGTAAATAACGGAGGTGCTACTCAACCAGCAGAGCTCCTCCTAAGTGAAGGACCAGCTCTTTATATCCAGATGAAGAAAACTGCAGAAAGCATGCACATACCTATTTCTTCCATACTGCATTTTCAAGAATATTTAAAAAAAAAGCATTTCAAGTAGAGATTAAAATTTAGAAATAAAGAATTTCAAAAAAAGTTTTTCTGCAACCTGCTATCTCATCTAGCGTGTTTGCTCTCATGTCCAACATGACCGTCCCGTTAAGAATACAGCTTCGCAGTTCAAAGAGACTGTGTAGAGACAGAGTTGCTACGTAAGGCTTGCTCCACCGATCACCGCCATCTTCAACATCCTCTTCAAATTTTAGCCACCTGAAATGAACAGACATACATATAAATATATTTCTCCTGGAAAACAGACAACTTGGCATTCCTTTCCCTCTGCGGCTCTAAGCAACACTGAAGAGGGAGATTCATCAGTACATACTGACTTTCATTTCCCAGACAGCTGAGCAGATTAACAGTTAGAACACTTATCTAGCTCTTTGCCCACGCTCAGCTGCTTTAGTTCTAGCCCATTTTGTTTCATCAGGTTTGAACGATAGCTATCTATTCATAAATTCATAAGAACAGCATAGGGTTGTGCTGTGTTACTTGATCTGCACATCTCAGTTTCGTCTGTATTTTAGGATTAAAAAGCTGTCTGAAATGCAGTGTATATAATATTCAATTCTCCTAAGGTGCCAAATCAGACATTCAAGAGTTAAGTAACATTAATGTTTAACTATTAATGGGCCTTTATTCTAATTCACAGGTATGACAGAAGCTGAACTTCTGCAAAAGCTAGAATGCAATAAGGAAATCGGAAGTGCTGCATCCCAGAGAGTGTATAGTACAACATATGTAGAAGGAAAAAAAAAAAAATTAACTGTGGCCTCCTACAATGTACACGCATACAACCTTTCAAAACAAACAAAAAACCAAACAAAATTTAAAAAAAAAACTTCCTAAGAAGAACATATGTAAATATCCAATATTATTTAGGTTTGATTAAAAAAAACACCAATTTATCAACAATAATAGAGAAAAGATTTCTGAGACAGTAAATCCTGTGCTACATAGTTGAACACTTGTATTAATAAAGAAACATTTTAACTTGCACAAAGCTACAAATTGTAGCAGTGAAATCCAGGGTCTTTTGAGAAGCCACATTAATTTTTCCAGAATGTGACAATAATACTGAAAGTTTTAGTCTTCTGAGCCTGAATTGAAAAACTCCTACACTTCAAGAAAATTCCAACCCAGACCTAGTTTGCAGCTCTTTGAAATAAAACCTCTAGAAGATACACCTTGAAACAATCTACTTTTAGCTTACCTAGCAGTTTCTTTCCATTCATACTCTTCTCCATCCCTGAAGCAAAGCTCATCCATTTCAGTGAAGAGATCATGAGGAATGTGTTCATCATCATCTTCAGTACCCAGGATAAACTGCACTCGTTGGGATGGTGTGTCTTGAAGAAAAGGAGAAACTCAACAGCTTAAATAACTCACACTACTATTACAGAAGAAATAAAATGTAGCAGTTAAGTCTCCCAGTCCCAGTGAGAAACATGCAGCACAATATTCTCTTCAAGAGAATCTTTGAGATTCTGATGTAAGATCTGAATTACTAATAAACTCAGAACTGAATTTTGCATTTGTAATGTTGTCATCATCCAGTAACCCATTTCTGAAAAAAGGTCTTGAAAAAAAATATTAATTATCTACGAAGATCTACAGTAGATTGTTTCTGTCCCAAATCCAATATATTCAAGGAAATCCATCAAAACTAAATCTCTGAAGGCAGTACAATCCCATACTATCAGACAACTGGAAGGCTCAAACGAATACTGTAAGATCATGGATCAAGTTACCATAGCAAATGCTGCTTCATAGCTCTACCCATATTTTTGAAAGTGTTGAGTGACAGAAAATACAAGATCACAAAATCTGAAGAATGGAGTTTAATGCAAATAACCAATATTTTTATGCTAAGAGTATTAAAAACTATTCAGTGCAGGCTGCTGAACATTCAGACACCTGAAGCCCAGCACTTCATGATTATATAAAACACAACCACAAAATGTTTGCTTGATTGGAGACAGAAATGCATAATTACTGTAAGAATAAAAGAAACAGTATAAACAATGCTTGAGCACAAAGCAACTATTACAAGCTCATTTTCAAGAAACACAAAGAACTCTGACAAATTTCTTACCGTATGATGGAGACTCTCTGCCATCTTCTCTATCAGTTTCTTTTTCTTTTTTTCTTCTGTGATGTCTATGCCCACGATGTCTATGCCGTCGACGACCTTGCTTTCCAAATGGGACATGAACGCCAATATACACAGCCCTGTGGCCTGTCAAGAAAGTTCAACAGAAAAAAAATTACACCAAAAAAATGACCTCCTGCCCAAAATTTAGCATCACTGTCAAAAAGGCATGGAATTTGACAAAGTCAAAAAGAAATCCAAAAGTACTTGGCAAAACTACATTTATTGAATTACTACTACCATTTGCTTTCTATCCTTCCCTGGTGTCAAGGAACTAGTGCTATACTCGTTTCCCAAGTAAAGTGGGTAAGAATAAACTGCGGCCCAATTCAAGAACTCAGCTGTGAAACACGTAAAATAGAAACTTACTCTTTATCTATGATAATGAAAGCAGCTGTCTGATAAACACCAGAGAACTAGAAGCATAGTAGAAAAAATTACAAGACACTTCTCTTGTTTACTGAAAATCATCATATAAACTTCGTTAAGAAATTACCCATAGCTTATAACTCAGAAGTGGTTTTCTCTGGTTGAATGAACTGTCAGTATTTCTGAATATCATGTGACACACCTAAGTCAACCTGATGTTCGAATATACCATTAATTAGTACGAGGAAAGTAACAGAAACTTACATATGCAAATTTATCCCTAAAATATCACACAATTGACACAAAGTTTTTTGTGTTTCTTCTTCTCTCCTTTTTTGATTCTAGAATCTCTTAACAAATTTCAATAGCACATCTTCAAATTAGTGCATACGGCTCTTTAAAACATTTACTTTCAACATCTTATTTCTCTCTGACCTTTCACGTTACGGCAATACTAGCACCAACAGCCTGGCAGAAGAAATATATCAGATCGTTTTGAATGAACTACTGCCATGTTTATTGTAATATAGTTGGCATATACAATAACCCTTTCAATTTCTCCTTAAACAATCTCAGGAAGAATCACATTAACGATAAGCCTGGAGGTTAACACTAAATACTTCATTTCATATTGTAGAAGAGTCATTACAGAAGGCTGACATTAGCAAAAGGAAAAGGAAGCGTTTTTCCGCCTCTTAAAGAGATGTAAATTCAGCAAGTTTACAGAAGTCAAGCAAGCCCCCAGGAGTTGTGACTATACATATATATGCATGTGTGCAAATATATTCAGAGAGATAGAGAGAGAGAGAGAGAGAGAGAGAGATTATAAGGACAGTGAAGAATTTGGCCATTGCAGAGTTTTGGGAAAAAAAAAAATGTGGTAGTATGTCAAATTTGGCTTCCAAGAATAGCATCTCTAAGCTCTCCCCAAAATATCAATCTTTTTTCATAATATGTATTAAAACAGTATTTTCATGGTACTGCACAAGAGAGTAGACTAACAAAAAAACTATGGAACAAACTTGATGTTTGTTTCATCTGGTGAAGATTGCTTTCCATATTATGAGACTTGATTCTCGATGCAATTTAAACACTAAGCTTTAGTTAGAGCTGACTGACTGGGACTGTTACCAAATCTGAAATGAAGCATATTAAAAATAATTTGTTTCCATTAAGAGTGGAAAATTGATTAAATTGTTGACGCATTTATTACTCCTATTTATAGACAGAAACTCTTTCACGAGTTTCTTACAAAAAGAAGCTGAGCCTCCGCCCTCCATAACTACTGCATGAGAGGTCATTTCAGAGCAATTATCACCAATGTGACACCTGAATGTTAATCAGTCTACCTAGATGCTATATTAGATGCTAGCACCATTAACAACAGGTTACTAACACCACAGTGATGCAATAACTAAGTACACAGATACCTGACAAAGCTGGAGACTAACGGCATTTAACAGCATGCCAGGTCCCACTCAGTTCTGCTCACTGCAACCACCACCAGCGGCAACTGCTGCAATGCTGCAATCATCCCGACCAAACACCACCAGGGAGTGTTATATTTTACTCAGTCAACAAGCACATATTTAGCTCTAATTAAATATACAGTTAAACAGTCGATGTTTAACTGTAATAATTTAATTGATGTTCACTACTCTACTTTTAGGGTATCGCAAAGACACTGAAAGAACCTTCCAATGGTTTATACTATCCTTCAGCCCTCACTGCCCACAAGCAACTTGTGTGAATGGCTATTTGCTCATGTAGACACTGCTTGGCAGGCAAGTGTGAAACAAGAATACCTTCTCCAATTACCTTTGTACCTGCTTTGTATCTGCAGAGTGATCTAACAGCTACATCTGCAGCTGGATTTCAGGACTGATGTGAAACACAGACAAGCCAGAAGACTTTCAGCAATTAAATAAAATGCATCACAACCCAATGTGATTCTATCAGAACTACAGTGAAAAAAGCAAATAAAGTGAAAAATTTATTTATAGGAGAATGGGAAGTCCAATACTAATCAAGTTTGGCTGTTGAAGGCAAGTGGTTTGTATTTTTGTTTGTTTTAAATCATGGACATGCATAAACAAAGAAATCTCTGCTATTCCCAAGGAAATACAAAACTGCTGCTGTTGGATGATGCCGAGTATATTAACACCAAAAGGCAGGGTAAATGTGCCCAAGAATTAGACAGTTTACCCTTAATTCCAGCTTCACGAAGAAAAGCACTAAAAAGTCCCTGAAAATAAAGACCGATGTATTGAGTAGGCCTGTGTTCCCTTAGTTTCGTTATTTAGATAGGAGCATTTAATGTTGGAAAATGAACATACATAGTTACTAGCATAATTTCCAATAAATTAAAACAAAGATATCAACAGGATTTTTTTCCTTAGTTCCCAATGAACTGAGCAGCATGACTTACAATTCCCTTCACCCAGGCCTAAAAAAAAAATATCAGATAAAGACAAGTAAACTCTAAAAGGCCAGAATTCACGTTACTGGCATCCGTGTTACTTTAAAAGGAACACAATCTTTTACCTGAATATGATTTTTAAAAGTTAGAAGGTACAATTGCTTGACCTTCAAAGCTTAACTCACATAAACACATCTGTACCATAGTACCACTCTCAAGCAAAGCTTGTTAAAGAATTACATTAAACCTATCATCAACAGAATTAGTACACTGTCTGATACTAAATTTAGTAATACACAACTCAAGAGATAATTGTTCATTTTAATCTAACATGACTTTATCCAAGCTTAGCTGTTCAAATCCACCAAGGGTATTTACTATTAAGGCCCTTATCCCTGTGAAACAAATTTAAATATTAGGAGTTTGCTGCACACCTCAATTAGATGGTCTTACTCTGCAAGTCAGTTTATATAAAGTCCTATAAAACTGACAGAACAAAAAACACTGTTTAACTTCCTGATTTCTTCACAAAGCCCTAAGAAAATGGCAACAGAAGACATCTGAAGTCAAAAACATTCATCCAGAGTGCTCTGATGTGGCAACTGTGCATGCACAATTCCATACAGGAATTCTTTTTTTCTAACCACCACTGATAACGAGATGCCTTTCAAGCTTCATACAAAGGAGAACATTCTTCTCCATGTTACCAAGCAAAACCAAGTTTATGTGAAAAGGAATGCTATACATTCTCAAATCTTGATCCTTAGAAATCTGAACTGCAGAGATATTAATTAATGTTGTAAGGGTCATCTGAAAATTCGCTAGCTGGTATCAACTCTCAGAGGAGGACCAACTTCAAAGCTGAAGCCATCTTTTTGATCAAGTTGCTCAGGATGACAACCAGTCAAGTTTTTACCATCTGAAATGATAGATACTCTACAGACTTTCTGGGTCACCCATCCCAACATGTGACCAAACTTCCCATGAAAACGATTTCATGATGCATAAGTTGCACTTTCCATCCTGCATCTTTGCATCCGTTCCCCCTCGTCCTTTCACTGCGCACCTCTGGTAAGAGACTGATTCCACCTTCTCCATAAGCCCCCTATAGTCAGTTGATAACAAAGACTTTATAACAGAAATTGCTATTTTTCAAAATTCTCAGATAAGAAACTGGAAAGGTCATTTATTTTACACAGAAGCCTGTTTGTATGTGATCATCTCGGTTTTCCAAGCATTGATTTTCTACAAAAAGAGACTTATTATAACCAAAGGGTCTTTTTCTGAGTTTTGTTAAAAGAATTATTTGACAGAGATTATCACTTCCCTTGAGAATAAAATATCTGAAATCAATTTTTTTCCTCAACAGATTTATATAAAGGAATAAAATAAATTATTCCACAAAGGGTTATATGCCTTAGCTAGAGGCCGCAGTGCAATATATTTTAGAATCTGTTAAGTCTTCTGGGCCCTACTCTGAAATCTCCTGTTGCTCCTAGTAATTAAGTATATCTGAGAATATGCTCTTTGTACTGAAATAACTGGGCAGATAAGAAAAAGAAAAGCATAACTGAAAATTTTGTATGCACAGCATATGGTAAAGCAGCTCAGTAAGAAAGAGTGTTTTCTCACTACACAATGAAAGCCTGCATCACATTATGCTGACCGGCAGAAGCAATAAATACCACAACTCTCATTACGCACAGAAGTGGGTTTCTTCTGTAGATTTAAAATCAAATATGAGTTGGTAGCAGCAGTCAAAAGAGAAAAATGCTCTGACTGTTTGGAACAGTATTCAAGAAGGCACTGTCAGTAATTACATCAGATGTGCAGGTAGTAACAGGAATGGGAAAAACCTAGTGCCAGCTGACAGAGCTGTGCAGGGGCTCTGGCACTGCATGTCCGCAGGTCTGTCCCAAGGCTTCGTGGCCTGCAGCCAGCACCCATCTCTGAAGACTGGGGAAGGAACCAGCGCTGAGTGTCTGAAGGAACTGCCTGCCCTTGCACCATACTCCCAAACCAGGCCACAGCTTGGTATGACACTCTGAGCTCAAGGGTCTCCTCCATGCTGCCTCTATAGCAACACTCAGGAGAAAGGATGTAGGGCAGAAAACTCAGAAATTGAACAATTCAGGTAAAAGTTCCATTAAGAACAATGGCCAGCCTTCCCAAGGATGCCAAGCTCTATAAGGACATTGGTTTACGCAGTCAACACACTGTACTGCTAGAGGGTTTCAAAAGAAACATTCGCTAAAAGGTTTCCACATCTCATTAATAGTCACAAATACATTCTTGTTACAGATTTGACCACAATCCTCTCACTTCTACAAGTGCTGCACACATCTTAAAATCAATTAACTTGCCCCAAAAGCACATCTATTTCCTGGTCTTTGTAAGGTAAGAAAAACACTACAGAGGGAATCTCATCCCATATAAGGGTTACACTTCCTGAGGAAAAACTTCCACATTTTCTTTATAAAATAAGTATTCAGAAATCAAACTTGAAAAACATCACAATTTACAAGTGTAAACTGGTTTGAAACATTAAATGAATTTCAAATGGAGTCATCCATTCAGCAGGAATTCTGAGATCCATCAAGCTACAAGTTCAGCCAGTTTTTAGAACAACTGATTTTAAAAGGACTAAAAGTAAACATTACAAAAAGCCATCAAGAAACAATAGGCTGCAGAATAGTACAGTTTTCTGTTTCTTTTGCCTCATTTCAGAAATGTTTATTTGAGCAATCTGGGGCCATCAAGTTCATTTCAAAGTTTTAAGTTTAAGTTGTACTGTTAGACAGAACTTCCCTTTTGCAGCTCTCACGTTTGAGTAACATTTTTACATATGTTTCAGATTATAAAAGTGCCAGCAATTACCTTTTCACAAAATTTGCAATGCTTGTGTTCTGACTGGAGGTATCAAAATGTTCTCTCAGATAAAGTAAGTTTGCAAATAAAAATGTAAATACACACCTTATGCCATAAACATTTCAATAGCATTGCTTTCATCTTGGTGCATTTTACATTACGTATTTATTTTAAATCTTCATGCTATGTAAAAGGCATTGGCTTGTTTTTAATGGCATCTTTCTTAAAAATAAATTTGTTTTAAGAAGAAACACTAAAATATGCACGAGAATCTTGAGATTATGCAGTAGTTATTTAGCCAGGAATACGAATTTTGGAGTGAAGTAGTTTTTGCTTCTTTTTCCATTCACTCCCTGTTAAACTACTACCAGTAGTTCTTATAATGTTGTTTTGTTGTTTTTATAAATAAATAAACCTTCCTGCCTCAGGTAACTTCAAGAATTCCCGTAACACACAAGTAAACCCTGAAATTTTCAGTTTGGCAGAATCAGAAGCAGCTTCCTCAAAAGACTGTTCTAGAATTTAGAAATAACCCTCTGCCTTCAGAAACAACAACATGAACACTGACAACTGTGTCTAGTCAACCTGGGTGCTCTATTGAGTTTTATGCCTATACAATAAGGTTGCCACATTTCCTTCTCAAAAGGCAGTCCAAAAATAGTTTTGATAGCATTTGTTACGGACTTGCCTTTGTGATTAGTACTGTAAATAACAGTATGCTTTAAGAAAGTTGAGGAAAATTACACTCCCTACATAGAAGTCTGAATACTGTACAAATGAACAGTGAAACAAGTCACGTGAAACTTGACTGTGGACTGCAAAATGCAGAACTACCACAGCAAAAATATAATTGTAAATTTCAACACATGTGACAAAGGTGTAGTGATGCAACCTAACTCCAACATTTACTTAATCAAGACTGCATTAGAAGTCATTATAGGAAAATATCCTTGATTTTTGTGACTTACAGAGAAGAGCTAAAGACAGGTAACATTTATTTCTGAACAAAATGGACAGAAGAATTTATTCTGCATCAGTTGCTAGCTCTACTGGTGCAAGTCAATATTTTTGTTGATGTTGCATATGAATCAGAGCATGGCTAACATTCCTGACTAGCCCCGTACTTGAACAGATATGTTTTTGCTTGCTTTCAGTTGAATTTAAACTTTAAAATTCAAGGATATCAGTGGAGAAGTTGGATGAACGGTGGTCTGCAAGAATCATTAGTGATCATCCTAAATTTTTGTTTTCAGAAGTGGTTTCACACTACTGCACTGTACTTTTGATCACATAAAAAAGTACAACTTCACAAAAAATAGCATTTCAAAACTCTTTGCCCCCTCTCCCCCCCCATCGAATAGGGCTCTTTTCTAGATCATTATCAAGTCTTTTAAAGGTTGAAACATTTACTCCATAGTTTGAGGAACACGAAGAAATGTGTTCTGCGCTGCCTGTCTAAATTAGTGCAGCCTGCTATCACAGAACACAACAATGTAAGTACTAAACATACTTTTTATAGGGCTAACAGCTCCAACGTCCTGTTATGTCTTATATTTACCTGCTCCTGCACCTGCTCTCGTGAAACATTTTACAGGAACTATTCATGGGTTTTTGAACACTTGCAATTCAGATGTATCTAAAAGGTAGAATAATACTAAACCTACCCCCCACACTAAAACACACACACACACACACACACCAACGTAGCAATCAATACACTCCACTACAAGTTACAGCGTAGTTCCCTTTGCTCTCCAAAGCCCTTTTATAGTACTGAAACAATTCCTAACTGTTCCCAACACGTTAAACTGCAAAACATTTGCAGAGAAAGTTTTCCGCTTAGATATACAATATTCACTTCTAGAGGGGGAAAAACTGCAGTATTATTTATCTACTTATCAACTAAGATTAACAGAAAAGCACAGATGTTTTCTTAAAGGAAAAATACGGCTTTAGGCCATCAAGGTATCAGAGCTAACAGGGTCACTTGAAATGTAAACACTACTTACACCTGCCATGGGATAGTGTTAGAGTAGCTAGTAAATCATCTTAACTCTTGAAAGCTGCTTCTTGGATTTATGCCACAGAATACTATTCTGCTGAGACAGACACTCAGACTCAGATTTTCTTCTGGAACAATACCTCTATTATGTGTAAACTCTTTATCTCTGCTGTGCCCGTAACTTGTCTTCTGTTATTCTTAGCAGACACCTCTTTTCCATTAAGCTAGATCTAGTCTACATATCAAAAAACCTACCTGAAAAACCATCCACGCATTTGAAAAGGTAAGACCTAATAGTATCAAGCCAAACATAGCAAGTCAGGTTTAAGAGAGCTTTCCTCAAACAGAGTAGTTCTGGGGGGTTTTGGTTGTGGTTTTTTTTTTGTTGTTGTTTTTTATTAAAGACAGGATGAAGTACCTCTGCCATTACTATTCTTGCCTTACTTCCTTCTGCCCTTACTTCGTTGTTATTCTCATTATACTCATTCTTCACAGCTCAAAGAGTTTAACACGAAGCTAAGAACTTTAAGGGTTCTTAAAGATGCTGTTTTAAAATGCTATTGTCCTTTTTAGTTCTTCTAAAGTAACAAATACAGCTTCAGTAAGAAGTGTTACCTTAGTTTAGTATTGATTTAATCCAACCATAATTGCAGTTTATCATTTTGACCTATTACTCTTTTACAGGAAGAGTTTTAAACATGGCTACTTGTTTCATCCTTTCTAACCTAAATACTTTCCCAGCAACCATAAATAGAGTACAGAGCCCTATCTCCAAGATTTACTTTTGTTTTCAGCAACTAGACTTCTTTCCATTAAAATACCACGTCAAAATTACCAGAAATAATCATCCCATACCGGCAGGACCAAAAAACATCGCTTTAATACTAAGTTGTACCTTCTGTGGCACCAAATCAATCAGCACTATTTTGTAGCGGCTTTAAAGTCGTTAAACATCCCATCATTGCTGGCTCTGAAGGTCTGGAGCTTCGCATTATAGCTGAACTGAATTAACTGCTTGCTGCCTCTCCTTGAAAGTGGATCTACGCACATTTCTGGAGAGGTTCCGAATTCCTAGAACTCCTTTTCAAGTCACTGGGAGAACTGGACTGAAACAGCTTCAGGTCTTGAAACACATTACTTAATGTTGTCATAGATCTTTTCAAGACTACAAGAAAATTTTCTTATGAAAAGTTTCTTATGAAAAATAATACTATCTGGAGTTTTCTACTGCTTCCAGACAATAATTCTATTTCTCTCCTTGTCAGTTTTTATTGCCAGAATTAAAAACAAAGCAGCCCCAAATCCTCATGTCTAGTATCATCATCTCAGTTTACAATTAGTGATCCCATAATAAACAGCTCTAAGTTCACATACATTTATCATCTAAAACATCCTGAATCTAAACAATATCTTATGGTAAATATCAGAGAAGGATACTAGTCAAATGACTGTATTTACATGAAAGGAAAAACTTACTATTCTTACTTTGGAACAGTTACCATGATAGAAGTCAAAACGCACAGTCTCCACCTTTCCCCATTCTACCATCAAAAAATAAAAAAAAGGGTCGATTTTCTCACAAAATGTATGTAATTGCCAAAATATTTTAATACAGAAGTGGAAATAATGTACCTACCCAAAGCTTCAGATTTATGATAATCCTATTGGAACACATTTTTCTTGTCAGACACTCCTTATTAGTTATTTGTTTAATCTCTGCATTTCCAGTGCAGAAAACTACACTGGGCCACTCCAAAGAGAAGGTGAGATAGCCAAAAAAAGAGGGCAAGGCTGCACAGCTAAGAGCAAGGTGAGGGTAGAGATAACGCCGCACCTTGCTGTTGACTCAATTGCTCATGAAACACAAGCCTTGATTTCACCTTAATTTATTCTTTGGCTATAGGAAACACAGGATATTTTCAAAGTCAGCAGTGCAACTGCTGAAATTGCCTCAAGCAGCCTTAACCCATCTTCCCCACCCCTGCCCTGTACCCCTCGCAGTGCTGTGCTGGCTGCAACATTTTTGTGCCTGCGCTATCAAGGAGACTGGGAAGTGATCTGGTTGCTCATTTGTTCCCATGCCATTCCTCTGCTGAGGCATTCCAGCTGTTGAGTGCACTGACAAACTGCTCCAGCTGAATGCCTGCCTCCTCTTAACCCCTGCCTCCCTGCAAAACACATGCATATTTTTTTTGGGTCTCATCCCAGAAGAAAAGCAAGAAAAAGAGATTAAGGAGGAGACAGCTTAAATCTGCACTGAAGATTTAACTGCAAAAACAGACATGGAAGTGGTTTCACAGTAGCTTAACTCTATGTGAAGTGGCATTGTTGCCGTCTCCACCTCTGTACCTCTCAACCTTATACTCACATCACACTTCCTTCCTCCTCTCAGCACTGGCAGACATCCATCTGCAAACTGGGCAAATTGGTTCAGGGTGCTCAACTGATGAGATCTTTCTCATTATTTTCCTTTGTAAGGGTTGGTTTTTTTTCTGCTGGCTTAACATATTTAACAAGGCTTATTGTACCACTGGACAGAAAGTGTCAGTTCAAGATAGAAAGCAGTAAGAGAGAAGGAAACACAGCAAGAATATGACCGTAACAACACACTATCACTATAAACTGTCTCGTTAGATCACAGTAGAAGAAAATGTGACAGCAACCTAAAATCAACTTCTATCCACTAGAAACTGCTGCTATAACGTCTGTCTGGTGTTCTGAAGCAGCAAATCACTACTCTCAGGAAAAACTACTTAATGTATCTACTGATAGCATTCTGGCATTTCACAAATTAATTAATTAAGCTTCAGAGCACAGGTAAACAAAATTTTAAACACTGCATCTCCCCCCTAGCTTTTTCCTCTTGCATCACTAACTGGCATGCATGAATTTTCATGCCAATCTACTTCCTTTTCAAGCCAGCAAGAAATTAATTCTTAGGAAAAGTATTTAATTTTGCACTTTTCAGTATAAAATGGACTCAATGCATTTTCTTTTTTTCTGCCCTAAATGCAAGATTTGGGGTCAAAAAAATGGAAATTAAATAGGGTTCCATAATACTTTAACTGACTGCAGATTGAAGAATGCACAATTCAGTATGGAACTAAAATACTGACCATCTAAACAGATACAGTGCTTAGAAGTGTATGACCATAGTCACAAAGACAGTAAAGTTTCAGAAAAGAAAACAAAACATCTTCGTCAAGACTCCTCTTCCCTGAGTTTTGACATCTTTCATGCTGGGAAACAATCTGCCAAGAGTAATCATTTATCCAAAACAACACTCTGACTGACCACCTCATAAGCAAACCTTTCCCTTGAAAAACTTCATAGATGTTTTTAAAACATTTTTTCCTGTGACAGATTCAAAGAACACTGAGGATTTATCAGTACGTGCAGAGACCAGAAACAGCACAGGTCATCTGCATTTCCCAGGTTTTGCTCCTAGAACTGCATGACAGCCATAAAATTCACATTCCTTTTAGAGATACTGGTTGCACTTGAAGGAAAAGAGGTATTTTATCTTGAGGCAAAAATACATACATTAAGCAGAAAAGCCCCACAAACTTACTCTCTAGTTCTTCTTTCTCAAAGTTTGTATTGATAGTAGAGCTGATTTTGCCCATATCCACAACAGCTTCTTCATCATGACCCTGAAGAAAGAAAGCATGAGCTTAAGTTAAGAATACACAAATAATACTAATTTCTAAATTCCTAAATACACTGTTCAGTTCTGAAGCTGCTGGCCAAAGTTATCTAAAATAATTGAAGTTCACCCCTTAGAAACTGAGAAAGAAAATGACACTGAAAAACTACTCATACAATTCCTCAAGAAAATATTATTCTGTATTGAAGGAAAATGTCTTACTCTTTGCAAAAAAATCAAAATATCAGTATGATCAAAGCTACAAAACTATGTATTATAAAATAATGAAGTAAAGATGCTTATTATTTGTGTAAAGACAAAAGGGAGGACAATTCAAAACTTCTTGATTATTATTTACTTTCACAAAAATAATTGCTACTGTACTTCAAGAGATGTTCTTCCAAGTTTATAAAGAGAATCAAGTGCCTTGGCTAAAGGCAAGAAGATGGGACAGAATTTACCTCAAATTCCAGCCAGTATCACAATAAGATAAAGAAGAGGTGAGGGACACAGCAACAGCTGAACAGCCTCAAGGAAAAAAGGAAAAAGAAAGGAACCCTCAGAGCAAATGCTGCCTATAGAAATGTAAAATCTTCTAAATTAATACCAGTGAACAGAATTCAAAGCTGGAAAATAGGAGAGTAAACCCATAGACACACTAACCATCATGGCATTTCCCTTTGCAAGGCTGTTGATTTCCTCTCATCAGGGATCAGGACATAACATTCCAGGAGTGGAATATTTTTTTAAGTAGCCAATCTCCTTCAGCAAAATAGCTGGCAAATTTTAAAAAGTTACAGAAGTTCACATTCAGAGATCTTGAACCCATTTGTTTAGGGAACTAACCCTGTGTGAGATTTTCTGGCACAGATAAGGAGCTTTTATGAACCAAAGGTAATATAAAGGGGTAAACAACTCAAGTGTCTCTTCTAGACCAAAGATCCAAATAATGAACCCTTCACACCCAGGTTTCAGTAGGTAGTTTGTACGATACAACTCTACCCAATTCATGCTGCTTATGTACAAAGTTAGACAACAGTAGTGCATTCTGATCAGGTTCCTTCACTACTGAAACGTTACCACCCATAACACAAGTGTGATATTTAAAATAGATAAAGGCTCCAGAATAACTTATGTATCTGTAAATGCTTCCTCTAATCCCACACAGCACTGCAGAGAACATGGCTAACGCAGACCTACGTACACTGCTTTCAGCTCAATCTTGACAAAAAGAAGCCTTAACACAACAGAGCAATAGGTATCTCAGCCTCATCTCAGAACCGACATCAAACAACTCGAAATTCACCTTTTTCCCAACAGTTTGTATTCATTAGAAAGCTGCTCACTCATAGTAGCTCATCATAAGCAGCCTGCTGGCAGAACCAGCTGCTTGTGGCCTGCTGCCTGCTTCCCTGTGAAAAGACTTTTTTCCTCCTCCCAAGTTAGATTTATCAGTCATGAAACTAGATATAAAGAGTTGAACGTCTTTTTTTTTTTTTTTTTTAAATAACTTAACTGATTTTGTGTTCTGACTCACTAAACTGACTTTTCCTGGGGACATGAGACAGCCTGATCCACCACAAGGCAGTGGGTTGCTCCTCATCTCTTGAAGCAGCCCAGTAGCACGTTTATGTAACTCAGCGTGAGATCTGTGATTCTGGTTTTGTGCTGTAAAAATGTAAGGTAAATCACGAGTCTTACAGGGACTGGGAACCCAAACAGTGTTGATATATGCCTAAATTTTGACCTTTGAATTACTCAGCAGCACAGTGCTGTGAGTGTAGAACAGGCCTGGCTTCTCACAGGGAAGCACCGAGGATGAACATCATCACACTGTATAGCAGCTGTAAGCCAAAACAAGCTGTAGCAGCCCACTCATCACCCCCAGAAACAACCAAACACATCTCCGCAGTCCCTCTAGAGCAGGTACTATTACAGCAAATCACCCACACAAAAACAAATCCAAATCACTGAGTAATAGGATGAGTAGAATAAAAAGACAACCAATGGCCCAGCACACATAGGAAAAAATAATTTTCAGATGAAATTTCAAATGGATCCCATAACAAGGGTCCTTTCATTTCTGGGAAGGTTGTAACAAAAACAGTTAGACTACATGAAAAAGGAAAGCAGCTTGCACCATGTAAATATGCAAGATGTAGAATAAGGAGTAGCATAAGACAGAACAATGTCACAAAAACCAAATAAAGGAGGATTCTGCTCCCCTAAGACTGGGGATGCCAAGAAGGGTTTACACAGTAATTTCCATTTGTCACTTCAGCTGTATTGCACAGGCAGAGATGTGCAAGTATGTCAGAAAAATCAAACTCCTCCACAGTCCTGACCACTAGAGACAAAAAATTTCAGGTGAGTAAACCGAAGTTTCGTCTGGTGTGTAAACCTGGGGAACTATTACAGGGACAGGAACAGTTAATTTTAATTATTAATAAAGAAGTGGTAGACGTTTAGAAAGTGTCACAGCATTAAGATCACAGGGGTGAGAGGCATTCCTGCCTCCTACACATCAAAACAGGATTAAAGAGTCCTCCAGGAGATGCCTCCATAACACAATCAACCTCTGCCATCTCTTCGGTAACAATTCTGGAGATAGAGGAGAAATAGTTCCCAGAAAGAGATCTTAGCTCTTGATTTTTTGATGTGTTTTCCAGTATAACTCTGGGGAAAAAAAAATAACATACAAAAAGCCAGTAACAAAAAGAGCTCTAGAAGCAAGCAGTAACATTAAAATATGAAAGTTAACAACCTGTTGGGGCACCAAGTAAATAGGAAAACATCTAACTGCACTGGTATGTTCATAACACTACACAGGAAGAGTCAAGCGTAACCGCTTTCCAATTTATCTCAGTAACAGAAAATAGAAAATTGTAGGTCTGTAGTACACACTGCTTCACTGAATCAGATATACAAGCAAAGCCAGCACATTACCAGAAAACTCTGAAGCTAGAGATGGAAATAAAGATAGTTTAGGTGATTTGTAATACTTAAGTCTGTTAAAATTTGAGATGCTTGCAGCCATACAGCCCACTAAAATATCATATACATAATTTTTTTTTCCTCCTCAGTTTCTCTTTTAGGATGCTCAGAAACTTGCCAAATAGTTTTCTAGCTATACAGGAAGACATTACTTTTCTCTACCTCATTACACAGACCAATGCATACTGAAAGAAAACTACACACACTATGGAAAATTCACATGCGAGAAAAGACTTATTTTCTAGCAGTGTTTTCCAGCTGTACTTGTTGAATCTCTCATACTGCGATATTAATATTTATCCTTTTCTTTTAATAAGATGCCAACATCATACATACAGATGCGGCCTTCAAAACCACACCATGTGACAGTAACATCTTTTGAGATTAGATTACAGAAAGGCATGCATGTCCTTGCAAACCAGTCTATCACTATCTCAAAGTACTCAACATATGCAAAGACTCTTCCAAGAATAAACCATTAGCAACCACAAATATCATACATGAAAAAGTATATCATTTATAGCCTTTGTTTAGAAAGACACAAAGAATCATTTTAATAGAACTGTGTTGCCAATATCAAGTCCTAGGATACTTCTGCCTTAGGTCAAATAAAAAAAAAAAAAAGAAAAATTCAAACTGATTCCAAGCTTCAGCCTTTTCCTTGCTAAAAATAAAGTCTGTAGGGCATAGGTTTCCAGTAATTATAGAAGATCTACCATGTCAGTTTAAGGCACAAGCAAGAGAAAACTTTCAGCTGGTGAAACAGAACACATTCCCATTTCAGTTGATCTTTTACTTTATAAACTGTTTAGAAAGTAAAAAAGTACAAAGAAAGGTGGGACCATTCACAGTTGTCAGCTTCCCCTTCTTAGGCACCTAAGGAGAACAGCATTATCTTAGCAAGCATTCTTCTGCAGTTTATCATTGATTCCATGCAAAACTTCATGCACAGTGATCCCACAGTTGCTCAGAGACAGCTGATGAAGATAAGACAAAGCAAAATTTAAGACCCACTTCTAACATGTGCAACTTTTCTCACTGAAGAGACATAACAATTGAGGATGAGAAGAATGGGTAACAAGCAGATCACAGTTGGCCTCCCAGCTTTTCCCAGCATGAATATCAGTCCCCTTTAATGCTGCAGTGCAAACATGGCTTTCAAGTTCTCTTTACTGCGGGCAAACTCTGCCAGGATTCCTCTTGCCACCTCTGGTTCCTAAGTGTCCTTTTTCAGTCCAGGAGATTAAAAAAACTCCCATTTTGCAGACAACCAAGTACCCAAAAACTGACCATGCCCTCCTCATCTACCTTCCCAAACATGTGTCTTCATTTCATACAGTACACTTTCATATCTAAATATCAACATTACTTCTTTCATAACAGTACAATTTAAAACTCAGTCCTACACTGCACAAAGCATGAAGGAAAACACTCCAGTTTGCAAGGATTAAGCTGTCAGCCTCCAGCAGCATGTGTCAGTTACTATCTAGCACAAATATGACGCACTGGCTATGAAATGTAAAGGAAACTTTCCACTGCCATCTGCAAATGCTCTTCTCACCACACAGCTTGCCTGCCCTCCTGCACTCATACAGACAGAACAGGCTTCAGAGGGCACGTGGCACTGCTGAGTAACTGATTCCAAGAGATGTAGCTTACTAGCATCAGTTTTAAGGTACTTACAGTGTAATTCACTCTTGTTCTGGTGATAAACAGTGATCATGCAGATTACTGACCCACTTAACTTTTGAAATGCAAACAAATAAATTAATAATGTAATAAACTAATTGTGTTGAGAATCATTAAGGTTGGAAAGGACCACTAAGATCATCTAGTCCAACCGTCAACCCGTCACCACCATAGCCACTAACCATGTCCCTCAGAACAGCCTGAGCTCAACCATAAGTTTGCTAAGACAATGCTCATCTTCTCCTCTCACATCCCCTCAACCGAAGCTCTCCAACACAGCACAATTAATCAATTGCAGCACCAGAAAAGAGCACTGGTGTTCAAGGGAAAAAGGGCATAGGAAGTGATGCACACACCCCCCCCAAAAAAATTATTTCCAGCAATGCTGGAGATGGTTTGCCTTTTTGTCAACTCAGGCACACAATTCCATGCTACCAGAAACCTTCACTGCAGAATTTCAACGAGACGCATTTGCTAAAGGGAGATGAGGGTGTGGGAATGTCATTTCCCTCTATCCTTGGCCCCAAGTTCAAAGCTCCTCATTTGGATGCTGTCCTACTACAGCTGCCCACACCATCACATTGGACCCACATGCTGCACTGATGGCAACCCCTCCCAGGAACCCCTCAAGTGCAGTGTATTGTCAGGCCTCCCTTTGCTGGACTTGTACTCAGAAAATAGATCCTACCTATCAAGGTTCCAGCATCAAAAAAATAAAATTAAATAAATTGTTGCCAACATTGATCTGCTTTAATAAACCCTAAGCCAAATAAAGAAATGAAAAATTCTATTTTGAACACACATCTCACAAAAAAATAACTAAATAGAGACCACAAAGCCCAATTTTGCACCTGTCTTCCAGAGCTGTGTACAAATGTGTATACCTGTAAAAATACAGAAAAAAGACTTTTAATAGATACGCATATATGCACTCTTTTGTCACCCTGCTACTGAAAATGTTCAGAATAATTAAGAATCAGTAGGGTAACTCATGATGCATTTCCTAAATGGCTTATTTCTGCAGCCTATGTTCCTGATGTAAGCACACATAATACTCCATGGAGTCAGAAGTCAAAATACATCTCCAATTTAGAGAATGCACATACAGCCTCTTATCCAACCATTCAGTCTCCCAGAACTGCAAACTGATAAACAGTAATACTTCAGGGGAAGAAAAATTAAATAAAAAATTAAAAATAAAAATCAGATACAACCAGTACTTCCTAACTTCACAGAACAAATCAAGCAGTGACAGCAAGCCTGGAAGTATATAAGATAAGAAGCATGAGAATTAGCATTTTTGCTAACGCCACCTGTGACTTCTCATAAGAGATCGACATCAGTCACTGCCTCTGGCAAGCACCAGCACCAGGTCTGTGCCTCAGCTTTCCTCTGCTGCCTCACAGAGCACTGACCAGCCTTCGAAAAGGGACTTTTGACCTGGTTCCCCTGCAGGAACCAGTAACAGCAGCACTTGAGAAGTTCTAAATAGATTGTTTTACTTCTCTGTCAGATTGATTCCCCTTTAAATCAGAAGTAAGATGAGACGACAGTGGGGAGGAGGGCAGGCATCTCCAGTTGTTGGCACCTTGAAGGACACACAGGATGTGAAAATCGTCTGAACAGTAATAAGTGAATGTATAGGTAAGAATAAAACTAGCAGAAATTCACAAACAGAACACTTGCCAGTTTTAAAACAGAAATCATACTGTATTGATGGGTTCCCCTTGGTCCTACTTGCCACATTCTTATTTGCTGAGAAACAGCTGTTTTCCTGGTATTTTCTTGTCCCATTAGCACAGCAGTAGCTATTTCCCAAGCACTACAGGAAAAACACAATACAGCTCCAGGGCTTTGGGTCCCCCACCTCCTCCTTCCTGAGGATTTTATCTGTGGTTATCCCACTGCTGTTACACAACTATCCTCACAAGTCGATGGGAATCCCTCCCAAGCAAAGTAATATTCAGAGCCGCACATGGAAGTTGCACACTTAGATTTCAGTAAGACCACAGCTACAGCAAAAGAGGTTAGGAATATTTAAAGAAGTTTTTCTAGCCTACTAATCCTCTAATTAACTGCTCAGCTTATCCTACTAAATACTGAACTCTGACCAATCTGCTTCTAGAATTCTCACGGAAAGCACAGGAGCTACACAAACCTTCAGTTAGGATAAATAAGTCCAACAGACATCAGCAGAATTCAGCTGACTCTCCAGAGGCTGCATTTTACTTTTTCAAAACTGTACGTGGAAGAGAGTAAGGAAAGAAATGTACTCAGGCTAATCTAAAAATAGCCAGCATTTTTGGATGAAAAAGAGAAAAAGCAGCTCTACAAGTGTTAATATTTTAATATCTTTTCCTTCCTGCACAGTTGAACATATAAACTAGTTATTTATAAACACTAAAAGTAGTATTGTTTCAGTGGTTATAGCAAACATTAATCAGGTCACTGTCTGGCTCAGCACCACAACCTGCAAGAGAAGCCTTGGCTCTGACCAATCACCCAGTAGTCTTTATACTATAACCACAAGACCATTTACTAACCATAATGCAAAACAAGTTAGAAACGAAAAAGAAGAGAGGCATAAACATTAAGACAAGGTTGGTCACAATAGTGACTAGCCTTCAGCTGTACCATCCTGAAGCAGGTTGTCAAAAATAGGGCTAGAATGAGTACAAGAAAATTGAATGGCTGGATTAATATCATAGTAAAAAAAAAAAAGAAATGATTAAAATGCAAGAGAAAAAAGAACTAAAATGAGAATCCCATCCCAATTCAACCCGGGTGCCCTGTGAGCTAGGAAATTTACTACTGCGCATGAAGCTAGCAAATAATGTCACCACTCCAACACAAGGTGTCAAGTTGCATATTTAACAGTCTAGTCGTCATTTTACAAAGTGCATTCTATCACGGCCTCACAGCAGTGGGTTTCATTCAAAAATACGTGGCTCCTTTCAGTTCAATTATTTCTAAAGTCACACTTTAAAAAAATCATTTGCTCAACAGTCGAACAATGAAAGGGTCTGTAAATACCAACAATATGCACAAGCGCAGCCATTCTGGTCTATACACATCTTTCAAGCTTTCCATTAGCTTTAACCAGTGCCTGCCCCTACCAACACATGTACGTCTGAGAGAGCTCTATGTCAAGCTCAAAGCAGCACCACAATGAAAATCAAATACTAATCTCTGTGCAACAGAGCCCAGCAAACAAGAGCACTGCAATTAGATGTATGCCAACACATGTAAACGAAATGCTTATTTGTTACATTCATAAAAGAAAACAGAAAATTCAGCAGTCTTCTCATAAAATTTGCATTAAGTAACTGAAGGGTTTTTAAAGGTTTATGGCTTTGGAAAATTCCACCCCATAGATGTTAGTTTCCAGGGAATTTTGAAGTAGCAATCCCCATTACCTGCTGCACTGCAGGTAAATATTAGCAATAAAGACTGCTCATAGGAGAACAAAGCAAAGTTCATAATGCTGGCACTAATGCATTCATTGCTTCACTGCAGAAATCCCCACAAACGGGGTTTTATAGCCACGCTGCTCAAATCAGAAGAAAACACCCAGGAACATTTGATTTCTTACAGAACTCGTTGCGTTCACAGCCCTGGCATTTTTGGGGGGAGGAGGGGTGGGAGTGGTGGTGTGAAGAGGAAAAAAAAAAAAACAATTCACTATTTCAGGAATAGAAACTCCCCTGCTACGCTTACACAGAATTACTCAAAGCCACAGTTGGTAACCTTCAGATTAAGGAAAGTTGACTCAAAACACACACACAAAATAATCCGCTCTCAAAATCTGGTAGCACGCACTTGTGCTTGTACAAGCACATTTTCTTTCCGTATTAAGCCAGCTACTACACTTCAGCCATTCTAAGTACATAGAAAAAATCTCCAACAGCACAGAAACTCTGCTGCTTCTAGTTTGTCTTCTATCAGATCTTTCCTCCGCTAACACAACAGGGCACACTGCTCTGAGACAGCTACCAAAATACCACCTGCACCCAACCCCACTCACGCCGTTCAGGAGCCACACGCTGCTATTTACGTACAGGTTGCACTCTCTTCCCCGGTGGAGCTCCTTCCATGCTACCCGCAGTGTCCTTGCACAGTGCTCCCGGAGCTCGGCGGCCGCACACAGACAGCTGCACGTACAGGACTGCCGCACGTATGGGACTCACGGGAGGGCCCAAGGAAGCAGCTCCCGTCCCGCAGCCAATCGCACCCTCGCAGGCCTCCCATCTCCCAGGACACCGAGGGTCGCATGGCAGCAGAAGGAGCACAGCGGTGCGCCTCTGGTTCCTGCTCAGAGAATACCAAAAAAGGAGCTGAAACGGAGCTCAGGACTTTGCATTTTCTGCAGCAGCCACAGCTGAGGACAGCTCCAAGGTTATACTTTCGCTCCAATCCAAGCCTTCATTAGCACTACAAAATGAAATGTACCTCAGTTCCCAGAAGTCAAAACATCTGCTAAGCGTGTTTACAGCCATGTCATCGACCCTTCACTGACTACTCATTCCAAAGCAGGTTTTTGTTTGTTTTTTGTTTTTTACATAAACCATATATTCTCAATCTGCAGAATGAACTAGGGATTACTAAAAAATCCTCGTGCAGTTTGTTCCCATTTCTGTAAATAGATGTTCACTAACAGGCATGTGTGTGTGCAAGCCTTTCCTCCAAGCTGCTGAAGGCCCTCTTTGCTGCTACACAAGTGACTAATCTAAACAATTTGTATAGGAAGAACAAAGGTAATGAAGGGAGCAGACATCCTCATTCTTAGTTAGATCTTCTCAGCTGAGCATCCCCAACCACTCCTATTCTGTCCCGGATGCACAGCACAGACATACACAGTCCTTCAGCTGCTCTGCTAGTGATGTGGCTATGCTGAACTGTATTTTGGGATGGCTCTCATACATTTTAAAGCAGCCTTCCTTAGCAAAAACCTGTACTAAAATCATTTCAATTTCTACAAAGAGTGCAAAGTAGGTTTGCTCTGGGTGAGGCGGAAGGCTATCTACCCCTTTGGGGGCAGAATACACTTTTTTTTTTTGAGGGGGGGTGGATGGGCCAGCAGAGGAGTTGGGGAGCACCTTTCGTTTTGGAATTTTGTTACTTGGAAAGAATACTTACTTGGTTTGGGAACTAAAAAAAAGAAAAATTGAAGATGTTGAAGCAGTTTACCGAGATGGGTTTTTTTGGTTGGTAGTCAAACAGTTCCTAGTTAATAGTCACTCAGTCTTGGAACAAAGTAAAAAATACTCAGAATATTTCTTCCTTTAGAAAGAAATAGAAAACAAAGAACACACACATGTAGAGCCACGCTCAAAACCCAACGCTGTAAAGATTAAACAAGTCCTTTTCAAATTGACTCAAGTTTTCATCTTTTAAGCCTCATACCAAAATACTTTGTGGATAAAAGTCTGTTCTCACCTAGAAGTAAATACCAAAGCTTTACTACAGATGGCAAGTTATGCAGTAACTCACAACTGCAACTGTCTCAACATGCTTAACTACGGAAGGAACTATTCTGAAACAAACCGTAGCCAACTACACTCAAAACTATCCCGTCCTTGAACGTGTTCAGTGACAACAGCGTGAGAACTCAGAGCTAAAGTATTTGTGCTACAACAACCTTTCAACCACGTTTGATGTTCCACATGATTCTTGACTACACATATGAGGGCTTTGTAGCTATCACAAACTTTTGTCCATCAGTCTTTCTTCCTAATTTTCACTTTCAGAGCTGTTCAAGGAGCATTTCATGTCACTTGTTACAATCAGCTTCTGGATCAATCTACCAAAATATCCCTTACCACATATTACAATAACACTACCATTAACACATCAACCAGCAGGTCACATCTATTCCTACAGCCACAAACTGTTCTTTTCTACCCTCCATATTTTGCTCTTAAGATGATAGAGCAGTTACCAGCCCAGTCTGCTTTCCTGGGGTTCTGTTGCATCTCCAGGGCTGCACTCTCAGCACAGGCTCACACATTGCTGTCACGTCTCGCAGATGGATATGGGCACAAAGAAATGCAGAGCTTGTTTGCCTGCAAGGAGGCCACACTGGCATACACACACATCTAACCTCAGAAACTGTCAGATCTAGGATAAGGTTTGTATTGATACTTTAAATTCCTCCCTCAGAAACAGGATTTCTGAGTTGCATCCAACTCAGCCCTTCCCTACTGTTCCTACAAGTTATACATGGCCAACTCTACAATCTTTTTGAATGCGGCCCATCCATGAAAGAGCACCACATTCCCCTTTTCAGCTCTATCAAGCACCACTGAAGATGGTTTTGTTCCGCTTCTTTATTATATAGCAACCTACTAACCTAAACTAAGAAGAGTTTCCTATCATACAAATTAAATATGTTTCTCCTCTTAGCAGACATTATTATCCTAGCAAGGGAAAACAGAACCCTCGGTAGGCAGTGGCTCATCATTTAACGAAATGAAATCGCTCATAAGAGCATGACTGCATGCAAGTGTTTCTTTGAACACAACTTCCACAAAACAGCTAGTTCACAAGAGGTGCATCTACACAGCACGCTTCAGCTAGCTTCGCTTTGTATAGAGGCACGTACGCACTATCCGCGTGTTTACAAAACCAGAGCAGCATTCTGCACTGATGCTCTCTGGTGTGCTGCCCTACTGGTGAACTCCGGGATTTCTCAGGCTGCCGTAAGCCACTGGGACTGAGAGCATCAGGCAGGCTGGGAGCTGAACTCTCTTGTAATGTTATACAATCACACACTATTGGGAGAGCTGCAATTCTAGTGCCTAGAGGACAATGCTGAAGGTTGTATTTTGAACAGACATCAATGGTGAGATTACTATGGACTCCACTGCATAGATAACTTTGTTACTAATCTTGCAGTTCTGATTTGGATACATCATGATGAAGTTGAAAAAAAAATTTATGTCACATTTTAGAGTACATACTTTCTGTACTCAGAAACAACCCCCTGCAGAGACTGATGGAAGAAATTCCTGTTCAAACAGAACTCTATCAAGAATTTTGCTTCCACGTGTATGAGCAAGTGGTCACCATGCAAATAGCTTTGAGCTAGCTAGTGTTTGTTTTATATTTCTTTTTTCCTGGCAAAAGGAGGACGCTTTCCAAATTCAAAGCTACTCCCTGTACAACTACAACATGTCTCTCATCAGTCACTTTTACATAGATTTGTCTCTAGGCCTTTTGGCAGCATCTTTGACAGATATTCTAGTTTTCCTTATCTTAAAGTAGTCTTAGATTGCCACCTAAATAAACAAGAAGTATGAACCAGGGCTGTTTCAACACCATTAAGACAATCTAACCAAGCTCATACGTTTTTATGTTCTATAGTCACTTGTACAAACATGAAACATTCATCCCCTGGAGTAATAGATGGCACAGAATGAACACTAGATGAGTCCAGATATGAAGCAACACAATATGGGACAGATAAAATTAACTGGTTTCTACTGACGTTATTTGAAGGACACGCACACCAAAGCCTTATCCTGACAGGAGATTCTCAGGCAAGGAAAGAAAAAAAAACAACGAGGTCCATGTATTCACTTATGACACCCTCCAAATTTTATCAAATCAAAGTGCACCCACATAGAACAGTTCCTGTACAAGATCAAACATCAGCAGATAACAAAATATTACTCTAGGAGTATTGTAAAATTTGACTGATTATTCACCTACACATGTTTCTCCTGACAGAGAAGTACATCATGAATCTCACCAACTCCCATGGATCTGAGGCCTAACTCTTCACCTTCAGCTTTCCCTGACTCTTGAATTCTCCTTTATTCATATAACTGCACCCCAAACAAATATCTATGTGATAATTCACTGATAACACATTTACCCTTACTCTGATGAAAAATTATTACCTACAAATCAATGTTCAGCAAGCTGTAGCATGAAGGTAAGGCAATGACTAGAGATTCTGATAAAGAAAGAGATAATAGATCCAGCAATACACATGCATCTTATTAGCATAGATGAGGGGAACAGAAAGCTGCAATCCCCTTTATTGCGATAGTGCTGGCAATCAGGGGAGCCAACAACATATCAGGCCAGGGTATCCAGCAGAAAGCAAGCCCTAATAACATTTTGCCACTCCAGCTGTGAAGCCACTGCTGCCAAGTTGGCACCAATGAGGAGCCCTATTCTAACATTGAGTAAAATCAACTCAGCCCCTGATCAGCTTGGATAAAATCAGCACTTCAGTGGACGATGTTTAAGGGAATAAAATCTGACAAATCTAAAAAAATTAGTTATGAAAGAAAACCTATACCTCTTTTGAATCCAGTCCATCCTTCTTCTCAAGAACAATCATTAAAATAAGGTTTTTTAATACTTCACGACAATGTTCTTTTTTCTTTCTTGAGTAATCATGTAAAAGAATCTATACAGTAGCACTGCCAAGACAGATGCACACATCATGCTTTTGAAGAGAAAAAACTAATGCTGTAGGACTGTTACTGAAAACTCATGACTTGAGTGGCTATTTAATAAAAACGGTCTAGTGCATCCAAGAGGCAGCAAATTGTTATCTGATGTGTTTAACAAACACTTGGAATTCTCTACTTCAGACAACATTACCATTTAAACTGAGTTCTAACTACCAAAAACACCACCAAAAAAGGTGCTTTCTGAAAAAGTTACCCAAATCATACAGAAATGCTTTTAATCATTTTAGAATAAGCACTATAAGCTATCTGTCTCGTTAATACAGCAGTAAGACCACAGTTCTATTCAGCGTAATCACTGTGCTACCATCCAGTGGCAAAAATATGAGCTTCAAAAAAAAGACGTTTCAAGTCAAATTAGAAAATGGAACAGAATTTACATAAGCTTTTATGCTGACTTCTGGAAGACAGGCAATTATCTAGTTTTGCATACAGTCTACTTGTAATTTACCACCATAATTTTCTTATATGGCAAATTTGAACTTTCATAGCAAGCTTGCTCCAGGCTTACGCTTTCCGAGATGCAACCATGGCAATTCTGATCCAGCCCTATGAACTCTAAAGCTTCAATATATCAAACCGCACCCTTTGGTACACACTCTTCTCCTGCATTCTCTTCCCAAACTGGAAAGGAGTTTAAAGCTTCAAGACGTCCTTATGAACATGAGCAATCCCATTAAAAGTCATAAAACTAAAATGCTGAGTCGAATACACAGTAAACCAAGCATTAGAGAAATGAATAAAATACATAATTCAGACTGGAGACCTAAACAAAATATCTTCCATCAATATGACTCAAATATGCTATATCCAATGGCTTCAGGCACGTTGGCCCAGACATTTGTAATTCAGTATTTTACAGTCAATATGGAAATTTTAAATATTGTGGGAAAAAAATGCAAGAGTTTACCCACACAATGGCAACTGCATGTCATAGCCAAGTCAAATTTCTAAAAACGTTAGACAAGGAAGAGCAGATAAAACAAAAAAATTGCATGGCATTTCTAACAACTTAGATACCAGGTCTCCGAAATAAATAAGAATGTATTTCTGAAACTATCAAATCTGTAGAGAAACTACGTATCTGCACAGAAGCAAACACTTTCTTTTACTGCAACATACAAAAAAAGGTTAACTACACCTTACAGACATGGAACGTGTCACTGCAACAAGCAAATTTCTGCCATCAGATAAGTTAAATACACATGCACAAATATAAATGTAAATGTTTAGCAGTGGTGGCAGGTTTTTGGGGGATTTTTTTTTGGGGGGAGGGGGGGGGGGAGGGGGGGAGAGGACGGGAGGAGGACAAGGGGAAATGGTTTTAAGTTGAAGGAGGGAAGATTTAGGTTGGGTATGGGGGGGAAGTTCTTTACCAAGAGAGTGGTGAGGTGCTGGAACAGGTTGCCCGGAGAGGTTGTGGATGCCCTGTCCCTGGAGGTGCTCAAGGCCTGGTTGGATGGGGCCCTGGGCAGCCTGGTCTAGTATTAGATGAGGAGCTTGGCAGCCCTACCTGCAACAGAGGGGTTGGAGCTTGATGATCCTCGAGGTCCCTTCCAACCCAAGCCATTCTATGGTTCTATGATAAGGGTACTTACAGAGACATCTTCGCTTTTATTAAATGAGATATATGAAATGGAATTTGAGATATATGAGAAACAACAGTTAAGAGCAGAAATACTGAAACCTTCCCACCCAAAGCCAAAAACAATGTGTAGAGAAATATTTAAACAGAAAAGATTTGAATATTCCTGCCCTCTGGGCAAATCCCCATGTCTATAATGATGTTCTCATTTGCCTAGATTATAACCATATTATAAGCAACCTCCCACTCTTTTTTTTTTTTTATACAGTGTTATGTTGCCTAAGTTGCTGTGTGCTAGCCTTAATCAAATGAGGTTGTATTTTAATGGCAACATGGCACTCATCTCTAGTAGAAAACAGTACTTTACTGAAATTTAAATCACTCTTGAAGAAAATTAGATATTTTGGGCAAGAAGACATCACAGCTTTTGGTGATCTTAACATTTATTTCAGAGCTCTTGACTGGGATGCAATTCATTTAAATAAAAGCAGCAGATTTCATATTCTGATTTTAGGAACCATTTACAGACTTCCTCAAAAACAGGTTTCTGAAAGATCTCTCTTAGAAATTTCAGTGTTTTCTTTCTTGAGCATCAAAAAGAAAATCAATATAAAAAGAATATAAAGAATAATAAGTGTATTTGAAGCTTGTTTCAATTTCTGATTGACCTCATAAGATAACTTGGTTTTTTATAGCATGTAACATTATTAGCAGCTTGTAGACATCCATACACACATATGCTCTCCTAATCAGCATCATCACTAATGCATTCAACAATGGAGGTATTGGTACCACAACGCCAGTCTCTGAGATCCACCTCGTCAGCATGCTTCACCTCTAGTCTGGGTCTTAGTTTGAATTTAGAATGTAAGCCCGCACAGCTAAAAGCTCTGAAAGAATTAAGTAGCATTAGGAGGCAAAGATAGATATGCAGGTTTGAAAGATGCCATTAGCAGCACTCGCAGATTGTTTATAACAAGAAGGGTGGAGGAAGAGGGTGGAAGAGAGTTCAGAAGTTTCCTGGAACTCACCCTTTTCCTTTTTCTCTAAATAATCATTTGTCTACTTTTATAGCCTTACATCCTTATTGACATTTTAAAGCAGTATTATATTCCACAACTAAGCTTTCTTAAACAAACAAAAAAATCCATTTAACTGCTCAAATATTTTCTAGATGTTGTAAATTAACCTGACTAGTCAAGAAGCTTATCAATACTTATCAAACAATGCATTTAATAAAAAACACAAATACAGGAAACACATCTATGCTTACACTGCTAAAAATCAAGTATCCCCAACCTTTTATATCCATTCTAAAGCACTGACTCAAATACACATTCTCAATTCTTATCTTCATCACCAAGATTTTACAGACCAAAAGCAACAAAGATGCAACACAAAATATCTTCTCCTTTAAGTGGCTTCAATTCAAACTTAATGTAGAAAATTATATCAACGCTTTTAAAAAAAAAAACAAAAACCACAGCTGATTCTCAGAATTTTCTAAAGAAGAGATCAAACCCAGAAGCCTCTGTTTATGTGTAGTTCTGTTATTCACAGATAAAATTCTGACATATAAGGACTCAGTCTCTGTATCAAGGAGTCCAAAGGCTGACCCCTAAGGTGATGAAAAAGCCACTGAAGGAGGGCAGCAATCAAAGGAGTTACAATTCATATCTGCATGATACTAACAGATGATCTAAGAAACCACGAACATAACTCTCCCATCCTACACTTGTCAATTAGAGACCACTTTACAAATCCATCGTGAGCAGGCCTTGAAGTACAGGCTCTCTCTACTGCAGTAACAAACAAACTAAAAAAAATGGAAGTATCAACAGTAAGCAGTCAAAACCAACCCTCAGCAGGAAGGGAAGACAAACTGTGCTGCGCTCCAGACTTGTCAGTTCTGCTGTAGCTATACGCTAGGTGGCCCTTTCTGTGTTGAAAAGAATACTTGCTCATTGCTCTGTCCCTCTTGTAGGGAGCCGGTTACAGGAATACATCCAATTATTCAGTTTAAAGCAAGTAAATATGGCACTGTTTCATTACATCTAGTCTCTGAACAACTTTGAAGAAACATTATCTCCATTAATAATAAGACTTCTGTCAAACTACACGCTACTAGTAAGTTTAATATGTTAGCTTACATAATCAGTAGAGGACACTAACGAAGAACAGCCTTCCCATTTTGTAGAGTTCCACAATCAACAGTACCAAAAGCTTTGCTGCTTTAGCATGATGTGAGCTCTTTTAGAGAGCACCTTTTTGTTTGACTTCCAATTAACTGTCCATTTTCAGGTCCAGATTTCCTACGACTTGGATTAATTTAAACTATTAGCTATGATATAAAGCACCAGAGCTTGTTTCGAAATTTGTGTCCACACCGGTGATGCAAGTTCAGAACTTCACCACTGACAACTGTCATAATGCATGACTGCAGTGCATACTGAAGACAAAGGGGAAACAGGATTCTTTTTGTAAATTTCTGGTATTTCTCCTAACAAAACTGCATTCTTGGGATCTAAGGGGTTTAGAAACACTTTCTTCAGTAATACAGATAGCACAAACCAGGGAAAACCAAAACTTGAAGAAAAAGATAAGTTTACATCCAGGAGATCACTTACAGTTCAGCTTTCATTTCTATCTGTTTAAAATCAGGCCACTGGAAAGCTGCTGTGGGTCTCTGTCTAGTTAATAAAGACATAAAGCAGGCACTTCACTAGGACCTTAGTAACCCATGTGAAAGTGAACCAGCAGAATAACATGGTAACATTATACAGCTTGAAAGAACTCGGTGTTTAGACATATACAAAGCAACAAGCAACACGTGAGTAGAGCTGTAATCACCCTCTTTCTAACTTAAACAGAGAGGGACTTGTCTGCAGCCACCAACAGAAACTCTCCACTGCTGCAACACAAGTGATGACTTGTCAATCCCTGCAGGTATGTGGAGAAAACGCCAATTTCTCCAGAGTCCCAAACCATTTTCTAGGGGAGACATCCCATGGGACTCTTTCCACATCACTGCATACAGACTCACTGCTCACACAGAACAGTACACTCAGTGACAATCTAATTCCTTTGAGGCCATCTGTCAACAGGTCAGGTTATGGATAAAAGCCAAAGTTCTTTCTAACAAAGAAAAGCATTAGATATTTTATGCCAAAGCTGGAAACCAAACAAACAGGGGAAAGTGAGAAAACATCCTTTGCCAAGGCATACTCAAAACTCACCTCTGTTCCTAGCTGCTACACGTGGATTTCCCGTGGAATTCTTGAGAAGTACCCTGGCCATGAAGGACCACAGAAGGACAGACAGAAGCTCCTCAACACCTGATATCACTTTTCACACGTCTCTTCCTTATTATCTTATTTTAATAGTTCCCATACAAGCAACAGGAGATTGAAAGCAGTTCCTCAACTCTTCCCCTCATCTTCCCTCCTGTACTTCACTTCAGGAATACTACCGGATTCAGAAGATGTTCAGAATCACAGAATTGCAGGGGCTGGAAGGGACCTCTAGAGATTATCAAGTTCAACCCTCCTGCCAAAGCAGGCTCCCTAGACCAGGTTGCACAGGTAGGTGTCCAGGCAGGTCTTGAATATCTCCAGAGAAGGAGACTGCACAACCCCCCTAGGCAGCCTGTTCCAGTGCTCCGTCATCCTTATTGTGAAGAAGTTCATAAGCGCATTTGTGCGGAACTCCCTATGCTCCAGTTTGTGGCCGTTTCCCCTTCTCCTATCACCACACATCTCTGAAAAGAATCTGGCCTTGTCCCTTTGTCTCCTGCTCCTTAGATGTTTATAGACATTGGTCAGATCGCCTCTCAGTCTTCTTTTCTCAAGGCTGAACAGACCCAGGTTACTCAGCCTCTCCTCATAAGAGAGGTGCTCCAGGCCCTTTATCATCTTTGTGGCCTGTCGCTGGACTCTTTCCAGGAGATCCCGTCTTTTCTGTAATGGGGAGCCCAGAACAATCAATGATCTGTTAGTGAAATTGTAGACTTGCACAACACAATAAAAAAAATTGATAATTGCATTTTTGTAGTGATACTCAAGACAAGAAAGGCAGTTCCTCATGTCTTTGCCCCAAGCCTGCCAAACAACTGAACGAAGAAACAGGTTCTCCATACCATAATGTTGCCTTAATATTCACTTTCTTGTGTCAAATCACCACATATCACCTTGATTCTCAAGGCTTCATAACAAATAATAGCAATGCAAAACTCACAATACCCAATATCTCATCTCAGAAGTATGTGCTATTTATTCTTAAGTGGAAACTCATGCACGTTGTACACACACGTCACACTTCTTGAAACAAACATGAATACAAATACAGATATCCCTTCTGTCACTTCCCCAAGAACTCAGTTCCACTGCCTTCCCCAGACAGAATCCAGCTTGGGCTCCCAGCAGCATCCATAGCACCCTTCCCAGCTCTGACACCTGCACTGCTATTGTTCATATCTCTTGCCACTTTTACAGCGTCTAAAACAAACTAGATTAGATCTAAAACAAACAGTGTCTAGAGACACCGATACCTTTCTCTAGCAGACATTTCTGAAAACAGGTACACGTTTGTCTGGTTCCCTCGTGCCTCTGTTGCCACCAACTTCACTCTTTGGCTCTGTTTTCCCCCAGCACCTGCAAGTGGCACTTGTGACTTTCCCCTAATTGCAATAGCCTCTTAAGGCAGATCAGACTGCAGCCCCAATTGCTTGACCTGCACCACCTAACCTGTGGTTATCAAGCCCTTACAGACCTTTTCCAGGGGTAACTGGCAAAAAAAAAAAAAAAAAAAAAAAAAAAGCTTCTTGTCAAGAAGCTGAAGTTAATTACCTGTGAATGCACTAATCTTCACTATATAATTTTGAAGTCTTGACCTATTCTCCTCCCTCTCCCCCCCCAGGAAACTCAACCACAGAGGTGCTTGATACGGACAAGGAGATAAACATTCATGCCTTGTACACACTGAAGAATATAATCTGGAAGAAGTCCACCTGGTTTGATACCTACTGTTAGCATATAAATTCTCACACAGCCCTCCAGGACCTGGTACTTCATAATCAGACACCTGGTACCACTGGTACCATAGCGCAAACAAAGTAAACATCTTGTCATATAATGAACCACTGACTGTAACAGAGACAAATTAGTAACCCTATTTAGCAAAAAAGCATGTTCCAAATTATTTGATGTATTCAGATTAGCTAACATTCCATGATCAAAATAAGTTATAATGAGTTGCACCATCACCAACAAGAAAAGCACACTGAAATTTCTTGTTTTCCCGTATTTCAAGATGTACAGGCCCAGCTCAACCAAATACATAACAATTAGCCTGGTGTATACAGACTAGCTAATACAGAGAGAACAGTTCACATAACCAAGAGACCTCAGAGAGTCCGGACTAGCAATTCCATCATTCCAGCAAGGCTGCCAATACCGGACTGAGGGTTCAGCACCGAGTTGCACCTCAATGCAAACAAAGAAGTGGCTCATCTGTTTTGCTACTGCTCACTAAAAGAACCATAAACAACCACATTATAGCACAGATATCACTAACTATACATTAATACATTTAGAATTAGAACAGACTGACTATAATTTACAGACTTTTTTTTCCTCTGTTACAGATTGAAGCTTTATATCTTCACTATGCTTTTATAACTGGGATATGGGATTCACTTATTTAAGATATCCTCAAAATTGGCACATTATTCTCATTGAGTAGATGGGAAAATTTTGTTGTGGCTTGCTTTAAGTCAGACCTACAAGGAAAAGCAGAAATAGTAGCAGTCAATGAGTCTTCTAACAAATTTTTAGCCTATTCTGTGCATTCAAAACACAGCATACAAGTAGTAGATATTTTCTTAGATTTAAGGCATATGAAGTTTCTTCAGCTCCTTATTAGTATTTTGGCTCTCACTTGGGACTTCTTCACAGCAGAAGTAACTTACTCATGCTCAGGAACTAAAAATCTCAGACTAGCACCATTTGTTAACACCTAATAGAATACTGCCATCTTATTGCTCAACTGCAAACCAACTGGCTACCTACCAAGCAAGTATGCATTATACAAAATTTGAGTTACAAAACCTTGAAATTTAATTATCTACAAATGGATCCCTGATTTAAGTACATTGAAGCATGCCAAACAAATGGTTAAGAATCACTTGGTCATGGTGTTATCCCATAAAAAAATAATTTAAGCAGGCATTCTACCAATTATCTTTCTTGGAGATCAGATATTTACTTAAACTTCTTTGTGTCCACTGTTATGAAGGCCTGAATCTGTAATTTCACATAGTTTAAATTAATGGTCATCCTAATAACTTTAAGGAAAAGCACTCTCAACTTTTGAATAAACTGATCTTCAGCTGAAGCCCTACCTGGATATATCTGGGTATAAAGCAAGATCCAAGAGTATTTATCCTTCCGATATGCACGTATACGGTTATATATTACAGTAAAAGCAAAGTTAATGCAGCAAGGTATATTACAAAAAAAGTGTAAGTATACTGAATTGAAACTGGTCATGTTTTTGAAGAATCTAAATTGCAATCTCTTTATATACCATCAGTACTTAGATGGCAAGACTGACACCAAGGAAAAAAAGGCTGGCTGATGTTCTTTCTTTTTTGACAGACATACAATGGCAATTTTGAAAGCTCAAGAATTCTCACAAAAAAACAGGCAGAAAAGATTTAGTAATTTTCCTTGTGTTTACAATGTAGCTTTCCAGTAACACTTTTGAACACTTAATTTAAGCTGAAAAATGTCTCTCCACTCTATCGTTATGTAACTATTTGCAACTCAGCTAAACATTAATGACAAAAATACATGTCTGCTTAAATTCCTTTTTGGTATCTGACAACGGCAGGCAAGCCTAGCAACGTTAATGAAATCAAGTTGAAAAAGGAAAGGATTGCTGCTGCTCTTGTGTTTTATCACTTCCTTAAGTGAGTCATAACAATCATCTGATGCTATCTGTTTGTTTTTATATAAACAGTTTTAAAATGCATGGCTGGTGGAGTGTAGTTATTTGACAAACAGAAAACGAAGAAATTTACCATCAACAGCAACACCAACTGTGGCTATTCACTACAAAGTTTCTCACTTCCTTTTTCGTACACTGGGTCTGTCTGGAAATATGTTTGACATGTTAAAGAAACGTGAATGCTTACACTCAAAATAAACATACACTTACATAGTAGTATATCCCCACAATAGTGAGGTACAAGCCAAAGAGGAAAAAAACATGCAAAACACACTCCCCCTAAAACAAACAGTTTACATATAATCTTTCAGTCTTTTTTTTTTTTAAGAGAAACAAAGAAGCAATAAATCTAGCAATAGTCTAAATAATAATCCCACCTTATTGTTTAGCAAGCTAATTAAAGAATATGCAATCAGTCCTTTGACTTCACAAATTAGTCAAAGAACCCACAAATGTGCAATATACTCTTTGATTTGTTCCAGAGCAGCACTGAGAAGATAATTTGTAACGTTGTGGTCCAACAGCTTTGTTCTATCATGAACACATTCATCATCTTCACATTAACAAAAAACATTCCTGCTGCTCTTTTTAAGCTTACTTTAATAGCCTTTGGAGATTACATAAAGACATCCCATCTGAGTCTCAAAGCAAACACATATCACCTCTCTGAAAAGACAAAAAAGAAACCTTTGAGAGAATACACCTGAAAACCAGAGCCTGGCAGATTACTAGGGAGAGAACAACATCTCTCAGAAGTTACAGTTACGTCCAAGTGAAGCAAATACTATGGATCGCAGATATGGTAGTTTCAGTGTAGCCATACAATAAGCAGGTGAAATACACATCAAAATTAAAAGTAGCAGTATCTTTCCAACAGTAATGGCAGCAAGAAAGACTGCTACAGAATCTGTACGGAAGAGACAATCGAGACAGAAAATTAATGTTCATAGTAGATCTGGCTACTGTGGGAAATCTGAAGGTTTTTTTGCATTCAGGCTCACAACAGAGAAACTCAACCCACTGAAATGCCTAAACCTGTCAAACTGCCCTTAACTTCACAGGGTTAATGTCACAACTGCATAAGAAGTCAGGCACACAGAACAGCTTTCATCCGATTTCACAACACCACTTTCAACTTCACAAATTCACAGTACTTTCTACTGCATTCTTAATTATGTTTCCATTACTTTGTTTTTCAAGGTTTGTAAGATATAGACTAAACTTCCTAACTTTTCAAGTAGGAAGGCTGAAGAACAGAAGTGACTTGCCCCAACAACACCTGTAACAGACATCAGCAACCACAGCAGCTCCCAGACCTTCTGGAAAACAGAACATTAACTTCATTTTATCTATAAATAAACCTGAAGCTTGTTAACAGAATTAAATGAGCTCTCAGATAACAACCGAAGAACATCCAGTTCTCAATCCATACATGTACTCAATCCATACATGCAGAGCCACAAATAAGATGAGGGGCCTGAGTAATCTCCCTTACGAGGAATGGCTGTGAGACCTGGAACTGTTCAGCCGTGAGAAGAGGAGACCGGGGGTGGATCTTATCAATGCTTATAAATACCCAATGGACGGGGGTCAAGCGGGTGGTGCCAGGCTCTTTTCAGTGATTCCCACTGACAGAACAAGGGCCAATGGGCACAAACTGGAACTGTGGAAGATCTGTGAGAACTCAGAAAGACTTCTTTATTGTGAGGGTGACAGAGCACTGGAGCAGGCTCCCCAGAGAGGTTGTGGAGTCTCCTCCTCTGGGGATACTCAAAACCCACCTGGGTGCTTTCCAGTGCAATCCACTACAGGGAACCTGCTTTAGCAGAGGGGCTGGGCTACATGATCTCCAGAGGTCCCTTCCAATCCCTATGATTTTGTGATTCTACGTACAGTGGAAGCAATTTTACTTATCAGAGCATTTTACTCAGTATAACCTGACAGTAGTGGTAAGTCAAAATACAAAAGTCTACAAGTACAGCACAGCTCTCCAGGATGAACAGTAAGACTGCAAGTAGGTAATTCTGAGCAAGCATTATTACAGCTACAAGAAGATGTGCAAAAGTAAAACCTCCAAGCATTGTATGAGCATAAACAGATGTTTAGTGCTACACTCCCACACAAACAACTGAACCAGCCTGCCCCAGGTCTGAAATTTCCTAGTCTGACAACATAAAAACAAAAAATTTCTTATTTGAGGACTGAAATGATTGTGACCCAATTTTATTCCACCACACCCTGGAGAATCTACAAACAGGAACAACATAGTAATCTAACAGATTGTACATACAGACAGCCTTCCAAAGAGCATGAGGTGTTAAGTAAAAAAGACTTCCTTATTTTAAGCATTCTTTCTAGAGACTGTACTGAAGTTTCCACCCGTGACAAATCAGCTCTATAGATACTACAGAGGAGAAGAAAAGAGCAAAATTCTCTTCCCCTTATGTGACAGCGTTTAACAAATACATCATTAAATATTTCACGGTAAGGCAAAGATATATATATTGCTATAAACACGTGACCTGACAAAAAATGAAGTTTTGTTGTGTTGTCCTTCAATGAGCCAATCAAAAATAAATAAATAAATATTCATGAACAGAAATAGATGGTCAAGTTTATTAGTTTAAAAACATTAGCACAGGCACAAATCATTTCCCAGGGCTCAGCTAACAGAGGCAGCCAAGAGGTGTCAAAGCAGTCCGCGTTGCATAGATACCAAGTGGACTAAAACTCCCTTCAGCCTGTGCAACAGCAGGCCACATGGCAAAATCCCTACCATAAGGTGGAGCAACCATTCCTCACAGAAAACATTCCTCTTAGAAATCCTAAGAACTCCATCAGGAGGATGTCAGTGTCCAGATGCTGCACTGCCAGGAGCAGCAGGTGCTCCTCCCCAGGGGCTGGTACAGCAGCAGCCTCATCTGCAGGAGATGAAGTAACTACAGGATGGGATGACGCACTGCACATAGTTAAAGATCAACAGCAAGTCCTTGCAGGTCTGTTGCTTGCTGGATGCTGGGATCTAGGACGTTTTGGAAAGATTGTCAAAGCTTATCCAGCTCTCAAAATACCACCCTTTGCTGCTTTACCCATGTAGTCACCAGCAATGCTTTGAAAAAACAAATCATCGTTGTTGAGTGAATCTAGAGTAAATAGTGCACTCCACAGGCAAGGGTGAAAAGGCCCAGGTGGCATTCTCAGTCCTTCCAGAGAGAAGCAGAAGGCTTGGGGCATACTGCATGCGTCCACATGGTCAATATCTGATTTCCAGAAGAGCTTTTATTTCTATGACCAGCTTCTTTTCAGGATCGAGGATCCACCTGATGAATTGGGGCAAGAGCATCTTTGCCACCAATCCTGTGAATAGAGCTTGGTGGAGAAAAGTTGCCAGACTTCAGTGAAGACACAGAGAATCCATAATGGAAAAGGCACCCATTCACTTTGTGACAGATGCATAACTGAGGGCCCAACTCAAGTGCTTGTACACAAACATATACAGCATGCGAAGTAACAGGTGGACTTACAAGTCAGAGTTAGAACCTCAGTGGAATTACTGAGTGACATTGGAACAGATAACATGGCTGGAGTGTGACAACGGATGGATGCAGGCTCTCGAGGAAAGCAATGCTGGGGAAGTGATGAACAGGAGAGCAGAATTCAGCCTGCAGGAAGTCATGTAGGCCTGAAAATGGGACAACATGCATGAAAAGGCAACTTATGACTGAGCTCAAATGTGAAAACAGAGTACATGGAAGGTAGAAATGGATAGGAGGAATACACAGATACTCAAGCATGCCAGGATAGAATTAAACAAGCCAAAGCAGAGCTGAAACTAGCAGTTGTTGTTCAGAAGCTGAAACTAGCAACAGATGTGGAGGGCAGTAAGGAGAGAGAACTATTTTTCTTCTATCTGAAGTTACAGAACAGAAGCAGAAAATAAGTCTGTACAAGAAGGTTTTACGGCCATTAGCATCTGCTACACATTCTTTTCTTACAAATGTAAAAGAGTATCTGAAGATTTGTGGCTTCCAAATGTCAACTCAGTCTGATCAGTTAGCAATAGACACAATTTATTAGCTGTACTCACTCACTCATAACCTTGCCTGAACGAAAAAATAAAAGTAAAAATCACATGTGCTTCAGCTTAGTGTAACTTCTGAGATCCAGAACACAGCAGCCTGAAGGTCTTCACAAAGCAACAGAAATTTTGGTCTGGAATTTGGTGCCCACTCCAGAAGTGGGCACCAAATGATATTCCACTGAAATTTCTAATACAGGTTTACTTTAACTTCCTTCTGCTCTTTGGTAACAGACATATACCATCAAGACAGCCTTATTACAGATTCTCACATCACATGATAACTCTGCTAATGAAACAGTTGTGGCATTGAGAAGCGGTACTTTTGTTGAAACAAAATCTCAGCTTTCTCTAGAAAGGCAAAACTTATAATACTATCCTTACCATAACGCAAGTATTTACAACCACTTAGCTGTCTTTCTCCTCACCCAAACCCAGATCCAAATCAAGACACAGCCAGCATATGTTTAGTAGACATTAGTCATGGAAAATAGAAAGGAATTGGCCTAGTATATAAAGGACTAGGAAAAAAAAAAATCTGTACTTTTCACTTTAGGGAAGCATAGGCTTCCATACTTTCTCATAGTGAAAAGTGATGATAGAGAAAAAAATTAAATCATTCAGTCAGGTTCTCAGGCAAGTCTCCAGTTCTCCCTGCTTTAAAGGAGAACTCTACATGTATAGATCTCCAGTATTACAGCTATACCAGAGGGAGGTAGCAGCAGCAGGTAGAGTAGATGGTCAAACAGTAGAATTTTAATATACATCAGATGGTGGAATCATAGGCGGCACATTTGCATAGGTAAATCCCACATCCTCTCTTCAGTATCTGCATGTAAGCTCCAGTTTGTTCAGAGGCAAATATCAGGAATTCTGCTAAACTGGAGCAATGGTTTGATGTCTAGAAACTTCTACTTTAGATTCTCTTTTTCAGTAATAAAAAGGACTTCAAGCCTGTTCTGAAGTTTAGAAACATTTTGGTATTGGTCTTAGCCATACTGCCAATAATACAAGTCTAGACACCTTTCAGCACAATTACATCCTATGAAAAACACTAGTACTTATTCTACATCATTTGTTGAAAATTCAACTTTTCAATGAGATGGAACAAAAAGCAGATAGGAGGCAAGGCAACAAATACAGCATTTGAAATGTTACTGCTAAAATGAGACTTGCTAGAACTAATAAGCCAAGGTTTTTAAGGTTATGAAGCATTCTAGTACTGCCGAAATGAGTAAGACAACTTGTGCCAATAAACCCAATAGGACAACCATTCCACTGCACAGTTTTGAGTCAATTTAGTTAAGGCACTGGAATAGGAAAAACAAAATCTCAGTTCTAACTAAACTGCCTTTCCTGTACAGAAGTCACAAGAGCATCCAGGCTGAGAGATACAATAATATGGGTCAATATTCTGAAACGTTAATTCAGGTATCACAAGGTGTACAAAGGCTACAGGGGTCCATTCCTGTTATAGTAGGTGATTCACAGTGATAATGTAATGCCCATGTAGCACAAGCATTCACTCCCTTTTACACATTTATGAAAGTGGAATAGTCTTCCTGCCGTATAATCCTAACACTGACATTGGAAGAACAAAATATTTGGTCTTACCTGCAGTCAAAGAATAAAATAACCACAGGCCATATTCTAAGTACAAAATAACTGAACAGACTTTTAAAAACAAAGTTTTTTAAGCTTATGGAAAGGAGTACGTTGATATGCAAATAAAATGGCTCCATCTAGTGGTTAAAATACACATTTCCTTTGCCACGGAGGTGCCAAGCACTAACACAGACTCTTGAACAGATAATACCTCCTAATAACCATTGAGATATGCTGACAAGGTAGATTTGGGATGCTTGCATAATTGATGTTTATTGCCAGTAACAAAAAATAGAGATTCTAAGACGTCAGGACTGATTATTTTTTTTTTATGCAAATACTGCGCTCTTTAGAAACTAGTTATTTTAATCATTCCGCTTCATGCTAACTGTGAATTGGGAAATACATATTTAAAAACATCTGTCAAAGAATCAATATTCATTTTTGCATTCAGACATCTACCAATACAAAGGGTGGTGCACAATTTGCAGGGCACTTCTCAACTTGCTGATTTATAGAACCTTTATTTCAATCTCCCTATTCATTCATATCACTATTTCAAAACATTAGCTACTCAACTATCTTAATTTTAGTAAATATTGTTAAATGTAAGTGTTCCTAAACTTTACCATTCCGGAATATGCTATACCAAACCCAAGACAATGTCTCAGTCATGTGGATATTACACTTCACACTCTGCAGCTCATTTTGGACAACAAATTAAATCTACTGCAATTAAGCCTAATGAAAGCTCTCAAGTCCGGGGCAGCCGTAGGTAACTTTCTAAGAACTCAAAAAGGCTGACAGCATATATAGGCAATAGCAGCTTACAGTACTCCTAATCCAGAAGCAATCACAAGCATTGCCTGCAGGCCCACATGGGGCAAGCTGTCCAAGGTACACACCTTAACCAAACCTAGAATATCCAAACAGCATGATACAAAAAAGCACTCTGTCTATCACAGTCGTAGACCCAAGTCACCAAGGTCATTGGGCCAACAATACTCTTTCTGGCCAGGGTTATTTAGCAGGGACACCACCACATCAGTGTAACCGTACTGGTTTAACTCCTGGAGAGCATGTGTTCAACCAGATGCCACAGACACATGGCGGAGGAGAGTTTCCTGCACTGTGCTCAGTTATGCAGTACAGACATGCCCTCAGTTACCCTTGTCTAGCCATAAAGAGAAAACACCATCTCCAGCTGCATTAATATAAAAAAAAATGTAAATCTACCAGCATAACATTCTCCAGAGACCTGTCATTTGACTTACCATCACAAGAGCCACATGTCAAACAGAAAGACTAGCAGTCACACCAAGAGAAAACTTTTACACCATCTCATTTGTAAAACAGTCATACAAGACACACGTAAAGACGTGAAGCAGGCAATTCTATCAAATTTTGGTTTACTGTACTGATTGTACTCACATTCTTACACATAAAGAACCACCTAGGTAAATCAAAACTGTGAACACTTTTTAAAAGGAACTGTTTCAATAACCACCTAACTACCTAGTAAGACAAAGTTACCAGGCTATCTGAAACGCCGTAACTGCACCAAAGCTTGGTTCCAAAACCATGTGTTCCAATCCAGCTGCCACCAAACACCTGGTTCTCCCCAAAATACGTTCATGGAAATGTATTTAAGGTTTTCCTTGAAAAGAAAACTCAATTTATGCTTTTTATTATTAAACTGCAGAATTGTAGTTACCAGCAGATTCTGACAGGATAATTTTCATCAAGTTGTGTATATTTTTTATTTTAAGAGGCTCTGATTTTTGTTACCCTATACCGCTCTAAGCTTTCAAGGGTTTTGCCACTGATGAGAAAGGCTGGAGTACCAAACACCATCTTGTTGCATGAAAAAAAAAAAAAAAAAAAAGCACTGGGATAAAGGAACAGACAGACTCCACTGCAGTGATGATGTATGTTGGTGAAGTGAGCTGTATCTCAAAGTGTTCAAATGAAGCCTAAAGTAAAAGCCTGAAGCTGCCATTGAAACATGATCACTGCTGAACAGTAAAGTCTAAAACCCACCTGATAATACACCTATAGAGCTGTTAAGAAGTAAAGGTGGTAGCCAAACATGTAGTCATTTCAGGAAAAGCAGAGAAATGTGAAAGCTATTGTCAGCACTATCCGGCAGACCACATTCTGTCATGCTTTGACTAGGAAAGCCAGAAAGAAAAGCTTGGAAACACACCCTTCTTTCCCAACAGGAGCCACTTTCAGTTCTACCATAGTTTACGGTACACTAGTGACCAAAACAGATTTGCTATACTGAAAAGGAAAAAAAAAAAAAGAAAAAAAAGGACACAACCACAGCACCCATTACTAAGCCATAATGCACCGTCTATAACTTAGTGCATCATGCATATCATAAAGGGGTCAGAATCAAACACTTGAGCAAAAAAGTTCCCACTTTCTTTTACTTGTCTAACCTGCCCTTCAGTCCACAAAATCTTCTTGTATACAAATCACATAGCAACTTTACCTGTAAAATCCCTACACTGAGTAAAGAACCACCTCCTTTTGTTTGCTCTGAACCTAGCTCCCGTTGGCTTCATTTGAGACCACATGTTTCTCTTCCCCCTCCATCTGCTCTCTCCACAGTAACTTTATAGAGCCTCAACATATCATCATCCCATCTCCAAGTTATCTCTGCAAGGCTGACAAGCCCTGGCCTGTTCAGTCAGCTCTCATCTGAAACCTATTTCATATCTTATTGCTCTTCAGTGAATCTCTTCCAGTAACAATGAGGTGAGGGGAGCAGAGCAGCTTACAATATGTTAGGTATGAAAGAACCATGGATTTATTCGGTTACTTATCTTTTTCCTATTGTATTCCCTATTCCCACCAGATGTTCTGATCATCAGTTTCTCTCTGGCTGTAGTAACTACAGCAGGCATTTGTTTTGCAACCACCTCTTATATACATACTGCCACCAGGCCACCTCCTCAAAATATCAATATCCTAAGCACATGATTCTCTTCTTTAGGACTGGACCTTCAATATACAATAAACAAGGCTAAAAGGTATTTTACGCTGCTGACTGAAGAAGTACCATGGGAGAGGTGGGGGTTTGACAGAGGTGCTCCTCCACACAAGAAACATCAAAGTTGCCTTTTATCTAACCATCTAACTTATCAAAAAGTGGAAGAAGAAAGAAAAGGAAGGAGATACTTACTTGATTGTGCTTCTGCATTTTTAAGACCCAGCATTTGATTCACACTTCCTACAGAGTTCCTGTCACCTTACAGAGATGTTTATTCCTGACAAAGCCTTGCACGTGTAAGCAGTTTCAGTAAGCTCTGCTAGCAGCAGTAACAGAGGCACAGATTAGAAAAACTAAGCTGTACTGTCAAAAGCACTCATATTTGAGATTCAGTAGTGCTATACTGAAGCTTCCAAGTATATACTAGGGACATGGTTTAGTGTGTGTGGTGATGCTGGTTTGACAGTTGGACTAGATGACCTTAGAGGTCCTTTCCAACTTTGATGATTCTATATAATCTTACCTCTCAAATAGAAAAACCACAACAAAACCTGTGTTGCTATCCTATGCAATTGCTGAAAGATCAGCATATGTCCCATTCTTTCTTTAAGCCATGTGTTACATAGGTCATCCCTAGAAATTCTTTTTTTTTTTCCAAGCTCTTACCAATCTTTCTGTCCTCCTCTCACCTTTCTGACCACTTCACTCAGTCTCAATTGCAGTCATCTCCCAAATACCCCTCTGACCCACACCAGCCCCTGTCTAGCCACTGCTGTTGCACAAAAACCAGCCTGGACCACTCCTCTGAGCACCTCAGTTCCCAGCGTCTACATGAAAAGCGACTGCAGCAGTACAGCAGCTCGTGCAGCTGACCCGAAAGCTCCTCCTTAATTTTTGGTACAACAGAGTCTAAGTGACTCCTGCTGGGCCTGACAAAGAAGTGCTCAGGCACATCGACTTTCATGAAGTCTGTAATCCTATTTTCACTAGGATTCACCTGAGGGTAACTATTAGCATCTCTCACATTAGTCCCATATACTGGAAGCCCTAAGGCTTTGCAATTGGCTCCATACAGCCCCATATCTCCCTACTGGACAGGAGTGCTCTCTTGCCAGCTGAGAAGTTCCTCCTGCAGAGAGGCAAGGTAGCTTTAACATCGTTAAAGGCACCAGCAGTTTGCTTTCACTGTGGATTTATCCTGAACAAGTGGCTGCGAATTTGGAATATGCTATTCCGGGAGCAGTGAGAAGGTGATGGAGCAATGGTCTGGAACAGATTTACAGAAGCATTAAGAGATGTGCAATTACTTTAATTTCTAAAGCCATCACACAAAGCTGATAGGAACACAGAGAAGATGCACCCCACGGACCTTTGTGAGATGGAGTTCCCAGAGCTCCGTTACAACAAAGGAAAGGCACCAAGCACACTGATGTCACAGGAAGGGAGCACTTCATTTGAGTGCCGGTTTTGTCAAATGTGACTCAAGTCTCTCCCCGAAGAGCAGTGGGCAGATGAGAACCGGCCAGTTCTGTGCGCTGTTTCTCTGTCCATCACTGCCTTCTTTGTGTCACCGAATACACATCTGTCCACTTCAGGCACTGAAAAGACGCTGCTGTGTGACACCTTTTTGGAAAGGGCCTCGAAGGAGGATATCAAAGCAAGGGCTTAGAGGCTCATTAACAAAATCCAGACCTTGAGTCATCTGAAGGGAGGGGAAATTACAACTGGGGAACCACATGTATTTTTCAGTAGCACAGGAAGTAAGGCAACAAATGTCTGCTTCGCCTCGCCACCGGCCCTGGAAGGAAGGAGCCCAAGCCCCGGCGCTCCATCCGCCCCCGCCAGCCCCCAGGCCCGCACCCCGCCGGGATGGCGCCCGGCCCGGCCCCGCAGCACGCGGAGGGTCACCCCAGCCCATAAACACCGGGGGCAGGAGCGAGACACGAGCCCGGCGGGCGGCTCACAAAGGCCGGGGGCTGGAGCCGAGCCGCTCGCGGCGAAACAAAGGCTCCCGCTGCCCCAGGAGGGGATGCGGTGCGGGGGGGGGTGCGCCGCGCACGAGGTCGGCGGGCGGCACACCTGCGGCCCCCGCCCCCGGCCGGGGGCGTCCCGGGCGGCCGGTACCGGCGGCGCCGCTTCCGCCTTCCCCCGCCGAGGAGCGGGAGGCAGAGGACGGGTCCCCGCCGCCCCCTCTTCTTCCCCGCAGCCCCCGGCCCCGCGCGGCCCTTTGTGCGCGCCCCCGCTCCCCCCACGTTACCGTGGTGAGCAACGGTCTCATCTGCTCGCCAGCCCGCTCCTCTTCCATCGCGGCCCCGCCGAGGTCGCCGGCAGCGGGACGCGAAGCGGAAGGCGGGCGGGGGCCGGGCGCTGCTGCCTGCCGGGCGGAGGTACGCGGCGTTGCTGCCCTCGGGACGGGGCGGTCGCGACTGCTCCGCCGCGCCGGGGGCCGAGCCCAGGCCGCCTCGCCGCGCCCCCTCCCCCCGCGCGGCCGGCGGCGCCGCCAGCCAATGGCAGGGAGAGCAGCGCCTCGCGCGAAGGCGCCCCCGCCCGCCGCGGCCCCCCGGGGGCTGGCTGCGCGCTGCGGCCCGGGCGAGGCCGGGCGGAGCGGGGCGCGGCGGGGCGAGGGGGCGGCGCGGAGGGGAGCGGCGCCGTGCCAGCAGCCGCGTGGCCGCCGCAGTGCCGCCTCGGGGCTGTCCGGCGCGCCGTGGGATTTCTGGGGCGTTTTACCGGTAGAGCTGACGTTTTCCACCCCACGTGCTTGCCTCAGGCTGAATCTTTCTTTTCTTTTTTTTTCTTTTTTTTTTTTTTTAATGTAGCCAAGATGATTTAGTCATTTCCAAAAACACTACTGCTTGCCCTTGTCTAAATATTCGAGCAGTCTTTCATTCTGAAGGCTTGAGATCGGGGTTAGTGGTGGGGATGTGTTTGTGGCCATCTCTGTAGAAACTGAGTCTGGTACGAGTCAAAGAACAAGAGCTGGTTACACTCACCTAGGAAGGACAACTTCCACATTGCTGCCTCCATAAGATCCTCCTATAACGCTCTGAGTTCTAAACCAGCTGGTACTGGTGGGACTGAACACACACAGGACGTGAACCATCCCTTCATGCTTGCCATGTTTGTTAACATGTTCACATCACCATGGGGCTTCTCCCTATAACTACCACAGTTTTTACAGAGGTTGTAAGATACAGCCCCTTTTCCCACTGTGAAGCCCTGCCTAGCAGGAGGCAGCCTCTGTTGGTACAGGATTTTTGGAACTGAGGTATCAATGGATCTCTACTGCCATAAACACAAGAAGCTGGCATGCACCAAGAGGGCAGAGGTGCTACACAGCTACAGAACATGTCCAGGGCAGCCCGTATACTGCAGCACCTGAGGGATGCTGTAGGCTTAGCACAGATTTGTTACAGCACGTGAACTCTGATGTGGAAATCTCAGGAAGAAAACAGTGACTTTCACTGCAGGCCTGGTCCAAGCTTGTCTTCTGAAAGCGCTGAACTCTGACTGGATTGCTGAGAGGCACGGAGATCACACTGTGGTCGGGGAGATGCAGCGTGAAAGACAGCAGGCTGACACAAGATGTCTCATGGTCAAGGCAGATCACGGCAAGGGGAAGACAGCCTGTGTCTCAGAGAGTCCCTCTCAGATGGAGCTGAGAGACCTGCAGGTCTTAGCAGGAGCTTCAGAGGCAGCAAATGGAAGGAATGCCCACGTTAGCAAACATTACACCAGACTGAGAGCACTATAAAAGGAGGCTCCGCAGGGCCTGCAGATAGAAATGTACTCCTGGCTGCAGAGGCACACCAGGTCTTTGCTGGCCACTAGCACAAGGCACAGCACACCCTCAAGGGCCACACGCTTTGGAGGTCAGCCACAGGTGAGCACATGGCCCTGAGCATGAACACAAGTAGCACTCCTCAGTGCTTCTCAGAAAGGTGCCAGTAGGGATCAGCCTGAGCTAAAACAGCTGGCGATTCCTCTGGATGGCCTGGAAGGAGCAGCAGGCCCACGCTGCTGGGTGGCACAGGGCACATGGGGACTCCTGGCATGAGGCTGGAACTGCCAGTGCAGACAACTCAGAGGAAGCTTTCAGATGAATGACTTGGCATGGGTCACCATAACCTGTAGTTTGAGGAACATACAATTACTGGCAGCTACACCTGCCCAGTTGTGCAGACAAGATTAATGAAGGTTGTATAGAGCTGATTGAACAGGCAGCAATCTTAGTACGCTCTTCAGTCTTCTCAAGACTGTGGCCTGGTTCATGCCTCAGAGAGTTCACATAGCACAAGAGAGAAAAATAAAGCACTTGCTCAACCACCACAAAAATACTGTCCATGCTGTGAAGTGCTGTGACACACCTTCAGTATAACTGTGACCCATTCTGTCCTTTCCTTTTCCAGTAACGGGAGTACTGGCAGAGTTCCAGCTCAGACTATTGAAAATGGTCCTGCACTAGAAACCATGGGTGTAATGAGGATGAGCTGTAACCAGCTCCCACAGGTCAGTCCTATCAGTGCTACATCAGTGTCTTGGGAGACAGATCACAGAGGTCTTTCTTTGACACAGGGCATTTTCATGAGCACAGATCTACTTGGTACTTTGAGGCCTAGCCCTCAGAGTAATAAAGTAAGGAGTTCCCATAATGTGCAAGCAAACTACAGTGTTTGATGAGTCTTCTCAGGGACAGAAGACAGATTTTCTGAAAAATCAGAGTCAAAAGAATGTTTAGTCCATCAGAAAGGAGTCTACTGGCATGGATGTCAGTTAAGTTTTGGCATTAGGGGATGCTCCTTTTCCATCACTCTCTTGATCTGTTAAGAGGGTTTCTTCCTCTAGCAGAGAACAGGTGTTCTAGCACTCTTCTCCATGGCATCAGAGAATACCCAACAAACAGATCAAGGTGCAGAGCAAAAAAAGCCCAGCATTCATTCACCGTACTTCCTTTGGCATTCTATACTGAGAACAGCATCTCCAGGTAAACACCCTCTTCAGTCATTTGCTGAGCTGAAAAACTTGTTTGCTCACTGCATTCCATCAGGTCACTGTATGTATAACTATAGCAGAAAAGGCCAACCTGGCATCCCCACGCCATGCTGCGTGAGTGAAAAGAAGGTGATGCCTATGGGCACATGAAGTTGACCAGAACATAGTTTTGCCAAACCTGCATTTAATAAAAAAAAAAAAAAAAAAAAAACACTATTGAAATAGAAAGAAGCCAGCTTTATGCACTGTTACTGACACACTGGATGATGTCCAAAAGGAGCTGAACAGGGCTAGTATGCCACTGGAAGAGAATCCTCACTATTTTAATATGACATACCCTGTCCACCAAAAATATCACGGTGATGCTTTTCCTCCACTCCTCTTCCTCCTTTCCCTCCCACCACCCCCACAAACATTCTTGGACATGGATGGAAGAGGCAGAAGTTGTTGGATAAGCCAGATCTCTGATTAGGAAACCGCCTGCCTTCTTAGGGCAGAGCCATCAGCATCAGCTTCACACTTTACACTCCTGCTGTTGCGTTTCTTGCCAACCATCATGCACCTGCAGGGCTGAAAGGAAGTTAGGTGCTGGTACAGCACCTTCCTCCCATCCTGACATTAGCATCCCATTCACTGCCATCACCAGCTGCTCTGGCAAGTATGACCTCTGGCAGGAATTTACCACAGACTTCCTGAACCGGATGACAAGACCATGTCTGATGGGCCATTATTACAGCCATGACCACTGCCAACGCAGGCTCCTTCTCAGGGTTTTTGTCTGTTAGTCAGGGTTGTTTCCACAGGCTAACAAAATATCATTAATAAAAACATTGACAGTGGTGGGAAGTACCTGTTGCAGATAATTGCAAGACATTGTTTTGGCAGCAGTAGTGCCCCTGAGAAGAGCCCAAAGGTTGGTGAAGAAAGAAAATGCTGTAGGAGTCAGTATTCCCAGTTCCTGTCCCTTTTCTCCCTGTAGAAAGGAGAAATCATTTCCATGGCTAGAACAATGTCTCAGACTGAGGAACCACTAATGGGAAATAAAAGAAGAGAGGTGCTGAAGGGGAAGCAAGGTAAGAGGTCAGCCCTTCTTGTTAGAGCATCTGATGGTGGCAGAAAAAAAATACAAATTCAAGAAATGAAATCACTGTGTGGGGAGGAGAGGGATGCAATATGCAAGCAGCTGGTTCCTGTAGCTGCGCTAGGACAAAGAGCACTGAAAAAGGAGTAACAATAGTCAAACAAAAGGGATAAGGGCAAAGACAGACACAAACTCTAATACAAAGAATCACAGGTGCAGGAGAAATACCTGGGCAGGATGAGAAGCCTGGCTCCAAGCAGATCAGTGCAGATAAAGATGCTTATCTCTGGGGAACTAGAAGTATAAAAGTCAAATGTTAAGGGGGAGGAGGCAAGAAAGACACAAAAGTAGGAAGTGACATTTTGGCCAAATGCTCTGAATGAAAAAGAAAAGGGTCTAGGGGGAGAGGAATACACCAGAAAAACTGAAGAGTCTCAGGACTGAAAATAAAAAGGAAGATCATTTAAACTGAGATTGACCCCTGCCAACATATTTCCTACATCACAATTTCAAAAATGAAACTTTCTCTTCCATAGTCAACTAAGTCATGCATTCTTTACATTCCAGGTGCCTGTTTTTCTGGTCTGAACTGTGAAAAGGCAAATACATTTGCAAATAAAGCTAGAGGATGTTGCATTTTGAATATCTGTGTCATAAAGTACTAAACACTCAAAATAATCATGAGTTGAAGGTGTCTTAAACTGGATATGGTATGGAAGATTAATTGAAGCTCTCTACGCTCTCATTAAAACTCTCATTTAATGAATGCTATCATTTTTGTGTGTGTGTTGAATGCAGTAAGAATGGTCTTGTAACTAAACAAAACAAACAAACAAAAACTTAGGCAACTGTGTAAATGAATACCATACCATCTTAGAAGGCATATGAACAACAGGATCAAATGAAAACCAATAGAAACCTCCAAAAATTGTGACTAAATATTTATTGTATATTAATATGGTCAAGGAGCAGAGTTATTCTTGTATCTTTGCAGAAGATTTATTGTTCTACATGGTTTTTAAATGCTTATGAAGAAATAATCACAGGCCTGAAGAGATAATAATCTAAAGCTCAGAAAAAAAACAGACTAGAGGACAAGTGCAGCATGTTTGAGGTGCACCATGATAATTACCAAATTCCAAAGATGAGGCATAATCAATACCTGTCCTTAAACCATCTCTGTTGTGATGCCCTCAAAAGACATTTCAGTGTAAACAAAACAGTGATGTCACCATTATTACAGTCACTAACTTCAATCAGTACAGGTTTAGATGAGTAAAGTAGATTTGAAAGGCATACAGCAAGTCAAGACAGGTTACTTAGGAAATAAAATCACTTCCCCTTCATTTTCTCTCCTCCTTTCTCTTGTCTTTAAAAGATCAATTGTCTTTGTGTTTCTTTGTTCTTCCACATAAAGATAAATATACATTTTAAAACTGTTATGTTTGAGAAGTTATACATTTCAATAACAACTTTCAGTGTAGGGAAATTTGTTTCAGTTTCAGTATGTCTTTTAAAAAAAAAGAACAGAAAAAAAATGTGCTGCTTAATCATTTTCAGGTATGCCACAATACTGAAATCATTACAGAGTTCTGACAGTGGGAGTTTTACTAGCTTTTGTGAACAGAAACTGGCCATTTTAGAATGCGTGGCCACATAGTATATCTCCAACAAACTACCAAACATCCTCGTTGTGTGTCCATCTATTTTTTTTTATCCCTCTTTAGTATTAGCTTTTCTCATAAATATCTGACAGTAACACAAATAAGGATTTTGTCAATCAACAATAGCAACAAAAGAATTTACAGAAAGTTTTCAGTTGTATTTCCATACATGTAGAAAAAATATGCAGCTGATTTTTAATAAAAAAATTATATTTCTTCTCTCATCCTTCTTGAGTGCAATATCTAAATGTAAGACATTTCAGCCTCTTATACAGAAAAGCAATGAAAGACATCCCCAGACTTAATCATATGTTTAGTTGTTCCTGGTTTAAGGTGACCAGCTTGGCATCACCATGTCCAGGTTACTAGTAGAAGAGGCCTTCATGACATTCCACCTTCACATTGTTTTGCTCCATGGCAGCCATCATCTTTGATCTGTCTGTAGGACACAGAAAAGAATGCATGTTTTACTTAAAAGACAGCATTGGAACAGTTTAGGCTAGATGAAGTTTCTAGACACCAGTAGAATGAAAATCTAGGGAACCCTTTTGAGACAGGTCTGGGGCAATCTTGAGAAGGTAAGAAACTACTCCATTTACGCTAGACCTTGAAGTAGTCCATAATGATGTTAGCATGTAAATGCCTGCAGTAGGAGAGAACTCTTCCAAGAAGCTCTTTCAAGTCCTGTGGTATAACAGATTTCCCATCTGCACTTGTTCCCTGTTGTCTGTATAGGTTCCCTATGTAATATTTTAACCTCATGTATGCAGGCCTTCAAATCATCAAAACAATCAGCACCCTTTATTACAGCAGTAGCTACCCTAAGGTTCCTAGTTCAACTTTTAACCCTTTCCTCAGCCAAGGAAGAATATTAAAGGTTAGTCACCTTTTATATATATCTATTTTTTTTTTTCCACACAGAAGAATAATAAAAAATAAATACAGAAGATATTTTTATATCCTAGGTTCCGGGTAGTTGGGGTAAATTGTGCAATATGGGACACTAAATCTTGTTTCCCATAAGGCTCTTTACATGATCCTGTTCTTCCCACACAATTTCTCTTCCATTACTCCAGGGAGTTTAATCATAGCTGTTGCAATGAAAAGCCAACTTCTAAATGAGTTTGGACACCCTCTGGACTCAGTTCCAAAACACCCAATTAACTACATGCCAATTATTTAAATACTAAATGTCTTCAGAGTTGTCATTTCTGCCTCACAGCATCATACTATGAGGACTTCACCCAAGATCTGGTAAATATACCTTTAAAAAAAGTTCTAACATCATCTGCATTAGCATCATTTTCCTTTCTTTCAATAATCAGTATAACTGTAGAAGATTTTTTTTTAACAATCATTAGAACTATTCTTTACTCGGCATACTATCAATAGGTTAATTTTTGTTCCCAAAATACTGTATAACTGGGTTAGAAAAAAGTTTTAATAGACACTATATTTCTGTAATCACAACCATCCTGAAGTATCCTTGCTGTGAACAGAGTTTTCAAACCACTGTTGTGGTGTTTGCTTTCAGACCAGCAACTAAGCAAAATATATATCTAACTATATATCTAAATATCTAATATTTCTATATTTGAGATATCTCAGCTTTTGAGAAGTCAGGTACATAGGGACAAATAATAGCTACACATTGAAGTCACAGTCCTTTAAGATTTCAATAAATTATTATAGTAAATCAAATTATCATAAAATGTTATCTAATTATAGGTTGAAAATTGTTATACTGAATATTATTGCATCTGTTACACCTTGTCATTCCCTACTTATACAGGGATATATACAGGGATAACCCTATCTGTTTCTATTTTCTCCCCCAGAGTTGGGAAACCTTAATTATAGACGAGGAATTAAGCAAGAAGATCAGAGAGTTAGCAAGAAGAATTCAGTAAGACAGGGAGGCAACTCTTTCACTTCCGTCCTCCCAAGAGAGAACAGAGCTGAATGTTTTTTCTTGCAGAACATAGGAAGAATCATGAAAAAGGTGTTTGTTGCCGAAGGACGTGACTGATGCAAATGTGTTACATGTCCCACTAGACATAGCTCTGTGATATTTTGGAGGAGGAAGTGGGTGGCCTACTTTGCTTCCTCCTTCACTTAAAGAGATAGACTAGCTGCATTTATTATCATCCCCACTATCTCTGGTTCTCCTGCTCTGATAGAGGAGCATGGATATAAGGAACACTTATTTACAAGGCAAATTCATGTCTCATATTTCGTTTTGTTGTAATTAACTTTAAGATGACACTGCTGGTAATGAGCTGCATGCATTCCCCAGTGCAAATCAGATTAGGATTTACTGACGCTATAACCTCCTCATGAGGGGATGGCTGTCAAAGTCCCTCGTGTAAATGAGACTTCTATAAAGTTCAAGACTCTTATCTAAAGAACATAACAAATATCATACCAACATATTACAATAAGATTTTCAAGTGAAAGGAAAAAGAATTGATCACAAATTTGGCTGTGCTATGCTAGAGATGAAGGGATTACATCACAAATCCAGAGATTACTGTCTATTTCTCTTAGCAAAGACGACTCCTCACAAATCACCAACAGGTAATACTTTGCAGATCCTTGTGATCTGTTCTCTTCTTGTATCTTTTTCTTAATGAAAAAAAAACATTTATACGATTGTTCAAAAAGGTGGGATGTCTGCAAAAGAGTCTATAAAAGTGAGATCACGTGTGCAATTCCCTGAACCACTGTCCAACTAACTGCATTCTTGTTCTTGTCACTAAAGCCTCTTCCATGCTTCTGTTTTCACTAAGGAAATCACCGTGGCACAAATCCCATCATTAGGCAACTTTGGGCAAAGAAGTTATGCGAGCTGGAGTGAGAAGAAATGAGAATGGCCAGCTGAGGAAAGCGAGGTACAGCACGATCTGTCCAAGTCCTAAATTGCCTGTACTCTGGCCAATTAGTAAATCTCTAGTAAATCTAGAAGATTTACTGAGTGAGTTGGCAGTCTTGCACACTGAAAATGGAAAGTGCTACCTGCACTTTCTGTGCTATGTGACTTAAGTTCTTGTAATATTCATGAAAGTACTGAACTGTAAGTAAATGCTATCCAGGACAATTGTTCTGTCAACAAATGGAACACATGTTCCTGCAGCACTCTGGTAACTGAGCAGGAATCAGATTACATCCCATCAGCCAGCTGGGAAGCTAAGTTTTCCCTTGTGATTGTGAACCAAGTTGTTTTTGGCAAGATACAAATAGCTGTGTCCCTGACAGACATCTAGGCACTGAATTTCCAATTATGGAGAAGTTGTGTTTAGGACTTTCAAATCTGAATTATGGACTTCACCTTAATTGAGCAGCTATTGCGAAACAATTTGCCTGTCAAGTTACAGACTGATCTGGAAAAATATATCATGTAGGTGTCCAACAACAGTTTGCTATTTTGCATGCCCTTGTCTAGCAAAGGATTAAAACTGTTGCAGTGAGATCACCTGGATTTTCACTATTAGTAAAACGTGACTATTTTATCTCAGATGTGCCTTTTTTTTCACTGATTGATTGATATTAGTGGGGGAAGAGGTCAGAAGGCATAACCATATGAAAACTTAGACAGAAAAGATAAAATGTTTCTTGAATTTTCTTCCTTTCAATTGGCAAAGCTAAAATTTTATCCAGTGTCCCCTTCTTCGAGAATCAAATCTGGTTGTACTGACACATTCAGCTTCCAGGCAGATGCTGTCAAAATTCCTCTATTTGTACTATTTGCATTTCATTTTTTGTTTGTTTCCTATTGCAAAAAGTTGTTCTGCACAGCTCTATAAGTACGTAGGAGATACCATACTATCTTTGTGCTGCTGAAATGCTCGTTTATACTTTTCATGATGCTGCTTCCTTACTATGGTCTGTTTTAAGGTACGTTATAGCTAGACAGTCTCAAATTCCTGTCTGATAGCAAAAAAGATTTGTTGAAAGACAAAAAAACATTTGTGATGATGCTGTTCGGCTTCCATATCGGAAGGTTTCATACAAAATATTAACTCAGGACTTCATCCGATGTAACTTTTTAAAATCAGATATTAGATAATTTATGAAATAAATAAGGAACAAAAAAATACTTGGAAGCAAGCAGAATAGAGAAGCAAATTATTAGGAAGAGATTTGCAAGACACCAATAATTACTTACATCTTTTAAACTGGACTACCTGTCCTGAAATGCTTTATGACTATAACTCTATGTTATTTAAGTGAACAGATTGATAGGAATGCCAGATGAGTTACTGCACATACTCAAAAACTGAAGAGAATCTAGGTTCTTTACTTAGTGCATATGTAAGAATTTAGACTTCAGATGGTCAAACTTGGACGAAGATAGGAACCTCTCTTGAAACTAGCTCAAGACCTCATTTCAAGTCAGCTCTCTTACCAAACTCATGCTTACTTTGTTGACAGTTGTGTTCCCTGCAGTATTCCCAACATGAAGTACTAAACCTGTGCTCCTCCATCAGGTACCCATGGCATCATGTAGGATATGTGCCTGGTTTGGGCCCATTGTTCAGGGTACCTGCAAGAAGAAATGTAACGTGGTAACAACTGCTGGATCAAATCATGTTTTTTGAAGTTCCATATTCTGCTTCTGATGCCAGCCCAAAGCAGAGGCTTAGCAAAAGAAATACATGTATGCAGGAAACAAAACAATTCTGGTATGATCTTTCCCTTGTATATCCTCCCAGTTCTCAGTAGCCAGCACAGGGATCTCTTACTCTGAAGGCTGTCTCCAGACCCCTCTGTTCTAGAATTGCCAATATACAAATTGACCATGACTTGTATTTGAATTGATTGATATTTTTGCTGAGTCAACTGCCTTTTGTTTTTAAACTCACTGCCTTGTAACTGAAGAAGTACGAGCTCCCAGTTAAGAAACAGCCAATATCCATTTCTTGTTAACTTTCCATGTATCACACCTCATCTTGTAAACCTCTGTTGTTTTGTTCCTCCAAGGAATGGACTAGCTTTTCCTGAGGACAGGGCTGACTGATGGGACCTGGCCACTACCAACCCTCCTCTGCACAAAATTCACTCTGTAGCACTGAACCACTTCCTACATCTCCAGCTGTGCTGTACTCTGAGGCACAGCTGCTCACGGTGTTGAAACTATGGGTTTGTAATGCTTACATAGCCATATCCTCTTTTTGCTTTTTATTCTTTTCCTAATAATTTGTAATGTTCCGCCAGTTGTTCTGCTCACCACTAAACACTGAGTCATTTTTTCATAGGATTACCCAAAGTGACATGACCATTATTTCCCTACTAGTAATACTAACTGCAAGCAGTGTCTCAAGTTACATCAGCAGACTCACTGGTAGAGGTGAATTTCCAGTCTCTCTAATTTTGATATAAATTTTCAGATTCTGTCTTCTCTAATGGATACAGGAGGATTTTTGAAACAAATGGTATTGTTTTCTCTAGGACAATGGAATTTTCTATGGTACTAAAAGAAGAATGTTGCCACAAATACAAAATATTAGCAGTATTACCTAAAACATCCTATGCTAAGGTGACTTTTACAATGTTGACTTTGATGATTTCTACCCATTATTTGAATACATATTTGGACTTTTATTTAATGTATATCCACTTTCAAGACGCTGCTTACAGCACTTAACTACCGTACAGCCTGTTCATCTGTTTTATTTGAACTTGGAAAGTATTTTATTTTTTATTTTCATATTCATAATTCTAATACTCAAAGATGCTTGAAAATAAAGACACGTACTTAATATGTCTAAGAGAAGAACACCTTGGTCTGGAAGTAGAAGGCATAGAAAAAGGCAAATACTGTGTCTGCCATTCTTTTATTCTTCCCTAAACAAGAAACACTGAGCGAAAATCCTCCTGACTGAAGATTTGCAGCTTTACAAGTCATTTTGGCTACCCTGGCTTGACGACGTCTGTATCAGTGTGCCTATGTTACACCCTAAGCAATAGTAGTACATCCTCTCAAAAGCATACATGAATAGAGTAGGAAAAACAAACAACAAAATTAGATATCTTCACATAGACAAGTGAAGACAGATTAGTGTGTATTCTGCCTTCACTCTGAGCTGATCAGACACGAGGCCATTCTGAACTGAGAACCACGTTGGTACATTAGCCTGGCACTCTGATAGCTCTGATCACTTCTCAGAGAAACAGTCCATATAGACATACCCTAAGACAGTTATCGATGTTTTATCTCTCTTCTTTGTATTTTAAGGAAATAGCCTTTTGCAGCCAAGCAACAGTTCTTATTTTATTCCTTCCCAATTTCTGAATCTAAATTAGAATTATTTAGCAAACTTTAGGAGACTCTTCCCAATTTAGAACCACCACTGCCTTGCTGAACTTCAGAGGCAGCGGGCACTGTCACTGGTTTGGCATTCCACCTTACCTCTCCATTAGCTTTTGTCTTAACCTTTCATTTCTATTATTGTGGCAAAGCAAAAGTACACAGAGACAACTCTTTATCTTCAGCTCTGTGGTATGGATTTGAGTGTTTTTGGCAATTTCACTCATAATCAGTCCTGCTTAAGTTATGAGTAAAATACCCATTTACATCAGCAGATACGGAAATCAGGTTTGCACATTCAGTTTTGACTTAGTACAGTTAGTGGTTGTAACATACTTTATGTTCCCTCATTGCAAGGTACAAGAAGAACATAAAGTCTTGCTATCATTATGCAAACTTGTTGTTCTTTGTAATATAAAATTATTATGATAGCTACAGAGAAACACATTCCAGAACTCTAGCATACTAAAACTGTCTGTATAAACAAAGTTTCTAGGATTTGATTTCTCAGAATAAATATACATAATAATGACAATGTTAGGGCCCCTAGTTCGACCTCTAGTCTTTCGTTCTCCAAGATACTTCAGTATTACTAAATGTGTTGCATTTCAATAATAAATTTGCTCTCTACCTTCTTCTCTATTACAGTTTTATTTGAAAGAAAAACAAAACACTATTAAAAAATCATCATTTATTCAATATTAACATCAGTTCAGCAAAGCTCTGCTCAAATCTTCGAGCACAGGATATGGCTTTCTTTGTTTAAGCTTCTAAAGTAGGTCATATAGAAACTTATTAGAATCTATATCACACGCCCAAAACCCTGTTTAAGCCCTAAGCTCTGCAAAGTGTAACACAAACCAAAGATAGAAGGTTGTAGCTGGAAATAAAATGCCAAACATAATCTTCATAATTTGCCAAGAAAACTGTAGATAAAAATAAAGCTTGGAGGTTAACTCTAATACTTGGCTGTAGGAAAGCTTACTTTGCTGAGGACTAGAGTTTAGAATAACTCCCCGAAGAACTCTGGCACTGCTCAGAGCCGACTGCAAGGACTTATGTTATTTAGAAAACAATTCCTTTCAGAGCCAGAATGATTAGCTTTGCAGAACATATCTGGCTTTCCCTCTTTTCAGTTTTTAGCTCATGTAAAATTATTTTGCCAATAGTATTTTTGGAGAAGTCCCATAGTGTGAATGAAGAGAGCTCTATCAAAAGACAGCTTTGTGACAGGGATGATAAATTCCATCCGTGTCTCAGAGCAAGAACAACAGTGATCAAACACTTCTGGCTGCTACATAACCAGAGGGAAAAGATTTTTCCTTCTAAAAAGCTACACCCAAAATACCTCAAGTAGCTTATTATATCACTGCCCTCTCAAAATGTCGAGGCCAGGGACAAGTTGCAATCCTGCTGCTTATTGCTACAACCGGGTTTTGAGTTCTGCTGTATATGGGAGTATGCTCAACAATTTATTTCCACCACTGAAGTACTCTGTTCAGAACTAGTCCCAGAAAACAAGATCATACCAGCTGTTTGCAGAGCTTATAACAAAATGCTCATAAGTAGCGAGACTCCTTGCCTTGCAGCTATTACTTCTCACCGAGCCTCTGAAGGCTGTTGTGTAGTCCCCTGGTTGCGTAGTTTTCTCTGAATCTGGCCTGCTGCAATCCTGCTCCCCTCTGCATGCTATCATCTCCCTCTTTTGTGCTAGCACTGCTGCTTCTGTGGTTACACAGTGAACTAGCTTAGGGAGTTAAGGCAGTTGAAAATCAGCCTAAATGTTGATAGGCTTGGAACTCGCACCCCCAGTACATCAGCTGATGCAGAAATACACCATTAGTCTCATCTCCAGTTCAACCATCACATCAGACTCTTCTGTCCCCCTATTAAATCTTCAGACAGGAATCTTGTGCTCTCCCCTTGCAGCTTCTCACATTTAACATAAGCTTTCCATCAGCATTCCCATAGCTATCTTCTTCTTCTTCCAATCTCCCTGCAATTAACATGGGTGAAACTGTTGACCTGCCATGACGATTTTCTATAAACATGGATCAAAAACATCTCTTTGGTTTACTTATCCTGCCCATTTGCAAGACTTGTTTATGTGACTGTACTCTCTGAAGCACAGGCTGTGTCTGTGCTAGATACTGTACAAGAACAGAACAAAGCTGGAGACGTGATGTAATAAAAATGACATATCCTAGATCCAATAAAGGGCAAAAGCAGTCATTCTCAGACGATGAGCTGTGCATATCAATAACAATACCCTCAGTGACCATACCTGTTGCTATTGCCAATACTTGTAGTGATTCATAGCAAAAAAAAAAAAAAAAAAAAAGAGTTGTGAAGTACAGAGCAGTTGCATTACTGCTGGGCTGGACATTGCTACATAAACAAGCCATTATATATGCTCACTATGTCTGAATTTCCATTGTCTAGCCTGAAGGAGGCAAACATATGGATTGTCATGATGCTCAGCAAAGAGCAATAGGGCTGCATGATGAAAAGGCACTCTAGCCACTGCAGCTGCCAGTGCCTTCAGCAGCAGCAGCGTAACCCAAGCCAGCAGGCCTTGCTATACAAGAGATGTGTTGTGCTTTGCCTGTCATGCTGCCTGAGCACCACAGAGAGCAGCTCTTCCACACTCCTTACCCTAGGCGCAGCTTCTAAACCTGAGCTCACTTTAACCCTGGTCCTAACCAAGTCAGTCCACACGTCCCAGCTTTGGTGGCAGCTCTGCACATGCTACTGGCATGAGCCTCGCTGCCTTCCATGCCATTTCTGTTTCTACATGAATGTAGAACTAACCCTAGAGATTCCTCAGGAACTCAGCTCTCAGGTTGGAAAGGAGGTGACTCAGCACTAACAGCATGGTTTTTTCGAGCAGTAAGGCTGGGGCAAGTCAAAGGCCGTTCCTTCTATCCTTGCTCCAGTCCTTAAGCAAGATGCATACTATAAATCTTTGCCAACCCAAATTACCTTTGTTAACAGGCCCCAGCACGATTCTTGGTAACAAAGTCTAGACTGTGTTACTAAAATAAGACAGAAGAAACCAAGTACTCTCTGGAGATACTCTGACAGCAGGTTGCCAGCACCAGTACTACAAGACCTGTCCTGGTAAGAACAATCCCCAGCAACTGACTCACGGTTGTTCTTGAGGCAGCCACTTATTTGAGCTCGATCACCCAGGAATCCCAGCCACCAGAGCCTTCACTCTATCCTGCAGCACCCATTTCCTACCTTTCTTGCCATGCAAAAGCTCCAGTTTGATGTCGACCTGCTGCCTGGGAAAGGACTCTTGGATTTCTTAGGCCTTTCAGCCTGTGCTGCCTCTTACAGCCCACCACAGGAAACATCTATGTAGTCTCTGCAGCATGGAGAGCAAAGCTGGGCTCTGCTGGGAAAGAAAGCTAAGCAAAGACACAGCAAGTGCCTGACTAACATGCTGCTCAGGCTGCTCTTCTCTGGAGCAGAGTGGGACTCAACAAGGTGGTGATGCTCTGCCAGCACCGACACTTGTGCTTCATGGGGCCAAGGAGGAGGCATGTCAGCAGTGCCCACTGAGGCGGACTTAGGGGTTGTCCTTGACTGCAAATATATACCGCAAGGAGGATATAGACTTCATGTACAACAGAAGAAGCAGTGTTCTTACTTTGAACCCAGACTTTGAAAGGGACACAGGAAAAGGGTTCAAGTGACTATATGGCACATGCATTTCTCACTAAGTCTGAAGTCTACATTCCCACTCCTTTTAAAGGCATCTGGTATATCCAGGTGGCTAGGGAATAAATGGTGGTGAGGCCCTGGCACAGGCTGTCCAGAGAAGCTGTGGGCGCCCCATTCCTGGAAGAATTCAAGACCAGGTTGGATGGAGCCCTGAGCAGCTTGATCTAGTGGGTGGCGACATTGCCCATGGCAGGGCGTTGGAGCTCAATGATCTTCAAGATCCTTTTCACCCTAAGCCATTCTATGATTCTGTGAAATAATCTGAACTTTAAAGACCAACCTCATCTGAAGGTGGTCCCAACAGAGCAGACTATAGCAATGGACCAAGTAGTTGCAGTGAGAAGCACACCTGGAGGCTAGGCGAGCACTGAAAGTGACCTGACACTGTGCCATATCACGTGACAGCCTGTCAGCCCATCTGCAGGGTGCACCGCTGCAAGCGGCTTCAGCTAACACCTACCATTCCCAGCTTGGGTAAGCACAGACCACACAAACCACCAGTTCCCATAGTCCAGCAGAGAGGCTCTGGTAACGCAGCTTGGCATGTGCCCACACCCAAGCACATTTCTCACTCAGTGGGTTTTGACAAGGTACTGACTGGACAGCATTCAGACATCTTGCAGAATGTAAGATAAAGTTTTCCAGACACTTGCAAAAACAGTGGCTGCTCAGCCCATGGATAACTCAGCGCTCATAGGACCACGTAACTGCCCTCCTTATCTGTCTGTACTGTGCTTAAATCAAACTGACTGATACAGAGGTAGTTAATATCTGGAAATATTCTTTCATTTTTATAAATACGTATATTTTAAGATAATATGTAAGCATTTATAGGTTTTGAAATTTGTTATTATTAATGCAGTCTCTTTTTTACTTGTTACTATCAGCCTTTTTTGTTACTAAAACAATATGTGTTCAAATAAATCAAAATGTCACAGGTCAAATTAGCATCTTTTCTCCATATCTACATGGACTTCAACAAATATTTGAGCTGGTGCACAAACATCAGCATATTATAATGCCATTCCACATAGTTTAAATTATCTTTCCCAGCCTCACCCAGTTTTACAGTGCTGAATGCGTTCTTGCAACTACAAAGGCTGTTTAAGCATTACCAATTAATATCCTGACCTTCTGTCCCTTCCACCCATTGCTACATTTCCCAGTATATGTGCAAAGTATAGTAAGATCACGTACAACAGGAATATAAAATCCCGGCCTATCGGAGGCCTGTCAAGCTGCCAAATTAACATCCTGTGCCTGTTCAGATAGCAATTAAATCTGTCCTTGCTCCTATTAAACACATGGCTCTGGGAGCCAAGGAAGGCTGAAAAGACAAAGCTCTTGCAGTTATAACTGACACTGTAATAATAGCAGTACAAGCATACCAGTCTTACGACTTGTTTTTTAAGAACATCTGCACTTCTAAAGCTGTGAAAATCCTTTCCTTTCTCCTTCAGTGCTCAGAAAAAAAGGCTCCAGAAAGCCATCCAACACCAGTGAAGCTCTCCCTGTCTTTGTGTTCTGGGGCAAAGTCGCATGCAGCAAAGGAAGGCACGACTGGGTTCTGCCAGCCCACCAGGAAAAGAATTCATTCTGAAACCCCTCAAACCCTTTTTATTTCTGGAACAAAATCTAGAATCACCACTTTCAATGGAAGGGCATGCTTCCCACCTGGGTGAAGCCCCTTCTTCCTCATATATTCACAGAAAATCAATGAAAATCAAGAGGTTTCCAGAATTTCAAGCTTCCAAGGCTTGATGATAACACAGTCTTTATTGTACCACAGAGCTATCTCTTCCCAGTCTTAAGTTCTGATGCTACTCTTGATGAGACCTAGTCTTCTTCCCAGCAGTATGTCATTCTCACACAGATCCAAAAGCATCTGTCCTTAATTGTTCCTCCAGTGAAGGCTATCCTAAAACTAAAATATAACTGCACCTAAAATGGAAAGGTGACAAGGTGACAAAATTGAGAAGAAATGATGGGTTATTTTTAAATGCCAAGACATTTCTGGAATAGAAAAATAGTATTGCAATGAAAAAAACAGAAGCTTAACCTTGAGTACAGCATCTGCTGGACAAGCAGCACAGCAAAACGGTCCAATAGATCAGTAAAGGATGCTGGTAGGACACTCTTCACAATGCCTTGTGTATACGTAGTTTCTCATACCTATGACATGTCATGAAAATTCCAAGCACAAACAGAATAGTCAAGCAGACAAATGTCATTAGTGTTTCTAACTTTCAGTGTCAGACCTGGCTTTAGCCTGGCTTTGGCCAAGACTAGTGACAAGCATAAAGAAGTTGAACAGTTGGCTTGAGTTTCTCCATTAAGGATTATCCTAAGCACTACAGCCTCTCTAGTTCTATTAGCAGAGATTGATGTGCATTCACTGTTTTGTGTTGGACCAAAGTTCTAGGCTTGGAACTGCCAACGCGAGCCTGTGTCATACAAACCCCTGCTGCCACACTGAAGCCAACTTGCTGTTTATTGACTACTGTGCGTATAATGTTTGCTTCTTACGTTATCTTATTGGAACAGCTTAGTAGAAATAGAAGTCATTTAACAACGCCTTATCAAAGCTTCAGGCCAGGTTTTATCTTCCTGCTGTTCTTGCAAAGGATATTGTTTGCGAAATATGAATCTGACCAACCACAGATTTCTTTTTGTTTATTTCTACACCCATGAAAGCATTTACACTGAATTTCTTTTCCTGCAAGTAGTCAGTCAAGTTTAACCATTTGCCAACTTAATCAGTAAATATGTTTGTAACTGGGAAAATATACCTCCTCCTACCTCATGATTAAATGTAATCATAATTAAATGTAAATTTTAAAAAGTATAATTGTTTTTCTGCAATTGATTATTTATATGGCATCTGCACAGGCCAAGTACTGTACCTGTTGGTTATGCTACGTAATATGCATTTTAGATCTCACAAGCGCAAGGAACTACCATACATAAACTTAGCACTCTTTAAGAATCAGTACTGGATACATATTACATATTTTAATGAAGGAGAAAGATTAATAAATAGCAAGCTTGGACTTCACCTTTTCTCTAGGAAGTTGTCACGGTTCTGGCCAGGTTCGATGACAGAAGCATGTGTTTGACAATACAGTAATGCTGTTTTCAGTGAGTGAAGGCTCACTAGGGTAGTAATAAAATCTATTAATTACAGAAAGAGAGGGAGAAAAGAGGCTGAGGGCTTTCCATAAAATACTTCGATTCTTGCTTTGATTTGATTTAGCTTTGTGTTTAGCTGTTGCCTAAGGAAAGCTCTCTGATCGAACATATCACATCCACTGTTAGATGCAGTAAACACATGTAATGTTAGATATAGTACATCCAATGCTTTGTGTCAAACATTGTTAGTTTACCAGAAAGTTACATCAAATCCCTAACTGGTTTGAGGGGTGGAAGCACAAGTTATTATTTCCCTAGAGATAGAACAATCCAAATAAAATATTGTTTCTGCTCCTTGGACCAGAAAGGGAAAGGCTAATTTTGCAGAAGCAGAGCCTCATAGCAGTTGGCTTTTTTGAGCAGATAGAAATGGCTTGAAGAATTGTCAGCCTTATGCCTTAATTGAGGACTGTAAAAAGATCACAAGGATATCACCTAAATACATAAGAACAAAAAGGTTTGGTTTTTGTCATGAGTAAATTTCTGATATTTCTAAGTTTCTTTAGTACCACTAAAGGGAAATGAGCTAACTTCAGTGTTGCTGTAGAAAATTCCATTCATGAGAATTAGATTGACAGTCTCTGTATCTCACACTATCCACAAAAGAATGCCCCATGCACATATTAGCTCATGTACCATTATGAATTGTATCTGCTTACAGCAGCACAGAGAGCTGTGGAGGCCATTTGATGTAAATGCTGCAGTCGTTTAAGTCAGTGAAGCTTCAATGACTTCAGTGCATGTATTTCAGATTTACATAAGCACAAATAAGCAAAATCAAAACTGGAAACTGCACTTAACAAAGTTTTCTCACAGTCCTACTTGCAGAAAGAATCATTTGGTCTTTCCCTTTAAATATATTTGATTAAAACACTCTTCCTCCCTCCAGCAGACACACACATAGGTATTGTCAGAATGCTTTTCTGACGCACTTCTCCTCTTTAGGAAAGAAAAAAGATGCAGTTCTGTGTCAAAAACCTGGTACAGGGTATCACTGTTGGCATAAACAGAGCTATTTCGGGTTGGCAGAACTTCAGCAGAATCCCTCTGCAGCCAGCTGCACTCAGTGCAGATGCTTTCACTATGTCACGTATTTATGATCCCACAGGAAAACAAAGCCAAATAATAATAATAAAAAACTTACTCCAGTGATACTTTTAAAATAAGTGAGAGCAGGTAAAAATGTGCTTCACTTACAGCAGTGCCAGAAACACCTCACACAAGTATACGTGGCATCCACTCCTATTCCAGCCTGCTGGTGAGCTTCCACCTGCATGCCTGTCAGCCAAGCAGAACTCCTCATAAACATATTGTTATCATTGTTAGTGGCATTTTACCCCATCTCTTTCAAGGTGCCTAATTCCTAAACCGAGGATTTGAGAAAGTTATATCTTTGAAGATCCAAGCCTAAGCTTCACTGAATGTCAAATGATTCAGACCGAGTTGTTAAACATATATACATAGAGGATTTGAAGAAACATACCCAGAAATACATCTTTAACAAGTCACAATAGCAGATCTGCTATACACATCCCAAAATTTCCCGAAGCCAGTACCTGTATTAGTCACCCTTTCAAACAGTGGCACTTCCAAACAGCTTCCAGGTGGCAATTTATAATCAAGTGGCTCCTCGCTGGGAGCTGGTGAGATAATGGGAGATGTCTGGGGCTTCCCTAAGTGGACACAATTTGCTGCATTCAAGTTGTGAGCCCAGGCCTTAGCAGACAAGTTCAGACAGCTAGCAGCTCAGCTAGCAATCACTCCTGCCCGGGAGAGACTGAGTAGTGGAGGAGGAAGCAGAAACCAGGTACCAAAACGATTAGTGTCGAAAAGTAAAGGCAGCTCCTGTCACAACACCCACGTATATCCTACGTGATAACCATGTGTATCAGGTTAGCTGACTGTGGCTTCAAAATGCATTGAATCAATCCTAAATTTCACTGACCTGGGAAATAGCAACTAGGAATTTTTATTTATTTTTCCTTTTCCTAGGTTCATAGAGATTCTCATAGGATGCATGTTTCCACATGCACCGAGACAAGATCCTGGCCTGTAATCTGTGTTCCCGAGACTCAAGACAAGCGGTCAGCTGGCTTAACCACCTAACTGAGGATCCCTGGACATGATGGGGCCTTGCTCAGAGACACAGTGTCTAGCTGCATTTCAGCAAGCCCTTGCTGTTTTAGTTGCCAGAAGGGGCTCCAGATTGTTGGGCACAGTCATAGAGCACAGCTCTGGAAGGAGCTGTGGAAGGAGCTGTGATTTCAAAGGCAATTGTGGTTACACCGTTTACAAACAGGCATGGTCTCTTCTCAGTGGTAAATGTATTGAGGAGCAGTGTGCTCTGAAAACAAATCATTTATGAATGCATAGTCTTTTTATTAAGCCCAAATTCTGCAGCTCAGCTGACTACAGAAACCACCTAGCTCTGTGAGGTAGTTGGTTTTTTTTTGTTTGTTGTTCGGTTTGTTTTTAATAACATGTGAGAAGAATATGCAATTCCTCTAATCAAGTACCCTTTCACCCACTGACAACAGCTACAGTCAAGATAGCTGGTCCAGAAGCAAAATGAAGAAAAAGGAAACGATTGCCCCTCCCTTTTCACAAGCACATTTTTCATTTTTTCCAGTATCTGGCATTTAACAATGTTTTGATTAAACAGCTCTCTGTACCAACAACTGATAAACTGCCAGTTATAATGGAAAACTGCAACTGTGAAGGAAGTGCCCACAGACAAGAAAATTACTGCAGACATTACTTATTCACATCAGTCACTTCTGATTTTTCAAGAATAAAATAAAAGTGTATCTGCTTTGCAAATTACTTAGTACCTGTGACGTTTAGAATTATTCAAAGGTGCAGTGTAGAATCCTTCAGATGCCCCTGGTTAGAAATGACTGCTACAGTGCAGCCTGCATGGCAAGTAATAATGGAATAAATCAAAACAAGTCACACACAGACAGCGTAAAGCAATGCTGCAAAAATAGCAAAAAGAAGAAACCACAAAGCTCTTTGTTTAGCAGATAGACAAATCAGTTTCATTGTCCTCAGTAAAAAGATCATGCACTGTAACTCTTAGAAAGCTGATGACATAAATAATCCAAGACAACTGAAACCAGCATGTTGTATCTGACCATTTTTGTTGAAGGATTTTGACTTTCCGAGCCTTCTTCACAAGAACTGGCCACAGAAAACAAGCTAAATGTTCTTTTTAGTTGGTCAGATACAGATATTTTAACCAAGCTGTAACTGGATCTCTTTGGAAAGACAAAGAACAAGGAAGAGAAAGATACTACTTTTTGCACTTCATCTTGACAAGGAGAGAAACGGAATAAATGAGGCTTCATATAGCTAAGCAGATTCTGTAACTAAGCAAAAAATGTTCAAAAATAAGTGGCCTTGAGTTGGAGACCCGATCCATCCAAATCTTGTCTCTCAGTGGTTCCTACTCAGGTCTGAACATTCTTAAAGAAGAGTTATAGGACTGAGCTTCACACCTACCCCAGGAAAAGCAGGAGATAGAAGATGGAAGCAGAACAATTCCATACGTAGTTGTATACATTGTCATTCTCACTCAGGCTGAGACAGACAGTACATTTTAGCAAAAATAAACTGAAATATCAGCACAGCCAGAGCTTAACTGCTCTCAAAACATGACAGCTGGTCAGAGCTATCTTACATCATACAGAACACAAGTAGGAGCCAGTCTGTTTCTTGTGAACTGGCCCCAGAACCTCAGGTCCACAACGGGCACCAGTAGCGCTGCCTTCTCACGGATCCTTACAACCAGGCTACACTGAAGACATTACCTCTGTTTTCAAAGCAAATAAACTCTCTAAGACACCACTGTGTTCTGAGACATCAACATTTTACTATGCACAGATACAGATACCGTCATCTTCCATTCTTTGGTCTTTGCCCCACTGTCAGAATAACTTTCTTAACAAAATGCTTCCTCCGCGACACCCCCCACTTTTTAAGTCTTCTACTGTCTCTTCTTTCTTACTCATGATACTGTTTCTTCTTGTTCTGGTCTCTGAGCGCTCCCACAGTTCCTCAGCCTTTCTAGCAGGGCAGCACATGGTTGTTTTTCTACCTGTACTCAGTAACAGCCCTTCACAGTGACACAGTAGGCCACTAACGTGTTTAGCAGACACTCTTAAATCACCTACGGTCAGACAGAATATAACCAGTAAAGCAGACAGACAGGAGGCAAGGAAAGAAAGAGAATAGATGAGGGGTTTCACTTGAGCCTGGCAAAGTTTGCCTTCCAGCATTCTAGGACCATGTTGAAGCTATTTCAGAGCCATTAGTAATTATCTGTGAGAACTTGTGAAGGAAAAATGAGGCTTTTCATAAATAGCAAAGGGTGAATGCAGCGTTGATCTGTAAAACTAGAGAGAAAGGAGGATCCTAGAAATGACAGCACTGAACCTAACACTTCAGTTCTTGGAAAGGCACCAGAACAAATCAGTCAGCCCTTATGTAACCACCTTGAAGATAAGGACACGTCAGCGGGGATTTGCCATTAACAAGTTACTTCAGTCCAAGATATTTCCTTTAAGGCAAGAAACAAGCCTAAAGCCCAGCAGAGATGTTCTCCACCGCCACTTTGTAAGGCTTTCACACTGCAACACAGAACATTCCCACAGGCAAGCCAGGGCAGCATTGGGAAGCAGATGCAAAGCAACATGCAAAAAAACATATCCACAATGATGAATTATCAATGAGAAATTGTCAAACTGGAAAGTATGTCAACCTGTGAGACACAGGGCACCGCTTTAGGGGCCCAACTAGTCAATATGTGTATTTGTGAGTGAGATGTGGGAAGAGACTACAGTTGCAAGCAGGGTCAAACTGGAGGGAGCTCTGAGTGCTCTGGAAAATTACAGTTGAAAGCAACTGGGGCAGCAGTGAGTAACTGCTCTGGGTTGCTTCCAGCTGTGTTCCTTATGACTGTATTTTTGTTCATATTTAGCCCTTATGCAAATCATAAGCTTTAATCCCCTAATGAGACACTTCTTAGAGCCTCTCCTTATCTGCGTTGTGCTTTTATTCGATTAATTTTAACCAAATCCAGATAACTGTGTGCCTCCTTTCAGGCTCTCACAACTTGCTGCTTGATTGTGAGCTCTTTGGTAGCAGAGGGCTGCCTTTTTCTCTACTTGCACATTATCCTGTACAATAATTCCCAACCTTTTGCTGTGGATTCTAGTTTACATGTTACAAATGGATTAAAAGAAAGGAAAAAAAGTCAACATAAAACAGCAGATTGCTCTTTCCAATTTTAAAGCATTCTAAATATTTTAAAACAGAGCAGGAATTCGGTTTAAATTTGCATTCACTTTTATGTTGCTCTCTTTTCATGAGATACCTAAGGCAAGAGTATTCAGCACTGGTATGCAGTAATAGCACACGTACTGAGGGCTGACACGTGGAAAATGAAGCAAAGTCTGTGTAAAATGAAATCATTCCATACAAGGAGAGCAGGGCCTACGGGATGGAATTACCAGCCCTAAATGGCGCAGCAGCCAGCTTCTGCTGCGTCTGATCCTGCAAACATTGAACACACATGCTCAGCTTGACTATGAATAGCCCTATTGAGTTGAACAGAATTATTTACAGTAGTAAAGTTAAGTACGTGCACAAGCACTCACAGATTTGGGGCTTAGCACTGGGCAAAAGCAAAAAGAGGAAGACAGCCATTTCCTGTGCTGCGGAGCAGTTTCAGTCCAGCAGATCTGCTCAGACCTGCTGCCCATGCCTGCAGCTCTCCTCTCCACAGACACCGCTCTCAGGCCTTCCTGGCAAGCAGATGTGGGGAGCTCCCCCAGGTTATAGGCACTACTGCTTCTGCCTCACCACCTACACAACCTCTGTAGCGCTTCAGTGTTTAAGATTGCCATTGAGAGCAATCAAATTTGGCACCTGTGGCCTTTTCACTCAGTTCAGAGGAACTGAATCCCACACAGCATTTTCATTGACAGTGGAAGCATACAAGCCAAGAATAAAATCACACAGGCTTTTACAGTCTGTCCTCGCCCTCACCACACTGGTATTTTCCAAGCTGCCAGCCAAGCGAATACATACGTCCACAGCACTGAAAGGGCCAGCCTCTGGACTGCAAAGCCTCTCCTCTTTGCTGCCTCTGCTAAAAGTCATTCAGATCCACTTTTGGTTTGCTTAATGGTTTTTAATGATTTTTTAAGGAATAATGCCATTCACTGGATCCTATAAGGTACCTAAAGCCAACAACAACAAAAAAATGAATTATCTACAGTGAATTTAAAGTAGGCCTTAATTTTGTGTGCTGTAACATGTTATTATTTAACCAATGGAATGGAGAAGGGATGACCATACGGTCAAATCACAGGATTGACACTTAGGAGATGTGGCCTTTATCAGGCTGCTATGAATCTGTTCTATGATTCCAAGCACGTTATTCAAATTCTTTGGCTGAATTTCCATCAGTGATTCATGATACCGATATCCAACTAAAAAGCCTTTGCTTACAGACACTTGCTCTGCATTCTGGAAACCTAGCAGATTTCTTTTTAAATACATCATGAGCTGCTGACCCAGTAACTGACATTTTCAAAAGGAAGTGAAGGAAAATAAACCCTTAGAAGTCATAGGCTTCGAGTTGAAAACTGGACCTGAAATTCAAGACCTAAGGCTCAATTCCTCAATGAAAATGTCCAGCAGGAGGGTGTTCTGGACATGGTATGTTATTGCTTTAACCTTCCACTCTGGAGCTTCCTTGTTCCAAACACCAAGTCTACATACCACCCCCTTGAGGGTTAACATAAAGGCTTTGTACTTATGTAACTACTGGAACTGAAATAGCCCCACCAGCAAACCGTTTCACAGCAGAACACCGTTGACTTTGGCATGGGAAAATAATATCAGTCACAACCTTCAGACTGATACTTCTGCACTGCATAGAAGGAAGTGGTACACACTGCTCTGATGATACTCTCGACCACATCGGTTACTCTGAAGAAGAGGCAGAGCAGAGCAGGAGGCACGGGCCAAGAGGCTCTTATCCAGGCTTGCCCTCCACTCTGCACAGCAAGGCAGCAGGACACAGTAGGCGGAGCTGTGATTACGGCAGCAGCATTTTGGGGACACTGTCACTGCCACTCCCTCCTCTGAGAGCTGCAGGGCACCGGTGCAGAACTGACTGCAAAGGCCGTGGCACAACAAAGGTAACATGACCTGGAATGATGTATGGTATATTTACAGTTAATCCCTCCTGGCATAGCTATACTCTGTTCAGACATCACTGGTAGAAGTTCACATTTGCATCTAGAGCTCATGGTGCTGACAAGGGCTAGAGTAAGCTGCATGAGCTAAAACACAGCTCTGCTGCCATGAACGGTGGCCATAGTGGACACTGTGCTGAAGAAACCCATTGGCACAGTAACATGGGTACCACCTCCTCCAGAGACAGAGCCTGTACCTGTGACACAGAGACAAGCTATTGTTAAGCTACCTGGTCCTCACTTCCTGCTGCTTTTTCCACCTAAGGAAATTCAGAGGAGTTAGTCATTACAGAACCAATTAATTGTTTTTTCACCAGTGGTTTTGCCTGTAGTAAAAGCTGATGCCTTCAAAATGTTCCATGATTTTTACCTTGATGAAAAAAAAAATGCTGGGAAATATTCACTGTTTGTATTTTATCTCATACTTGTCTGATTACATTTGCAGAGGGATGACCAGCTCTGGTCACAGGACCAATGGTAAATAATCTTTCATCAGAATTATTCTGCACTAAAAATGGGTTTAATTTTAGCGCCCTTCATCCTTAGTAAGCAAATAGTAAGAAATCTTATGTGAACAGGCACATATATATCCTTATTATATCCTGTCAGTGCACTGGTAAGATTAGACTGTCATATGACTACAGTGCTATTTGTGTTGCGGGTTTCATTTGAACTGAACACAGTTCAGTTATTTGAATTTCTAAATATTTGATGAGTGAGAGAATTTCAGAGAGAATATACTGATGGGGCTATTTAAGCAGGTGGATGCATAGAAACTGTGGAATAGTACTGAAGTAAGAATAGAGATAAGGATATGTAAACAGATTTTTTGTCTTCACTCCACAGATCACTCCAGTTGGCTTTAGGCAAGTGGAAGCCACCACATCTGTGTGCTACTGAAGATGAAGAAAGTTGGTTCTATCTTCTGATTCTTGGCATGACTACATCGAGCTAAATCAATCTGAAAAATATAACCGGAGAATTTTCCTGAACTTTCTGGCTACAGTTAGCAGGGTTCTTAGACCACAAGCTCACCAAAATGAACTATGTCTGCCATGGCACATATTTCTGGCTGTGGATTTCCTTCTAGCCAGTGCCAAGGCATTTGCACCACTCAGCATGGTGGACTTGTTTCAGCTGCTGAGATCAACAGCTCTCAGTACAGGAAGCAGTAGGAGTCAGAGGCTGCCCGAAGGAACAGAGGTTGTAATGGCAGTGGCTTGTTACCCTGGGAATGGGACTGTCTGCTTTGCTGAGCAGAGGCAGCCCCAGGGGTTGGTAGGTGAAATAACCTCTGAATTGGTCTCCCAGTTCAGAATGACAGGGACTGCATTGCCAAGAAAGCTGATGATAAGAAACAGAAACTTCAAAATGACCACACACAGCAGTCTGAAGTCCTGGAGCTGTTGAGAAAGTCTCTAGTCCACCACCAGTGCAGAGCAGAAGTGCCACATAAGCAGGAACGCAAGCTAACCTTGCAGTAAAGATAACTTGTGTATTTCCTGGTATCTAGTATTTGTGCAGAATATTCATGTGGTTTCTTCACTGCAGTGTCACCTGTCTAAGGTTTCAGCCACAACAGTTTCGAACAGCAGAAATGTTTTTCCTGGCCTCAAAAAGTTTGCCTTGCCCAGATAGCAATCCCCTCACACGTTTGTCTAGAGGTCTTCAAGTGTCTGGCCCAAGGAAACAAATGAGAAATGAAATTTAAAAAGTGAAAAATAAATACAGAGGACAGAAAAGGAAACTAGAAAACAAAGAGATCTAAGGAATGGAAAAGTGCATTAGCATTAAAGATATCAGAAGAATCGCTCCAGCTGCAACAATAGGAAGGTGTGGTATATAATTCTTGTTTACTTTGTATACAACTGAGGGGTAGCAGCACAATTCAGTGGAAGGCATTATTATCACTTGTGTGCAACAGGACACCTGAAACTACCAATAGAGTGTTTTAACCACCAGGCCCAGCTCTTCATCCATCACCTTCAGCTCCCTTTGCTAGCAGCCAGTTCTGCAGCCATCTGGCAGCTCCCACATCCTTTACCAGTGTGCTCATGACTCCACAAGGTGTGTGAAAAGAAGAGTCAGATTCACTGTTTTTACATGAACTAAGCCAAATGCCAAGAAATGCATTTGCTTTTTTTTGCTAGTGCACTTACCTGCTTATTTAAGAAAGCAAGGACTGGGCATCATGCTGCTAAAATCTGTTTTTCATGGGTTTAAATCTAATAGGTTTTCTTTGAAATTTGGACAGGTTCACGACATGGTCAGTTATTGCAGCTCAGAAGACAGCTGGTAACTACTTACACTGCAGGAGAGCAATGAGGGCCTGCATCAAGACGGCCCAGGTGACAAAGTAGCCCAGGCCGAAGGAGCAGAGTTACAATAGCCACTTTTTTTCAGATGGGAAGGACAGCTAACTACATGCTCCAGGGCTCAGTGTGTAGACTGTGTTGCAACAAGGAGGAGACTCCTATGAGGAAGAGGTTACCTCACGTGTGCTAAATGTGCCTTCCCGTGAAGCATCCTGTACTGACCGCTGCCAGGGAAGGGGAACTACCTTGCTGAAACAAACCCAAAAACACGTCAAGCCCTGTGACTTGTGTCAAGGTGACACAAGACAGACTCTACTCCTGCTTCTGGTCCTGATAATAACATGCAGGGGGTAAGTCACTTGCCCCAGTTTTATCAGCTTTCAATGGGGGACAATGAAACAGACCGCAGCTGAAAGCAACAGGTATTACACATGGCCAGGAGAAATTGGATTACTTTGTGCCAGGCAGTTTGAGAACTTAAGAATTGGGGTTCTGAGGGCTGTTTTGTTTGGTTTTAAAACATGCTATGTTTTGTAACTAAATCATATCCAGACTTAATTAGTTACCAAACGTCAAAACTATACTATTTCCTCAATGCATTCCTACTCCTTTCAGATTCTATACAATAGCTTATCTCGATACTATTGTTAAGGCCAATGTCAAGTGTATCTAAAACTGGATCTGTGCTAGCAGTACACCGAACAGAGCAAGGTTAAAAGGGAAAATGCAGGCGAGGTGGTCAAAGTACACAATAGATCATTTTGCTGTTTCTCTAAAATCAGGCAACTCAGCAATTTAGCACAATGATATCCTCCCACATACTGAGTGCTGTTATCTTAGGACTTAAGAAGTAAACAAAGCTCAGTTCTAAGCTCTGCTGATTTTAGATGCATTAATTATAGATTATCTTAAGTTCTACACAGGTCATGAGAACAAATTGGTCACTGCTTCAATAATCTAATAATCAAATACATTTAAACATTAAACACAATGAAAAACTGGGAAAAAAGTCTTGAAGCATTGCTGGCGTCAGTAGCTGATGAGATACTTACAGACAGACAGTTTTTCTGAATAAATCCTTGATTTTATTCACTAGAGTAAAAAAAAGAAAAGAGGGAAAGTGCAATCTGAAGAAACACAAAAGTGCATCACTTCAGCATGAGAATTATCTGAGTGTTCCTCACAGACATATAGCATGAAGGGAAAAAAAAAAAAAGATATTAGAAGGAGAATGGAAAGGATCTAATCCAATTTCACTGATGTTACTAAGAGTCTTTCCATTGAATCCCCAGGGCAAATATGACTAAACAAATCAGTTAACAAAAAGGCCCTGAAAGAGTAAGCATTGGATGAAGCATACAAGGAATGAGAACAGATTTCTGGCCTGGAAATATGATATCAGGATAAGTTTGAACTTCACTAGTACAGTAGTGAACTGATGGCAGGAGGGTCTAATATGTCACAGCGAAAAAGATGTTCATGCCTTTTCTAGAATCACAGAATCGTTGGAGTTGGAAGAGAGTTTTAAAATCTAGTCCATGCAATGAACAGGGGATATCTACAGCTAGATCAGGTTGTTCAGAGCCCAGACACCTTGAATGTCTCCAGGGACGGGGCATTTGCCACCTCTCTAAGCAACTTGTTCCAGGGCTTCTCTACCCTTATCATAAAAAACGTTTTCCTTATATCCAATCTCCTCTCTCTTAGTTTGAAACCATTCTCCCTTGTCCTGTCATATTAGACTCTGCTAAAGAGTCTGTTCCCTTCTTCCTTACAGCTCCCCTTTCAATGCTGAAAGGTTGCTCTCAGGTCTTCCTAGAGCCTTCTCTTCCCCAGACTGAACAGCCCCAGCTCTCTCAGCCTGCCCTCACAGAGGAGGTGTTCCATCCCTTGGAGCATTTTTGTGGCCCTCCTCTGGACACTCTCCAACAGATCCATGTCTGTCCTGTACTGAGGACTCCACATCTGGACACAGCACTCCAGGTGAGGCCTCATCAGCACAGAGCAGAGGGGCAGGATCACCTCCCTTATCCTGCTGGCCATGCTTCTTTTGATGCAGCCCAGGATACGGTTGGCCTTCTGGGCTGTGAGGGCACATTGCTGGTTTATTTCCAGCTTGCCATCCACCAGTACCCCCAAGTCCTTTTCAGCAGGGCTGTACTCCATCCTTTCATTCACAGTTTGTATTGATAGCAGGGGTTGCTGTGACCCAGGTGCAAGACCTTGCACTTGGCTTTGTTGAACTTCATGAGGTTCTCCTGGGCCCACTGCTCGAGCCTGTCTAGGTCTCTCTGGATGGCATCCTGTCCTTTGGGCATGCTGACCACACCACGCAACTTGGCGTCATCCACAAACTTGCTGAGGGCACACTTGATCCCACTGTTGATGTAATTGATGAAGATATTAAAGGGCATCAGTCCCAGTGCTGATCCCTCAGGGACACAACTTGTCACTGATCTCCATCAGGATATTGAGCCAAGAGCCACCATTCTCTGGGTACGATCTTGCAACCAGTTTCTCATCTATTGGGTAATCTACCCATCAAATCCATATCTTTCCAGTTTGGAGAGAAGGATGTTGTGAGGGACCTTTTAGGTCTTACTGAAGGCCAGAGAGATGACAACAGTGGCTCTTCGCTTGTGCAGTGGTTCAGTTACACCATCATAGAAGGCCACTAGATTGGTCAGACAGGACCTGCCCTTGGTGAAGCCATGCTGCTTATTCCAGATAATCTCCCTCTCTTCCATGTGCCTTAGCATAGCTTCCGGTACGATCAGCTTCATGATCTTCCTTGGCACAAAGGTGAGGCTGACAGGTTGGTAGTTCCCTAGGTCATCCTTTCTACTCTTCTTAAAAATGGGTGCAACACTGCCTTTTTTCCAGTCACCGGGGATTTCACTTGGCTGCCACAACTTTTCAAACATCATTGAGAGTGTCTTGGCAACTACATCAGCCAATTCCCTCAGGACTCTGGGATGCATCTCATTGGGACCCATAGTCTTACTGACATTCAGGTTCCTCAGTTGGTTGCAAAACTGATCTTCACTTATAGTAGGAGCCAGATTTCTCCCCCAGTCCCCACTAGCTCCTCCACTCAAGGAGTGTGTGAAGAGCAGTTGCCAGTGAAGACTGAGGCAAAATATTGCTAAGTACCTCAGGTGAGTATGCCTTCTTCGACTCTCATTTTCTGGTTGAAATACCTGTAGAAGCCTCTCTTGTTCTTCTTTGTGCCCTTTGTGAAGTTCAAGTCCAGTAGGCCCTTGGCCTTCCTGATCCCAACCTTACACAGCCTAGCAGTATCCCCATACTCATCCCAGCTTTCACTGCTTGTGCATTTTCTTCTTGCTCTCCAGTTTGACCAGCAGGTTCCAGTTCAGCCATACCTTCCTTTCCTGACTTCCTACACTTGCGAATGGAGATGTTTTGTGCACTAAGGAAAGTTTTCTTAAAGATCTGACAGCTCTGCTCCACTCCTTTGTCCTTGAGGCCAGTTCCCCAGCAGGTTTGTTTGGCTAACTCCCCACAGAGCTTGAAGTTGGCTTTCCTAAAATTCAGCTTCCTGGTCTCACTCTTTGTCTGTCCCATAACCCTCAGGAGTGGGAATTGCATTATTACTACAGCCCAGGCAGCCTCCAATACTGATGTCAGCAACCAGTTCACTTGCATTAGTGAGCAGCAAGTCCAGTATTTCACCTCCCTAGTGGGACTGTCTATCACTTGGCTCAAGAAGTTATTCTTTATGCATTCCAAGGTCCTACAGCTCACCACGCTACTTTTCTAGCAGATTTCAGGGTGGTTGAAGTCCCCCAGCAGTACCTGAACCCATGATTGTCACGCCTCCTGTAGCAGAAGGAGGAAGGTTTCATCAACAGGCTCTGCTTCGTCAGGTGGCCTGTAGAAGACACCAACCACAAGGGTCCCTTTTTTGTCTCTGTCTCTAACTCTCACCCATAGACTTTCAACTGGCTCATGGCCATTTTTCAAGAATAGCTCTCCACATTTCGTTCTTTTCTTGATGTAAAGGGCAGTGCCTCCCTGCCTCCTTCCTCACCTGTCCCTCTGAACAGATTGTATCCATCAACAGACAAATTCCAGTCCTGGGAATCATACCACCAGGTTTCAGTGATGGCAACTATGTGATGGCTTTCTAGTAGCACAGCAGCTTCCAATTCCTCCTGCTTGTTTTCCAAGCTGCACATGTAGGACTAGAGGTGCTTCAGCTGGGTAGCTGGATTTGTTGCCTTTTTGGTGGATAACTCCTTAATTCCTCTGAAGTACTTCCCTTGAGTTTCCCTGTTGCCTTCTGTTGCCTCAGTGGTCTCTGGCTCGTTGTCATAAGATTTCAAGTATGCTGCAGAGTTGCCAACACATCTCAAAGCAGCAGGTTCAGGGCCCTCACTAGCACCCTATCCCTCCCACACAGCTATGCCAACCCACGCCTTACCATGGGCAGGCTTGCTGTTACCCTCCTCTCCCTCTAAACCTAGTTTAAAGCCCAGCCAATGAGCTCTGCTAGCTTTTCCCTAGGGACCCTCTCCCCTCTCTGAGAGAGTCAAAACCCATCTGGACCGCAGACCTGCTGCCATGTAGGCCACCAAAAGTTTTGACAGTGCCACCAGCCATGAAGCCAAGTGTTAATAGATAAGATTCCATTTCTTTAGTGCCCTTACCAGTACAGGAAGCAGAGAAGAAAAGATGACATGTGCCCTCAATTCCTTCAGCAGATGTCCCAAGGCTCTGAAGTCCCTTTTAATGGCCCTTGAACTATATTCACCTGCTTCGTCACCCCCAAATGAAAAATAGTAATGGGTAATGATCTTTTGGCCGTACCAGGCAATGCAGTTTCCTGGTTATCTTTATAACTTTCCTTTAAATCAGATCATGAGGGATGTGAAACAGCAATGACTATTCTACTCCTGGAAAAGTCTAAACTTCATTTGCCCTGAGTACTGATTTGGAACTTTATAAATCGCTGGAAGAAACACTTCTCATTGGAAGTGCACTATCAGGATATTAAGGGATTGGCTTGCATGGATATTTGGTCATTGTCTGCCAGGGAGGCAGGGAGACTGTCAGAGAGCGATTTAATCAGTCTGTCTGTACTGACATTGTATTCAGTGTCCACCAATGCCCTTAATTTCTGTAAGTGTACATTAGAGTTGGAGCTGATGAAAGGAAAAGGAGGGGACAAGATCATGTCCTAGAGCCTTTCATATCAAGTTGGAATTTTTGTTTAGAATCAAGCTTGGTCATTCCAAGTCCTGTGTAGAAAGCCACGCCACTCTCTGCTTGAATGGCCAGAAGCCATCTTTTCCACAAGAAACAAAAGCAGCTAATTCTTTAAATCCTATCCCATTGTAGGAACACAATTGAATTCTCTTGCCAACATGAGGACAGAATATACATAGCCACTGCATAGAACTGACAGTCTGTGGGAATTACCAAAGTCTAGCTGCAAATTTTCCATATACAGACATTTCCTGCCACGAGAATGTTACAGTACTAAGTTAAGCATCCAATGTAATCTAAAGAACAAAAAGAAAGCCTTCAAAATAGCAAGGAAGAAAAAATTATACACAAAGAACGCTTCATACTTTCAATACAGGCATTTAAAGTAGAAGATATCAAGGTCATATCCTGCAGCTTTTTTTCAGGCACATCAATAGGAGGGGGTTGTTAAAGTGAAGCCTGAGGCAGTATCTGACCTTTTTTCCTTTTTTTTTCTTCCTCCTTTAGATAAGATGCTGCCCAAGAACAGAACTGTAGGATGTGCAAAACTCAAACACACATCTGCAACTGAATAGTATCTATGTTTCAAAATGCGGCCCCAAAGAAGCTCTATGAATTTCACTAAGAGAGACAAAAGATCCTTGGATCTACAGTGTATAATCTAATCTTGCTCTAAGTGGGCCAAAGGGAGTTTAATCAATCAGACATTACATCAGCTGTATTTAAACTGAACACAGCCATTCCCATTCAGATCTGATGGCTTCCCAACTTGTCAAATTCATTTTGCGGCTAAAAGAGGACTAACATAATGTACATTGAAGCAATCCCTGCCCACCCACCTCCCGAGAAATCTTTTTCAGCATAAAGGAAGAAGAGGGCTGTAGTCTTTGTATCAGCTGAAATACCCAACTCATCCCTCTGAGCTGGAATCCCGTTGCCCAACGCAAGGATAGATACAAGAAAATTTCCCAAAGTTGTGATGGAGAGCAGCTCCCTCTTCCACAAATAGTGCATGGTCAGTATCACCCTTGTGTCCCCACATACAGCTGTCCGAGGAAAGCAGCTGCCATCCTTGTCAGCTCAGCTTCCACGCTGCCTCAGCTCAATACAGATAAGAACTATTAGGCCTGTAGTATTATTCCACTGTCCTCTCACTAGCCTTTTTCTCTTCTACAACGGCTAATCATAAAATAATAAACCCTTTGATTTTCTGTTTGCCCAGCTGGTATACCTGTGCAGGGAGCCAGACTGCTGGAGTGTTTCAAACCCAACTCTGACATCATTCTCAAGCACTAATACTATAACACTCAGGAGCTGCTCTGTACACTCCCCGCTGTTCACTGCTACCGTTATTGATCGTTAGTTCATAACACTAATTCCTGTGTTATCAGGACAGCTCTTAATGATCATATAACATGTGCCTGAAAACATTCAGGCGCCTATTTTGCCTGATCACTTATTTGCTTGAATAAGTGAATAACTGCTTTTTTACAATGTAAGTTTAGAACTCAGTAACTTTTACAGAATTTTCCACATTGAATTTTCAGCTTCTAGAATAAAGAAGCTCTGGAAGGCATTCTAAACCAGCCGGGGTCATGACACAGAGGAGGGAAGAGAAACCCCTCCGATTACGTGTGCTGGGCTGGGCTTGGTGCCCCCCTGCAGAGGGTCACTGCTACCTCATGCAGAGGATTCACACGTGTGTAACATCTCCCTCTACTGGCCAAAAACCGTGGGAATACTTCATACGAAGCTTTTATGCATGGGAATTGAAGTAAGAATCCCGAGTTTAGGTCCATCCTCTTGTTCTTCCACACATTTGTAATCTCTCTCCATGACCTTCAAGCAGAGAAGAGTTGTTTGATGGATCAGCTGAGGAAAAACTGGGCATTAATTCACCTGGAACTGTTCCCTGATGCTAGAGTCCTCAGTGGAACTCTTTGGAAAGAAAGCAGATGTTGGAGCAATTCTCGGGAACCCAGGATTAAAGGGGACAGCTGTTTTGCAGAGCAACATCTGATGTAGCAATGTTGGTTACATGATTTTGAAAACTAAGAACGTAATGGTGACCTCTTCAGTAAAATCTGAGTCCAAGCATAGGCCGCTGAGGTTTTACGACATCTCTGTTCTTTGCTGTTTGAAGATGGCTTTCTATTGTAACTCACTCCATTGTAAACAAGGCAAATAATTTAAAATTTCAAGTTACTCATAGTAAGACAATTACATTGTTTGCACTGTTCTCCATTTGAAAACGTTTTTAATTCTTCCACTTTTATTTCCCTCCTTCCTCTGTTTGATAAGCTTTTTCTAAGCTTCCCTTCCCTGCATTCTGTGTACATGGAGAACCATTCATGCAGAATTCACCACAGGAAAACAAACATAATATCCGACTCTTCTATTCCCAAGAGGGAATTAGCTGAAACTACCACTCTTTGTGAAATTGGCATAGAAAAAAAGTAGGAGTTAGTAGTGTAGTCAGGTTGTCAGAGAAACCATTAGCACTCTAAAAGATCATGGGCTATTTGAAACATTTTCTTCTAAATACCTCAGCAAATTATAGGGTCTTTTATGGAGATGGGTGGTGCACAAAGCCTGAAAGAGTTACTGCTTTTCAAAGGCTTAGTAACTGCTGGCTGCTGAGGGAGAGCTCACGGCAGAGTGGACGCTGGCTACATTTTTAGAATAGACACGTGGTTCTCTGAGCAGGACTTGACTAATTCCCTCTTTGCGGAAGTCCTTAGTGAAGTTTCCATTGTGTAGCCCATTCTATAGAACTCCTAAAGCCAAAAGATAATAGTGACATTTTCAAAGGAAATTATTCATTTTTATACTGCATTTTTAAAAATTATTTGTGCCCAGCCCCACTACATTTCCGTTGCTACTCAAGGGATAGCAATTATCACAGCCTGCACTAGACTGACTTCTACAACCAAACTTCACTGCTTTCAGTCTGGCATGAGTACGTGAAAGTACAGCACCTTGCCAATTCCAAACATGCAGGCAGCCTCTAAGCTCCTGTAATTATTAAATAAGCCACTCACGTAACGTGCAGCATGAGGCAATGGCTATCAGTACAATACCCCTCTACCCTGTGCTAGAATCTCTTCTGATGTGCCTGGTAACCAAGGAAGACATCAGACTGTAGAATGGGCTGAACGTGGGACAAGTGTACAAACCGTGAGCCAGGAAGTGAGAGAAGTAAACCTAGGGTCTAACACTGAACCAGGTCTGCAGTGGGTATGTACTAAGTAAATCAACCAATCTGCTTTTATATTTTATATAAGGAGACGCCTCAGTCACCTAGTGGCCAAAGGTATCTCTGCATTGCTCTCACAAAACATGCCCAGCAGTAGCAGACTTAACATTATTGCTGCATCCAAATGGATGAGATTCTCAACAGGTGATCTCTGGTAACAATATACAATTCAGCGTGGGTTAGTCTAACCTCAGTCCTTACAGGAGACCCAGAGAAGGCTTGAGTTTTCAATGGAAAAAAACAGCAGAGTAAAGAGAAGAAAAAGGGGAGGAAAAAAGGAAGATAAGAAAAAAATAATAATAATAAAAAAACTTGCTGATGATTAGTGGAAAAAACCAGCAGAGTAAAGAGAAGGAAAAGGGGAGGAAAAAAAAAAAAAAAAAGAACTTGCTGACAATCATAGCAGGTTAACTTCAGAGTCAAGATTAAGAGTTTCTAGACCATACCAAGTATTTTCTTACTATTTTCCCCCAGAAATAAGGCCAAAACTTATATAAATACTGTTATTTGGTTACAGACTGGGAAACCTGCTAAAGACAAAGTTTTGTGGGCTGATTTTAACTTCTGCAGGTTACGGGAATATTCCTCACACCTGTATAGCTCACTCATGGAGTATTAAAGTATTGCTCCTCCTCTAGTTTCTCCATTAGCCTGCTTGAGAACTAGAGACCTAACAGTCCTGGAGATCCACCCAACTTGTATCTACTCATCCTCTCTGTAAGTGCTTGCCATCCTTGGCTCCCTTCACCCCGGAGCGTGATGATATGCACGCACATATACAAGGTGTGTTAAGAGGTTAAAAGGGTGAATTTGTGCTGGGAGCATCATGCAAATGACTGGAGTCTCAGTTTGGCACAAGAAGAAAGGCCAAGACATGCCAGAATTTGCAGAGACATATTCTTCATGTTGCTTAAACTGTATTTGGCTCTCAGATTCCTAGCAAAGACAACAGGACTCAAGGTCATCACATTCATGCAGATAGCTGTCAAGCACATGACCACATACACAAGTAACTCAGGCCACATCTTAGGGTTTGACATCAAGAGCATTTTGCCACATACATCCCACATTTGACTGGCTATGAATCTCTGGAGCAGAGCAGCCTTACTGAGGTCTTGCCTTCCTCTGATGTGAAGGGGAAAAAAAGCACATGCTAGTTCTCCATGTTACCAAAGCATACATTAGAAATCTTTTGGATTTCCTGTTATATTTTTCCACAGGAAAAAGGCTAAAACCGAATCCTGTAGCCTCAAGGGCAAGAAAAGATTGCATAGAACTGTCTGGACAGGCTGCCTGCAAAGTTTGACTTTTCCCAACGATGCTTACAGTCACTTTTCTTCTAAATGAAGTTGCTTAAGCCATCCATACAAACTGTTGGGGCTTGAAAAATGAGCTTGATGGACACCTGCAGCAAAATCCCTATTGCTTCTATGAAAACCACCCTACCGAAAACAACAATCAGGAAGGATATTTTTCAGATGTTGGGACTCAGATTCAGTCAAATTCACAGCTCACCAACAGAATTTCCTCAGTGATCTGAATAAGGCGCATTCTGTGCCTCAGCTACCAGCGTGTGACATGGAAATAGTACTGTCTTCCTACTGAAAGCACCTCCACAGGCATGCAGAGCTAGGCACAGCAGAATTTAGAAGAGCTTCAAAATAACAGTACCAGCTTCGAGATAAACTACTTAAGAAAGTGGAAGATATAGCCACATTAGTGTTGTTTTGTGCCAGTGAGGTCTGATGAGAAATAGGATCCTACATACAGGATCCCAGCTGGAGATCATAGAGTGTCTTGGGTTGAAAGGGACCTTAAAACTGCCTAGTTTCAGCTTCCCTCGCATGGGCAGGGTTACCAGCCATTAGATCAGGCTGCCCAGTGCCCCATCCAACCTGTTCTAGTGCCTCATCACCCTCTAAGTAAAGAATTTCTTCCTTTTATCTAGCCTAAATCTCTCCTCTTTTAGTTTGAAACCATTCCTCCTTGTCTTATCACTATCTGTCTTTGTAAAAAGTTGATCTCCCTCCCACTTATAAGCTTTCTTCAAGTACTGGAGAGCTGCACAGTGATCTCCTTGGAGCCTTCTCTTTTCCAGTCTCCCCTTCCTCCAACTAACATCAAGACCCTCAAGAAAAGCAGGACTTGGCAAGTGCCTCCAGCAGAGGATCATACAGCAAAGGCAAGGCAGGTGCTCCTCGGCTCCCTTGGGGAAAGATTCCTCTGCTGAAAACCAAACTAAGTTTCTCTTCCTGGGAGCGCAGCATCTCTACTCTGAGGTTTTGCTGGACAGAGAAGAAAATTTTGCCATATGGAGCTGAGAATAAAGACAGTGAGGAGAGTGACCACTTGGGAGAGGAGAGATTGTGCAAGTAGCACAGATTGAAGAGAGAAACATGTCAGCTGGGATAAGAAAACAAGGAGAAAAGTAACATAGGAGTATAGCATCAAAGGCAAACATACTACCTATAATAGCCTTTAATAGAGCACACATTCGGAAGTGAAAAACACCTACAGCAGCACAGATCTTGACACAGGGTAGCACCAGGCCATGTAGACGTGCTGAATGTCCAGTACATTCAGGCACCCTATTCCCATCAGCTATAATAGCATTACACACCTATGATTTGGTAACTTTCTCGTGCTCTGTGCGTTAGCTTCTATTGAGGTACAGATGAGACCATTGGTTGCATAGTTTTTCTGTCCAGAAGAGCGTGTGAGGTATTGGAAAAAAAAGACACAGACAGCATCACTCTATACCTGGGAGATGCTAGCTCCAAAATTATGCTATGCCTCAAACATACAGTAGCTTCCAAAGTTTTTATTTTTCAATCTGCAGGCCCATTCCATACTGCAAACTATCACCTACTGCATGCTCCAGCCTGCGTTCATCACCACCCTGCTCACAATATGTAATTTTGCAAGAAATTGAGGTGGTTTCAGCATATTTCAAGGTATTAAAATCAGTTTAGTAAATATCAAACTGTGAAGTAAAGTAGATAATGGGCATTAATCACCCAAGTGAAACCATTAGTCAGTTGCGTGGTGTTCATAGTTGTTCCTGTACCTATAGCATCAGTGAAGCCAGAATGAAGTAAGTGTTATCTGACTCGCTATAGCAAATCCAGCTGTTACTTTAATGGAATCAAAAAATTCACTTTCTGTGATTATCCACTTCACTTTCACTAATCACGTTTGTACAGAGACTTTAAGAACATTTTTCTGGAATACTAAAATGGTAATGGCTCATCTGACCTATGGAGGCATAATTACTGCAAATATACTTGTAATGCAGATAATGATTCTGAACAGCAAGTTTCCACAAGCAAAAGGCAAAATGAGCAAGTAGGCAGATGACTGTCACTGAATGCCTGTCTTCTAAAACAGTGATCCTTCTAGAAAGATCAACACTGCTGCCTAAAAGCCAAAAGTCTCAGGCATCACCTGCTATTTTGTCTTTCCTCACATTATCAGTTGAGACTAAATATTGTCAGAGGCTTTTTTTTCCCATCTTTTGTCCTTAATATCAGTTTTACAGTAAGCGAAATGAATTGTATAGACAATCATTAAATACATATTGTCTTCCACTCCAGAAAGTCAGATGCAAGGCTGTTGTTAATCACCTTGGAAACAGTTGTTTGCTGTTTATTCATACTCGATGCATAGGATATATAGATTGGTAAAAAATGCTAAACAAATTCAGATAAAATATATATGTATTATATTATAATTATATGTAACTATATATATATATATATGGGATTCTGTAACTATATATATGGGATTATGTAAATGTAATGGTATTTATCAATCCAAGCCCATGCTATTAGAGACAATCTCCTCAGATATTTTCCTAACATCTCAGAGAAAGTTTCCATACTTGGGGGAAAAAAAAAGTCAGGTTCTTGAAACTCCCCTTTCAAGCCATCCTCGTTCTTGAAAGAACAGAAGTGAAAAAAAAAGTTGGGGAAGCAGGGAAGGAGAAAAATACATGTTATTTTTCCTTTTTAGCGTTCTGAAAATCAAAAAACAGTAAAAGGTGGAAAACAGTCTACTTTTAGCAAAGAAAATGTTTTGCAAGTTTCAAGTTCTACTGAAAATTGGATTGAGGGATTGTGAGGATCCCAGACAAGTATTTCTCTTAAGCCACAGGTAATGACTGTTTTCATTTCTCTTAGTCACAATGTCCAGAAAAATTTTACCTTAAAAAGACTACGGCAACTATCTTAAGAATGGACTGTCTCTGCTACAGAGAGCTACCTCTCCATTACCACCTGTGTATCTACTCCAGCACATGCCCAGTTTGGGAGTCAAATGGAGTCATTCCTGATCCAAATGGTCAAAGATAAAACAGGGCAACAGCAACATACTTTTGTCCCTGCCAAGTGGCTACAAGTTGGAGGTGCTTCCCTCCTTCTGTGAGGTGAATTCAGAACTGATGAGACAGAGACTGCCACTGTGCAGGTAGGTGCTAAACAAGCACACACAATCCCTGCTTGATCACAAGGCTCCTATACTGCACACAGGCTGCCTGCTGCAAAGCCCCAAGCAATATACTTCTGCCAGCCGCCTACCCTGAGGCCACATCCTTCTGGGCATGGCAGCACAGAAGTTTGGTGGCAGCCGCACAGCAAACCGCACTGGTACCTGGGCCACGCTACACAACTATTTTCAGCCCCATTGTTTTTCAGACAGATCAGTCTTCTGACCGCGCTTAAAACACTGTGCCCTATACGCAGCTGTAGCAGCACAACTTGCATGGGCACACAGAAAGAGGGGAAGAAGACACAGACTTATGAGGAGACACTGGAAACAGGAGCTACTTCAGTCAAACCCACTGACAAAGAAAGTCATTAAAAATAAAATTCTCAAAAACAAGATCTGATGTATCTGACTGCTGAGGCTCGCTCTGAGTTTCACATCCTCTCTTCCAACCACCACTGCTTTCAAAAAGCCCATGGGCCTGAGCTTTTCCTTAAGCCATATTTTGAAAACTTTTGTCTCACTCATAGCAATGGTTAAGCAGATCCCACCCTCTCGTCTTCTTTCTCAGGCACGAACAGCCATCACTGTATAACCACACCAGGAAGACTAGAATTATCCTGACTGAATGGGGTGAGTAATTCATGTCTGAAACACTGTATCTTGCCAGATTATTTTGGTACTTGTACTCCTTTCTCAAACAAGACTCAAAAACTGACAACAGGAATAGACAAGTGGATAGAAGATGAAAAAGAAAATGGACAAATAATAAACATGTTTGAACTCCAAACTGAAAAAAAGCTTTACTTCTAGTTCTTGCCTAGCAATAGTCCTAGAAGGTGTACTTGCCTGAACCAATCTATCCATTGTCAATGAACAACTGGCAGTCAGCAAACACCATTAATAGTCTTCTTTTGAGTCATGCTGTACATTCCAGGTTCTCTGCACCCAGCAGTTCAAGTTATTTAGAATGATTTGTTTTCCTCTGTTGTCTGAAGAACATGATGACAGGCAGAGCAAGAAAGCTGCACACTAGTTAACGTTGTGCAAGCACTGGAATGATTAGAAAACTGTTCTGAGTAAACACATCCATTTCTCCAAAATGTATTTATTTAGTTGATTGACGCTAAACAGCTGTGCAGACTATCAGAACTACAGATCACTAGATGTGCAAAATGTTCCTTTAACTCCATTAGAAAGTCAAAAATTAGGCTGAATACCACAGAATCAGATGGGAAGCCTTGTATGAAGAGCACAATTCCCTAGAAAGAAACTGGAAGATCTTAGTTATCACATGAAGAATCATGGAGACAAAACACTGCCCGTTCATGATTAAGTCAATAGCAAAACTTAATTGGCATAGGAAACTGAATCAACATTGAATGAGAGCAGATGTGAAATACATGTCCAGGCCCTAACAAGATACCTTGGTAGAATGATTCACTCATAACTGCTTCGCTAGCAGTATCTCCCTCATAAAAAATAATGCTATTTTTTCTTTATATCGTAGTTGCAAAGAGAAAAATAATTAATTTTACCTCCTGAAAGGTCTCTTTTCTCCCCACCCACAGTGAGCGGATATTTTCCTCTTCTTGTTTCTGTCTCACTTCTAAGTCAAACTCCTAGTAGATGCTTATTCAAGACTTCAGTGGTGATTCGAGCTGGCTGTGAGCAGCTTATTCCTTCCAAGAGATGAAGAAGGATACACAGTGAGAAAGATTTCTTCACAGTTCCCAGTGCAGTGAATGTGTAATTCCAAAGATATCAAGAGTCTTTCTTACAAGTGTTGCTCTCTTCTGCTTTATTTAGAGGATACAATGAAGAGCTAAGCTAAAAAATATTGACAAATCTGTATCACACAGAAGGATCTCCATTACAAAGGGGAAGGATGCAGTTAACAGCTATCACATCTGAAAGTTAATTGCACATTTTCTTTTGCAGTGGAGATTCCTGATTCCATTTCAATTGTTTAGAAAGATAAAACAAGGTAAACAATGTAAGATAAAAAACAAACACTTCCCCCTGCCCCCCTCCCCCTTCCCCCCCCCCATTCATTGAGATGTTTCAACTTTGTTTAGAAGATAATTTAGTTTGCCACCGACTGACAAGTAGAATCATAGAATCATAGAATTAGCTAGGTTGGAAAAGACCCACAAGATCACCCAGTCCAACCTACCACCAATAACCCCACTAAACCACGTCTCTCAACGCTATATCTAAATGTTTCTTGAACACCTCCAGGGACGGTGACTCCACCACCTCCCTGGGCAGCCCATTCCAGCGCCTGACCACTCTTTCAGAAAAGTAGTACTTCCTAATGTCCAGCCTAAATCTCCCCTGGCGCAGCTTGAAGCCATTCCCCCTCGTCCTGTCACTAGTTACAAGACAGAAGAGGCTGATCCCCAGCTCACTACAACCTCCCTTCAGGTAGTTATAGAGAGCGATAAGGTCCCCCCTGAGCCTCCTCTTCTCCAGACTGAACAATCCCAGCTCCCTCAGCCGCTCCTCATAAGGCCTGTGCTCCAGACCCCTCACCAGCTTGCCCTCCTCTGAACATGCTCCAGGGCCTCAATCTCTTTTTTGCAGTGAGGGGCCCAAAACTGGACACAGTACTCGAGGTGGGGCCTCACCAGGGCTGAGTACAGAGGGACGATGACTTCCCTACTCCTACTGGCAACACTATTTCTGATACAAGCCAGGATGCCATTGGCGTTCTTGGCCACCTGGGCACACTGCTGGCTCATGCTCAGCTGAGCATTGACTAATACCCCCAGGTCCATTTCCTCCACACAACCTCCCAGCCACTCTGCCCCAAGCCTGTAGCGTTGCCTGGGGTTGTTGCGGCCAAAGTGCAGGACCAGGCACTTGGTCTTGTTGAACCTCACCCCATTGGCTTCAGCCCAGAGATCCAGCCTGTCCAGATCTCTCTGTAGGGCCTCTCTACCCCCAGGCAGATCAACACTTCCTGCCAGCTTGGTGTCATCTGCAAACTTACTGAGGGTGCTCTCAATGCCCTCATCCAGGTCATCAATAAAGATATTGAAGAGGACAGGCCCCAGCACTGACCCCTGGGGAACACCACTCGTGACTGGTCACCAGCTGCATTTAACTCCATTCACCACCACTCTCTGGGCCCGGCCCTCCAGCCAGCTCCTTACCCAGTGAAGAGTGTACTTGTCCAAGCCACAGGCTGCCAGTTTCTCCAGGAGAATACTGTGGGAGACAGTGTCAAAGGCTTTGCTGAAGTCTAGGTAGACCACATCAACAACCTTCCCCTCATCCACCTGACAGGTCACTCGATCATAGAAGGAGATCAGGTTGGTCAAGCAGGACCTGCCCTTCACAAACCCATGCTGGCTGGGCCTGATCCCCCAGTTGTCCTGCAAATGCCGCATGATCTCCCTCAGGGCAATCTGCTCCATAACCTTCCCTGGCACTGAGGTCAGGCTGACAGGCCTGTAGTTCCCCGGATCCTCCTTACGACCCTTCTTGTAGATGGGAGTCACATTGGTAAGTCTCCAGTGTTCTGGGACCTCTCCAGTTGACCAGGAATGCCGATAGATGATGGAAAGAGGCTTGGCTATCTCCTCCACCAGCTCCCTCAGTACTCTCGGGTGGATCTCATCCGGCCCCATGGACTTGTGGCAGTCCAGGTAGAGTAGTAGGTCTCTGACCGTTTCCTCCTGAATCATGGGGGGTTTGTTTCACTCCCCATCCAAGACTTCCAGGTCAGAGAGTAGAGTGCTCTGAGGACAACTGGTCTGGCTTTTAAAGACAGACGTAAAAAAGGCATTGAGAACCTCAGCCTTTTCATTGTCCTCAGTGGCCACATTCCCAGCTGCATCCAATAAAGAATGGAGATAATAAAGTAGATGGAGATAATAAAGTAGATGGTATATAAATGACCACACACACAGGCTTTACTCCAAAGCTCAGAGGAGATTCCAGAAGAAATTGTAACAAACTGTAACTTGCCATAAATAAACTGTTCTTGAATGTCATAGTGCATTTAGTATTCACTGAATTCACTGTACCAGTGGTAATATCGGCAAGTGTTCATAGTGAATCTCTGCTGTACAAGAAAAGGCACAGCCTGTGTAGAGTTTGGATTCCAGAGATCTGGATGCAGTTTTGATGCACTCTTGACCTTGCTCACACATGCAAATGCTCAATAGAGCTGCTGACTTTTTGAGAAGTTACATATTTATATAACGCATTATTAATACCAGAGACGCAATGCAATTGCCAGTTAAGTCAACATGAACATTCTTGTTGTTCTAGCATGCCTGCTGTTAGCTAGCTCTTAGAAAAAAAAAAAAAAAAGAAGAGGTTTCCATTCTTGCATGCCTAGGAATAAACGTTCCATCAATCCAAATTGTTCATCAGTTTTGTAACGTCCCTCTGCCTGACATTTGCTGCCATAACAGGCAACCTGCTCCATTCATCTAATCTGTCAAACAGAAAAGGAGTAGCTATGCTTGTCAAATCTGTGCAAGAGGCGTGTTGTGGTAACTAACACAATGCTGCTAACCACATCACCTTGACGCTTACCCTCTAACAGACAACAGACAATACTCTGATCACCAGAAAAGCAGGTGTCTGACAACTGAATTTAACCTGATCTGCTTTAGGCCAATGCCACAATAAGAAGAGAACAAGCAAGAATTCTTTTAAAATTACATCCCTGAGAAGCTACTTATAATCCAGCTTCTACCTTCCATCTCCTTTAGGATGGACAGCACAGGTACTATTTTATATTAGCCTATGGCATCTGGAAACTTGAATTCATGTAAGATATAAAAACAGAATGAGAATGGATTGAGTGACTGCAAGGAAGTCTCTGGTGAGAGCTTGTTCACATTGCAAAACTGCTGCTGAGAAAAGGTTCACTCTGATGTGGCCATAACAGAGAGACTACTCTGATGTGAGCTTTAATTACACAGCAATAGAATCTGACAGAGATTCTCTGATGGAGATAGTCCTTTTCACACCTTGACCCACATATTTTTCCTTACCCAGCAGGGACATTTAATAGATTAGACTATTAAACATTGCTCTGTTTCATCATAAATCGATGAGACAATTCTTGCAATTTAGATACCCTGAAATGACCTGGTTTTCAATGTCCACAATCTAATACTCCTGTTTGGTTTGGCTTATTATTGCAGTCAAAATTAGGTGGCATATCAGAGTCTAAATGGCACATTAGGACAAATCCTGGAGATATATGCCCTTGCCTCTTTCCCAGATCTCCTTACCTCATTTTCCTAGGCTCCATCTACTAAAGGACCTCTCCAGTCTATTAAATTTTTAACATTTCCCACATTTTTGTATTAGCAGCATGACACCCTACTGGAAAATCCATCTGGAGAAAACTAAGGGCTGCCACTGATGGGGAGGTAGTAGTAAGAACAAGAAATAAGGTCTAGAAAGGAACTGAAATGAGTCTGGGGACTCATCTCTTCAGAATTCATTTTGAAAGTGTTAAGATTTCTTTGTATTTTAAGAGGAATATTAATTTCCTCATTCCTCATCCCAACAGAATTTACACTTCAGGTCCTTCCCAAAAAACCTGCACTGACAGAAAGGCAGAAGGTCAGCAGACTCATTTTACTGTAAGTCACTCAGTAGTAGCACTCCCCACTCCACTACCACTTTGTTTTTGGTGCCTTAAAAAATTCAGTCACATCTGTGGAGAGCTGGCCATCCAACAGCTCATATCAGGGAAAATAAATCTGTGTCTTATTCTTCTTCTAAAATTTTTGTTCTTCTTGGATGTTGCTTTTCTTTGCTAATTGTACTGCAGGTTTTTAAATCCCCCATGCACACCAGTATGTAACAGCATGTCTTAGCCTCAGATTGACTGTACAGCACTGTACAAGGAACCGTTAGCAGTTTTGAAACATGATCTCATTCTGCTTTTTTCTTGTTGCTTAATCAGTTCCTCATCTCATGCTTTCTTCTACACTAAATGAAAAAAAGCCTCTTGTGAGGGGCTTTGTCACAGTCTTTTTGAAACATTATGCCTAAATAAAATGTTGCTGTAAAGACGCAGACCGCACTAAAACTAAACAGAAAAGGGATCAGGAGACCAACTGCCTGCGCATGACTCATTTTCTGCCACACATGTAAACGATGCCTTATGAAAGGCACAAAGGCAGAGATCAAGAAGTCTTTGATAAGATGGGTGCTGCAACTTAATGATTAGTAACAAGTGAGCAACACCACTCTGAAAAGTCATCGTTCGTGCAAATCAGATGCTGGCTCCCGGCAGACCCTCCTGCCTAAGCCATTAAGTCTCTCCCTCCTACCATCATTAGTCATGCTGAGTATTAACATTATTCATTATTACTCATAGCTTACTCTTTGAATAACCCATTAATTTCAGTGAGACTTCTGCAGTAGGAGGCAGCAGATAATCTACGTGTTTATATATGTATACGTATATAATTAAAGGCTATCAAATTAGAAGATTGACTTTCCCTTGCTGACTAAGCTGATCCTTAAAACTCTGGCCCCAGAGCTGAAGGTATTCCTGGCTGCAGCTGAAGACATGCTAAGTCAAGCTTTCAAAAGTACCCATGGCAGAATCAGTTTTAACAGCATTTTTCATGAGGATGCTACAAAGTTACACAGCCTTTCACCTGCAGGCTCTACTGTTTCTCCAACAAATTTTGAAGCCAGTATCCTCCTGTCCCTCAGAACTCCACAACGGCATGCCATTAACAGAGTTAGCAAGCAAGTTCTGACGAAAACACACCAAAATGAAGACAGCATGGTACCTCAGGGGCCACTCCTCCAGATGTACCTGCTCTTCTGTGGATCCCACTGACATTCAGAACATTTCTCCTCTGTGGGTCTTCCTTCTTTAGGAGTCAGGGAGAGATGCAAGCCAGTTAGCCATGCGTTGTGGGATCAGACTGTACTTTACCCTCCTCTAAAGGCAACCCTGCGATAAGAACCATTCAAGGGAGAGGAGCAAAATCTTAAAGAACCAAAGTGCTCATGAGAGCACCTCAATCATCCAGGTCTTAATTAACTTCAGTCTTATTGCTTTTATTTTTCAAAAATGAGAGACCTGAGGGATTTTAGTGTATTTTCAAAATTCACGTGTTGCAGCACTAATTCCCTAATTATACTTTTAAAGAGGGCAATTCTTGTGATAGCTTTCTGCAGAAATAGATAGGGACAGCAGGCAGTGAGGAGACCAAAGGGGTATGCTGGCCGAAAACATGACAATGAGTCAGAAAAGCATGACTGTTGTCTGCTCCATGGTCATTTCCTTCATGTATTTAAAGGAATTCCAATGGGGGTGAGAATTATGACTTTTTTATGCTGTTCTCATATCTTGCCTTCAGTCCCCTCCCCCAGATGAAGATTGCAAGTGCAGCTACAGTCACCCCCCATCCTGTTTTCTCACTGCTACTCCCTGTGTGAGCCAGCTGGAGCAGGCAGTGCCTCTGAGAAGCCAAGCTCATAATCCCATCAGGGGAGGGTGATAGCAATCTGAAAAAAGCAGGCAAGGCAGGACACTTTCTAAATACTACCACCCACAGGAAAAATTGTACTCAGCTGCTTCCAGACTGTGCAAGCCTGTCTGTGCTCCTGGCCCGGACAAGGAGAAGAAAAACAAATACAGGGTCAGGCTGTTCTGTTTAGTTCTAGCCCTTTTGAGAACTAGAGCGTGTCTTTCCTTGAGCTATTGAACTTGCTCAGATCTGATGCACTGGACGCATTGACTCATAGGAGTGGTTCCCAGTTCTTGTTTGTTCAAAGCCAGGGCTGAACTTCGCATTCAAGCACCAGGCTGCCATGACAGCTGAGGATGGCTCGGTGGGTCTCAAAGAGGCTGCAGCAATTCTGCCATCAGATCCCACCTGCTGAGTTCACCAAAGCTCCACTCCTGGGTATAGCTGATCTCTGTGGGACACCCTCCTACCCACATCCCACTGCACCAGAAGACTTCCCACACCACAAACCCAGCTGTGGCAGGAGAGTGATTAGGAGGAGGCATGCAAAACGATACAATTGCTGCCTTCTTCCTCAAATTGTAAACATGAACCACCCCCTGCAGCTGAGGATAATTTTAACCACCAGAAGCTGTTAAGAAATAACAGCTATGTGCTTCCCTGAGAACTGGCATTGCATTTTGCTCTGGTGCAGACAAATACTGAGGTTGGGGAAGGAAACATCTCCCCCACAGTGACGCCAGAGCAGAGGCAGGCACCGTGTAATCCAAAACAATTAATAAAATGATCCTACCATTAAATGAGCTTTGAAATACTTCCTTTACTTCAGATAGGCTTCTCTTTAACACAGAAGGAGGGGTGGAGCTCTTCTCAGATCAGTAAATATTGTCAGAGTTACATTATACCTAAGGTTTGTTTCTAGACAAGGGCCAATACCAACATGGATTGCAATTACATATAAACCCTCCACCTATCCTTCCAAGAGCTCAGTGATAATCTCATGGAGATTGACCAAGGCTGACATAATTTAGCTTAAAAAATATCTGCTCTCGACATTTGCAAATAACTAGCAGAATTGGAGTCTGTCAGACAAAGCCAAGAAATTCCACACTTATGAAGCTCCAGCCTTTATTTTTTATCATTAAGAATTCTATAGATTCTGTTGTATCACTCCATCTCAACCAGAAATTTCTGAATTAGTCTATTTTGCTGTTTGAGAGATAGAAGGAAGTTATTTACCTATCACATAAGAGCGCAGTGAAGAAATATTAGGTAACATCTGTCTCCCAAGTCATAAATAATTGCATAACTACCAGGAAGCTTTGTGACTTACTTTTTTTTTTTTTTTTTTTTTCCTTTTCAGAAAAAGACTCGTCATATAATCTGTCCTCAGCAAATATTACCACAGCAGTTCTCATGGACATAACAAGAATCAGTTATGTTAATTTAAAATATATATTTCATCAAGGATCTAATGAACAAATTCTTTTTCATAGAATCAGTCACAGAATAATAGAATGGATTGGGTTGGAAGGGACCTTAAAGATCAAGTTTCAACCCCACTGCCATGGGCAGGGCTGCCACTCACTAGATCAGGCTCCCATAGCCCCATCCAACCCGGTCTTGAACACTTCTAGAGGTGGGGCACCCACAGTTTCTTTGGGCAACCTGTTCCAGCACCTCATCACCCTCTGATTAAATTATTTCTTTCTAATATCTAATCTAAATCTCCCCTCTTTTAATTTAAAACTATTTCCCCTTGTCCTGTATCTATCAGACCCTGTAAAAAGTCAATCCTCCTTCTGCTTATACGCTCCCTTCAAGCAATGGAACGTTGCAGTGAGGTCTCCCCTGAGATTTCTCTTCTCCAAGCTAAACAAACCCAACTCTCTCAACCTTTCTATGAAAGAGAGGTGCTCCAGCCCTCTAATCATCATCTACTCACACTCCAACAGCTCCACATCCTTCTTGTACTGGAGGCCCCAGGCCTGGAGGCAGTATTTCACAAGGGCAGAGTAGAGGGGGACAATCTCCTCCCACTCCCTGCTGGCCCAGGATACAGTTCGCCTTTCATGTTGCAAGCACACACTGCTGGCTCATGCCCAGCCTTTCATCCACCAGAACCCCTGAGTCCTTCTGCACAGGGCTGCTCTCAAGGTGTTCTTCTCCCAGTCTGTACTAGTATCTGGGATTGTCCCAACTAAAGTGCAACACCGTGCACTTGACCATGTTAAACCTCATTAGTTTCACATGTGCCCACTTTTCAAGCCTGTCCAGATACCTTTGCATGGCATCGCTTCCTTCTATTTTGTCAATTACACCACTCACCTTGGTGTCACCAGCAAACTTGCTGAAGGTACTTTAAGTGCCACTGTCTGCATTATTCATAAAGTTGAAGGGCACGGGTCCCAAGACAGACTCCTGGGGGACACACTCATGACCGGCTTCCACCTGGACATAAGACCATTGACAACTGACCACTTTTTAATGAAATAAAAGAAAAATAACTGTTTATAATTATCTCAATTTTGATCATGAGAAATGGTAGGTCAATCCTGTTCCCTCTTACTCGTAAACAAATGGCAAAGCTTCCATTGACTTCAATGGCAGATCAGCAGGACCCTGAGGCAATATATTTTAAGTTACTGATATTCACAGGAGTTTCCCTGTGAGCACAAATGTCATACAGTAACCACTGGGGAAGAATAAAATGGTGACATTATTACTCGTGCAGAATAATGGTTCATGATCTTTGCACTGTGCCCTATAGTGCAAATGTCACTACATTTATTAAGATATTTCCTTTTCTTTGTGTTTGAGGGTATGGATCACAGCAGGAAATATTTTTATTTTTACAGTGACCTTTGCAAAGCTTGCAAAGCTAGATTATGTTGTGGTAATGGGACAACCCAAAGGTCATGAAACATTATTCTGCCCTAGTAACTATTAGAAATGTGATGGGAGTTAGAAAAGGTACTTGTCCCCAGGGCTGGTTTTTCTAGTCTTCCACCTCTGGAGACCTGGGTTCAATATTGGCCACGCCAGTTATATGCTGGAGGCTATTTGTAGTCCTCGTTAACATTTCACCAGCTAACTGAGGGCTATACTTCCTGACCTGATGAAGTTCACTCTCTCTTTGGATACTACTGAATCATCCAGACAGTAAACTTCATAATAAGACTGTCTTGAGGGGAGTGAAAGCTAATGTCCAAATGCAAAGCAAAGTATTGCCATCCCCTTAAGACAATGTGAAACTACAGAGCCAGTGTGAAGGTAAGGAAGAGGGACTATCCTGAATAACACTGCCAGGTTAAAGCTCCTTACACAGCGCTGCATGGCTTGTTGGCAGTGTCCTATGCTTGTGACATTCCATGGCGACTGTTCAAACGTTAGATTACAATGATTTGAGCACAGTACTATTGTGTTAATCCTTACTTGTCAAAAATTATGTAAATCTAAAGCAGACTGCATAAAAAGCAACGCAAATCTAAACCAGCAAGAGAGTTAGTGTGTAAAGTGTAAAGAACAGTAACAGCCATTATAGGTATAAATGTGTGCAAAAAAAAAAAAAAGTGTATTTCCAGCACAATGTCATTTGAGGGCACTAGACACAAAATCACAACTGAAACAGAGGCAAAATCCAAGGCTGAAAACCACATGTATGACAAAAGCAGCAGCGATGGGATGTAAAAAGCAGAAGCAAAAACTGCTGCATCCTCTAATGAGTTTAAACTGTCCTATTGATGCACACATAAGCAACACGATGTGAAATAGTAGCAGCAGAAAGACCATGACTCCTGGGAATGACACATGAATTAGAAAAGCAATTGCCTTGCTTTGCTTCAGAATGTCCCGTTCTGGTAATGCCACTACATGTCACTTCGAAACCAAAATGGCATTGAGAAGAATTATACAAACATTGGCATGCGGTTAACCCTGCTGGGACTTGTCACCATGATGTAACAACTTGGTTTTTTTCCTTAGCGTTTTGCATGCCAGGATTATATGTATACGATTTTTTAAAACATTTTTAGCCTAAGGGTCTTTATTATATTTGCTGCTTTTTTACTGGTGAAACCTTACTTTATGCTACCTAACTTTAATAGAACTCCACCCTTCAGGTCTCAGCAACAGTGAGTGCATTACTTGGTTGTCTTCACAAGAATCTGATGCTGAAAACATCTTAGATATTTTAATATGATAGAAACAGGGAAGAAATGCGTTGGGATAAATGAGTCAGCGATGATTTCACAGTTTTGGAAAGCAGGAACATATTTTGGGGCTAGATTTTTAGCAGTCTTCAAGGTTACCTGCAGGATTACATCTGGTTTTTATTATTTTGTACTAATAAGAATATACATGGTACATTTTTGAAGGGAAACTACCTCCGAATAAGACTTTTTTTCTAACGATGTTTGTACACGACGAAATGGGCGAATAGGTTCCATGACACAAACCTGCCCTCTGCTGGCAAAACAAGAAAATACTAAATACAATCGAGAATCTCGTTTTAAAAAGCTGTCTTCGATATTTTTGGCTTTGCTATATACAAACAGTGCTTCTTGACTTTATATGCTCTCTTTCCTATAATACCTATGAGCTCCTTTTTCAAATTCTGAATAACTCGATGAATAACGCCCAGATATCTACCAAAAAACCATCACTGATCCTGTGTAGACCTAAGCCTAAAATGTGAAAATGCGAATGCTGGTACAGTTAAGAATCTGCAGGAAGCACTGTCCTGATAAAACTATCTGTGCCTTCCTCTCCCCATGAATGTCTCCACTAGCTGTATGCATGTGTCCTGTATCCACATACACGGACATCAACATGTATTAAATAAATGCCCTTAAATCTGCCATGAAACTCTCACCTGTCATCTGAATAGAATAACCGTGCTAAAACTCAATCTTCTTGCAAATAGAAGTCCAAATCAAAGAGAGTGACCAGTCTTTGCCCTGTGACATATTGAAATTAAGCAATGTTGCAGATGCTGACCATTCTGTATATATATTGTTTGCAGGTACTGCTCACATACTGCGAAAGAAAAACCATACTTCTTCCAGAAGCCATCTGCTCTCACCTTAGAGCTAACATATAGTTCTTTCTTGAAAATTAATAATAATAATAATAAATCTGATGATTTAAAACTATAGGTATTGCAACTTGTTTTACAAAAGATTTCAATCTTGGCATGTTGCTAGTGCAGGTTATTAATGGCATGGGCTCAAAAAATGTTTGTGCCTAGAGATAAACTCTAGGTTAACTTTCACCATGGCTCCTGATCCTTCCAGGACTTTTTGCCAGTAAATAATTGTATCCAGGTGTTCCTGCACAAAAGTAGAGTTGAAAGAATGTAGAAGCAAAACGTAATGCTATCAATGTGCATTTCTCAGAACCTGCAAACATGTCTTCAACAATATTTCAAGATGATTTTCTTGTAAATATGTTCCCCCAGCATGGCCCTCCTATGGGGTAGGTGGGACTAAGAAGATCAAGCGATACTTCAGTCACCTCCACAATTTCACAGGACGCATATATTTAGCCTCTGCAAACTCTCTCAGCACAGCTAGCTCTCTTCTCTGGGAAGCCCCTGCAGCCATGCCATTATTCAGCCATGCTTTTACATGTTCTGACACCAGCCTTCTTCACAGACAGAGGTGTGTTGGGGCTGGCCACCTCTGGAGCTCTACAGGCTGCACAGAGCTGCAAGACAGTTCAGTCCACAGCATCCCTGGCATCTCAGTAAAGTACAGAGCCATCACCTTGCTGGGAGCAACAGATCTGTATTTTACTCCTTTGTGAGCCAGGGGGCCCTGGATGCTGCTGATCTCCTTCCTACGCCAAGTGGAGCTGGTGTCTATCACAAAGAACAAAATGAGCAACCTAGCTGATCATTCCGCCTCTGTGAAAATCAAAGCCTTCCAGCTGCTGTGCTCAGCTGTGCTCTGATTTCAATAGGAGATGAAAATCAGTGTGTTCATGTAAGCACTGATGACCCCAGGATACTGTTAGCCTTCTTCCTTGGAAGGTGTTGTGGTTTGACCCTGGTAAAAAGCTGAGCACCACACAGATGCTTGCTTACTCTCTACCAGCAGGATTAGGGAGAGAACTGAAAGGGCAAAAAGTGAGAAAAATAGTGGATTGAGATTAAGGAAGTTTAATACATAAAAGAGGTGGGAAAAGTTAAAACAAAAAGAAAAACTAGTGATACAAGCACTTGCTTACCACAAGCTGGCCATGGTCCCTCCAGTGATAAACAACAGGAACCTTGGCAAAACTTCACCCCCATACTTCCCTTGCAGTTTTTATTGCTGAGTAGGATGTTACTTGGTATGGAATATCCATTTGGTCAATTTGGATCAGCTGTCCTCATAGTGTTCCCCTCCAGGCCCTCATTCATCCTCAACAAGCCCTGCAGTGCTCCAGATGCATGGATGCAGCAAGCTTTCTGGTGGGAGGAAATGCCATCAAGGTGGCCTGGGGGTTCCTGGGACCCTTGGCTGTTCCCTCATCAGGCTGTCCCACTGAGACTGGGGCACTGCAGGATAGGGGAAGGCACTACAAACAGGGAAAAGCAGCCCCTGTGCCAGGCAGCATCATCTGTGTAATGAGTGAGACTTGGTGCTTTAGTCTTTTTTTTTTTCTCATTGTAAAGGAACTGGAGCCCTGCTAGCGCTGCTGTTGTGACAACCTCTTGCAGGGCTGGGGAGAGTCCTGGGGGCTGCTGACCTTCCTCTTTTTTGGATGGTGGGGCCCAAGGTGAGTAGTCCCTGCCCTGGCTGGGAACAAGAGGCTGCAACTGCAGCCCTGGCCAGAGGGACCTTCTTCCTTCCGGCCGAACTCCTTGTATGGCTTCTCCTGCTGTGTAGGGATAGCAGCAGAGAAGTGACATCTAGAACCTCCACAGGCCACCATGGCTCAGGGCCCTAGCTCCAAAGCAGGTCTGACAGGGTCTGGTGTCCACCATACAGTGCCTGTAGAGAGCTGGTCAGGCCAAGGGTCTGTGCTGCTGGGCAATTAGAAAAGGGTTTGGGAAGAGAGTGGAGCCCAGGCTTCTGCCTCCCACATCTGCTCCTGCTCCAGAAGCTCCTAGACAGCCAATCTTGGCAGTGCCATCACAAGACAGGAGAGTAGGTGAGCCCCATTGTCATACTTCTCCCACCATGTTTGTTGGCAGGTGAACAGACACCTCCAACCCATGCTCCTGGCTATGGAGAGAGGCTCAGGGGGCCTAGGCAGCAGCCTCATCCCCTCCACCACCACAGAGAGAGCATCAAAGCCGTGTCACCCCCACATGGAGACAGAGGACAGAAGAGCCTGAATCACAGAATATCCCAAGTTAGAAGGAATCTATAAGGAACATCAAGTCCAACCCTTGGCTCCACACAGGACCACTCAAAAACCAGACCATTTGTCTGAGAGCATTGTCCAGATGCTTCTTGAATTCTGGCAGCTTGGGGCCATGACCACTGCCCTGGGCAGCTTGTTCCATGCCCATCATCTTCTGGAGCAGAACCTTTCCCTAACCCCCACCTGACTCTCCCCTGTCACAGCTCCATGCCATTCCCTTGGGTCCTGTCTCCGTCACCAGAGAGCAGAGATCAGCGCTGCCCCTCCAATCCCCTCCTGGGGAGCTGCAGGCCACCATGAGGCCTCCTCTCAGCCTCCTCTACTCTGAGCTGAACAAACTAAGGGACCTCAGCTGCTCCGCATACGTCTTTCCCTCTAGAACCTTCTTCATCATTGTAGCCCTCCTGAAGCTCAGAGGAAGGCAGCTGTAGTGTGTTACAGCTTGGCCACTTGCAGCTCGTGCCTCTTATTTTATGTCCTGCTCTACTTCTGACATCTAGCTGAGGTCTTCTGGCTGAGCAAGAGCAGGCAGTGGGGGCAGCCAGTGTGTGCTGGCTCCCACTGGGCTGCCTTTGCTGGCAAAATGCCCTCACTAGAAGGGAGACAAAGAGCAGGGCTAGGCCTGGCGTCCTCTCCCCTGAACAAGGAGCCTCCCCTGAGTTCTGCCCTGCCCACTGCCCTGTCAGTCACTTCTGCTGGGCAACCTCCATCTCTCAGGGCGCAGTGCTGAGGGCACATGGGAACATTTGCCTGGCAGGCACAGGCTTTGCCAATACCTTGTGTTTACATAATCAGTGTACTTAGGGTGGCAGAAATAGAATCCAGTAAATACAGAGTGTAACAAATACATTTTTACATTCTCATGTTGCTGAGCAATGAAACTGACATTTAACTGATAGGATCCTCAGATGAAAAAAGTCTAACATAATTATCTTAAATAGCACAAGTTTATCTTGACTGGGTTAATGCCATGCATTTGACTAGTTAGCAAATCCAATTTTTATTAAGCCTAAGTAAATCAGAAAATAAACTAGTTTTATGGTACACACAGTTCCTTTTGGCTACGGGCCCTAGCTTACAAACACTGTTTGCCAAAGGAAGCCAAGAAGGCATGGTACTACCACAAATCCAGCTGGATCTCAGATTGCCCTCAACTGTGGGCTGGTGATGGCCCTTGCAGGTGGAAGCCTCATGCCCAGTAAGGACCAACAAGAAGCAGGAAGGACGGACTGGAGGATGTGATAGGGCAAGTCAACAGGTCTGAAGAATGGAGCAGGATAACAGCATTGTGATGATTGAATTCTACTCCCAGGTATTTTCTCATGCACATCCTCTGGCATATTGCACCTATTTTCTAGTCAGGATACCATCTCTTCCTTTCTGCATAACTCAGCATAGTTTGCAATTCACCTTAGCAACTCCTTCCTCATTTTTGCATCTCTCTCTCCAACCTCTCCTCTGCAGGCCGTTAGGCAAGCAGAGCCAGGGAAGAGCAGCAAGGTTTATAACACCAGAAGAAAATGTTTAGAATAGAATGTTTAAAGTGAGGCAAAATGGGTTTCTGAATCTATGTGTTGATTACAGAAAAGCATGGTTAAAAAAATATATATATACAGTTTGCTTCTTCATTGACTGCAGAGATACTGCATTTTTTGTCCGGATTTCAACAGAAATTGAATTACTTAAGGCTAAAAAACCCATGCCAAGTCCTTTGAGTACCACACTTTCTCTTCTCCTAATCTATTTTAATTTTCTCTTTTTAAGTTTATACAGTTAAGTGGTGTGTGTCAAGGAACTAAGTTTGGATCTTTCCTTTTTGTTAATGTTATGACATTCTTGCTCACATATTTTAAGTCTTGGTCATAAAGTAACAATTTGCTTCCTTGTCACTAACACTCCCAACAGTTTTGTCATGAATTATACCCTCGAAAGGATGGCTGTAATTTTAGATAATCAACATTCATTTGATCAAAGGAGTGGCACAGATCCCCTGAATTTTCTGTGTCACGGTTGAACTTATTTGCACAAGCAGGTATTTTTCTTGGCTTATAGCAGTCTGGAAACACTGCGGTCACAGCAGATTTTCACTTTGCCATTTTCAAACGATAATGTGTCAAAACCCTCCTGGGTCTGTCCTGCTCACTTAGTTCTGATCACTGTGCCCTTTTTTTTTTTTTTTCCCTGGAAGTTTTCTTCTTTTTGACCAATCAAGACATATTAATTCAAGCTCTCTAGTTTCAGAGACAGATGAAGCGCAGCTGACAATTTGGGGTAGGAGGAGGAGAAAACTTGCCTTTTCCTTCCTGCAAAATACCTGCCAGGTTTGGCTATATTTTTGCTGCACAATTAGAGCTCCACAGAACAGCAAGAGCCATAGCTCAGCGACTGTGCTGACCACAGCCGGGAGCTCCTGTCCATAGCAGTTCCCGTGGGCATCACCACAACAGAAATAGTAAGTGTTCATTTTCCAGCTGATGCCAAAATACTAGCAGAATGCAAAGCACATTTTAAGCTGTAAAAGCCCGAGGGCTGTCCTTATATCATATCATATCACATCACAGAAACCTCACAAAACAACTCCGCAACCCAACAGATCGGTGACTAAAACACAGCTGCAAATAGCCACAGCAGGAAGAGGATTTTATCTCCGGTTTCCCTCCTTCTCTGGCAGCCAGGAGCGGAGCTTTTGGAGACCTTTCGAATCAGCCTCTGCTCATCAGCGCTCACTCGCACAAGAGGGCACTGCAGCCACACGCATCAGGGCAATGCCTCGGCGCTGCGAGCTGCTCTCCTGCAGAGCCGGGCTTTGAGAGTCCTCATCTTCTCATCCAGGCTGGCAGCGAGCACCGCAGTCTGTGCTGACGCGTTGCGCTGGTACACCTTGCACAGACGAATTGCTCCGAGGTAAAATATGCATTGCAGAGTTCATTCCTGTTAGAAACTTGGATAAAATTTGACAGTTGTGGTCTACCTGCATGCATGCCCAGGGAGCTGAAGTCAGGGAAACAATCACATCATTTTTAATAAATAAACATATAGATAAATCCTCTGGAGTTTGTGCTGATTAAAGAGAAAAACATTCTGTTCTTGTAGGAATGTGAATGTTTTTATTATAGAGGCACACAGAAACCTCCTGGGTATTCATAGGGCTATTGATTTTAATATGAAGGGCATTAAAACCTTACCCGTGTGTCTGTCCACATGTCAGCCTTCAGGTGTGTTTCTGCTTTCCCCATGAATGCCCTGTCTTCAGAATCAGAGAATTCTCAGTTCCCACTAATTCAGATGGGAGTAGAAATCACAGTGTAATATCCTGTACCCCTATACCATAGGCTGTCACTAACACCAGATACCTGCCTGATTTACCTGACTTTAGAATCCCCACTTAAAATTTTCAATTGTATTTATAACAGTGGATATAAAATATAAAAATAGGAAATGTTATGTTCTGTCCCAGCGCACCAAAGCACCTGATGTTTGCAACTCAATGAACAAAGAGAAGCCTGTTACGTACAAATGTATTTATGTTCTGATATGACTTAAGTACTTGGTGCACAGGAAGGCTGTTTAGCAAAGGGTATGGAACGTGAAAAAAAAAAATCTGTGTGTCAAAATCATATTTATCAGTTACACATGAGGCCGTTCCTGGTAAAAACAAGTAATAAGACAGTAACCAAATCCCTTTTTGCACTTTGGAGTGCTTTTCATTTGTCACTGATGATTAATAAAAATGGCTTGAAAACAATAAATCTCAACAACATGGTTCCAGCCCATCCCTGGTGGGGACATCTGCAACCAAACTAGTGCAGCACTGTGCTGCAGAACTTAGAGGAGTTCCTACGGGGAATGAGTTTCACTTAAGGGATTAAACCACATCAAGGAAGCGTTAAGCACAACAGTTCAGGAACAGCTGGATAAATCCTTAAAGCAGATTGCTGGGAGCTCTCAGGAGAAATATCAATCTATAAACTAGCCTATACTCTGCCATTAGCTGCTTGAGAAATCACGTATTGGACAAGAAGGACTCTTGGCCTAATGCCACATTCCTATGATCTACCTTGACACAAAAGAACCCATAACATTCCTAATTCTGAGAGATGGTGGGACAAACCAGACCAGGACTTCAGGCTGCCTCCCCACCATCTGAATCCAAATACTAGCACAATCTACAGCACAACATTTCCTAGTATTTTCCTGCTCTGAACACCTTTCTTGTGCCACTTATTATTTTTCTACCTCACTCTTTCCATTATCTACACGTCAACGGTTTACGGGCGTTCGGCCCGATTCCGTGACAAAGGGGACGGGGGACCCAAGGGCCCACGTCCCGGGAAAAGGGGAAAAGGGGAAAAGGGTAGGGAGATGGCCCTGAGAGCAAAGAACAGCGGCAACAATCTGAGGAGAAACAAACTAATTTACTAAATAAGATATCGGAATGCAAAACAACACACTATAATACAATATAATTACAATTTAAGCTGATAAATCCAATGCAGAGAGAGAGAATGTCCCAAAATCAAGGTAGGCCTTACTCTACTACCGACGATGAGACGGCTGGAGAGCGAGGTGCTGCCAAGACGAGAGACGGCGGAAAAAAGGGACGAGGTCTCGTGATCTGCAAGTTTTTATACTGCAAGCTTGTATCTTTTCCCTCTGGCTGGAAAATGGTAACAGAGGAGCAAAGTACCCTGGGGACTGTAGTAGTCCTTCTCTTCTGAGAACCAGGTATATCCACTACATGATGTTATGATGTGGGATATCAATAACCGAATATCACAAAACCATGACACTACACCATTAAAAAAATCTGGCTTAAGTAATGCTATTCTATGCAGTGCTCCAAGAAGCCTCAGATTAAAAAAAAAAAAAAAAAAAAAAAAAAGACAGCCCAAACCCTACAACCTAGGTAGCTGACATTGAATGAAATTTGCCAGATCTCAAAACACCTAATAAATTCATATGACTGACTTGCTTTTCAATAACAGTAAGATCATTAGAAAGCCACCTACTCTAATCATAGGTCTAGGCCTCTCTGTTTCCTGTTCTTTCTTATTTGCAGTTACATTTTCTTGTTTTCTATTGTTTCTGTGAAGCAGAATTGGACTGCAATGGGCACAGTGAGTGCTACAGCACACTTCCACTATAATCAGGATGCATGATACCATCTTTAGTGCCATGTAAAAAATAAAAGTAATAATTAAATACTGTCTAAACTGAGGAAAAAAATGTTTAGAAATCTTTTCTGTTGCTATTAAAAAGAAAATATGAGATATTGGTAAAATTAAAACTTTTTCTAAGAGTTCAAACATTTATATCTCCCTCATCTCTTCAAAAGACTCCAAGTGACAATTATTTGCCATAGTACTCGCAGTGTATCCCTGTTCCTGAAACACCAGATAATGGTTAATAGGTTGACACAGCGTGATAGCAAAACCACATAAGCACCATGAGCTCACTGAGACATTTATTCTAATAAAATAATACAGCAGATACGTGAAATCAGTTCAGATGTTTGGGTATTGCTTTGTTTTTTGTTTGTTTGTTTGTTTGTTTTTCAGATTCACGTAGCTGAAGTTTGATCCATCTTCAGTCTTCCTAGAATTCATCTTCCGGATGACCAGATACAGACACCAATTCTTCCTTCCACAAATTGTCTCTTGTGAATGGAAAAGCACATGGGTGAACTCAGTGCTGGCATTAAAGAACAGAAGCCTTCCCTATCCATATCCGCTGCTGCAAACAGTACTTGTAAGGTTTGAAGAGCTGTTTGAGTATAGCCAGGTCTAACATTTGCTATTCATAAAGACAAAGCAACTACAGTAAATTAATTCTACCAAGATTCTTTGCAATAACCACAAGAGCACTACAGGTGCATTTGTAAAGCCAAAGGGCATAGCACTAAAATAGAATAATCTCTTGTGACATACAAAAGCAGTGTCTGATCTGCTTCTATCATCCACAGACATTTGCTTGTAGCCGTGTGCTACCTAAATCTAAGGTGTTAATGTACTAGCCTGACTTCAGAAATCTCAAGAGCTGCTCACCCCAGGCAAAAGATATGCATCTTTTTGGGGGGCACTTTGTAACATAACACATGAAAATTCTGTTTCTTAGAGGAATAAGATAATTCTTAGATAACATCTAAGGGAGTAAAATCTTCTCCTCTTCTAGGTTAATTCTGCTCTTATTAGAACTGAAAGAAAAATAGTCATCTTGTTCTTCTCCTAATAATTCCTCTTCTCATTCACCCACACCCCCTGAAACAAACAAAAAAACGATGTCAAAAAACAGTCAAAAACAAAAATTCCAAGTCCCCTCAAAACAAGGAGCTCACAGGGCCAGCACAGCATTGGTCTATATGTCCCTGTTCAAATCCATTTTAAAGAGCTACAAATTTATGTGACTAACCTAGGGCCAAATTCAACTTATTCTACTCAGATTAATTTCAATAGGGATGCATGAATAAGTGGCATTCAGCGAGACTCCTTATAATAGTAAATGCTATTCAGTGCACAGACGGCAACACCTGGCCCTTTGTGACAGTGTCTATTTTGCCTAGACAGAAGGCGCCCTTGCTTTGGAAAATCTCCAGTTCTAGCCAATATCCTACTTCCACAGGAAAAGTTCTCTAACTTATGTCTTCACAGTATTTATATCTTTCTTCTACCAAGCCCCTTTATTTGCCTTTTCTAGGTTGAATAGGAAAGACTGTGGGCAATGTGTTTTTGCTTGCTTAGGAAAGTGCTAGGTGGTCCAGAACCATTACTACACCAAATAAGGTATACCTGAAGTGTTACATTTGCAATCAGAAGTGCTCAAGTTGTAAGCCCAGAAAACAGAGAATCTACAGAGAAGCTGGAGGCTGAGGCTCCCTGCTTATAAAAGACCTGAAACCTTCTATATCGGCTAGATCTTCCTCATAGGGATGTCCCACGTTAAGTGACATTGTAGATCTTACCACAAGTTAAAAACAGCAACACAATTTAGAAATTATTACCAGTGGTCTACAGAGCAGAATTTATCATGATGCAAGCAAGAGCATCCTCAGCAGTGAGAAATCCTATATACAGATGAAGTGGCTCCTGATGGATCTGGCAGCTCAAGCATTAGAAGAAAGTCATGTTCAGAGCAGACATACACAAACAGTACTTAACTGGAACCAAGACACTGCTCTAGCAAAGAGGATCCATATGCAACTCCTTCCCACTTCCTCCTGATGTAGCTCTATGTTGTGCTTCATGCTGCAGGATTGGACCTCTTTTTGTGGAAACAACAAGAGAAAAGCTCTGATTTGGTATTTAAATGCTAGAGCTCAAGGGCCTGTCCTCAGGAAGTGCTGACCACTTGATTTTTGCTGCAGTCAGTTCCTTCTTTCAACACCCTGTACCCAACACCCCCTGCAGACCCAGGCCCTGCCTTAGGGATTTATGTCAAATATTTTTATCAGAAACACAGACAGGGAAGGTACCTGACCTACTCAGAACCACCTTCAAGAAAGTCATGAGTTGGCCTTCGAAGTTCAGCAGGTCAATGAGAAGGCAGGAAAAGGCAGCAGATTTTCAGGACTGTAAGAGCAATGAAGAGGACGTTCCTCATTTGGAATGGAAATATGTACATAAGTGTCTTAATATTACACAGAAAGCATGGTGGAAAGCAGACACAAGAACCAGAGAGTCTGCTCCCATCGACCTATTTCAGTGGAACATTGGACTTAAAGTACCTTCTAATCACTAGCAAAGAACCCAAGATACTATTTGCTCATGAGCACTACCATATGTCAGTAAGTTAAATATGCTCTTACCATTATAGGCTGAGGTCATAAAATCAAAATCTTCCCTCCCTGCAAAAATAATAATAATAATACAGTTGTACAAAATATTTGTTTGATTTGAAACATTTTGGTACTTTTGGAAAAAGCACAGAATGAAAACGTTTTGTCTGGGACCCAGCCCATTTAATCCCAACAGCACAGTCATTCTACTCAGACATTACACCAGGATGTTTCAGTTCTATAATTCCTAAATTTGCAGCAATCCCACAGGAGGCTACTACATTTCTGTAGGAACTTCAGTGGCATTTTCAGAAAAGATGATACAATAGGGAAAATAAACAAATAAACTGATACTTATTTATCAGACAGACTGGCATTTTTATTCTAGCTTTGACTTTTTTTTCCCCACAGAAATGTAAAGTAGTGTTTTGAGAAAAGTTTTCTTGGTATTAGTTTTCTATATATAATATAGCATAATACATGGATTGTGCGAGTACAGAGATTTGTAAACTTTACAGCATTCCACAAGCTTTCCGTGCAGTGGAAAAATATAAATTAAAGGTGCATTTGCATATTCAAAATAATAATAGCAGTCAAAATTAATTGTATACCAAACACACATTGTGAAATCGATAATTTTGTGACTGAGGATTGAGCATGACTCCCTGGCAATTACGAACACCTCTCCGCTAAAATGGAAATATGTTGCTTCTAGCCACAGTTCCATAAAATGATAAGTCTGGTTTTACAGCACTGGACATCGGATTAAAAAAAAGTGATAGAAGCACCTGGCATCGAACACCAAGTTTCTATGAATTATTTTGCTTGACCAAAGCTCTTCAATTAGCCATGAAAGGTAACATTCTTTCAGCAGGTTTTGTTTGATGGGTACAGTCTTCACACTGCTCTGCAGCTGACCTTCCTCAGTTGACTGACAAGTCTTCTGGACTTCGTAAAAAGAATACATTTGGGAAATAAAAGGCAGCCATAAGACTGTGGATTTTAAAATTCTGAGAGGAGTGAGAAAAACAAATAGAACAACTACAAGGTAGCACTTCAAGACAGCAGAATTCAGTTTCCCCAAATACCTTTTTAGTAGAACCTCATGGTAAACCAACTTGGAAGATAAAAGGAAAACCTGTGAGAGTTGGTTATTAATATCATAAACCAATATCAGTGGTTTTCATTTTTGCAGAACTGCCTATGAAATCCAGTGCTGCATAATTTAGTTCACAACTTTGATTCTTCTGGGTAGCATTGTTGGCCTATTCTTTTATTTCAGTGTTTTACCTTTTTATTTTTTTTTTCTTCTTTCAGCTCATAGAATACCTTTTCTGTAGTTGGTTGTTTACTGCTTACAACCTAATCTTGCCAAACACTATTGAGTTTGGTACTTATTCTGGAAGGTCTCCAGTTTACACTGGGAAGTATCACAGTGGTATGTACTTTGTTTGGAAAGCACTAGCAACATTTGTTTTTTGTCTGATGTTGCTGATTTTGCCCTCTTCACAGTTGGAGCAGATTTTCATATTTGGCACTGCAAACTTACACTTACTAATTGGAGGAGAAATTAGAGGTGTTAATGCACATCTTTCCTCAAAGTAGTTTTACTATTGATGAAATGTACCCTAATCCCCATTTTCTTTAGCAAATGACAAGTACAACCCATTCTTGTGGACTGCTTGAACAAGCTTACTTGACAGGAAGAAATAGTATTCCAGAGTCTGAGCTAAGAAGTGTTAAATACGTATATGTATTAAATACCTTCTTATGTTTCCATATTAGCCACAGACAACATAAGATGAGAAGAGTATCATCATTGCAAAGTTAAATTTTAGTGATCATGACTCAATGTCAAGGCCACTAACCTGTGCAAGAAAGGTCATACACCCCGAGTGGTGCCTGTACTACTACATCACCTAAAACTACATGTCACCTTATCGTACCTGCTCACCCTACATTTCTTGCAGCTGTGACAATGAGTGACTTCGCAATTCTTACCCTGTGACCTTGGCCTTTCTAAACACCAAGGAACAGAAAAGCACCAGGGAAGCATTCATCCCAACAGCCTGGGAAAACACTATTTGATCGGAAGGACAGAGTTTTGCCTTTGAATGATAATGCTGCAATTTCAAGATTCATAATGTACACATAGGATTATTCCATAGCCAAACCACATCCTCTTTTCCTATAGTCCCCACCATGTCTGTCACCAAACCAACTCTACACAGTGTTAAAAGGGGTGACTGGCACAGTCTAAGAGTTTGCCGATGCAGAGAGAGGGACAGAGAGATTGGGAGGTTGTGTGCTGCAGCTCCTTCATCCAGCAGTTCTGGCCATGAAATCCTGCCCTCTCCTTTGCACATTCTCTTACTCTCGTTGGGTGTTAGTTGAGGTTATTCACCTCATGAACAGCAGAACAAAGCTGTCCTTTTCTCCCGGATGTATTTTCTTCCAAATCTGTGAAATGAATTGACTCACACAGAGCATGATGAGCCCCACAGCTGGTACAACATAAGGACTGAACCCACAAACCAAATCTAAAAAGGAAAGATTAAGGAGGAGTAAGAATCTCTCTCTTTTCTCAGCAGCTAGTGGAACTTTAAGTCAGCTCAAACACCTTCCAAATGCTTCACTCTTCCTCTTCAGAAAGGAGGCACCATGAGACTTGAGATGCTTTGGCCTAGCTATTAACTTCTGTAGCTGTTATCATAGAGGAGACTGAAAGCTTTAGCTGTTAGACAAAAGAGAGTTAATCCACTCAGTCTCCATCAGGATTATTTTTAGGCGTGGTTACGGCCAGTCTTCAAGTCTTTCTATAGCGTGTTTTCCTTATATATTTCAGTGACCTTTAAGCATTATGGGTGACCATTAGCACTTCTCAGCATAACAATATTAATAGCAGGTTGGATAATTATGCAGATCAAACCTAATGAAAGTGAATAGAGTGGAGGAATGTACCATGCCATGTTTGCTGCTGCTTTGGCTCTCCCTGAGACACATGGTTTGGTGAATACCTCACTGAGATAAGAGATCCAGGTTGTTTTCTTTTATTTTTAGTCTCCTTTCCCCGGGCAGACTGATGAACACCAGAAGGGCATTGCCTCTCATTTTGAATATTCCATGCACCCCTAAAGAGACTGAGTACAACTCAGAGCAGGAGGACACGTGGCCCACTACCTCAGCTACCTACCACGAAAAACAAAACAAAACAAAACAAACAACCAAGCAAACAAAAACCCCACCGTCTGGTCTAGCAGAAATCAGTCATCATGCAAATCAGAGCAATCTCCTCAGTGATTATGGGATCTGTTTAAACTCTCTGGTGAAATACCCCAATATATTTTCTTTTCTCATTTATTGTGTAGTATAATGTTCTAGAGTCAAACACACCTTCGTTCGTTCCTTAGAATCATTCCAAATGTGAAACAGAGAGCAGTTTTTAACAGAGCATCCCTCCTGCAGCTGCCGATCAAAGATATTGCCCTGAAACCCCCAACGTTTCAGATCATTTCCAGGGAAGGACACATTTCCCTAATGACTCTCACTGAACAGAAATATCAGAAGCACGAACTGAACCCACATAATCATCATACTTTTTATGAACTAAAACCACATTCAGATTATTACGCACCCTCAATCACTCTTCACGTTGATTAATGCATTTTGTAGCACAGACAAAACAAAACACAAAAGCAAGAACAAAAAAAGGTGTGTTTTCTCATATCTATGGGAATGGCTTTTTTTTTTTTTCCCACAGTTGAAAACAGGAAAGTGCAAGATCGACCCTACTCTATTAAGCCCCTTGAAAGAAGTAGCAGACTATTTCCATATCCATCTGAAGTATCATCATAGAATCATAGAACAGCCTGGGTTGAAAAGGACCTCAAAGATCATCTAGTTTCAACTCCCCTGCTGAGTGCAGGGTCGCCAACCACTAGACCAGGCTTCCCAGAGCGATGTCCAGCCTGGCCTTGAATGCCTCCAGGGACAGGGCATCCAAGTACTTGCACAGATGTCTCTAACACAGTATTTGAAGAAGTAAATACATAAGAAAAGCAGCAGAAAAGAGCGGACTCACAGCACATCCTCGGATTGGCCAGCTGTCCTTGCTGATGGAAGGGAACTAAACACACTGTGGGGTTTGAGAGGTGCTGTAAACCTGTGCTTCACTGTACTCTCACAGCTACGGAAGTGCTCTGATTGTACCACTGTGGCTTCTCTATTGGACCAGAAAGTCCTCTCTCACCGTTTCTCAGTCAGGGAACTTATACTAAGCTCCTCAAATGCTTTCAAAGTCTGACGGCTAAACTGATCACTACTTTGGGTACTGACTTCACCTTTCATGTGCTGTTATTGTGGGGGAAAGAAATAAAAAATAAATGTCACAAGCGTTGCTGCTTAAACAGATGAAAGAAATCACCGGCATCCCTTGCAGGAATAAGAAAATTTGTTTTTCATTTTCTGCTATTTCTACTTTCTGCTCAGTGCCAGGACAAACACTTCTGTTGCTGTACAGTGAACTGTGTTAGGGAATTGGTTTCTCTGAAAAATAACCACATTCTTTGCTTCCGAGCCATCACCCTTACATACTGGCCCAATCCAGACCAATATATAAGGGTGGCCAGTGCCAGCAGGCATTTCGAGAAATGTGTTATGGACATATAATTTAAGCAGATTGAATAAAGAATTTAATTGCAGATTTCAAGCTGACCTTTACAATGTAGATTTATCTGCTTTTCAGGTCATTGCTGGCACAAACTTTAGGAACATTGCAAGTAAAACCCAAAACCATAGGTTCAGACATAATACTTCTCCTGGATCAAAGATATCTTCCCTCAGAACAAACAAACAAAAAACAACAAAAATAAAAATCATCTGATTGTTCCTCTCAAATGATCCTAAAAGGAATTGCAATACAAAAGCAGCAAGGCAAAATCCTTCCTTCACAGAAAGAAGTATCAAGAGGTGGGATAATAGTAAGAAATACTTTGCTGAACTGTAATCCTGAGACCTAAAAAAACAAAGCTACTGAAAAATAAGATACTTTTTTGTGTATCAGTGGAAGGTGAGGCTTCATCTGTTTTATTGGAGTATGAGAGAGGATAACGTTTCCCTGCCACTGTGAGGAGCTGCTGAAATTCTTCTGTGTGTTGATACATCCTCTGAAGTATCTGTTTAAGAGATCGCCTTGCCCAAATTACGACTTCATTGGGACAGGAATATCATTATCTCATATTCTTACTTGCTATAGGAAGAAAAGAGAAGATTTAAAAGGGGAAATAGTATTTAAAGTAATAAAATTTCTGCCATTAGGAATGTATCAAGAAGAAGAAAGAAGTGTTAACACATTACAAGTAGGTTAGTTTCTGAAGAATTCATCTCCCCAGAAGAATATCTTGCGTATTACTAACAATTTAGTGAATGCAAAGATAAATCTCTAAAATCAGACTGCTTGCTATCCTTGAGCATACAAACAAATAGTCCAGGTTAAAAATAAATATAGATTGTTTTAGTCCCCAAAGGAAATTTACAGTGTGTCAAGGAATTTTCATATACTGTATTGTTCCATTAAAAAAACTGATTGTAACTGTTCCATAAAGTTTAACAATTAATGCCCAATGTACACTACAAAATCCTTAACCCAGTGTAAGAAAACTAAAACAAATCATAACAGAACTGGATCCTTTGTGCTCAATATATACGGTCAATGTGTAAATGAGTTCTAACATGAAGTCTCATTCATAAACCTGCTAAAATGATACTTCTTTACGTTACAATTGCTGTAGTAAAGCCTACTTCAACAGTAAACTTCTTTCCATAAACCATAGGTCTGCAGAGCTCATACCTCAGTGGAAGAGAATGTGGACTTGTATGGCAAGTTCAGAGCTCCTGCTGCAGATTTTGTAGTTGACTTCCTACTCCACATATGAATCCCTTCCTCATTTGCAGAGATCACACCCCATTAAAAGAGAGCTGAAAATTGTCCTTGCATGGAGAACACTCGAGTCTGAAAGAACTCACCTTGCTCTTTGCCTGATCTTGCTCATAAAAGAAAGAACCGCCGGTTTTGAAAAAGCTTTCAAAGTATCAGAGCATATTCAGGTCTTAAAGACTCAAAGGAAGCCTGACTTCATGAAGTAGCAGGAGGAAGAAGACAGATTGCTTTTCCAGTCTGAAATATCACCACGTGAATTCAGGCATTCATAGCTTTATTGGTCTAAGCCAAAAGGTGGCATGCATTAGGAAAATGCACCTGTTCCGCACTTTCCCCAAGAGCAACACATGATTAAAGCAGTCAGCCTGGCTTTTGGGCTGTTACAGGTACCAACTAATTTCTCAGAGTATTTTTTTTTCTTTTGAGAGACGATGATCAAAATAGGCTGCCCCCCAATAGCATTAGCTCAGTTGTCTCTATCATGGTCCAAGGGGATATCACCAAGTGTGAGGAGGACTGGGAGACTATTGTCATTTCACCCGGTGTGCTGTACAGCCCTGGAAGTCAGTCAGAGGCCGTGGCAAGGAGGGCCCAAAAAAACAAAATGGTAGAGACTGGAAAACCATCCCTCTGCTACTAAATACTATCAGCAATAAATCATTTCCTTGCTGCACATGAAAACTAAACAGCATACAACAATTTTACATACAAGCCCATGACTGAACTGGTGGTCAGAGAGGGAGTTCTCCAGGCACACGTCTCCCGCAGCCAAATAACACCATGCACGTGTGGAAACTCTCTGCAAGTAGGTAGTTACTCATCTGAGCAAAGCTGGGCCTTTATTTACTGTTCCCCACACAGTCAGGTCTGCGGACCGACCTCTTTCCCAGCCAGCACTCCCTACATTAGTTCAGTCACTCAGGCAGGCGAATGGCCCAACACTCTGTGTCCCTCCTTCATTTCCCTCTCTCTCTCTCTCCTATCTTTGATTTGACTCCAAAATGAAAAGGAGGGAGAAGGCGGCAGGTTACAGGAATCCTCTGCAGGCTTCCTCCTCCCCAGATTAGGATTTAATTGTATTCTGAGTGAGTCCCTTCTGGTTGCACTCAGTCTTTCAGATGAATGTTTCATCAGTATGATTAGGATCACATCCCTCAGTCTCGTGTGTTCACACAATTGGTTGTGACAGCTCGGAGTATAGTACTCCCTAAAGGAAATATTAGATACCACCCTATCATTTTATTCAAATCATATTTTGCACTCCGCACTTTCAGCCTAATGTCATTCGCCCCCGGATTACTTATTTGCGATATCCAACAAGCACTAAAATCCTTCCAATAAGGATTAGACCAACATTTATATTAGAGACATTATTATTATGAAGAGGGCTGCGGATGTTTTGGAAGGAGGGGAACGAGCTTTGGATACTTCAGGGGAGGGGAAAAGGTCTGTGCATCCAAAAAAAGAAAAAAAGAGGGGGGAATGAAGAAGAGGAAGAAAAAGAAAGAAAAACGCAGCATCGACGGTGGCAAACCCCAACTTCGTGGGATGGATGGCCCAGGGGAGGTGCTGCTAGGCCAGGCCCTGCTGCATCACCTCAGCACCATTTTCTCCCCAAAGCAAGGCTACCCTGACCGCTCACAGCCGGCTTCCCCTACACCCCGAGCCGGGATGGGACATTTCTGAGGCGTACCACAGAGGGTAGATCCCCTCCTCGGCCTCCAACGCCGCTCTTCCCTCAGGGCCGTCTCAGCGCGGCTTAGCGCTGAGACGGCCCTGAGGAGAGAGCGGCAGTGGCTGAGGAAGCTTCGAAAAACACCGCTACCGAGAAAGCCCCCTCGGTAAAGCCGCGAAGGGGAGGCGAAAAGCAACGAGCGGGCTGCGAAAACCCAGCGCTGGCGATGGGGCAAGGTGGAAGAAATTCAGACCGAAAGTAAAACCTCGAAAAGAAAACAAAGACAACGACAACAAAAAAACTTCGCGCCGAGGAGGGCTGCCCTTCTCCCGACGAAGGGAAGCGCCGTCGGAAGGGACGGGGCTCGGGGTCGTTTCGTTTTCCCGGGTGGGTGCGAAGTGTCGGCGGGGAAGTGTGGGGTGAGCAGCGAGGGGCGAAGTTTCGTTGGGAAAGCGGGCCAAGAGCAGGCTCGGGGATGTTTTAACGAAAAATCCCCAAATTCTTCACCGAGGAGAGGTCTCCATCCTGCCCAGCCCTGGGAAGAGCCCCCCCGATCTACCGCTGCTCGCCCACGCTGTTAAAATAAATATAAACGCCGAGCTGAAGCATCTCCTGTCGAATAATGGAGAAATACACGAGGTAATAGTTAAATCGGAGCAAACGGCCTCAAATCGTTAGGAGAGTGCTTCACGGGTGGGAAAAGCGGAGTGTGTGTGTGTGGGGGGGGCCGTTCCCAAGCCGGCGGTGTCCGGCCGCCCCCACAGCGCTGCCCGCCCGGAGCGGGGGACCGTCCTAGGGGCACCCTCCCCCCCACGATAAGGAGCCCTCAACCCGAGGTCGGGGCTCTCTGCTGTTTGCCGCAGCAAATCGCGTCACGAAGCAAAGCGCAAGGGTAGTTAACTTTATCTTCTGCTAATATAAACAAATAGGCGTCCGGCTCCTTGATCTTTATTTAAATATAGAGTTGTTTATCGGTGTCACCCTATGAAGATTAATTAGCTACCTTTATTCACAATTTGGCGTCTGACACCCCGTTTTAGGAATGCATTATAATCACAAGGTGTTAATTGGGGCCAGCCAGGCACTTATGTTTCTCTTAAATAGCGTGAGGACTTTTCACAAGTTTTTTTTTTTTCTTTTTTTCTTTTTAAATCACGAGTTTTAAACTTATACGTACAGCCCTCAGCCCATACCACGCAGCGGCGGAACTGCGTTCCCCGGGCGCTGCGATCGGGACCGGCGAGCATAGGGCTGCGGCCGCTGTGCGCTATGCACGGAGCTGGAAGCGGGGAGGTCCAGAACGGGTTATCTCCACTGAAAGGAGGGGGAAAAAAAATTAAAAAAAAAAAAAAACACACAGAAAAGGAGAAAGCTCTTTTCGCCGTGGCTGGAAGAATTTCGGCAAGAATCCTCCCGTCCCAAACCAGCAATACGCTTCGCTGTCAGCGCACCGAATTCGCTGTTAGAAATCTCTTCGGGAAGATGCTCCTCTTCCCAGAGCGAGGAGGGACCCGCTGCAAATGCCCCCCTCGATTGCGTTAGCTCCTCCAGCCCGAGCCTTTGGATTGTTTTGTTCGCAGCGGGCACCGCTAACAGCTTAATCCCATTACCTCCTGCATTTCCTCGTGATAGGTGCTGCTGCCGCGGGAGCCGGCGTTCAATCGCCTTGCCAGGAGGGGCTTTCTCCTCAGATAAGGGCGCGGGGGAGGCTTTAACGCGTTCCGGGAAGAGGCGGGGGAGGAGAGCCGGAGCCGTGCTCCGCTCCTCGGGACGGGCTGGGCTCGCACCTCGCCCCCCCTAGGGAGTAAGGGGAAAGAAGAGCCTCAGGGCCGGTAGCAAACAAGGAGGGGAACGAAAGGACTCCAATCCTCTGGGTAAAGGGAAGGACAAGACAACCGAGGAGAATCTCCAATTAAAATAAGTAACGTTAATACCACTAGCAGCACGCAGCTGAGGTCGATGCAAGACAAGACAGCAAGGTGAAACTTTACAAGACATGGTTAGATTTAAGAGCCATCACAACCCACCAATCCTTAGCGATGCAGCACACTCAGGTTTGTGCTCCCTCCACCCCCCAGCCTGGCAGAGGCAAAGAAGCAGATAGCCACCCATACTCTCATCCCTGGCACCACCACATTTATTAAAAATTACTACTATGTACATATAAAAGCGGAACCAAGTTTCACCGGGAGAATTTTGTGCCAGTGCTCTAGGGTTGATCCGTTTAAAATGCTGGAACTATAGGCAAGAAGAGTGGGCAGGTTACATCACTTCCAGTTTGATACAGGGCAGCTGAAAGTCACTTTACGTACACGCAAATAGAAATCTGCTAATGCTCTTTGCAATGCTCCATATGCTAAGTTTGATTAACCAAAAAAAAAAAAAACAGAATGCATTTTGAACTTCAAAGCACCACCGGAGGTCCTTCTGACTGAACAGCTATAGGTCAACTATTTATATATTATTCCACAATATTCTACAGTGTACCTAGACAAAACACAACTGTACACTTGGATTTTTTTGCCACCTCAGTAAAGGTTAGGCTTTTGGGATGGAGGCATGTTTTCCTTAAAGTCAGATTTGGCCATTGGAAAAGCATTGCTAGCAACAAGACCTTCAACTTAAAATCCTGCCTGGAGCAGGCCTCATTTTGACTATCATCTTCTGCCAAAGAAAGCCTTAGCTGAGCAATGCCCAACTCAGCCAACTGCTCTGCTAACAAGAGATGAAGAAAACAGTTCTGTTTAAAACAGAATGTGCAGCCCCCCACCCAGTGCCCTTTATCAGAGGGGCAAGGCAGGGAAGAAAGTGAAATTTGGAATCCAACCGCTATTTCCTCACTCAGTGTATAGATTTGATCAGGCCTCTGAGCCAAGACAAACTGTACACTTTAGTGTCTCCAATAAATAAACCACCTTGTAGAAATCTGGGCTCCTGCTTACAGCTTTTCCACATGCTGTTTCTTTAAGAGAAAAATTGTATCGTGATTTTCTTTTCCTACTTAATTACCTGCAACAGTCAAAAAGCTTTGGCACCTTCTTTAGAATTGCACATGACAATTTAAGGTGGAAGGCAAGAGTCTTTTTGGCAATTGTAACGCAGAAAGAAAAAGAAACAAAGGCCACCCTGAAAAAATAGCCAATTGGAACAAGAGGATGCTTTAAGAACTAGTATAGAACGCATAGTAGCCCATGCCTTTTGAAGTGTCTTTGCTATAGTCCTCAGCATTAATGTCCTCACATTTCATGGATGGGGAATTTTCATTGCTCGAAGTGCTAGGGGAGAGACGTCTTCTCTTACAAGCACCAGTGTAGACCCCAGAATCATTTGAATCTAGAGACTTGATGGAGGGTGGAGTCTCTATCCAGGATGAGCCTATTTCTTCTTTCACCTTCTCCTTGGAAAGCTGGTCTTCCGAGAAGCCCGGAGGACTCGTCCTGGAGCTCCAAGGTAATCCTGAGGTCATTTTCCTCTGGTAGGAGCCCCTACTACCCCAGCCTGCCATGGACGGAAATGTTGGATCAGGGTAGTACCCCAGGGCATGGGATGTCTGAAGAGGGAGGGATTTGATGCCATAGGGAAGCAAGGTGCTAGGAGAATACTCCGTCTCATAGGAGTTCATGTCCAGTTTGTTGGCACTGGGCTGCTGCACAGGAGTAACAAACCACCGCTGGGGAGGGCTGGCCACCTCTTCACCCTGCTGCGGGGACAGCAAGCCGTTGGTCTGTGGGACGGTTCTCTCACCATTGTAAAATCTGGTAGGGGGCAGGTTGTTGACAAACTGTTCTTGGAAGAATGGTTGCACGCTGTATCGGGCACCTGGGACAATCTGGTGGGATCTAGGAGAATCCGTGGGAGATGGAGTTAATCTGTCATTTTCTGAAGCTGTGTACATGCTACAACATAAAAGAGAAACACTGAGAGTTCTTTACAATTCCAAATATGGTATTAGAAAACAAACAGGAAGAAAGCAGCCGCTCTTAACAAGTCACAACCATGTTTATCTGGATGTTCGTTCTATCGGCCTTCGGAGTTGACGCTGCTTTTCCCGGAGCAGTAGAAAATGCAGAATACTGCTGTTACACATACCCACTGTTCTCCACCAGCCAAGCCATCTTAAATGAAAGGCAGCACTTTCAGAAGCCAGATTTGAGTATATGCACCTATGGTTTTTCAAAGGCCATTTGATGTCAGAAATTGTTCACTGGGCAAAAGTCTTCCTTACAATTGGAAGATGCCAATTTTGTGGCACCAACAGCAGATGCTTTGCTGCCAGCTTTCAGGCCAGCAAGGTTCTGCTGGGATATTTAACCAGAGCTCAGAATCTTGCTAGAAAATGTGATCAAGACAATGTATTAAATTGTTAAGTGAACATGTGTATCTCTAGACATATTTAACTTTTGAATGGGTGTGTGAACTAGCAAGATTGCCAGTATTTCTACTTTCAAATAACTTAAGTAGCATCTCCAAGTTTCTCCTTTTCTCTTTAGATAAAAGCATTTGAGGGCAGAATTGTGCCTCCCCAGGCAGAGCTGCAGGATAGAGGTAGAGGCATACTTACGAGTCATAGTTGTCTCTGAAGCCCTTTGCAAAAGGATTATGATCAATTTTGAGCTGAGTAATCTAAAAATGAAAGCAGAGCACAGTGAGCTGACATGTTGAACCCACAACACTTCATTTTATTCTTGTCATTTTGTACAACCCATTCTTACATCGGTGTTTTGATAGGCTGTAACTGCTATGAACTGCGTTTCGGGGAAAATAAACGTTTGAGTCTTTGAAGAATCATTCAGATCCTCAACACCATCTTCAGTCACTTCCACTATGTGAAGCCGAGGCTGGTATTTGTGAAGAGACTGCAGGACTATCATCTGAAAGAGCAGCAGAGAACGTTAAAACAAACTGCATTCTGCATCACCATTTACAGGCTGCAAGAGTAATCTTTTCATCTTGGGAACAGAGAGGTTTTTCACTGCTAGCAAATGAAACAAAGGGCTACAGGCTGTGTAGGTTGCTAGTATGCCAAGTCCTGTAAGTGCAGGAAATTGAGAGCCATCAGCTACACTTCCACTTTTTGAGCGATGTTGAGTTAAAGAAATATTGGCCGAAGACAGAAATTCACACATCTACTTCTGACATCGCTTCTCCTTTAGAAGACAACTACAAGAGTGAGGGGTTTACAATCCACTAAGAAGGGAACAAGTCAGAGCAGTGACGCAGCAGTTCTGTTTGCTGCACGGCACACACACAGATCGCGGGAGCCCTGTCACTCACCTGTGCGTTGTTGTTGTTGGCGCCCTTGTTGTTGGTCAGCTTCAGCTTGCCGAAGGAGATCTCCTGCCGCATCCAGTGCGCCCCAGTGTTGGGCGACTCGGGGTGTACGTACACCTTGTTGCCTGGGGGAGAGCAGCACGGCAGTGAGCAGCCGGGCACAGCACGGGGCTTTGTTCCACCGCGACCCCCAGGTGTCCCCGTCCAGTACAAGAGTCTCAAAGCGCCCGTAAAAGCGCAGCTCCTCCCGCGTCGGGACGGACCCCCGCATCGGGATGCGAAGCGGAAGCCTTCCTGGGAAACAGAGCAAGCAGGGAGTCCGCACTTACCCTGCATGTTGTTGTCGGCTTTGCCGCACGTCACCCATTTTCCCCCCTGGAAGCGCCAGTGGTTGGGGTCCGCCAGCACCACCTCCACGAAGACGTTGTAGTGGGCGGTAGGGTTGAGGCCGGTAATATTAAAGCTCAGGAACGGAAACATCCGCCTAGGGAGAGGAGGGAAAGAACACGGCATGCGGGGCGGCCCAGGGAGCAAGCTCGGGCCGCGAGGTTTCCCCGAGCGGCTCCATCTCCCTCCCTTTCCCCCCTGCACTTTCCCGCAGCCGCTTACCGGCCCTGCTTAGTGATGATCATCTCCGTCTGGTGCCGGTGGAACTTGAGCCACAGCGGCCGGTTGCAGAGGAAGACTTGCGCCCGCAGCCCGGGCCCGGCCGTCGGCACCCCCAGCGCCCCGAGCCCGCCGCAGGAGCCCGAGGCCGGCGGGTAGGGGCCGTAGAGAGCTCCGCCGGCCGCCGCCTGCCCGTACTGGTACCCGCCGCCTCCGCCGAACTGCGCTCTGCCGCCGGGCGGGCACACGGCACCAGCGAAGCCTCCCGAAGACAGCACGGAGCCGTAGGGGTAGCGCGGCCCGCCGGGCGCCTGGTACACGGCGCCGTGCTGCGCGGCGGGCGGGTAAGGGAAGAGAGCGCAGGGCCCCCCCAGCTCGGCGACCGGCGGCCCGGGGGATTGCAGGTAGTAGCGCTCGGGGCTCAGGCTGTCCATGGAGTAGCGGGCGGCGGCGGCCGGGGGCAGCTCTTCCTCCCCGCAGGGGGTGGTCTTGCGGCCGTCCGGCTTGGGGGCGGCGAAGGGCGGCTCCCCGCCCTCGGGCTCGCCCAGCATGGCCGGAGCCGCCGCGAACTTCTTGGCCGCCTTGTCCAGGTCGAGATGCGCCGGAGAGCCCGCGCGGGGCGGCCCTCGGGACCCGGCTCCGCCGCCTCCGGTCCCACTGCCGCGCCCGCCGCCCTCCAGCGGGTAAAAGGGGGCTCCCGGCAGGGCCCCCCCTGCCGCCGCCAGCAGCGGCTCTCCCAGCTGCATCCTCGGCGGGCGGCGGCGCCGCGCAGCCCCTGCAGTACCCAGTACCGGCCCCGACCCGCGGCCGCGCAGCGCTGCGCTGAGGCGCCGCCGAGCCCATTTATACCGGCACGCCGGGCTGCTCGGGCCGCCGGGGAGGGGCTTGCGCCGAGCTGCCTCCTCGCCGCCCTCCACCCCCGCCGGCCCATTGGCTGGGCCGAGTGACACTAATTTAATTAGACAGCTACTAATTGGAACAAGTCACCTGTGACTCTGGTGCGCGTGTCCCCCCGCTCCCCGACCCCTCCCCGTCCGCAGCCGGCAGGTCTGCCCCGCGCTCGCACCGCTCCGGGGCAGGGCTGCGCCCGCGTCACCCCCAGCGGAGGGCCCGGCTCCCCTCCTAAAAAAAACAACAAAAAAATAGAAAAAACCAACCACCATCTCTGGTCGAGGTGGCATCGGGCACACGATGCTTGGGCACAGCGGGGAGTGGGGGTCCAAAAGGAAATTGGGAAGGGAGCTAACGCTGGAGCCCAGCAGGGTTGGAGGGATGGGCGGCCACTTGGCGGGCCGCTGCGACGGGGCGGGCCACCCCCAGACCCCCCGGGGCCGTGCCGCCGTTCGAACAATTGGGGCTGTGCCTTAGCCCCGCCGAGCGGCCGCCGGCCCCTGTCCGCTCCCCGGGCAGCATCGTTCTCGGAGAAGTGACACGTTAATGGGGGCCTCTCGTTGGGAGCCGGCGGGGCCGGGCGGCAAGTTCAGTGTTCGGGAACTCGGTGGAGGATTCTCGCAATGCGTTTTCTCCTTCAGCATCCCCCTCCGGGAAGGCAGAGCGGGATTCTGTTGGGTGCCGTATCCCGCGTTGTGGAATGAATCTGTTCCGCTCATTTCTCGGAGGGGAACCTTTTGCCCCGAAGCACGGGGGAACGGATATTTAGGAATATCAAGGTGTCCGTGCGATTTGGCACGAACGACTTTGCAGCTCCCAAAGCGCAGCCCCTCGCCCTCTTCCCGCAGCCCGGCTCTTCGCGGGGAGAGCTGCGGAATCCCTGCCCCCTCCCCGCTGCACAGCGTAAGGGAGACCCGCGACGCAGCCGGGATTTCGTTGCCGGGTGGAAGGACGCGCGGTGAAGGGGCCGAGCTCCGCCGCTCTCCCGGCGCTGAGCTCCGCGGAGCCTCACCGGGGCCGCCGCAATTAATCGCCGATAATTAACCGAGGCCTCAGAACCCGGGGCCGAGGCGCGGTTGGGCAGTCAGAGGGGCTCGCTGCGTGCCCCAGAGCAGAGCATGGAGCCGGGGGAAGCCTCTCCCGCTGCGCCCGGCTCCGTCTGCGGGCAAGGACACACGCTTGTGAGGAGCCAGGGGAGGGCTGGTGGCGCCGGCATTGAAGCACCCCCGGCCCTACCCACCAGTTCTCTCCGGGATAACATCATTCCCAATTTTTGCGTCCCAGCGAGGGAGACAACAAAAAGTGTCCGACGCTCGACGTTCCAGCGCGGAGCAGCGCGGCCGCTGGGCGCTGCTGCTCCTTCCCCGGGCAGCTCTGGCCGGACGAGAAGCAGGAGGGGCAGCGCCCGCCAGGCAGCCCCGCTCCGAGGCTGAACGGAAAAGGGAGGGAGGAGGGGAGCGATCCGCCGGGCGCGGCCGAAGCTCCGCTGAGGCTCAGCTGCCGCTCCCCTGCCTGTGACCGCTCCGTCGGGCTGCGCATCTCCGGGGCTGGGGCAGAGGTGGAGGAGGTTTTGCAAAGCTACTGGGTAGGGTCTGAGGGAATAAATATTACAGTATATCTGCCATGATTTAAAGCAGCCTTGCAGGGCAGGTGCCGTTCAGTTCGAGGCTGCTGCGTTTTTTCCTTCGGAATTCGCCTGACAGAGGCCGGGACGCTTCCTGGTGCCGTTCGGATTTCCCTTGAACAGGGAACCGGGACGGGGGAGGGGGCAGGAAACCTGTGACCGTCCTGCAAAACTGAGAGCTTTACGGTTCGGATCGAAACACGCTGGGCATGAAGTTTTTCTAACGAATTACGGTTTCCATGCGGTTCTTTGTAGAGCACGGAGTACTTCAAGCTCGGCTCGGAGCAACCTCGCCTCGCTCCTCACCTCGGGTCCCGCAGCTCCTGCCCGGCCCCGTGCCGGTTGGGGCGGAACCCGGGGCCGCGTTTCACCGCGTTTCGCCCGTGCCAGCCTTGGAGAGCGCAATCCGTAATTTGGGTGCTCGGTTACGCAGCCCGCACGCTGCGGAAAATCAGCGATTCAACCCGCAGATTAAAGCTGCCCTCGCAGCCGCCTGCCAAACTCTTGGGACGCAGTCCCTGTCAGTGCCCCTGCTTCAAATCTCCCCCCCCGGGAGGCTCTGGCATTGCCCCCCCGCTCACCCCCCGCTTCGGTTTGCCCCTCCGGGGTCGCGCCGGGGAACACCGTCGTGCAGTGGGGTTTTTCGGTCGTGCGTGGGACAGGAGATTTCCGAATGGGTCCCGCAGCCTTGCAGACGTTGTCTGATAGACAGAGCTGCAGAAGCAGCAGACTGGTGAAACAGAAAGGAGAGGTAGGTTCGTACAACTACCAGAATAACCCCCAAACCACAAAAAAAATGTTGAAAGAAAATGTAGGTCTTTGAAGGGTTACAGATTATCTTGTTTTGTTGCACTTTATTCAAATATACTCCTGGGTTTATTCAAATAAGGAGCATATCTGACTCTAAAAAGTAGTTCCAGAAAACCTCATTTTCTGCAGCCTCAATTACGGCGGAGTGATGCAGTGCTGAAATGTTTCCCCCTTTGCCTTCATGTTAAGATTGAGTCCTTTCCTATTTCTTGGAGGTCGGCGATCAGAAAAGAGCTTCAGCGAATTGCTTGAACTCGTGGAGACTAAAACCGTTAAACTGCAGTACCCTGCATGGAAGGGCCCAGGAAGAGACAAGAAGTTGAGATCCATATAATCTATTCCACCAGGCTGTTGTGCACTTCCATATACCTTCGTACATCACCATATATAGCCATGTACATCCATTATCCTACACAACTGGTCTACACAGACAGCTTAAGAATTCTGGTTGGCCGAATGCAGCGCCGCGCTCCTGTCACCGTGCTCTTCTCCTGGAGTCCTGCTGTCACTGCCGCAGGATATCCAGGTCCTGGGAAAGTTTTATGAGCGCTACATTTGAGCTCTTTCTGTGAGGTAATTTGTTTCCTTGCTTGATTTTCCTTGCTCTGATTTTGCAAAAAAAAAAAAAAAAAAAAAAAAAAAAATATATATATATATATATATATAGCTTGCAGTTCCTGGATGCCCCCCTCAATCTGCTAGCATCCAGTTCCCAGGGGACTGCAATACTTTCACATTTACAGCAAATTTGTGATGGGATTTTGCAGGTTTTCTTTTTCTCCAGCCATCCCATCTGCGTCTTCCCCCCCCTCTCTCACTGATTCAACTGTAGGCAGTGTCGGGCTGGGCAAAGGAAGGATACTTTGAGATGCCATCATGAGGCTTGCCACGCTTCCACCATCTTTCAAAGTCCTTTTTGAAATCACTAAATCAGAATTTTTCCAGATGCAGTCGCACACACACAAGTGCTTCTTCTCCTTCTCCTTCTTCTTTTTTTTTTTTTTAAATCTTCGTACCTTTCTTTTCAAGGCTGTAGAGAGCTTACAGCATGCAGAATAATCAGAGGCACATTAGTATGCTCGTGAAAGGCTCAGGGCATTTCAGCTTGATGCTGAACCTCGGTGGGTATTTTTATGAAGAAGCCAGCTCCATCCTTTCACTGCTCAGGCTGTTTCAATCTGTCACATGCAGACAAGAGCCACCTCCTTCGTGGGAATGTTAGGAGACTAAATTAATTGAAAACGCTTCCCCCTCTCCCCCCCCCCCTTTTTTTATTTTCTGTTGAGAAGTGTTGCCCTATAGCTGCAAAACTCACTGGTCCACTTTACTTTATGACAAGTGGGATTTTCAGTGTGCAGAAGTATACTGTCCTGAAGATACAAAAAGTGCAGCTTCCAATATACTGTGAGGTGTAAAAAATAAAACCCCAAAAGGTAAAAAACCAGTCAGCTGCAGTTGAAACGTATATGTGTACCTTAAATAGGAGAAATCAATAGCTCTATGAAACCAAAGAGCTATTATATTTAATATTAAGTGGGGATGGTGTCTAATTATCAGCAATTTTACTCTTTGGTAACCAATTAAATTTAGCTGCCTTTTTATTATGTATCATTAGCAATTTAAAAGGGCAGAATATAGACATACGTGTTAAAAAAATGTACACTGGTATATATAAGCTCCATACTTATCATGGGGTTAATATATATAAATGAGAAGGAGAAGAGCACCCTTTTCTAGACAAGGTATTTGGAATAGAAAGAACAGAGACGGGTTACTGAATCAGGACATGGAAGAAACAAGTCAGTATTTGACAAGAAAGCAGTATTCAAAGCACTCTTATCAGTCGTGTCCTTTCCCTAATTTATAAGGGAAATGATACCTAAAAAAATATCTGTATCTTCAGCGGCGATGTTGTATTAAAGGGAACTGCAATTAGTAGAAGCTAATCCATGACCTGATCCTAAGCAATGAAGTATGGCAGTGTAACACAGACAAAGTTCGACACGCTCTGTGCTTGAATCACATTCTTGGCAGTGAGTAATTTTGCTACGTAAGATAATGTAACTGCTCTTTGTTGCTGGGCCTAAGGCATCCTGTTGGCTACAGAAGCAAAACAAAAGCTGTTTCAGAAAATGTAAGACTTTGTAAAGTAGGCGCTTTTGTCATTTTCACTTTTGTTTGGGAAAGCTACAAGAAGGGAGATGGCAAAAGTATTCACTCGGATTTAGTTTTGAGGTGACGTTTCTTTCTCGAAATGGAACTGCGGAAACTTAGGGAGAAGAAGAGACTGAAATTCGGATCACAGAGCCAAACATAACCACGAGCAACGCTTCATATTTTGTATTATTCATGCACAGGGATCTCCAAACAGCTCTCCTTAAACGCGTGTATTTCACCCTCCGATAAGCCTAATGAGGGATGCCTAGCACCTTCCCCTGGTTTTAAAGCACGATCGCTTACTGGCTTGTAGATCGGTGCCAATTGTCAGCCTGACAGCGTGTGATGGAAAAATGGGAATGCGCCAGGACCTACGACGTGGCTGTGATGGCCGAAGACCCGCTCTGTTTGGGCTTATTTGTATTTACACGCCTATCAAAGAGAGTCCTGAACAGCCAGTTTTAGTTTGCTTGTCTGTTTTGGATCAGAAAAGTAGAATCAGACTGCTATTCAAAGAGCCTGGACTCGACTAACCCGCCTAAACAGCGGCAATTAAAAGCAGCACGTCAAATCCCATTAAGAGACACTCCGCTTTTCGCTGCAGCGCTTTAAAAAGGAACATTTTCATCATGCGGAGGCCCCGACACAGCCGGGCCTAGCGACGATCCGCTGTCAAGCAGCCTCCCCGACGGGTGGGTAGCGGCCGAACGCCCGTCGGAAGCAGCAGCATGCCGCGGGGCGCTGCGGGCTCCCCCCGCCTCGGGTCCCGCCTGGGTGTCAGCCGGCGCTTTGAAGCCCCCGCGGCGGGGGGCTGCGCTCGGCATTGAGGCCTCAAATGCCTCTAAGCGTTTCTAAGTACCGGGCTCGCAGGGCTTTGCACCTTCACAACGAGCTGATGCCCGCAGGTAGCGCTCCGAAACGGCCCATCTGCGGGCAGCGAGACCAAAGGCGGAGCGGAGCGGGGTCGTTAGGGAATAAAGGGGGTCAATGGGCACTTTCTTCCCCAGCTGAATTTCAGCTCGGAAAGCCGCTCTGGCAGAAGCCTGCGGCCTGGGCTGGGGGAGTCAGCGCACGTCACAAACCTGTGAAGGAGCTGCTATGGGCAGCCCTAGCCAGTGTTCCCTGGGCAGCAGAGGACATACACAGAAGAAAGAAGTTACATCATGAAGAAGAAGCGTAACTAACTTTCTGTTCAGGTTGGCTGCTAAGAAAAAGACCGTCTCTGAAAGAGCGGTGAGGCACTGGCACAGGCTGCCCAGGGAGGTGGGGCAGTCACCGTCCCTGGAGGTGTTCAAGAACCGTGTGGATGTGGCACTGAGAGATGTGGTCTGTGGGCATGGTGGGGATGGGTCTACCGTTGGAATGGATGATCTTAGAGGACTTTTCCAAACTTAATGGTTCTATGAAACTCAAAAACATGCCACCCACCACCCAAAAAAATACAAAACTCAGCCCTCACCACAAAAACAGTCTCTATTTTGCCACTGTAACTTCGTGGTGACAGCAAGGCCCTGTGAAAGCATTCGCGCACCGTTTCTCTCCAATTAACCCCAGGAAGTATGAGCACCACTCTTCTTAGCACGGATGGTTGTGTTGATTCCTAGCACATTACTGAGAGGAAATTTTAGCCTGAAGAGGTTGAGTTATGCAGATGAGAACAGATAAATGAGCAACATCATGGCAGAACGTTGAACGATTGCACAAATGTGTATTCTTCCTTCCTTTCTTCCTTTTTTTTTTTTTTTTTCGATCTATACTCTTTCCTTTCTCCACCAGTCACGTTTTAGGCACTTACTGGTTCTCCTGCTGTCCACAGCTATCATGGATTAAAGGGCAGAAAAGGAATGGATGTAATGAATACGAAAAGGACGTCGAAAACAAGAAGTCTTCTGATCTTTTGTTGTAGGTGTTGGTCTGAATTAAAATACAACCTCCTTTAGTAAGACCCATTAGAAAACAGCTGGTGGCCTGATAGGAGTAGTCAGACCCTGATGTCACAGGGTGGTGGGGTCTCAGTGACATAATACTATCATGGCAACATTTCTGCCTACTTTACACCTTATTGAACCTACTCAAGATAAAATCCCACCTTCCAATTACCCTTATATACACTCTGAGACAAGGTTGGCAAGTTGTGCACTGACAAGGCAAGTAAAACAGTGCCCTGGCACAACAGTAAAGGTCTGAGGGCTGCATCCCTCCGTCCCAGAGGGTGGTGGCTGCTGTCTTCCTACACATGTGCTCCTGGTGACCTGGGACCATGTGTCGAGGTGAAGGACATGCTTTTCCTTCAGTTGGGATGTCTAGGAGAGCAGGAGCTTTCTATGCCTCAGGTAGATGCCCTTCCTTCAGCTGCTAGCCCTTGGAAGCAGGAGTGGGACACTGACAAAGAATGGTCAGGGCAGCAAGAACTGATGTGCAAGTAGCAGAGCTGGACTTTGCTAGGCAGGGTAAGCTTTGTTGTATTTGAGCATTTGGTTGCTGTGGGACAGCGCTGTGTTTTTGCCAGGCAAGTGCTCTTAAAGTCCACCTGTGGCACAGGGTTGGCATACAGGCAGCCTGACCATTCATTTCATCACTTTTCTGCCTGTGGTGCAGTGGGTGGGAGGTGCTAAGGGTAGATTTTACTGCATTGCCTATTTACTCCCATTAACGACTCTGGGGAGTATATGATGAAGGGTGGACACTTCAAGCCCCCGAGTAGAATAAGCACTGCTAAAATCCCATCTTAACAACAAAGTAATAAAAAAAGGCTCCTGCAAACACGGAAGACTATCCCACTAGGGCAGTGAGAACCTACATTTTAGAGAGAAAAGAAAGAAAGAAAGAAAAGAAGTCCTGAATTTCCACTTAGTAGCTGATCAGCTCTGGAAATAATTGTCCATTTCTTTTCATCTTTCTCCATCTTTGAGTCTCGCCTGTCACATTTCTTAGCGCCATCTACCAGCCCCGATCCAGGTGCTGGTGGGTGGCAAGCCCCAGAGTACAGGTCCTCCACGGGGAGCACCCACACAGGGCAGGGAAACACTAGTGGGCGCCACAGCGAGTCACCATCCCGGTTCGCTGAGCACTCCGCGGGTCCCTGGGGCTCTCTGATTCCACGCTCTAAGAAAGTGGCCAATTATTTTTCTGTCTGAAAGAGTCTGTGATGTGGCAGAGAATGACAGCTCCAAGGGAGAAAACACCTCTTCATTAAAAAGTGCTGCTAAGCACACTGAATATCCAGATCCCAGCACCCGGTTGCACAAAGGTTAGGATGAGAGCCAATAAATTATGCATTTTCACAGATTGACATGTATATGCACATGTTTACAATGTATGCACACACACTCACGTGCACACAAATACACACACACACACAGTGGCCAAAATCCCTAGTCAGGAAAAACTCGCCCTGAAGTCCAGTTTTGCTTTGGGTTTTGGTGTGATAGGAATCATCTAGGAAAGAAACACTGAATTTGGTTACCAAATGCAAGAGAAGACTCAGCTTCACAGAAACAAAGATGATCAGGTGTGTGCTGAGTGTAAAAAAAGAAAGAAGAAAAGCCATAATCTGTGTTTTGCTTATCTCAGTTTGAGAGGCTGCAGTGAATAGAGGGCTGGGCTGCTACTTTTGTAAGTTCCATTTGATTTCATTGCTTTTTAAGTGATTTTAGCGGTTGTATGAACTTATTTTAATCTATTAAAAAATATCTCTAAAATGAAGATACAAAATACATATCAATGATGCAACAAGGCAGAATTGAGTGTCTTGGTGAGGTACGTTGTGTTGCGGAGAAGAACCACCCTACTGCTGAAGCCAGGGAAAGCTTAAAATGGAAGCTGCATTGGGGATGTGATGTTTAACAGCCTCTGTATCCTTTGACACTGCCCAGGCACTGTGCAGTGTGGGCTCAGCAGGTAGCTGAGAATTCAGTAGAATTTTCAGTTCTCCAACCTCACATTCTTGTTCCTATGTTTTGATGCAGAACTGCTGTTTTGGGGTATTTATATTCACTTGTTTTCTGCCTTAAATACACTGTTGTGTCACCATAACAATATACCGCTTTTCCATGCTTAGCATATTCATTACATTGTCTTCCTCTCAACTTCTTGATTTGCATGCAAGAAATCTGTGTAAGAGCAAATGCAATCTGCAAGCCAATAAAATCCTGTCCCATGGGAGGAAGGAGTCAAAGTGATATGCCTAGCTTGGATGAAGAATACGAAGCACGTAAAGGAGAGAGGTCCAAGTACAGTGTGCCAGGTACAAAAAGCTGCTGCATGAAGAAGCAAAATGTCTTAGTATATTTCTACCAGACATTGGCTTTATCAACAAAACCAGGCCATGAAGACTCCAGTTCATGGATATCATAGAACAGCCCGGGTTGGAAGGGACTTTGTAAGATCATCAGGTGGTAATTTTCCCCAAAGCTCTGCACTTTGACATGTGCTGCACTTGGCTGTCTGCATGGCAGGGGCTGCGGCAGCAGTGATGCCAGCTCCCAGCACTGAACAGGGCAGCAAGCAGGGACTTCATGCAGCCCAGGCTGGTTCCCTCTGCAGATATGACCTCAAACACACAGTGCAGAATCAGTTACACCTCTCAACCAACTCTTTGCTACCTTCCTTCCTCTATGCTTACTTGCATAAAATAGGAGTTAGAAATTTCGCTATTCAGAATCTGAACAGACAGTGGCAGGTTGAGCCCAGTTGCCTTTTCTGCCTCTCACCTGTGTGATACCTGGTGGTATTCGGTTGGGGCAAGAGCCAGAATCATGGCTTGTTTGCAGGTTAGCAGGGTTTTGCTTTAGGCCATGCCCTTTTCATCACTCTTATTCCCAGGGGTGGCCAGTGAACCTTCAGTTGGCCACCCTAGCCATTGTGGGATCTTCATAATAGCCAGAATCTTCTTAAAAGATTCAGTCAGCCCAGATCCTAGGTTCTCATATCTGTATTGCAGAGGCTGAGACATGTGAGAGAAGAGCAAGGGGACTCCATGAACCCATACGGTTTGCTAAAGCCTTTCTGAGGCCACAGTCTTGCAAACACCAGTAGTAGGCCCATGTGTCTGAGCTCTGAGAAATGGCTTTGCCAGAATTGTCCTTACATTGCTCCCCAATTACCCATCCTCTCATCCCAACTGAATATGAATCTCCCAGAAGCTTCTTATTCCTCTGAAAAGATGGGGAATCTGGGCAGTGACATTCAGCTGAAGTTTGCCTCGGTCTGTTCATTCAGCTATTGACAGAGGGGTATCTGATACCTCCTGACTGAATAGAAGACTTGCAGAAGCTTCTTGCTTTGGGAAATTCTGACTTTATAAATCTTGCAAACAGTGACAAAGATGAGAAGTGGAAACAATGATTGCAACAACAAAGTTTTAAAGAATCTTCAGACTAATAACAATACATATATGACAAAACAGGTCAAATAAAAAGATTATGTAAGGGCATTAGGTATAGCCACACTGCTGTTAAAGCAGTCTGCTTTAAAACATCCATGCAGGGGCATTTGAACAGTGACAGCTGAAAAAAAGTTTCACAATTACATCAGCTTTGTAGGCTGAACTGTTACTATCATTCACAGGAAAGTAAAATAGTGACTGCACAAAAAAAAAATGATGACGAGGTTTCCCCCCACCCCCATCATGTCTCTCAGCAGCCACGAGAGCAGCTCTCCTTGTCACAGCTCACGTGAAGCTGGCAGAGATGTGGCAGGGCTTCCACTTGTAAGTTCAGACCCAGGTGGGCTCTCTTGAGATGGTTCTGGGATGGAGCAGCCCATCTTTGTTGGCATCCTCAGCAGACACTGCCTTGCCGAAGGCCATGAGCCGTGCTGCAGGACCCGAGCAGCCACGCGTCTGCCATTTCCTGTTACAGCTCTGTTCTCCTTGCACCAGCTCTACCGAGAGGCTTCTGCTGTGGATGCTGGTGCTTTGCACTTGAACATGCATCATATTGAAAACTGGGTGTGTTACATCCCAGTGGTTACCTGCAGAAATGCTCTCAGGTTGAGTTTGGCTGCCTCACCTGGCTTGGCTACCAAAGTGATTTTTTCCTCTTGGCACTAGAATATGGACAGAGCTTAGTAAACACCTCATTCATGGCTACGTAGGCTACATTTTCAGAAGCAGTAAAAGTGATTGCAGTTGGAATACAGCTTTTTTTTTTTTTTTTTAACTTGATCATATAATTTACTCAGGAAAAGCAAATACAGCTTTTATTTTCCAATCTTCTCCTTATCCCCTACAGGTTGTGATACCTTATGTGTTCAAATTAACACTTCTCCCATCTGGATTTCTGTGATGTTTAAATTGGAAGCTTGGAATAATTTTTTCTTTTCAGAATAAAGAAAGCTTTTGAGCAGCTGCCACGTTTGAGGAGCTGAGGGTTGGGCTGCTGACCACGTTCGTGCCTGACTAGGAAAACCACAGCCAGCGCTGAAATTACTTCGTCAACCATTTTTTCACATTACACATTTCACAGCCTGCGGAAATGGGTATCTTCATAGGCAGGGCGAGTTAGCCGAGAAGTGTTTTGTTGTGACTTCATTAAACCCTTGTTCTTACCATGGGTGTGCCCTCCTCGGCCTGCTTCTGCCCTAGTTTGGGCAGGTCTGTGGGCTGCTCAGGCTGAGTAGGGCACGAGGGCAAGGCTGTCTGGATCAGGACTGGGGGAAAGCTACTCTGCAGGGAGAGATGTCCCAGGAGCCTGCCCACAGGGTGGAGAACACTGGCAGGCCACCACGGGGCTGTGCAGGAAGGTTTGAGGCTTCCTCGTTCATCATTTGCTCTCAGCGGGGAGGGAGTTAGAGAGAAAAAGCTGCGCTGAGAATCCCCCAACAAGTTTCCTGACAGAAATCCAGTGATGAGGAGAAGCAGCCACTCTTTGGCCTCCTTCTCACCCTCGTGGGTGCCTCAGTTTCTCCTCATGGGTGAAAATGGGGAGGAAGCCTCCTGGGGACAGGTGCTCCCTGATCCCATCCCTCTTCCCCCCTTTGCCCCTGGTGCTAGCTCAAGAGGCAGAATGTAGCAAGTCTGCCTGGGCTGCCTTCAGCTTGCTCGAAGAGAGAAAAGCTTCAAAAGTCAATCGGCACAGCTTGAAAGCAGCCCCCACAACAGCCTCAGCAGCCCTCTGGAGCTGCTCCCAAGCCCTGCCAGCCCCATTGTTTTGGGCTGAGGTGGCTGTTCCTTGGCCATGCCCCCATAGGAGCCCCAGACCTGCCCGCCCAGGCTGCAATGGAGCTGGGCAGGCCAGAACCCCTGACCACTTTTCCTCCTGCCACCTCTGTGGGCAGTCAGCATGGGGTGTGCTCTGGTTTTGGCAGGAGGCTGGTGGGTACATGACAGGCTGTGCTTGCTGACATGATCACAGCTTTTTTAAAACAAGCTTGTGCTGTGTAAACCAAGGCAAGCTGGATGATGATTTTTTACTGCTGGCTGAAGCAGCTCTGCAAGAAACAGACAGGAAGGCAGGGCAGGGTGCTGCATCCCTTGGTCCTGTGGGCAACAAGGCAGGAGAGCCCACCAGCCTTTGGGGATGATGCCGTCCTCCATGTCCCAGCTGCAGCAGCGCTGCACACCCCACTGCCACCATGTCACATTTTGCTCTCCCCCTGAATGAAACCAGTGCCAGGTCTTCTCTGGCCTGACGCAGTGCCACCACGCTGTGGGAATCTGGTCTCCCATCTGCAATGCAGGATAAATCAGATGCTGCATCCATGTGCGGCTGCTGTTCCTCCTGCTCCCAATGCACCAAAGAAGGTTCCTTCAGCTGTCTGTCCCTCAGCAGTGGGCTGTTGTGCACCAAGGTCATGCAGCCATGTCCACAGATGCAGGATCATAAAAACATACAATGGGAACTGGGAGTGTCCATAAAAACCATCTAGCTCCAACCCCCTGCCAAGGGCCACTGCCACTCACTACATCACGCTGCCCAGGAATCCATCCAGTCTGGCCTTAAATGACTCCAGGGATGAGGCACCCACAGCTTCTCAGGGCAGCCTGTGCCAGTGCCTCACTACCCTCTGAGTAAAAAAATGTATTTCTAATATCTAATCTAAATCTCCCCTCTTTTAGTTTAAAGCCATTCCCCTTTGTTCTATCACTATCAGTCTGTGTAAAAAGTCCATTTCCCTCCTGACTATAAACTCCATTCAAGTACTGGAAAGCCATAATGAGGTCTCCCCAGAGCCTTCTCTTATCCAGTCTGAACAAGCCCAGCTCCCTCAGCCCTTCTTCATAGAAAAGGTCCTTCAGCTCTCTGATCATCTCTGTTGCCCTCCCCTGGATCTGCTCCAATAGCTCCACTTTTTTCTTGTGCTGAGGGCCCCAGGTCTGGACACAGTACTCCAGTTGGAGCCTCATGAGGGTAGAATAGAGGGAGACCATCACTTCCGTTGCCCTGCTGGCCACCCCTCTTTTGATGCAGCCCAGGATAGAAACATATCATAGAATGGCCTGGGTTGAAAAGGACCTCAAAGATCATCTAGTTTCAACCCCCCTGCTGTGTGCAGGGTTGCCAGCCACTAGACCAGGCTGCCCAGAGCCACATCCAGGCTGGCCTTGAATGCCTCCAGGGACGGGGCACCCACAGCCTCTCTGGGCAACCTGTTCCAGTGCGTCACCACCCTCTGAGTGAAAAAATTCCTCCTAATATTGAACCTAAACCTCCTCTGTCTTAGTTTAAAGCCATCCCCCCTTGTCCTATCACTATCCACCCATGCAAACAGTCGTTCCCCGTCCTGTTTATATGCTCCCTTCAAGTACTGGAAGGCCACAAACAAGCCCAGTTCCCTCAACCTTTCTTCATAGGAGAGGTGCTCCAGCCCTCTGATCTTCTTGGATGCCCTCGGTTGGCCTTTCAGGATGCAAGCACACAGTGTTGGCTCACGTTAAGTTAGGAGGACAGCATGGTCTTACCATGAGAAGAACGATCCCTCTATCAGCAACTCCTGCTCCATGCGGTGTCTCAGAGGCAGTGTTACAACCATGGCATGCAAAGAGCAAGGTCCTGCCTACTGGTGTGCCTTTCAGAAACAGTAGTGTCAGCAACAAGTGCAGGGAAATGAAGGTGGCTTTTTCATGTTGGGATCGCTGCCCATATATGTTCCAGTGTCTCTATAGATTATGTTCTTAGCCTTATAGTCACATCACTCAAAAGATGTAAAAGAAGAAAGACTTATGGGGAAAAGTAGTACTCTATGCACCTTGCTATTCTGTACTGTTTTTTTTTTATACAACAGAAGTCTTGGAGGGGCTGAGTCTCTACTTCCCTCAGCTTCCACAGTAACTTGCAATTGAGCAGAAAGTTTTTACATATATATTACCAGTATGCCTGCACGTGGCAAATAAATGAGGCAGCACTGAAAGAAACAGGTCCTATATTTACTTTGCTAAATAAGAACCAACTTCATGCTCTTCAATTAGGAAATTAGAGTTGGGGAGGAGTTGGGGTGTTACGTTTGCTTTTCCCCCCAAAATGAAGTCCTCAAAGAAGCTGAAGCTGACCAGTTTCTGCCTAAAGTAGCAATCCACATTCTTCCCATTCCCTGCTTCTCCCTTGCCCCACTTTTAGCCCCCAGTCTTCTTCCCTGCCTCAGAGGGTTTGCTGATCTTGGTGTTTGTGTGGCCCTTGACTTTAATTCACTCAGCTGATAGCAAATCAACCATGTGATTTTCCTGTGCACATTCACATGGAAGTCATTACTTTTCTCTGGATTCCACAGAATTGAATCACAGCAGGGTCTGAGGAGAAATCTGGAAACAGGGAAAGACAAAAGGAAGGGGATCAGACATCTTCCCATTGATTACAGGGAGCAGCTCAGTTGCACCATCTAACTTTTCCTAATGAATCATATTTTAGAGAAGCAGCATTAGTAGATCAGCTTACTTGTCTTTCTGTCATTTTACCTTCAGATTTGATGCTTTTCTTCAAAAAATGCTCTTGTTCAATGAGAAACACTGGGTTTGACACTGCAGTGGCTGAAAGAATCTCAAGACTTGCATGCAGACAAGACAGATTAGAGGTATTAGGTGATTGTTACCAGTTTAGCCAGCCTAGGGCACCAGGTGTGGGCACAGCTCTTCACTATGTGTCAAAGACTTGGCCAAATCAGACCTTGCTGCTCGCACCCTGCTTACTCTTCCCTTACTTCCAGCAGAATCATTTGCTGTTTTTCTTGCGTTCAGCGAGTCTTTCCCAGATTAACCAAGAACATCTTGCATTTCTGCAATACAGTGTGATCAGCACTCTAGTCCTGCCAGCAAAGCATCCAGCAGAATCCCATCTCTGGTTCAGTCCTTCATTTTTGTCGGGAAGAAACCGAGACACCAAGCTCTGTGCTTGGACAAGACTGAATCTATAAGGTAAGAAATACTCAAATGAACCTTGAAAAAACAAAGCAATCAGGCTCACAACAGTGTATCTGTTTTGTTAGTATAATGGAACTTGAGCCAAAATGGGACACAGTGAAAAGGCCATATGTCTTCAAAAGGATTTCCTTTGGACTACATACAAACATCAGTTGAGCGGATTAGTTCACTAAAGGAGCTGAGATTCTGCATTTAATTTATTCCTGGCCATCTTGCTACATGCAAATGTCCAAATGTTTTCTGGGGACAGAGGTAAAGGTTTTGCTGTTTTTCCTATCCACCATCTCCTTAAGCCCTTCAAAGAATCATTCTGACTTTGCTGGGGCTTTGAATCAGATTCTGCAATCCTGATTCTGTGGGGCAAACTGGGTATTGCAGTGATTCAGAACACCTAGCAAAGCTGCTTATTTTCGGCTGTTGGGATGGTACCTTATGGTATATGCACAGTTTCAGGTCTGAGTTGGTGATGCCACAGTGGTAGGCACAGCATCATTTCTCTCTGGCTCATGCCCTGGCCTGGGGGAAGGAGCCTGCAGTGCATTCGGAAGCAGAGAGCCCACAGCAAAGCTTGCTGAAAAACAAGTGGAGATGTGGGAAGGATCAAATTCATGGCATAAGCAAATACTCTACAAATCATCAAGAGACTAACTCGATGGCCACAAAGAGATTTTTGTCAAGGGTTTTATACAGCTAAAATCAATTCATTCACTTCATCTGTTTTGAACATACTGGAGATGCAGCTAAAGATGTCACAAATGGTTAGAGTTGCCTGGAAACCTTCAAGGTGTCAATTGACCATATTTTTAGGCTCAGGAATGTTACATGGACACACCACGGTTTCACCAGCGATTTCTTTAAAAAACAAATGGAGTCAGAAATCTACAAGGGAATAAAAATATCAGGAGAGTGAAGCTGAGTTGAAGCAGGGTAACTCAAAATCAATATTTTGCTTTTAAACTCTTAAGGGGAGGCCCAGGAGGGCTGCACTCATTTTGTCCTCCTTCCTTATTGTCCTCAGAGGGTTGGCTGAGAAGTGACAAGGCTGCTCCATACTTACTGCAGGACATTCCTCACTAACAAGCCACTTGTTAGAGTATTCAGCTGCTGCTTCTATGCCCAGCGCCTGGCCTTTGCTGAACAGCATCAGACCACAGTCAAGCTCAACATGAAAAAGAAGGGAAAGAGGCTCCTTTCCTTCTACCACATACACAGTGGAGTCCCCATGCCCATCCATGCTGTAAGCTCGCTTCTGTGCATAAATCTGGATCACCACCCTTCCAGCACCCTTGGAACAACCCCTGCAGTTTGCACTCAGGGACTGAATTCAACCTGAGGTCACTCTGGGCCAGTGGTGATAGGAGGAGAAGGCCACAGAACTGCATCGTGCCCTTTTCACTTGCGGGCATGTGTGGGTGGCTTTGCTTAATGCAGCTGGGAAAAATGAAGTACAAACGTTTAAGTGTTTTTCCAGCCTGAGGTAGAAAAAGACCAAGAAACTCCTGCAGAGCCATTTTTTGAAGCTCCGACAGTGTAATAAATGTGTTCAGGAAAGGGTATAAGGGCACGGGTTGAAAGCCTTCAGGCCCTTGACTCCCTAAATATTTCCCTGGGACCGCATGCACTGGGACTAGGCAGTGCAACCAGCCTGGAGTGGGTTTCCCCAGCAGTAGGGGTACAGAGAGCATAGCTTCCTGCGGTCTGCGCAGATTTTGGCCCAAAGATACTGAAGCATCTGTGAAACAGAACCAATGTCCTCACATGCTCACATTTGGTGGACTTCAGTGACCAAGATAAAGGATGGAGGCATGATTTCAAACACAATAGGAACATTTTTTTTTTTCCCTTAAACAAACAGAACTTCAGAGAGCAGTGGCTGGCCAGCTGAATTAAGGACGTGACATTAAAGCCTCCATCTTACCACCAACAACCTATGCACTCATCTCACCTCTGCAAGACATGGAAAAGAGCCTTGTGGCCCTGCGAGCGTCATGAGGGCCTGTGTCACGGTAGAATCTCTTCCCTCACCCACAAGGCAGCACACACATCAAAATTCAAAACCATTTTATCCAAATCCTAAGGTCACGGAAACTAAGTGCCTCAGGAGTTTCCAAGCTCTGGCCCCAAGTCTCTAGCAAAAAGTGGAGTGAGCCTTTACTCTGGGCTCTTGGCAAGCCAGTAATCCAGAGTTAGCACAAGCTCAGGGTGAAAGAGCCATAGCCCTCATCATTGCTCTGCTTGGTACATGGCTATTCTGGTCAGCAGGAGTTTTATTCTGGATTTTGAGATTATCTCTTGAAGAAAAGTCTCCAGAAACACCTGTTGCAGCAGGCACAAACCTTTAGAAACATGGCCCACCAGAGCAGGGTGGGGAGGCCGGTTAAGTTCCCATCTCCCTACACTGTATGGTTGTAGATGCAGTCGCAGGACTTAGCTCCTGCAGACCTCGGCAAGGAGGGGAGCTTCCTGGTGCTGCTGAAGCATAGAGCTACATCATCTTGGTCACTTCAATCCCTCTCTGGCCGTGAGCCACCCAGTCATCCCACAGACCAGCCAGAGTGGGCTGCCTGCTGTCTCTGGGATCTGTCTCCTGGTTGCAACAAAGAAAATTCCAACCAGATGGAATACATTCAGTTTTTTGAAGCGAGTCCTTCCTCTTCTGCCCACTGGAGATTTCCAGAAGCTGTCCAGGGCAGACCCATAAACACTGCCAGCTACAGCCTCGGCAGAAGGACTGCGCAGCTGCCCAGCAGAAATCTCACACCAGAGGAGCACAGAAGAGCTCTTGGTTTCATCCTGCTTTCTGTTCTTTCTTTCCTACACATTTCCACTTGTTTCTAAATCTTGTACAGGTCAGTAACATGTTAAATTTGGTTTCGTCCAGCTCCATGCCCCAGCCGGTGACACTAAAATGAAGTATGTGTGGGCTGATCAGACTCCAGATACCCAGAGGACAGATGTGTGTGTCGGTGGCACTTCATTAAGTCGTTTAAAACCCCCAAACAATCCCCTCTCATGCAGATGGAAATGTCAGCCTACCTCTTTGCAACGAGATGTGGATTCTGCCCTGGCAGATACGTGTTGATCCGCTCAGTTAAAAAACTTCAAACCTCTAAAATTCTGGTCTTTGACCCTACCCTAAAACTAATTTGAACTATTCTCAGCTGATCTGGAGTTGAAGGGGATGGCTTTTAACTGGAAATACCTTATCTTTAGACAAGTAATTGTTGTTAATTAAACCAGTAAAGAGATGTTAGCCTCTGCTTACTTAAGTTTTAGCTTGCGGATTAACAGGCAGCCCCTGATATCCTTTTAAATTAGGGTGTTCTCATGGAATCGGACAATTCTAGCACCCACAGCCCTTTCCTGTGTTCTGAAAAATAAACCTTACAAAAGAGTAAACTCTCCTGCACAGGCACAAACCATCATTTCCAAAGCTTGTTTTCTCTCTTCAAAACAGAGATACAGCTTTTCCAACTCTTCCAATTATTTTAGCAGTAATAATAAAAACAAACTGTAATCAGTTGTTGGTAATAGGAATATACGTTTTTTTTCCTGCCACCATGTGGAAATAAAAGGAGTGTATGTAATTGCACATGAAGCTTTCTCTCGCTGGCACTCCTGAAATTTGTGATCACCACGGTGCTAGAGCTGCATCAGTCAGAGTGTGACAGAAAATGGAAAAGAGGCAGGTACAAGATTAGACAGTGCAAGAAAAAAATATTTATGGTAATATATTTAGCATTGTTTAACAAATTCAACTGCCTCACTGTTTACTTGCAGAAGGACAATAACTGTGATAATTGTGGAAATGGTGATAATACATTATGAGAAAGAGATGTGGAGACGCAAGACGGCCTGGAACAACTCAGGTAAAATCCATCTGATAGGGCTGTCAAGCATATTCCTGCAATGCAGGGGGCCCTTGTGTGCCACATGGCATTTATGCCACTGCCAGAGAGGAGAGATGGGCCTTTGAACTGATCCAGCAATGTGTATGCACAGGTATCTGTGCACAAATTTTTTATCTGAGGTTTAAATCCCCCGAGTCATGTCTGTGCCAGAGCCAAACAGCCCCAGTGAAGCATTGTGGTCACACTTGCTCAGCTCTGTAGGGCTTAGATCTTCTGGTCTTGTAGTGTCATTTGCACCCGGGAAAGTGAACAATTGCAAAATGCCAGCACTTGACACTTACTTCCTGTCAAAAAAATCTGTTCCATGGTGCTAGTCAATTGTCAGTTGACTCCAGATAAAGTTTCCCCAGCAACTACAAATTGGAGAAAGTCCCATGCAGCTTATTACTTTCTGAAACATCATACACAAAAACGTTTCTCTTTTTGCAAATTGATTAATGTTGTCCTAGACAACATTCCTCTGTTCTTTGGAAGCTTATTCCTTCTGTAGATGTCCCTTAAATTTAAGAAGGCAAAGATTCCCAAAATTTAAACTCCATTTTCCTGTCATATGATTCATTTTCAGATTTTGTCACAAACATGGAAAAAAGTTCTGTCTGCACAGAGAATTCTCCTTAGCCACCTTTCCTTGTAATGCAGAAGTGTCAACATATCATAGGGCAGGTAAAAGTGAAAAGTTGATACTTCATGGAAGTTTAAAAACTTACTGAAGCTTTTTCCCTCAAGTTTTGATGGCTACACTCTTTCTCAAACAGTTTATTTCTTTGTTCTTTCTTCCTCACACAGCTCTGGTCAGATGGGATGCGGCAGGGAAAATAGCCAGCACCCCACATCTTTGGGGCTGCTTTCTGCTGATGGGGCTCACTCATCTGCCAGCATCTTCGATGGTAATACCCTCTCTGGAGGCAAACAGTGCCTTACTTCAAGAGAAATCCCTTTGATTTCGAAGTTGTCCCAGAGTTGTCATCCGGGTGTAGGCAGCCAGGCTCAGGAGTTCCCTGAGAGCCAGATTAACGTTTGAATCTCAGGTGCTGGTGAGGGAAGAGAGAGAGGACACAGCTCTTCATCCTCCTTGCTCTGCTCATGTATTGTATTTTAGCAAGAAAAAGAATTCTGGATTAAGAATGAGTGGCGGGATCGTTCCAATATATTTAAAGGCTCTTGTTAAAAATTTGCTTAAAACTTGTTTATTTCTTTAATATGGGCATTTACTACTTCAGCTGAGTTACTTTAAAGGCTACTTACAGTTTGCTGAGTGACAGAAGACATTCCTGTATTTTTCTGCCTATTAGACAAAGCTCTTGCAGAGCCACTGATTTTCACCCTTTTAGCAAGTATAGCCCTCATCTTAAAAACAGGAAGTGGGAGCACAAATAAAGGCTCACTGCAGCTAATAATGAAGACAGCAATAAAATCCAAAAATCTTCCCTGGCTTTGTTTCTGCTCTGCCCAACAGGCCATGCTTCTTCCTTGGATGCAGAAATAAATTTCCAATTTTCAAACCTTGCACAAACCTCAATTTTCTGTTTTGATTCTAGCATTACAATCCTTTGCTCTTTCTTGCAGTGTGCATATTAAAGGATCTGCCACTGCCAGCTGACTGCAAACCCAGCTGGAACACGCCATGCCAAGAAATTAACTGAAAACTTTTCTGGAGAACCACTGAAACTACATGAAGCTTCAGAAGGAATTCCCATCAAATCTGGTGATTTGGTTTTGAATGTTAATTTAGGAAAAACAAATGCATGATTCTGCCTCTCCCAGTAAGATGATTTCTGTATTTGAAGGGTTTCCAACAACTCCCAGACTGTCATTACCAAAACAAAATATGGTATAAATGAATCAAACCATTTATTAATGGGTGACAAGAAAGATCCACTTATGAGTAAGACCAGAACAAACCCTTCCAGAGATCTGCTCTTCATCTTGCCAACATTCTCGTCCTGCGATTCCTCCTTTTTGTTCAGCACCAAAGAGGAGGTTGGTGGAAGCTGACCCCGCAGGGAGCAGGACCTCAGCACTTTGTCCCTGATGTTCACTGAGGTGGCTCTGCAAAGTTTTCTGTGCTAACTGTGAAGAAAAACAGAAAGAAAATAAAATCAGTGCAAATACTGGAAACTAGCGTGAGCATATGAATTTAGTGGAAAACGAAGAGAGAATATAAATGAACCCTAACTGCAATGCTTCATAGGATGCAATAGCTACAGGTAAGATGGATTTACATTCTGTTTTTTCACAATGTAATAGGGATTCTCAAGTTCTAAAAGAGATAAGCAAACCAGGCTTTCAACTCTCCCATCTTGGAGCATTACTGTTTAAAGTGAAATGCTTATTGACCCTAATGAGGTTAATGCAAAAGGGGTCTGGGTATTTGCATACCAATTTCTGAGCCTCCAAAAGAAACACTGTGTCTGAGAATGACACCCAACAGAACGTCTGTGTTCTGGAAGCATCATTACTTAGCAAAATGACGTATCACTTCACATTTGTTTTGTTCAGTTTTAAATGATTTTTGCAAATCATTTAAAAACACCAAGGGGGCTTGCTTTGTAGAAGTTTAAGTCTTGTTCTAGGTTCTCTGCTACAACATATAATTAACTTGAGAAAAGAACTTACACTTATGTAGTGATGGCCAGTGTGAGTGCTTTCTTTCCTAGACAAGATATATCAGGACAGGAACACTTGAACATTAGAGTATAAACAAATCTGTAAATGATCAGACATGAAAAGAAATCCACCCAATTTTCTGAAAATCCTTAACTGTCCATTGCAGAGTATACGGCTATTGTCTCCAGTGGCCAGAGCAGGATAATATAATAATAACAGCAATAATAAATAAAATAGAGAGAATACTCCTTGCACTATGTAGATTGTATGTTATTTTACGATGTACAACAAGGCCAAGTGCACAGTGTTGCACTTGGGTCTGGACAATCCCAGATGTAAATACAGATGGGGAGAATTCCTTCAGAGCAGCCCCGCTGAGGAGGACCTGGTGTTCCTGGTGATGAAAAGTTGGCTGTGAGCTCACATAGTGTGAGCTTTTAGCCCAGAAAGCCAACTATATCCTGAGCTGCATCAACAGAGAGGTGGCCAGCAGGGTGAGGGAGGTGATTGTTCCCCTCTGCTCTGCCCTTGTGAGGTCCCATCTGCAGTACTGCATCCAGACCTGGGGCCACCAGCACAGAAAGGCATGGAGCTGTTGGAACACGTCCAGAAGAGGGCCACTGAGATGATCAGAGGTCTGGAGCACCTCTCCTGTGAAGACAGACTGAGAGAGTTGGGCTTGTTCAGCCTGGAGAAGAGAAGGCTGCAGGGAGACCTCATTGTGGCCTTCCATTACTTGAGGGGTACTTATAATCAAGAGGGGAACCAACTTTTTACATGGTTTGGTAAATATAGAATGAAGGAAAATGGTTTTATAATGAAAGGGGGAAGATTTGGATTAGATATTAGGGAGACATTGTTTACTCTAAGGATGGTGAGGTACTGGAACAGCCTGCTCTCAGAAGTTGTGGATGCTCCATCCCTGGATGAATTCAGTGCCAGGTTGGATTGGGCCCTGTGCGTGATGTAGAGGGACACAACGCTGTCCATGGCAAGGGGGTTGGAACTAGATGGACTTTGAGGTCCCTTTCAACCCAAGCCATTCTATGATTCTATTCTATGCCTACCTTTTCTTATTTTCTCATAATATTCAGAAGGTGAAAAGACAGCATAATGTGCACATAAAATAAATTGAATTAATCTGGCAAACAGACTCAGTAGCGGATCACTTTTGATCTGGTGCTTACATGAGAAAAAAGCTAGCTCTGAGTCACAATACAAATCTTTGTTTTACATTTATGTGTGCAGAAACGGTCAGTAAAGCCCACGTCAAAGTTTATACCTCTGTTTAAGTCCAATTTATCACAACTTAACACCACTTTCAGTATTTTGCTGAATCAGGAGTTGGATGCAGTGCTCCCATGGACAGGCAGCCATATGCCATGTGTGCTGTGGTATACAATGGTTAATTTCCCAGGGGAAAGTAAATCTTGCATAAGTTTCTCTTCATCAGGCCTTTTATTAGACACTGCTCGATCCGAGTCCCAGGAGAGCATGATTTCCTTGGCTTTAATGGCATGCATACTCCTAGAAAATATAGAAATTGTCTGGACATGCCAGTGCTAGTGGCAATACCAAATCCAGCAGCTACCTACATCCCTGCTTGCATGTTTGTTATCAAATAATCAATAAAAATAAATGAAGAAAATGGATGTATCTGCACCTGGAATTACCTGCTGTATCTCACGCCTGCCTTTCCTGGCTGCTCACTATGCACCAGCCCCTTTCCTTCCACGATCTTCTCCACGTACCGGGATGTGGTATGGAAAGCAGCAGCTTACTGCTATAGCAGGAGCAGACGTGTGCACTGGTGTTCCCATGCCATTGCCTTGCCCACCTGCAACAACGCTACACAGAGCACTTATTAAAGTCTCAGTGTGTTGCGTGTGGCCTGGTACGTCCCTGAGCCAGAGGAAGGGGTCTAGCTGGAAAGGACCCTGCTGCTGAGTGGGATACCAAGTGTCCCCACAAGGAATAGCAGGCTGGTGCATGAGTGAGCCTGTCCAAGTGCCTGGAAGGCTGCTGGGAAGCAGGCCACTGCAGTGGGCTGTGCTTGGTTTCCTTCTGCTTCTGCCCCAGCCAGATTTTCCCCTCTCCCTCTTTCTCACCTTTTCTAGTCTTAATTCACCAGATATTCTCTTAATGGGTTGGCACCTGGTGGAAATCAAGCACAAATTAACATGTTCCTTCTAATTGATGTACCAACTACTTCAGCTTCCTCCCTGTGAACACTGTGCTCCTGCTTATCCATTACTGTTTGTATTTCACATGAGGGACAACCAAACCTGACCTCAAATGGACATCACCTGCAATCTGTTCTCCTTGAAATGCCGTCCTCCCAGGGGCACTCTCCCCTTACCACTGGAGAAGAGGCAGCTGCCACTGCTGTAAGATGTACTGATTGGAGACTTGCTGACTTCTGGGACCAAGTTGTCCTCTTCCAACATTGTCTTTCCCTTCTCTCTCATCATATGCGTGCAGAAAGATTTTCTAGCCAAGACTTTTCCCATCATATTCCCATGTAGCTATGCCAGCTATGTTGACAGATGCATGCCAGAACCCTACAGTATCAGAGACAAAATTATAACCAGTTTAGTCCCTGCTGGTTTATTTTTTATCTTCACATTCAGAGAGTGATTTCGCTTCTTACTTTTCAGTCTCCCTTCTCTCTCTTTTTTTCTTTTCTTCCCCATGCATTCCCAATGCAATCCCAGCATTGTTGCCTGGGATGCCCCAGGGTGAAGAAAATGAAACACACACCATGGTAGCTGTTGTTGCTCTCTCTGATACCTTATTTGAACATAGGACAGCATTTGAAAAACATTTCTTTCATCAGTATTGGCTACTTCAGTTGTTCCCTGTGCCATCACCTCTCCCTGTTTGTGTATGACCCTCTGCACAGAGAAACCAATGTCAGTAGAAAAAGAAACTGCCTGTGGAATCACCCCTGCCTGCTTTTTTCCAGGCTGAGACACTTCTTCCATTGCCATTAAGTTACATTTTTAAATACGAAACAAATAGAACATCTTCTCCTCTGGAGTTCCTTTAGGAACAAGATATGTTTTGTAGCAGAAGAGCTTTCAGTATCTTCTAGCTGGTATCTGTCCATCTGCAAATATATACATGTTTTTATTTTGTTTAATGCCCTAATTAATTTCTAGAGGAGGAAAGCAAGAGGGACATACAAATATCAACACATAACAATGAACCTCACACTGCAAAGAAGGTCAAGGTAGTGGACCAGATAGGTTTCTTTACTCCCATCTCAAACATTTCTGACCTAAGACACCATAAAAAATGAAACTGCTTAATGTCTACTGATTGTGAAGATAGCTGTCTTTAAAATTGCACAATATGAATTTGTAAAAGAGTAACAAATTAAACTGTGCACACTGCAGGAAATTATCAATCTGCTTTACCAAGGAAGAAAAATAAAACAAGCAAGCCATCTATGTCTAACACACTGTAGTGAGAGAATTGTCATCATCTTTGGGTTTTTATAAAAGAAATAAATATAAAAAGACAAGTAATTTTCTCACCTAATTTTCCTGTAGAACTGATAATTAAGTGTTGGATGCATCACCGGCACACATTTGTGATAGTTGATGTAGTGTCTCTGCATATTTAGAAGCTAAAAATCTTCCCTTATGCTAGAGTAAAAATATCTACTTTATGGCCTTACTATCTATTTCATGGCATTTTATCTCCTTCAAGTAATAATCCAGCTTTTATTTTTTAAAAGTTGCCATCAATGAAAATTCCCCTATCTTTTGAATCTTTTATACATCTAGGACCTCACTGAAAAGCAATTACTGCATATATTGTAAAACAAGTTTAAATATATTGACAAAGCCTTAAGATGCTACCATACGTATTTAAAAAAATCTACCAATTAAAAAAATTGGTTCCGACACAGAGTCAAAATTTGGAAGATAAGACCTCGGATTGGGATGGAAGTTCTTAGTTCAGCCATTAATTTTACTTCACCTTGTGACATTTTGCACATCCTTTAACTTATGTTTTTATGTGTGAAGTAATGAAAATGAAGCTAAGACAACCCCAGACACAGAAAAGGCATCATCACATATGAGGGAAGAGTTTGTTGACTTTCTCACTAGCATGTACTTACATACGCTCTACGTGCGGTTCATTTCTCATGCAGCAGCTTGGCAATATTGTACCACAGAGCCAAATCTTTTTGGCCAAGAGCTATGCAAAAGGAATATGGACAGATTAAATTTAAAGATACCCCAACTAAAGGTAGGCAGTCAGAGCCTTTGACCAAGAGAATAAAGACCTTTGGAGTTAAGTGAACGTCTTTGTACATGGCCCTTCCTTTTTTAGCAGCTGTCACCATCTCTGCTTTGCTGTTCATAGAGTGAAAAAGAGGTACAAATGTTGTTGGGTTCTAAACCTGTGAGCAAGAACCACCACAATACAAAACAAGGACTGATCATATGACCATGCCCCTCTTCTTGGAAACGTGTCCAGGATTTCCAGGTGCCTGATAGAAACCAACAGCTAGAAGCAGAGACAAGGATTTTAGAGACCTGGCTATGCCTGCACAGCCAACCAGATGCCCTCAGAAAGCAGCAGGATGGCTGTACTCCACTCTCTTACCCACAGATTCTCTCCTCACAGGATTTTCCACTGCAGTAATGCCACAGGACAGAGGTAGGAGATCTCAAACCTTCTTTTGACTTCCTGAACCCATCCTTGTTTTACCGAGTGCCCAGATTCACTCCAACCACTTACTTTGTCTGGTACAAAGCAGTTGTGAGTGTCAGAAGATGGGGCTGGAGGCGTCCCCTCCTTCTCATGGGAGAAAGGGGACCTCTTGAGAACATCTCCAGCTGGGAAATCATAGACTCGGCTTCTGCACTTTCTGCTTTCAGTGAGAAATAGATGAGAAATGAGATATATTCTCTAATTCACCTAACCAGCTGCTTGCATGATACCTCAGCACCTGCTGAAGGACATCTTTCTTGCCCCTGCCTAGGGGAGCTCCTGGCAGCCTGATGCCTCCCAGAAGAAGCCTAGCCGCTTCACCTACTTTACAGCATAAAACCCTCCAAATGAGTGTTCTTCCTCAGCCTAAAGTACTCCAGATGCCCCAGAGCTCTCTTCTGCCCCTCCTCAGACAAGTGTCCCCTGCAGAGACCTAACCAGAGGCTCTGGCTTGTACCACCACTGCTGAACCAAGAACCAGGGAGAAAAATAAGCTGGGGTTAACACTGGGTGAGGAGGTACCTTCAAAGGGCCAGCAGCTGGATCTGAGGAGAGGTGATCAGGTTAGAGCGGGAGTAGGTGTAAATGGCATCGTTAGCACCCAATGTGACAGGACACAGCATCCCACCTGGAAGTGAATCCCCAGTGCAATCCACCTGAGGAAGTCCCTGACATCCCATTCCTACTGATGAATTCAGCTGTGGCTGTTGCCCCAAAGGAAGAACACGCTGTTATATCACAGTATGTCTGGGACTCACCTCTGACTGCATGGACAGACAGGACAGAAAATGCTGTTTCCATGCTCACAAAAGGTCCAATGACTGGCTGCAGGTTTGGTGCAGTAGCACCCTGAGCTGCCCTGCCTGTTTTCAGGCTGAGGTTCCCCATCCCTGTGGTGCTGGCAGAGGTGAAGGCAGAAAGGCGGTTTCTAAATTTAGAAACTGCCCAGAAATGTTGGCTTGAGTCTCACTGCAGGGACCCTAATTATTTCAGTGCATTGCTTGTAGGCAGACACCTTTCATTTGGTTTCACTCATTTTGGTAAAAAAAAAAAAAAAAAAAAAGCAAAAGACACACTTCCAACCCCAGAGGTGACTTTAAAATAAATTATGTTTAAACTGAAACCAAGTGCTTGCACAGCATTTTTCTCAGCATGAAACTTGTTTTGGGTTAAACCATTGGAAGTTCCCACAGTACAGGAGGCTTTGAAGGGTGCACACTCACTACCCACGACACTGCGAATTTTGGTGCTAGCCCACAGTAACTACTGTGCCAGGTAAACAGTAGAGCACAGTTAGCAAAACTTCTGTCATGTACCACATCCATCATATGTAAAAATGCTGCATGATCATCCTGCGGATGTATAGCTCCCTGAGCATGGCTAGTCCCATCCCGCCTGCCCAGTCCTGCCCTTCCTGTCACTGAACCCAATGGCAGTGTCATGGTGGCCAAGTGTAGGTGGGCACAAAGCCTTGGTAGCAACGTGATAGCCTTCTGGTATTTTCAGGACCAACATAACCCCTTACACATCAAAATAATATGTTTAAAACACATGAAAGGCTTGTTATTTTTATCAGGTAGATACAAGTAGTTCCAGCTTTCTCCTTTCTGCACCTTCCCTTTTTCCCCACCTCTGTTGGGTAACAACCCATAAGATACATGACATTTATCACAGCAGTTCCCATCCCTTCACTTGACAATTAGAAATGCCCTATGGGAGGGCTGAAGGTCTGATATTTGTGTTTGTATTTTTGAGTTTCAGCACTTCTGTAACCCTTCGTTACCACTGGTATGGCCAAAAGTCAGCACTCACCTCATGAGAGCAACACATTCACATCGCTACCATGCATTATCTTCTCAGTCGAATGAAAAGGAGCTGGGGCTTGCAGTCTTGCTTGCGTGAAGAAGCACCTCCATCAGTATCTTCTGGTCAGCTGATGACCAGTCACACACCACCAAGGAATGTCAATGTCTCCTTCTTCCTGCAAGAGAGATGACAGAATGGGGCAGAGATGAAATGTGCTGCTTCTTTGCCAATGGACAGCTAGACCAGATTCTTCTTGTAGAAAAGCCAGGTTGAGCTACTGCTTATGAAAACGTGTCCTGGCCCCACTTCCAGACAAATAATAATAATCTATCTTTTTTTCACATCTGGCATAATTTTACGCATTATAACATCACTGCACTGGTATTTGCTCATCACCACCACTTATTTTGAAGTACAACATGGGCATACCATGCTCAAGTTAATCAGGACAGCCAGAATTCAAGTAAATGGTGAGTTACTGCAGAATTAAGATGAAATGACGCAAATTATGATGACCTTATCCTGGTCCTAGTGTTGATAGAGCTACTATGATTAGTATTTCTCAAAGCACTTGCAGAATAAATAATTAAAACAACAGCAGGTTCTGATTTGCTTAGACATTTCTGCAAACAATAAAGCATCAACAATTGTGCAGAAAACTTGTTGTATTTTGGTGTACTTGATTTCTGAATATCAGGTTAGGTTCCTTGCTTCCTGCAGTCCCCCCAGCACTGCCATCACCACTAGTTGCAAGAGAGGAGGTTTCACAGGCAGTGGCATTCCCCTGCAGAGGCTGCAGCACCACGCTGCCCAGAGGCACAGCGTGTTGATTGAAGCATGCCCTCTATGTGTCATGTGTCAAGGATGATATGTCACCAAACTGTCCTTGCATCTCTGCACAAGGTGTTGAGATAACACTAGCAAATTGTGGTCTCATGACAGGTTTCTAGAATCTGGTATAACAAATCACTATAAGTTCACTCTGTATTAGTGTAGATGTCTATTACTAATGCATAACAAACCTGGAATCAGTGCAAGGAAAGGATTTCCAGTGTAAGTTTACAATGAAGTAGAAACACAGAACTGACACCAGCACAAATTCCAAGTGAGTTTACTCTGCACTGTGCAAGGGCAGAGTGCAATATTTATGATAAATTAAGAAAACAAACTATTAAGAAAACTAAGCTTCCCTTCCTTCTGTCTGTGAAGGAGCAACTAAATACTGGCTATATTGATTTGCTACTTGCAATTGCTGGATAATCATGCTGAGAGCAAGATGTGATCTGTGGCTTGTCAGCAGACCAGTTACCGCATGTACTCACAGCTCACACCAGCTGCTGACTGGCGTCACCTGATGGAACCCCATGCTTTCTTGCCCCTCTTTCTCCATGCTCAGTGACTGGATGGACATTTCTTCCCAAACCCTTCAAGACAGCCTACACCCGTATTAAGTGCTAGCACAGCACACGTGGCCCTGTTGCACTGAAGCTCCCACCCGTTCCAGCCTGGTCGCTCCATGCAGCCAGTGTTGCACAGGGGTCCTCAGCTCAGAAGCAAACAGCCAGAGATGCTGATTTGAGGGGAGAATGCTGTTACTTTCAGTTTTAATGTTTTGCCATTGCTGTTTTGAATAGCTTTTCAAGCTTGCCTTAATAGGCAAGCTTTTATTTAACATATTTGACGTGGGGTGATATTTATTTTAACAAGAGGATTTTGGCAGACAGGTGAAAGAGAGATTCCTCCAACTCAATTCCTGATTCCTGGAAAGATAGAGAAGATGCCTTGCTCTGAGTTGGTGTCTAACTTCAGCATGGGTTGTTCCTGACTCACTGGACATCACCAGGCATTCAACCTGCTGTTTACCAGACAGACAAGCAGTGGAGAGCTTCATAGGGCCAAACCGCGCAAGAGATAAAGGCCAGGTACAAATATCCCTGTCTTCCTTCTCCCTCTCTGCAGCTCTCCAGCCTTTGTACTGTGAGGCCTGACCCAAAGGAGCCAGGACTATCTCACCCAGGGGCCTGGTGACCACACTGCTGTAGCCTACACCAGGCTGCATGGGGTGAGCTGACACCTACGCTCCGCACACTTCCGCAGGAAGGCGAGTGCGTTTTCACGACCTTGAAAATGAAGAAAAGAAATGTTTCTTTCTAGCAGTGATAGTTTCACAAAGAAGTGGCAGTCTTGGAGCATCAATGCTGCAGCTCCAGTCTGAATATCAGCCCAGAAAACCACTGCCCTTTCACATCACTGCATCCAGATAACCTCAGCAGGCTCATCCCACTCTCCACCTCAGTCCTGCTTGTTGCATCAAGGTCAGGAAAGCCTTTGTAAACCTGTGTGACACGACCATGGGTAGCTCTGCAAGTGCCTGGATCTTGGCGAAGCATTGGAGCTGGGCCTGCAGCATGCTTTTGGTCAGGGTTACAGGATGGCAGCAAAGCAAGGACCTGAAGGTCCTGACAACTGGTGCAACCACATGCTGTCCTGCCAGACATCCTCATGCTTTGCTGAAAAAGATGGGGCTAATCACGGTGCAGCCCTGCGTCTTGGTGTCCCCACCTGGAGCCAACAAGACCTTCCTTCCTTCCTGTGCCAAGCCATGGCAGTCTCCACAATGAGAGATGACTGCTTGTCCAAAGCACTTCGGTTACCACTTCAGCTGCTTCGTTCCAGCTTACTGGGGTTTCCTTTTCCAGCACCTGAGTAAATCAAGCACAGAGAGCACCAGAGGCTGTGTGATGTTTTTATCCATTAATCTGTCTTTGCAGCACTCCTGGGTAAATCAGAGAGAGCAACTAACCTTTAGATTCCAACACAACCAGCAACTTGTAATCTAAGGCTGCCTAAATCAGAAGACCACAAAACTTCAGCTTCAACCCCCCACTTTAATTTCCTTCAGCAATTTATCACCTCTTTGCAGCTCACACATATAGAGCAACCAGGAAAATTTCTTAACACCCCTTTGGCAAGCCACATGGAAGCAACTGCCAGAGTATTTTTTTTATTATTATTTCCAGGGCCTACAGCAAAGCAGATCTAAAAAAAAACCAACAAAAAAAACCCAAACAACAAAAGGAGTACCCAGAGCCAAACAAAATTAGGAAAAAAAATAAGTACGTACCTTCCACATGCAAAACACGTGCAAAGTGCAGGAGAACCCTCGTGAAAGGGCAAAGGAATTTTCTTTCAAAGAGAACTATCCTTGAAAACATATTGCAAATAGAATTATTTCCAACTATATATATATATACATACCTACATATACTTGTATTTGTATGGGCATATATTATATATTTACATAAATTATTTTAAATGCATTAAATGAATGTGTTGCTTGAAGCTTTACATAGGAGCAGGAAAATGTGAAGTAAAATCCGTTATCTTCTCCTAATACTCAAATGCACATTTAGTTATTTTTTTCAGTTCTATTTCTCTCCTTTTCCATTAGCCTTTCCAGCTCAAGCTCAAAGTCTGTTCAATTCCAGCACAGATGGGCTTGCCCTTCTTATTTCCCCTTCATACAGCAAATGGTTTTCGAGTGAATACCTGGGCTTAATTCTTTACTGCTCTGTAGCCCACACTCCTGCTCTACAGTGGTGTGAAGTGGTGGTAAAATGACGCCTTACTAACTGGTAGCATTTACACCCACTAACCAAGCCCTTGGCATCCGTGTTAATGATTACACAAAGTGCAGAGCCAAAAAGATGAGACATCAAAGGTTTATGGTCAGGAATGGGGAGAGCAGGAGCATCTTGCAGGATTTGCAGTGCTGTAGCCCTGCCATGCAGCTCATTTTGTGCCCGACAATATCAGCTTGCAGCCTCACAGTTGTGCAGCCTTCTTCAGACCTGAGTTTCAGCTCTTTTCTCCACTGTGCACACTGATGGATTTTGTGGCCAGGTTTTCATGCCACAGTTGATGGCTCTTATTCAAGAGACGGTTCCCTCCCCATACCCAGCAGGTAGAAGGTGCATTTAAGCTACATTGAATGCCAAAAACAAGTTCAAATGGGATTTGAGACCACCACACAACAGAGATGTGACTGTCTCCCCTGGGGCATGTAAGCCTTTTGCTGCTGCAGTTTGTGCTTTATGACCTGCGGATGTGTGACCAGGTTAATGAATTTCTCTGTACTCACCCTTACCTGGGTCTCTGTTGAGAGCTTCTGGCCTGGCTATCAGACCAATAGTTCTCCGAGATGAGGAACAACCATCTGTTTTGAATCTGTCAGTTTTCTACCATAGTGGAGTCCTGACCTGTGAGCAGGACACAGACACATCTGTTATCACTTATATAGACAGGATGTAGGAAAAGAATTCTGCCCAAACTCTTTCAACTAAATCTCACTGAAGTGTTTTGCTCCACTGCTCAACAGGGGGAGCATTTCACATAGGGCAGGTAACTGATTCCATTACCCTTTTCTTTTGAGACTCTTTTTTCACATGTAACATGTCTACTGCGAAGGACTAAAGCATTAGTATAGTTTCATTTTGCTCTGACAGCCTCTCGGTAGGAGGCAAAATCTCTTCTCTTCTATCTCTGTGCTTGATGGCCTTGCAAAGCCCACTGAGAAGAGGCCAACATGCAATCTGCTAAGTGCCAGCACTGCGGTTCCCTGCTGTGCCCTATCTCCTGCACGCACAGTAGACAGCAGTCCTAAAGTACTGCTAATGCAGGATCCAAACACTGGCAAATCTGCTTGCAAGACAGTTTTCCTCTTATGCCCTGTGTGTTTTGTACCAAAGACTGTTAGCTTCTATTGTTAATACCAGAGGCATGAGTGAGCGTACATGTGAATACAGACTTACAGTACTTGAATAGGAAACACTATGTAATCTGTAACAGATTATGGTATCTTTGGGTCTCTTGATTTGTCTTTTTCCATTTTTATGCTGCATACAGTGTACTTTCAGAAAGAATTCTTCCATTGCACACACATGATTTCCTTGGAAAGGGAGGATTAATCTACTCATCTACTGGATATTAGGCATCTGACTGAGACTTCTAAGCTACCTGCCTTTCTTCTGTGCTGGAAGGAGGAGGGCAGGAGACATTAGCTGGTGTACCTGTGTCTTCCTCATGAAGACCTGCTTCCACATACAGAACCACATATTTGCAGCACAGTTTATGCAGGTTCCCTGAACAAAATAAGCTATACTGACAAAAGCTTTTACTTTTCCCTTAGAGTAACTGCATCCACAAAGGGCTTTTGGTTATATAGAAATGTTGTTGAAAAAGATCACACTTCTAATCAAGAGTATTTTTCTGGTAAAAGTTGCTGGAGTGTGATCTTAAAGCACTTTGCACTTATGATTCTCCTCTGCGTTCTACTGCATTGTGGCACTGTTGGAGCCAGGAGTGATCATGCAACATCAGCACCAACCTTCCCTGGTCACAGCGTGTGCCCAAAATACATATTAAATACCCGCCAATGTTTGGCAGAAGGAACTATTTGCCATCTCATTGTCACACAAAGACATTTCAGCCTTAAAGCTCTACCTACACAACTTTAAGTTCAACGTTCTGGGGACTGCTCTCCACCATTGAGGTCATCCAGCAGAGGATGGCTGGTGTCTACGCTACCACCTGCTTTTCTCTTCCAAAACCTTGTGGCTGCTTCTGGCCAGGTCCCTGGGAATGGCCCCTGCTGGCTCCCAGGCACTGCCCGCATCCTGCTGGGAGTACTGCTGCCGGCTTGGACTAGGAACTGGCACAGATGACCAAGTTCCTGTACCAGGGATTTTCCCTGCGGCTGTTTTATTGACTCAGATGGACGTGGACAAGGTGCCTGCCTAGAGTATAACATGCACAGATCTTCACTTAGGTTATTGCACAGAAGTATTAGGAGTCTGTAGGTTCAGTTCAGCAAAGTCTTTACAAAGATCAGCTCAGCTCAGCATTCACACATACTCTTAACTACTGATCAGTAAAAATCTGTGAGAAATAAGCCCTACCTTTGTGCTTTGCCATAGCAAAATGGAAGATCTGTTTGAAAGGTAGGCGTTCCCCAGATGCCACCAACAGCCCTGCAGCATATGTGTGGTACATGTCACAGCACTCATGCAGCACACAACCAGAACGTGCCCCACTTGGACCACAAAGACGTTTGCCCCACAACTCTGCCATTGGCCCCAGGGACTTGACATAACTGCCCAGTAGTTTCACACTCCTTCAGAGCAGAGAGAATGGAGAAATTGTAGAAAGCCACGGCTGCTACAACAAGAGAAGCTCTGCAGGGAGAAACCATGATTTTTAGTAGAGCAGTTAAGACAACTGGCAACAACAGACTTAAAAACAAAAATGAAAAAAACTGGTGTGCCCAGAAACTTACCCCTTTTTTCTGAATGACATTTGAGCTAGTAACAGGTATTGCCTTCCTCTCACTATTTGCCTTAGACTAGCCCAGCTGTTGCTGTTATAATTACTTCTGCATCAGCTCTCTGTAAAGGAAGGGATCACCTAAAGGAACGAAATCTGCTGCCTGTAAGCATGATGCAACTTCTTCATACAAGTATCAAAGCAATCTGCCTCCCCTTCCATGGCATAATCCCCGAAGCCAGACACTGAGGACTAACTGTCACAGCTATCAAAAGACACATGGCTAAAGCTAGGAGTAGCTTCCCAAGCCATTGTGTGAGCATCATGCCTGTAGATAGCATAATGAAGTCCCACTGCTCGGACAGACATGAGATTAGATTAGATCAGATGAAATCAGATTTGATTAGATCAGGATTAATTCAGTATGGGTGCCTTATTATCCCTTGATGGGGACTTGCTCTCATGCTGAGATTTTAGGAAGCACTGAAACATCCTAAATGGTTAGAAAACAAATACTTTTGTATTCTGCACAAAATTTGTCATATTGTTATTGTTAAAGATTTAAGAAGAGACTGAGGTAAGAAAGCAAATTGCAATCCTGCTCATGACAGATGTACTGTATTACCAACTCTGTTGAAAGTGCTAAACGACAATGTCACATGGTCAATTTTTAGCTGAGAAAGAGAGATGCACTAGCAGTTTATGGGATAAATAAACACTGCATGTTTAAAGGTCCTCACAGTACAAAATAAATATGTTCGGAATATGATGATTCCTCTCTCAGGATACAGTTACCTGTTTGCACCACACAAAACCAACAGCAGCAGAATGATCCCAACCCAAAATAGCTTCTATGCTTCTGTTCTGAAAGTTGTTAGACAACGTTTTTGCATATCCTAAAAGTCCAAATGCAGCAGTGAACAACAGTGAACTTCTTCTATGTTTAGCATTGTGAAGACTAAGTGCTGAGGTCTTATTTCTTTGATAACAGGATTCCTCAGCCTCCTCTTGCCCTATTTTTTCCCAGCCTTATACAGCTGGAAAATTTTAATTGCCATATACATATAAAGACATGTTCGATATCTTCATTCTTCCGTTGTCCCATCTTCTCATCTCTCTAAATTCTTTCTAAATGTAAATAAAGTATGGTTTCAAGGTTCATTTGCATGTTATTGCTTGTACCAAGGAGGTGGCTGTTATAAGTGCACAGAGAAAAGGAGAATGAAAGGGAGGGCTGGAAGATCCCCTGAAGTTCTCAGGCTCCCCCCTCTCAACCTTCTGAGAGTGTATCCAAAAGTCAGTTTAGGCATGAATTGGGAGGATAAAGCCAAATCAATTATTCAAACTCCACTGATGTACAGTGATGGAGCCGCTCAATCAAGTCAACAGCAGCCCCAGGCTTATCCTAAAGGCAGGTCAGATCCAATCAACTTCCTAAATACTGTATCTCTTTTTTACAGGGGTCTTAATAGGAATCCAAAGAACTAGGCCATACTGATGCTATGTCTTCTCTTCTTTTGGGGGGCACCTCTCTGTTTTCCTGTTTGCAAAGTTAACTGCAGGGTACAGGATGTTTCTCTTGCTTAGAAATATGGAACAAATTCATACTATAATTCTGAGGTATGTTGAATTCCAGGGAAGAAAAATGAAATGGATGGGGATCTCCAAACAAATGAAGGAGGGTGTACACTTTCTCCAAATGATCTCAATCTGTGATGAAACTATGAAAGCCACAGTCATGACTGCAGATTTAACTGAGTTTGAAAGGCAAGTGTGCATTTGTGTGCCCAGAATATTCAGTTTGAGCTAATGATAGAAGAGCCCAGTTTAGGGTATTCTTGGATTTCCTTCTGTTTCATTAGTTTTACTGTTCATAGCTTTCCTTCGCTGCAGTTATTGGAGTGTATGTGGCAGACTGTATCATCACTCAAGCACATATGGGAGGAGAAATAGCTGCCAACATGGGACAACTAAAATCATCCTTGCTTGGGCTGTGTCTTTCAAACCACTGCAGAATCACAGGTGTGAGTTTTGTGCCATTAGAAACAATTTATCATCTCATGAAAAAGAGATGGAGGAGGGATGTGAAGGGTGACACCACTGATGACATTACTGGGCCTGTGAGCAACATGAAGAAGCTTCTTTTGGATTCCCATCCACATGACCTCCTGCCCTGCACTATTTTAGTTCACATCCATCAGATGTGAACATATAGCTCTGTCATTTACGCCTTATGTTTCCTGATGTTAGTTATATTTCTAGGAATCAGGTACTACATGTCATTTGCATGGGCTTATCTTTGTCTACAACTCCGGTGCTATTTTGCATGAAAGAACTCTTTCTTTATATGTATTTAACTGTTTTCACATGTTCTGGTGAAATACTGCTGTCAGATGCTTCACTCCATCTCTTCATTGTATAGGCCCAGAGGCACTAAAGAAGAGCAGAATGACAGAAATGCAGATATGGAGGTAAAATATGGTCATCTTGAGGTCTGGCATAACAGCTGTCTATCTAAACCAGAGAGATTGCTTCCAGTGAGAGGCAGAGGATTTCTGATATGACATTTGAAAAGCACAAGTGAGAAGCTTTAAGCTACCATTTGTTATTAGCTCAGCTAAAGCAGTTTGACAGCCCCTAGCAGACATAGTGCAACCTAGGCACTCTGTTTCAGCCACCTTCCTTGGCCTCTGCTAGACAGCAGCAGCCTCTGAGCCTTGGCAGGCAGAGATACAACTCTTCCCAGTGGATGTTACTGGGAGAAGTTTTTGCTTTTATGCATGCTCCAAGATAGTGCTTTGCCTTAAGCACCTGTGGTGGCAGAACAGAGGTTTCTTTTTATTTTGCTCCAGGCGAGAATGCAACCACCAGGTTTCAGAGGTGATGGATCAGTTACATGAGTCACCATGGCTGTGCTGGTTTAGGCTATCTTGTCATGACTGTGCTTTTGAGCTCTGATGGCATAGCTCAAGCCCAAAATAGGTGATGCAACTATGAAAAGCAAATTCATTGCCCATTGGTGATAGCAAGCTGGAATACGAAACTAAACTCCAACTGATGGGTTGCGTTTAACTAGGGAAGAAAACATATCCTGTAAATGACCCTGTGCCACGCCATATATTTTTAGCAGAAGTCATTTCTTTGTTGTTTGAAGTCATTTTGTTACGAGGATATACAATCTAGGGGAAAAGAAAGCAAAACCTAACAGAAGAATGACAGGATCTAGATACTGACATTGACGCCTAGATCAACAGTTGGCTCCCACACAGTTGTCCACACAGCCAGGTCTTCTTTCAGTTCTTCTGAAGACATTCCAGGAAGAACTCATATGCAAATGCAGTTACAGTGCTATAAAATTACCTTGTAATGTAAATGTTATTTCCCGTCTTCAACCAGAGTCACTCCAAAATTTCTATAGTCTTTATTCTGACCTGGGTGTCAGGTGGGGGGTGTATTACTTTAACTAGATAAATTGACCTTATTATACACAATACACTTCAGCAGCTTAAGCGCCTTATCAGCTAGATTTCTAGTAGCAGAGGGCTCTTTAATTTAGTTTGCAAAATCAGGACACCATGCTATGGCTAAGAGATGAGGGAAGGTGCTTTTGAATAATACAATTAAACAAGAATGAACTACCAATGCTCACTTGCATGGCATGTATCGCTTGCCATTTTACCATAGTCTTAAGAGTCCCTTGGCCACATACTTCTCTCTGACCCCATCTGGAGCTAGAGTGGAGAGTGGGGTCTACATCAGCTGCCTCTGGAGGGGTTTCCTACTGCAGCCCCAGCTGGTCTGGTGGAGGCAGACCACACTGCTGCAGCACAAGTTTTTGCTCCCCTTTTTGTGCCAAAACCAGCTTCAAACCCCTTTGTGGCCACGCACCTGCTAATTGAGGAGGTGGAAACCACCAGTGAAAGACTGGGAGAAGAAGGGACTCTTAGGTCAGGTCTTATTTTTCCTTTATGCTTCTTTAGGCAAAATTATGTGCTTTAACTCAGACTAGATGTGTGCCTTGCAATAGTGAAGGTAATGAACTGCTGGACATGCACTCATTTTTTCTCCTCAAAGCCTTAAAACAAGAAAATATCTGAAAAATGTGTGCTAGTTCAAAAAGACCTTAGGAGAGCATTGGAATATCCATTAAAAATAGCGTCCTCTGATTAATATTCTTCCTGGCAGGCATAGTTAAACCTTACTACTCTGGTGCTAGACCAGTTTACTGCAACACTGACAATGCTTGAGGAAGAAGCCTTGAGAAAGGCAACTATGAATTTGCAAATGATGATCGAGTAGGTGCATCCTACATACACGAGGTGCAGTGAGACTAACTCTGCTCCAACTTGTCCCTTCTGAAGAAACTGGGCAGTTGAAGTGCATCTTCTCTCACATTAGATCCTTCCCAGCCTCTCCAGACTCATTTCTGAACCGGAGTTCTAATCCAAAGCTTGGTGCAAAGCTCAAGTGTGTTTGAAGACTGAGCAAAATTACCTGCAGAGAATTCAGAAACTGAATGACCCCAGTGTGTTTTTGGGGTGGCATGGAGGGATTTTCAGAGAGAAGGATTTTTCAGGGGTTATCTTATTGGTTTCAGTCAAAAGGTTACAAGTGGGTGTAGGAATTAGATTAAAGAACATTTGACTTTCTTCATTTCTCTTGTTAACTAAGTTAGCAAAACCCACTAAGAATACATTGCTTTATAGAAGATTATGAAACTATAGATAATTCTGAAACTTGTAAGAACTTTATATTTGCAAAAGTATAGCAAAGGAAAAAGATCAGAAAGGAACTGGAGGCTAAACAAACGGATAGATTTCAGCCCTCCTCTTTCTTTGAGATAACCTGCACTGGGCTGCATTTTGGCTCACTGCTCTGGGCAAGACCCAGCTGCTCTTTTTTGCTCCTTTACACTGTCCCCTTGCAACCTCTGAGCTCTGTTACACAGCAATGCACTTTCCAACAGTGTCAAGCACAGCGAGGGGTTTCTACAATCACAAGCATTTAGTTAATTGAAAGTCATCTTTCCAGATAACTTCTCATTGAGTGGAATTTTCCTCAGCTATGTCTGAAGAGGTTGCTTTTGTACCAAAGTGAAATTTTCATCAAAAGAAAACAAAGCTTTAATGGTATTGCAAAAGCTCCTTAGAGCTATGGATATTTTCAATCACTGTTCCGTCCTCAGAGATATAAGGATGCTCTGAAAGCATACCCAGGCAAACAGAAGCATGATGACAGGTTGAAAGGATGGCAGGACTAGATTTAAACAAAAATCTGGATTCTAAAATCAGGGCTTGGAATTAGCTGTTCCCACAAGCTTTCGGGCTCAAAAAGCAGTGAAAGTGGTGAAGTAGTTGCCTTGGAAAACAGAAATAAAACAAGATAACAATTCCAGTCAAAGTAAAGCCTATATCTCAAGGAAAATTTGTAAAGTCTTTGTTGGTTTAATTATTTTTTTAAGTATGCATTTAAGCCAGAATAAAGAAACCACAGTAAAAAAAATCGTTTGAAAGCATTTTCTGCTCCCAAAAGCTTCAAAACATGATTCAAACAGATGTGGAAACAGAATAAAACCAATAAATAACCCACTGACACTCTTCTTAATTTAGATCGATCCCTTGCCTTAAGGATTCTAAACCAAAGTAGATTCTTATTATTTCTAAGCTTCTTGAAGGTTTCCAAACCAGTTAGCCACTTTTCTCAGAGACAATACATAGAATTCAAAGAAGCTCAGAGTACTGGTTCTCATTTTGTCTCTTTGTCCAACTAAAATGCAAACTTTGCTAAAAATTTACTTCTTCCACAACAAAATTAGTAACAAACAACCACCAACAACAAAACACAGGTTTTTAAAGTAAGTTAAAAATAATTCAATTCTCTTGCATCAGTTAGAACATAAGATTATCAGTAGTCGTGTCACATGTTTTTTTTTTTTTTTTTTCTGAATCCATTGTGTTTTATCACCACTTACACATTTTTGGGGTTTCTATCTGTACCAAAAGCAAAAAGGCGTAAAAGCATACTGAGCTTCACATCTCTTTGATGCATTCACACTACAGGATCACTGGGAAATAAATAGAACCAGATACAAGGCAAATAGCTCAATGATTTTTTTTTCCCAAATTACTATAAGAAATGCCATAATCACATTATGAAGTCTCTTCTGGGTTAGACCGTGGTTAGCCTCTTATCATGCAGACAGGAAAGTGCATCAGAAGAGGAAAGCACATAGTTATACTTCCTGAGACCATCCTGTAGCTTCCAACAATGTGAGGTTCGGAAAATTCATAGTAGTCCCAAATGGTTTTAAATGCTGTGAATTTGCCTATTCCCCTTTCAAACTCATGTAAAAAAAGAACACCTCCTCATGTATGCACACAGTGAACTGCCACTAGCACAAGCACAAGCTCACTGTGTTCACACACTATTCTCATCACTTAGTTATGATAAACTAGCACTTGATACCATAAGGAGGTTAACAGCTTCAGAATAATTTTTGGAGAGTGCAAAATACTGTGTGAAAAAATCTCTGAATATGGCTAGATCTGATAGTTAATATCTCACATACGTTCTATCTGTGTTTTAAAAACAGATCATTCCATGCAATCACAGCAGTTGCTGCTATTATTTCTAGTTTTATTTTCTTTCCTTGAATCTGTTAAAAAGTTATATTACAAACCGAATACTGACAGTAATCAGCAAATTCATGAAAACACAAAAGACAAGGCTTTTTTTTTTCTCTTTCTGTATTTAGAATATATACAGATATGTAATACATATGTAAAGGAAGGAAGTACAGCTTCTGATTATTTTCTGTATTCAGAATATACTTTTCTAGTCCCTGAGGCTGGAAAATTATTAATTTTCTTCACAGGAGGCACAAGAAAATGGGGATACCTAATCCTATGAACAGGACCATAGTTGGAAAGTCTACAACCTGGTATGTTTTTATTTTTAATACCTATATAGCCTTAATGATAGGTTAGCACTTTGAAGAAGGGCTATCTGTCTCAGAAATGCAACAGTCTTAACACTTTGATTAAGGCGAGAGAGATCGCGATGAAACATACTTTCAAGAACCAAGAGAATAACCTCAGTGTTTCTAAGGAGAAAAAGGCAACAGGAAAATTGGGAAAACTGCAAGACATTTTAAGGTATCACAGAACAGCTGGAAAGACCACGTAGCTCAGATCTTCACAGTTAAAAAGGGCTTAAAAAGGGCTGGAGGCTAGTACTCCACAAAATAAAAGCTAAAAAAAAAAAAAAAAAGCAGTTTCTAGGGCAGGAAAAGTAAGTTCAAATGGATTTTGAAGTGCTGGAGATGATGAATGCCAAATCCCTTTGAATTAGATACATCTGGTCTTTGTGACTAGGTGATGTAACTGGGACCTGGCATGCACTGTCCCTGCATTAGTGGAGCAGTCCTGAGAGCCCCTGCTATGGGAGGGAAAGCAGTGCTCTCCATGCCTTTCAAACACTAACAGCCCCCAGGACTAGGTGCATGGGCAAGAGCTGCACCACTGTGCATGAAACAGGAAAGACAAGAGAGGGAAGGGGAAAATAAAGAAAAATTGTTAAATCAAACGGTAAAACATTTCTACATAAGTATGTTACAAAATCCCTGCATTAAAAAGAGCAGAGGCCTGACAGAAACCACATCGCTATAAACTGGCAGCATATCAGAACATTTTTAAAAATACTCAAAGAGGTGCAAACCACTGAGAGGATGCTGCTGCAAACTGGAAAGCAGCTTGTACTCAGGACGTGACTGATTTCGACTCTTTCTTATGTATTGGCACATTTCACATGTGAGCCCAAGGTAAGGGTCTCTGCCAGTTGATTGCAAGGAGACCTACTTGGACCAGCCTGGAGGTGCAATGGCTCTCCTTGCCAGGGCTAAGGTGAAGGCCAGGCCATAGTTTTTTCTGGGCTGAGGGTAGTGATCTCAGCACCTCTTATGCTTCAGGAAGGGCTGGCATGCTCCCAGGGCACATGGTGAAACCACACATTCATGCAGCAGGCCGAGGGCACCATCACGTGCTGTCTGGGCCATGAGCTGAGACTTTGTGCCACCTCTCAGCTTCACCACACACCTCCCATGGCTGTGACCTCATGGCATGAGGCATTTGGTGACAACATCAATGAAGAATGATGCAGCCTCTCTGGGCTGCTGCTCCTCTACAACCCTCCTCCTCATCCTTCTCCTCCTCCAGCCAGGCAACAAGGTGCCAATGCAGAGCCAAGCTGGTGGGCTCATGTTGAGTGAGTGCCTGGATGGTCAGGTCAGAGGAAGAAGGAGTACCAGCCAGGGCTGGAAAACCTCATGTGGCCAAAGCACAGCTTTTCCTCTAGGCCCAGCTTCTAGGGTCCTCCCCCACTCTTCCCCAGGAACCACCCAAAAGGGAGATCTGGGGGAAGGAGCCAGCCCTGGCTACACCGCAGTGTTTTGGCAGAGGGCAGGGCCAGGGCCTGCCATCACCCCTGCCCCAGCAACGGGACCTGCGGCTGGCTTGGCGTCCCTTGGCAGATTCCCACACAGGGCAGCAAGGCCTGATGAACTGCAGAGAATGCTTTGCTTGGGCTGTTGGAAACAAACAGTGCAGTCACTCTCTGCAGGATCACTTTAACTCACAAACAAAAGACGACAAAAAAAAACACACAACAGATCCGTCCAGGCCTGCTGGGCAATCAACGAGAGGCTGACAATGGCAAGGCCCCCAGGCTGGGTGCCAAGGACAGTCACCCCCAAGGACAAGCACACGCTGCTGCCTTGCAGAGCCCCTGGCCACATGCCAGCCCTTTTGTCTAGCACGTATCAGGCCCATCCATGCTCACAGACTGCTCTGGCTATGCCAAAGCTGCATCTACTGCTAGCCTCCTTGCCAAGAGTTCAGTGCCTTCTCTTCCCTGCCACAGTCTCAACCATCCGGTGTCACCTCCTGCACAGGCACCTCCTCCTCTTCCTCCTCCTCCTCTTTCCCAAGGAAGGACAACGCCTGCCTGAGCTGTATGTGACATGGTGTTAACACTTGGTATCCAGAAATGAGTCAGTGAGTCCCTTTGCCCCCACAGCTGCAGCCTGGTTTCCAGAAACATTGACCATTTCCAGATCACCCAAATGTCAGTTGAATACACCAGATACTGATTCTGAGTCTCAAGAGTGGAAGAACATGCAAGCAAAAGCCAGTGTTGAGCTCCTCAGGCAAAAAATTTGGAGAGGCGTGAGGAAACTGGAAATCGTTTTGTCAAACACTCATTTGACAGCCAGGTGTCTTTGGTTGGATGCAGTTATATCTGTGCAATTAACAAAAAGTTTCACGTAAACCTCGCTGCTTGTCTTTGTTTCTGATATGGTCCCCATCCTACCTCCCTCTCCTCCAGTACCCCTTTTTTAATAAAACGAAGCTCAAGGACACTAAGTTTTCAAATTAGCAGCACAAACCACTTTCACTCCTTCCTCACCAAAGATCTGATGGTCAGGGCTGACAGGATTAGGAGGTTAATCAGACAGTTTGGCTGAGTGCTGGAGCACTTGGATGTTGTCTGAAGGGCTATCTGAATCCTTCATTGTTTCTGAACAACTTATGAAAACAGAAGAGAATTTCTGTGAGTTGCTGCTGTGTGAGAGGCAGGAAATACTGTGAGAACAGATTTTCTTTCTGTACATCAGTGTTTCCACTTCCAGATCAGAAGGAAGTCCTCCACAGAAAGGCTTTACTCAAAACCCAGTCAGCACACAAGTTCATCAACATAGGATCAACTTCAAGGAGCTGCGAGGACTTCAGGGCACTGCTAATGGCCTCTGCAGTACATGCTTTACAGGAGGGACACAGTTTTTCTTTTGACAACAAAATGTTACAAGCAAATGTACACACTAGCATGATTTCTTGTGGATTTAAGCAATGTCTAAGAAACAAATGCATAAGTTAGTACTCTGATACAGAACCTAAATTTGGAAATGAACATTTTTGTACATCAGAGTCCATGTATCACAATCAATGCCTGCTTACTTTCAGCACTGTCAGTCTGTACAGATTATTGCAAGTCTCATGAATGTAGTACTTTTGAAGTCCTAGATCTTAAAATCATATTACTTGATAACAACATCAGCTTCTCAGCTTTTTTTTTTAGTATGAAAAAAAACTAAACAGATCCACACTCACTCATGCAATTAAATAACTCAGAATGTTTATCACACAGTGTAGTGTTTGAACATTAGTTCCTACAGTGTGTATTAGCATAATTTTAGCATTAGCAAAAATCCAAAACTGATTGGAAAAATAATTGAGAGTCTGTGGAAAAAAAAAGAGCAAAAAGAAAAAAAATCTGAAGTAGTTTTATTTCTAGGATTTTCAATAGTTTTTTCCATTTCCCTTCATCGTGCGTACATTTTATTTTCTTTTTAATTGGAAAGAGTATTAATTGCTACTTACATGATAGTTAAAGCAAAAAATATTTCCTACAAAAAATAAATGTTTTAGTATGCCTAGAGGAAAAAGGCAAGTTGTCTTTTACTTGAATGTAAAGGAACAATACCTCGAAGAGCACCATATTTTCCTATGCAAGTTCTTCACTGGTTCTTTTTATTTATTAAATTCTTTTTTTTTCTCCTCTGGTTTTTCCATTTCTTCCTGTGTACTCTCATTCCAAGAACTAGTCACCTACATTACATGTGATTGTTCATTTGACATAAGTGGCTTGTAGCCATTCAGATTTAAATTCTGCTTATTAATACTGATTCCAAATGATCATTTTCAGTTTGGCTCATGCACTTACATACATTTGATTTCTGCAATAATAAGCTCAAACAGTCCCTGCTTGTAGCTAGAGAGTAGTACTTATTTTACTACCAATTACAAAAAAGCACATTGTAGTTTATTAAACCAAGTCCCCATTAGTCATCACGAGTCATATAACCAACAAACATGGTTGTCATTTCGGGTAGTCATTGGCTGCTCAGGGTGAGGGTGGAGGTATGTGGGCTACGAGTGGGAGAAAAGAGGTTACTGAGGTTAAAAAGAGGAACATATGACTATGTCTGCCCCTGGTGCCACCGCTGCTTATTCCCTCTTTGGTTTTCACCTCATGCTGGTAGGCACACAGCCAGCATGCTTGCCCACAGATCAGTTGCTTAGGTAGCAATTTATTTTGTACCTTTTCGGTAATGGATGTAGTTGTGAGTGTGGCTTTTTTCAGCACATGCAATTTCAATACAACATAAAATGTTACTCATGCCTCCATTGCTGCCCATAGTATCTGGCTGACTTATTTAGCTATATAATGGGATGTGTGTTGCTGGAGGTTCTGTGACTTCATTTATGCCTAATACATATGCAGAGATGTGAGCACACCTGAACATGTGCATATACCCGTATTAAAGAGAGATATCATCCCACTCGTTCTCCCCTGCACATAATCTGTATGGAGGGAGAGCTGTGCATGGCTGAGAGATCACACTGATACCAGAGACTGAATGCCCCAGCCTGAGACTTGCAGTCTGAGAACTGACAAAGAAAAGAGGCAATTCAGGACATGCTCCAAATCACCCTGCCAGCCCTGTTACCTCCTTACAATAAAACACTCACACTTTTCAATCTGCTGTGTGCATGCCTTTGCCTCTGTCCCAAAGCCCTGTTCTCACTTTTTCAGAAAATCTCTGGACAAGGATACTCACTGCCCTCCTGCAATCTCAGCATCACCCACTGAAGACTGCTGGCACCAGGGCACTGTGATCTGAGTTTTTGTGCTTTCCTCTGAGCCTTTGTGGGAAGGGGCTCGATGAAGTGGGCTGCTGCTGCCTCTCACAACAGGGCTGGCCAGCTGGTGTAGGCTGCAGAGTCAGTTTTATTCCAAGATTATCTGACATATTCCTCTAGCTCTACCTCTGACCGGCACTGGTAGCTGTTTCTAGGCACCGTCCCACTGCAGAACACATAAGTAGTGATGCCTTAATGGGATCAGCTACTGGACAGGTCAGCACTCCCAGAGAAATCTGTGTGAGGCACTGCACTGGAAGGGCTGCACTGGAAGGGCTATCCCCTGGAAATCTTCATCGCTACCAGAAAGAAGAGGCAGTGGCTGACTTTTCCTCTTTGCTCCCTTCCTTATGCTTTTTCTGATCACCTCTAGGGAATTCTGTTCACCCTCTATTTAAGATTAGAGTGTGGAAAGCACTTACTGCCTTCCTGATTGTCCATCCTCTCCAGAAACACTTAACAGAAACAACTGAAATCTAGGCTACTTCGGAAACGAATAGAATGGCAACCCTGGTTACTACACCTGTCCCTGAATACCCTCCTAATACTATTTGTAGTTTTGCATCACATTTTCCTATGTTAAAAAAAGAAGAAAAAGAAACTCTTTTGTTGCCAGTTGAAGAACCCACAAACAAATGGGCAAATCTGACTAACTGGTTATGCAGAGAAAACAATGGAAATGTGTATGCACCAAAGGCGGTTGACAGCCTCACAGAAAGAACTGGAAAAAGTAGAAAAATATTCTTTAAGATCTTCTAACAACAAAATGCACAATAGCAGACTGAAGTGAGAGCTAAGTGTTGACTGTGTCGCCTCAAAGCCTAGCAAGCAGGGCAGTGCCAGGCTTCCCATGGGCTGCCCTAGTACTGCCCTGGGACCATCCTGCAGCTCTCCCTGACTCTGGCCTTACAGCCCACCCATCAACAAAACAGCGCCTGACTTCAGCCAGAGTTTTCCTAAGTAAAGGCATCAGATGATGTTGCATGGCATTTTAGCATAGCTATTGCGAATCCTTCCTTCTATCCTTGCCCTTTAATTATTGTTAACAAAAGTTAGTTAAAATTCTGTCCTGGCATTCATATACCAGTATTTCTAGTGCCCTTTTTTCTTGAGCGAATTGTGAGTTTCCTGGCTACTGTGGGTTCGCTAGGAAATTCAGTGTTACTATTTTGATGTAGAATGTTGACATTTTTGTGGTCATATATATCATAGCTGAGCTAAACTCAACAGGAAACTGTATTTATGTTTGCCTGCTGGCTTAGTGTGTGTATCCCACAACTATAGCATAGAAGCAACTGATAAGCTGATGGGAAACCCACGAAAGCCAATTTAGATAGAAGGAACTTGTAGGTGTTATGCCAGCCATCCGGGTATAAACTATACCAAGAAAATATACTGTCATTTTACATTCAAGAATTTGTATAAAATCATGAGCAGCTACACAGTTTTGGTAACCAAACTGAAGCTGCTTTTATGGTCAAAGAGGGAAAGAAGCTTCAAAAGAGAGACTTCCATGAGGAAGGTTAGAGCTTGCCCTCCCTCTCTTCTTTTCTTCTGAAGTAACAGGCACAGCCAATCTATTCCAAGGTGAAAAAAGAGTTGCTGGAAATCTATGGAAAGAATAGTCCAGCCTAGGGAATCAGAAAATGCCTGTTTATAAGTCCATTTGTTTTCTGGGAAACCTCACGTATCCATCCACATACTGAAAGGTTTGGTCCAAGAAACCCCTAGGACTGTTGTAGCTTGGAAGGACAGAAGACTTCAGATAGCACCACAGGTCCCTTCTATTCCCAGAGAAGGAGACTGTAGCAAGGATGCTAGAAAATAGCTATAGGTTGGGCAGCTGTTGAGCTGGGTCTGAAAACCACAACATTTTGAAGGGAATCTGCAGAAAATGGCACTGCCCACCTCACTGAACTCTGAAACTGATAAGGTACTAGTCTCGCCTTGCCTCTTTTAAAAGGGAATGTTCCTATGAATTTCTGTCCTTCTTGAGCTCTTGAATCACAATAGGAGCTGGACTCAATGATCCTCATGGAACTAAACTCAAAGAGAAATATAATCTAACTTATCACCCTTGGAAGTTCATCTGACAATTACTGTTTGAACACGATCACTCATTCCTTCTCTCATGCTCTGTGGTTCTGGATCCTAGGTCCCCTCTTGCCCAGCTAGCTAGGGGGTGCAAGGAACAGCCAGGGCTGTTGTTGGGTAATGTCCCTCCCTCGCCTTTTCTGTGCCAAAGCTTCGTTTTCTGAATTTGGAAGTCTTACTTGCTGTGAGGATCTTGGAAAGCTCTGCAGAGCCCATCTTATGTTTTATCTAGGTTGCCAACAAGGTCAGAGGATATGTCAGGGCCACAGACTTCCTCTGTGATCTCCACCTAAACTGCTTGAAAGAAATGCTGTGAAATCTGAAGCTCACTTTCTATCAGGCAAGTCTTTATTTACAGCAATAAAAGATAGCACTGAATATTATTAGCCTGACCAGGGGGACGGTTAGAAGCAAGGTTTCCACTTACGTGTGCTGTGCACCTGGCAGCAGTACCGCCAACTTCAGTTCTGCCACCCCAGCCTCTCTGTCAGCTTTGCCCACTGTTTTTATGGCTTCACATGGCAACAGGTGAGAGAAAAATATACTAAAAATAGGAAAATGTTACTGTCAAGCTCCCAGTTTGACAGATGAAACGCAGAGAGGAAAGGCAATCTCCAAGACCACATTTAGCTCAATTTTGCAATTTCCTTCTTCTAAGTATTCGTGTGTCCACATGATCCTTCTGTGAAAGGAAACATGGGATATTCCAGGAACATAAAGGAAACATGGGATATTCCAGGAACATTTCATGTCCTAGCCAGCTAGCGCTATTTGATAGCCACATCATGATCGCAGTTTAGGGAGCCCTGGCAAGGAAATTCCTCTGAGAATAAGGATAGACACTGGGCAGAGAAGTCAACTGTGATGGTCAAGGCTATTTTTGTTCACAACAGTCCACTCTAAATCAGTGTATATTGATGTCGTCATATTTACCCATCTGATCCACTAACAGGCTAGCATCATTCTGGCCTACTAAAGTAGCTTCATATCAGCTTTGGCTGGTCTGAATATACTGGGTAACTCCACCACTAGAGGAGGTAATGAAAATGGGTCAGAAAATGCAACAGTATTTTAAACCCAGAAAAGAAGAGCTGGTCGGGAGCTTTTTAGAAAGTGTCTCTTACCACAGTGTGTCAATTTGTTGTCATTAAACGTTTCATGGAGATCTACTGGGTTGCTGAAATTTTCCACTCTGAAATTGTTAAAATTATTTGAGCAATGAGAATTACAGGCAGGTACATATCCATTAGCTGTAAATTGATTTAAGTTAAGCAGGTTCTGCTTGCCTTGTTACAAGGATCAATCTTATTATTCTAACTTATCTTTTCAATGTCATCCTAGTGGTGGCCACTGTGGAAAAGTCATTAACATTTGTGCTGGTGATTTTAAGTCTTTCATACCATTTTGTGTCTGCAGAAAGAAATCCATCTACTCTTTTTCATCCTGAGCTTACCTTTGTTTCTCACATTTCCTATCTTTGTAAATCTGCTTATTAACACTTTCACTATATTGCCCTATATTCAACACTGTCTCAGTCACACTTATGCTGAAAGTCTTATTCACACGTTTGTCTTCTACAGGCTTGATTATTGTAATTTTCCATCTCCATGGCCTTTGTCAGGAGTTTGCTTTCTTATTTTATGTTGTACAGGACAGAAAGCATAAGGTGATTAAGAAGTTAGAAATGCAAGTCTCCATCTTGCACTAAGGGCTGTATTGTCAGCTGCTTGAGGTGCAGCAGCAGGCAATGCCACAGCCTTGATAAGGAGAGCATTCTCATTTCTATGTTGAGCTACTCTCTGGAAACAAAATTTGCCCAATTCTCACTGTCCAGCTTGAACATGGGACACCTTTATTCATCTTTACAGCCTATTTGTGTTCATCCTTACACTAATAGCTGTGGGTAATACCACAGTACAGATGATTTAAACATCTAAAATTTCTTTCTCATATATGGATTACGTTTCCCAATCTCTCTAAAATGACGGTGAAGACCAGGCACTTGATACGAGTTTAGTACCTTGGGCAATACGATGCCTATAAGGATGTGGGTTTGCATACAGTTGTGTACATGGTGGTATTCCAGATTACAAGGGCATGTTCTAACTGCAGCAAAAGCAATTCCCAAATGTCTGTGCCAGCAAAGCAGCAAGGAATATGTCTTCACATTCTCATAACAAATTGTAATGGACTTGTCAATCAAATAATCAATTCAATGGGGATGTCCCTTTCTGTCCTAATACTCATAGGGTCTTTAAATAGTCACAGCTATACAAACATGACCACACTACATCCGGGGTTTTGTTTTTCTTCTGCCAGAGTAGGTCCAGCAGTTTAATATCTTCCAGTTTAACAGTAGACATAGACTCAGTTTAGGCATAACTGTAGAGAGCATGGACAAATCCAGCTCTGAAGAAAATGTATTTATGTGGTCTTTTCGCACAAATGCAGCCAATCTGTGTTAGACCTCTCTACACATAGTTGTGCAATGCGCAAAAGTTAGAGTAAGGCTTTTCATACAGCCAGCTAGTATTTTCTAGAGATCGTAGATTCTAAGGCTATAAATAACCAACTTTCTGTGTAAAGCTGCACTCACAGTGTTATCGTTAAACTAACCTCAGAAACATGTGTTTGACTAAAAAGGCATTCAGCCTTGGTATGGAGACAATTAAAACAAAACTGAAAAAACCCATCTCATTCCTACTGCAAATATACTTCGCTTACCTTTTCATTCACTGAATTTTTGTTTTTGATTGTTAGGTGAAAGACTTCTATACCTTCTATACACTATATCAAAGCAGCTCTTGACTTTTCTTTTGATAAAATATTGATTTTAAAGTGTTTCACTGTGAAGTACTTTCTCCAGCCTCCTTTGTTTTCTCCCCATGTAGGTAACAAGATGTATTGTATTATAGTTCAGGGTATGCTCTGCCGTATTTGGAGGTTAAGTTGCTTCATACCAAATGCCACCAAGGAACACCAGCTCTTCATTAAGGAAGGGTCTGCACGGCCTTCCACATTTTTTTAACTACATCTGTTATATCTCATATCTTGATTCTAAATAGAATAACTCCCACTGAATACAAGACTTTGACATATGAACCCCAAAAAAGCAATGTTATGATATAATGGACACGGACGCATGAAATAGTAAGCCCATGCTAGAGTGGAGACTTAAGGCTGCAGCTGTATATGTATATGCACCCTTATTGCATCACAAACTGAAAGCCGGTTCCCACAGGATACTGGAGTACATGGCATGTTGATACAAGCACTCTGTGACTGATTCCACAGCAGCCACAACATGACAGACAACCCCTGATCTGGCATAAAGCCTACCAAGACAAAGGTACTTTCACCACTTTTGTTTTTGGAATAGATTTAACCTTGCAGAGTGAGCACATGGATCTCACTCTAGGAGCCCTGTAACTGGATTTACTGTCCTTTAGAGTCGATGTCTAATGGAGACAGACTCACTGACAGGATTTCATTAACACAATTCTTAAAAAAAAATAAATAAATCGGTTCACACTTTCCAGAGAAACCATGTCAAAAGCATGTTTAGACATAACACAACCCATGGTAAACCAGCTCTACCAACGGAAGACCACAAGGAGTTTGTTCACACCATTAAGAATCCTTGGGGACTCCAAAGGTTTTCCTGTGGGTATTTTGTCTCTTAAATTAAGCAGAGTACTGACACGACACTTTATTTTCACTAGATGAATCATTTGGCACTATTTGCAGAGTAATTTTAGTTTCCCTTTCATGCTTCTCTTGAAACAAGGACATCATCTTTAGTACAACCATTTAGGTTTGCCCTTTTTTTCCCCTCTCCTTTGTACTGTTCCGAGGTGCAGAAGATGCCTTATGTCATTAAAGACACAATTCAGAATTTTTACTCGGTATTATTCATATATCTGTTATTATAAGACTAATGGAGTTTAATTCTTCATTATTACCCCTAATTCAGCCTCAACACATGAAACCTTTGACCAGAGCTTAGCTATGATTCTGCTGTTTCCAGATACCAGTAACACTCAAGAAATTAAGGCTTGCTTGTATTTGCTCCAGTACAGTTAGCAACCTGTTCACTTTGCAGTAGAGCTGCCCACTAATGCTAACAGTACTCCAACACCTTCCCACCACTTTCCCAACTTGTCAGCATCAGGCATGTTTTATGGCAGCTTGTTAGCAAAGACTCTCAGTGCAGACCAGGTTCCTGCAGGGACAGGAAGCGTGATATGAGCCCCTGAGCATCAAGAAGGACCATTGCAATGCCAAGGATCAGTGAATTTTTTGCCTGGGTTCTTCAGTGTGACCGCTCATAAATGAGCAACATCGAGTCCAGTGCTCAGATTAAGGTCACAGCTGCCTGCAGCTGGCTCCACTGTGAAGTTAAGTTTGGAGCAACAGGGATATCGTTCATAAAAAAATGAAAACCATATTTTTATAAACATTATCTAGAATCTGGAAAAGGATATTCAGTTAATATTTCCAAGTAAATTACTTCTGTTTAGAGTGGACTTAAAGATTTATTGCCAAAGATGAAGCAAAAAACTGTTTCTTTTCAGCCTGTGCTGAAACAGAAATATAGGCTGCATGAAGAGCTGTTGTTTAAAGTAATTAAAAAAGTCAATGCAGTTGAGATATTCTAGCCCACATCATGATCTGTAATACCAATAGAGAAGAGTTTGCTGTCTTATTAGTTCTGTTCTGATCACCAGCATTTGTTAGAAAACCTGTTTAATAAAAGAGAAGACACCATGTTTTAAATGTAAAAAGGAATTCTTCTGGAAATGTGCTATTTTACTAAATCTTGTTTTATCTAACACCTAATGTTTCTGTCATTAGAAGGATACTATTCATGTAAGTATATGGCATTCTGTACAGATTCCATACTCTTCCTCCTCCATTTATTTGCTTTCTGCTTTCTCTTACATTTTTGTGTAATTTGCCAAGAAACAATCTTAAAATATTTTTAGTGTTCCTCAACATGATTTTTCTCCATTTGAGAGATCCTTTTTTCAAGGAAATTTCATTATTTGCAGAGTGAGTTAGTTTCTTCTTTCATTCTGTACAGCACTCACACAGCAATGAGTCTGATGGAGGATGAGGGTGATGGCAGAAGCTACATAAAGATATAATATTGTAATATCATAATGTTGTCTTTTAATAGAGTGGCTACTGATTGCCAAAAACAATCCACATGTGCCCTCAGTGATTCAGGGTCACTTCTGAATGCCTAGTTCAAAATGTCACAAAGTGAAAATGAAATTAAATGCTTTTGATAGCAGATGGATTGCAGTTTAGCTAAAAATATCATAAGGGAAAAAAAAAAGAAAAAAGAAATAGGAATTATCTACACTAGACTACCCTGAAACCAAGAGAGCTCTACAGAACATAGCAGAGGTGTGAGACAATGTGTAGCATACAGATTCATTTCCTTTCCTTCTCCCCTCATATTGGCAACATCATGTCAAATCCTTTCTCTTTCACTGCTATGTTTTTCCTGCCACCCTGTTTTTGTTAGCGATTAATGAATTTTAAAGCAGCTTCACACAATCAGCAGCATGTTTAACCCCCAACCTGTAATAGAGTATTTTAGGACTCACTGGAAAAAAAAAATAATTCAAATATTTCAAAATCTTTTTCTTCACTTGCTCCAAATCCTGAGTTCAGAATTTCTCCTGGCTGGGATTTGACCAACAATCAAAGTGTAACAGTGATTTAAACTGTTAAAAAGGAAATAATACCATCTATCTCAAAGGCAAGACCGTCACATTTAACGCCACTGCTCTGTGGCAAATAATAACTATGAAGAAAAAGAAATTGCGCAACGAAAAAATAAATGGTACGGCAAAATACTTACATAGCATCATTTCAAGTACCTGGTTGAGGTTCCTTGTATACTCAGCAGATACTTCCTCCTCCAGTGATGAGGATTTATATGTTTGTGGAAATGATTCCTTCCATCATTCACAGGGATCCCTACTGGCACTAAAGCTGTTTAGCATTTTGTCTTTGGTAAACTGAACTCTACATTCAAAAAATAGAATAATACTTAGGCTGAAGAGAATTAGGCTCAATTCCTGTTTTTTATATCAAGTTCTCACGTGATTTGAGTTTGAATGTGGCCTGCTTATTCCGCATGTTCATTAAAGGAGGATGTTCTTTCCTTTTCTGCACCTTGACAGGTGTTGTAAAAGTCTAAGGCACAGATATCACCATGATAAAGTTTATATTGATACCTAGGAAAAACTGCTCCAGGGAGTGCAAAAGCGTGGAAGTGTAATCCCTTGCAAAAACTGGATACATTTGTTGATCAGTTTGTAATTACTCTGCCTCTTGTGCTTACTCATCTTTTTTGGGATGGATCCCTGTCCATGGAAGTTCTCCTTCTTTATCTGATACAAGAGACTTTGTATTAAGGGCTTGAGAGAAATGATGCCACCAGATGCTTGAAAGCAGATCTGTAGACAGAACTGTACAGAAATAGATACGTGTTCATCAAATCTCTCTAGATGACATTAGGATGTCTTACGAGCAACATAATTGTGCTACATATAAAGCATATGCACAGGCAACAAAAAAGAAAGCCCAGACCAGAAGAGATCTCAGTGCAAATGAAATATTCCACCCTTTCGCGCAAACAGAGAATTGAAATGCAAAGGTGCTAAGTGACTTGCCCAAATTCATGCAAGAAACCTCTGGGAGACTAAGAAAGTGAACCCAGATCTTCTGAGTTGGTCCTCATTGAGTGTTATAACCACAACCCCCTCCTTCCTCCCCACCTTCTTGCTCAGTCTAGTTTCTCTTTTGATTCTTTTCAAATTTAGTCCTACCCTCTCTTTTACAAGAAATCATATTTTTTTAAAAGGGGAACTGAGGTGTAAAGATGCCTTCTCTGCTGATTGTACTCCTGCTCTCAGCAAACTATATCTAAAATATTACCTACTTCTTAACTAACTTCGATACTAGAGAAGATACAACTTAAATCTCTTTGCTCTGCATTGCATTTCCCCTCTCTGCTTGCTTTGTTATCAGTTCATAAATGAATGTGAAATTCGGATTGTTCCTGGAACAGCTTTTCTTCTCAGATAAATCTGAGAAACCCACATGTTTCATGGCAATTCCCCATACGATTCACATGTTTCATGGCAATTCCCCATGAGAGAGGCAATTCCTTAATGGTCACCTACCCAGTGGAGAACTGGCACATACTCTCTTCCTAACTTCATGCTGTTTTCATTTCAGGACTCATAGCAAATAGTCATTTTTTAATGCAATGGGGTGTGTGTACGCAACTGAAATATAAAGAATACTGGATTCTTTCCTCAGCTTGCAGGGACCTGACTGTAACTCTTAGTCACGCTGGTGAATATTGAGTCACCCAAGGACCCCCTTCTACTCAAACAAGGCATTACTCACACAGATCCTGAAGATAAGTAAGGACTGGAAATTTGTACCTTCATTGTTAATGACTAGGAGCTAGTCTAAGCAAGGTCTTACTGCACTTTGGATCAGTCCTGAAAAAAACTCATGTATGAACACAAATAAGTAACTCTTACTTCAAAGTGCTTGTTCTTTTTAACTTAACTCATTTCAACTTAACTAATTTCGAAGTCCATGGGAGGTAAGAGAAAAACTGAACTCATATACAGTAGTGAGAAAAACCTTCTTGGGTTATTCCTCAGGAACTGTTGTCATAGGTGAACTACATGATAGCAGCTGGCTAAACAAATCAAGTTTTTTGGCGTGTTTGGGACTTTGTTCCATTGTCTTTGTTCGCAGTCACTCTCTCTGAACTGCTTTGCTTCTTAAGTGCAATAAGTGGAAAGAAAACTGAGATTAAAGATGGTCAGCCTGTAGATGGGGGCAAGCATGAAGGAATATTTCCAAGTGAAAAAAAAAAGAGCTCGCTTCAGCTGAGTTCATTTCAGCAGTGGAGCTACCACGTGACTCTGTTCAAAGAAGAGCCATGTCAGTGTCACACGACAGTCCATTCGCTACAAGATTTTACAGTTGTACTTGTGGATGCACATGAGCTTGCCTGCTTAAACTGAAGCAAATAGTCAGTCAGTGTGAGCTGGAAAAGAAGAAAATATGACTATAAGACCACTACAACAGCTTGTCTATTAGCAGCTTTTGTTGTTTTGGCTGACATTCTTCCCGTGAGAAGAGGAAGATGGGATAATCCAGTTAAGGAGTGATCTTCCACTGCAAGAAACCAGCTACATGCAAGATCATTTGCATTCGAAGCTTGTTTTTTGTTCAGTGTCAGAGGGATTAGCAGTTCCCATACTAACCCTAATGTATCTGTTTCATTCCTCCTTCTTCCACTTCTCCCCCCTAAAATTGTTCTTAGTAACTGACTCTATTTGGTTTCTTTGTTAGCAGAGTCAATAGACAAGCCGGCAATTAGACTGAATAGAATTACTTTCTGTTTAAGCTAGATAAAGTAGCCAGAGCTAACAACAGGTGTCCGCAGTGCCTGTAGATGGAGGAAAGCTCATGCACAACCCCAAGAAGCTGTGCCAATACCCATTGTTCCAAACACACAGCATATGCAGGAACTGGTATGGTCACATTAGCATTAGCTGAATGTAACTAACCTCAGCAGAAGCAAGAGAAGGCTGTTCACCTGTACTAGTCCCTCTGTCACTTCAGGTTTATAGTACCAAAAAGTAAAACCACACTTATCAGCTCACGTCTAAACACGCTGGGCCCAGGGTCTCCTGTCCAACTGTGGCCAGCAGTGGTTACCTAAGGCAGTCTATAGGCATCACAAAATTGTGATCTTTTCTTCAGCAGTCTGCAGTGCAGGGGCTCTCTGAGCTTCGAATTTTAGTAAAGTGCCATTTGCAGGTAGAGGTAATGAACTACATGTGTTTGAATGCAAACTAAACTATTTGAGGAGGCAAGCAGAGAAAGGGTCAATTTATTGTGGTAAAAAGCCCAGCATTATCACATACAGTTTCTTCCAGACAGCATCCAGATGTTAGCTTAGATGTGCCATCTTGTAGAAATGCAGGTGGATTGGCTGACCAGAAAGAGAGCAGGACGGGCAAAGAAAGTGGGGCAGAGAGAGATCTTATCTGTCCACCTGCTTATTTAAAGGCAACTAATGAATTTCAGTCTCCTAAACTGTCTACCTAGGCATTTGTAACACACTGACATCAATGGTATTTGACTGCAATTCAAAGAGTTCACAGTGCAGGTGTTACAGGCCTGGCATTCTCCTTGCTCAACACATCTCTCTTCCCCTGTCCACCTCAGATCCTAATACCGCTGGGCTCAGTTCAGCACACAGCGGGAACTGCCTCAGGTTGGTCCCTGGGAGAGCACAGAGCTGGGGCTCAGCTCCGCATCCTTGCACTGCTTACTTAACCGGTCCACACTCAGAGCAGCATGATTCTTTTCTCCCTAACACTTTGGTGACACTTGCATAGCTTGCCGTGACAATAAAGTCTCATTTTAACTGAGCTGAAATCACACTAATAAGATGTGGGGGAAAAAGTTAACATTAACTATAGCAAAGAAAGTTTTGAAGGAGGGAGAGGGAGAAACCTGCTTTTCAAAACTGTACTTCACACCTAATTGTATGAAAACGTCAACTCCCATCTCTGGCAGGGGTACAGTTGTGATCCTAATGACAAGGATCAAATGGGTAATGAATGAACATGGGATAAACAAAATGAGATTTATGGAATAGGAGTGAAACGACAAGAATGGCAAGAATAACCTCATTGCACTGCTAGAGCATTGACAAAGATAGTTGTGGGCCAGCTTTAAGCAACTCCTGTGATTCCAGAATTTAGATAAATTTGAAACACTCCTTCACGAGAACATGCCAGGGCTTGTAGTTTTACTAATTAAATACGCTAGGTGCAGGTTTCTGATATGATAATCAACGGCAGAAGGGCAGCTTTAGCATTTAAAGCATCTTAACGAGGTGTTAGAACTATGGCCCTTTGAGGTGGATGGGGAAAGTTTGTACACGCGGACCTGCCCCAGCCCGTCTGGCTCTCCGCGCCGAACAGCAGCGCAGCCACCAGCGGTCACCTCGGAAGACAGGAGGATGGCGAGCTGAATTCCTGCGCTGTTTCTTACTTCGCTTCCTCTTCGTTTTCAGCTGCTAGGAAGTATAAAGTCAACGAGAAAAAAAAATAGCCCGACACTGGGTGTACTGGGAGAGGGAAAAATGCGGCTTCAGTCATCAATGTACGCACCTCCCGTTTTGCTTCCAAGTTATTTGAAGCTTCGGTCTATTTAGGCACGGGGGGAGTAAATGGATAGTGTTTTAACAGCTCCCCATTACCGTTTCTTTTGTACGGAACAAAACGCTTTCTTTTCCAAACGGTGGTCTATCAGGCGCTCAGGTGTGATTAATCAGCCCCTATTTGCACAGCGCTTTGAAGACGGAGAGGGCTGTAGAAACACTACGGGTTATTATTGCGAATGTAAAACTCCACGAATTCCACTTCCTCACTAAGCCAGTCCTGCAAACAACTGTCACCAAACAAACAATTGGAGACATAAGTACATCACTTCATTCCCCTCAAGGAAATATTAACTTCAAAGCCAAGTTAGGACCATTTAAATGCAAGTAACTCTAAAAGCAACAGGAGGCTGAGCAGGAAGCGAGGAGGAGTACAGTCAGGGACTGCAGTACAAGTGTCAGCCAAGAACTATGCATAAGTTGTTTTTCCACGGGCAGCACTGAAAAGAGACTTATCCTCTTGTGCAGCTCCATGGCGGTGTGCACAAGGAAAGTTTCAGAGGGACAGGGATTCCATGTTTTGCCAGGAGATCCCAGTGTGACAGGCAAACACCCTGCCCGGCTTCAGGTAAAGCTTCTCCGGGTGCTCTTCTGCGCCGCTTTTCACTGTAGCCAAAGGCCAACCTCTCCACCCAAAGAATGTTAACTGTTCAGCGAACCTGGGGCCCCACCTGTGGTCTACAGAAGAAATGAATCAATTCATTTGCAATCTAAGTAAAACCAGTTTTTTCACCTTCTTTTAGTTGCACAATCAGTTCGGTTGTCGTATTGGTATATTTACTGTGTGATTTGCCATCAATCATAACACAAAGGGTGATTTTGACATATGTTCAGCCCTCACCTCTTCTGCTCTGATCTTAAACATAAACTGTGGTTAGCATTAGTAAAAAATATCTACAGGTGCCCTTTGCCCAGCCAGCAATAAACTGTCAGAATATTTGAAATATTAAGGGTACCTCCCATTATAATTGTTCCTTTTACTTTTAGTTGCATTTGTTGTTGTTTTTTTCTTTGTTTTTAATGAATTAACCGAGTTAAAGAAACCAGCTGAATAACAAAAAAGTACTTAAGTTCTGTTCGTAGAAAGGAAGAAAGGAGCTCATATTGATTTGTTCAGAGGACTGAAGCCCTCAGTAAAAGTCCCCTGCTTGTTTTGTGCGAGCAAAAGAACAGCTGACTCACGGCCTACCTGTGTTCTTTACAAATTGCTCCTGAAGGATGCTCTGTTGAACTCTTTGGTCCTTATCTTCTGTGTAGTATTATGAAACCAGATCTGAGTGAAGTCATCAAGGCTGCACTCAACCCTTTGTCAGATGAGGAAAGCTCTGTGATCTATTTTCAGTATGAAGCATCTCTGGCACCTGAGACTAATTTTAGCTTTCTCTCTACAGTCTCATGTTTTGGTGAAAATACTAAAAACCAGAACTGCGCCATTACTTGCATTGGTCTGGTACAAATGTAATCATCTTGATTTGCAGGACAGATTGGAGATGAGGCTTTTTGTAAAGCGTATCCATTAATGTCAAAAGTGGAAAGAAATGGAAAGAAGAATAAGCAGATGTAATGTAAATAGTGAACAATGCTTTACACTTGCTAATGACAGTAAGCTATATCTTTGGTTGAGGTGAGAAGGCATTTCAAGAGCTTTTTCCTCCCCAGTTTTCCTCCCTGCTAAGGAATGTTGATTTGCCTTGCTGCAGCCACATCCTTGCCACAGAAATAGAGGCTGACATGTAAGAATGCCAGTTAGAAAGTGACTGATTCAAGTCGGCTTTCCCGAAAGAAAACTCTTCAGAGAACTAACCAAGGCAGCCAGGTGAATGTCTCCTGGAGGACCTGTTTGGGACTGATTGGAGACTGAGAGGAATGGGGTGCTGCTGTGTTTAATGTTCTTGTCTCTTGGGGGAGAGGCCTCTGTGCCAGCTCTGCACTGCAGCCTGCAGTGCCGCCAGGCAGGGAACTGGGGCTCAGATTGCTTTTTCTTCCAGAACAAGGGATTTGCCATAGAAAGTGTGCCAGGAGCAGTGCACAGCTCAGGCTGTTTTGCATCCCAACTGTGAGGTTTGACAGGCCCTTGCAAGGACAACATCCACCTCTTTGCACCTCCACTTGTCTGTTCCCTCTATGTAAATTTCCAGAGCTCTAAGGCAAAAAAAACCTATCATCACAAAGACAAGGAGTCAGTGATCTAAATAGCTGAGGCAATCCTAGAAGTCTCCAGAAGCAGAGACTTGAGAAAATCTAAACAAAAGAAAGGAAATCAATTTCCTTCAACTTTACAGATTACTTTTTCCCCTTTTTGGCTAAATCAGAAGAGAGTGGAAGAAAGATGAAGGACATTTTTCATGTTTGTTTTATATGTGACAAAATGTCTCCTCATTTTTCTCCCAGTTATTGTGGTTATTGCAGTGGTTAGCTCATTACACTGACGCCAAAGACAATATTTTTGGTCTACTGATTTATAGTTTCCATCTTTTCTTATTTACAGACTGTTGCTTCAAAATGGTTCAGCTGAGAATGTAGCTGTGGTTCTTCGTACCGCATGTCTCGCTGGGAAAGTGTGAGACACACGGTGTTCTCAGATACCAGGCCCAAGGCCTGATTCAGGTTTCCTGCTATACCTGCTCCCATTCCTACTCACACATACAGCTACAGGTTGAGGATGTTAAGTCAAGAGGAATATGTTTTTCTGACGAAAACTCATATTTTAACGCCCTTGTGGAAGCCAGTGCTGATGCTGTCAGAAGAGGTAGGAGCAGTGATAAACTTCCAGGCTGACAAAAAGCTCAAAACTGTGGTGCCAACCACCCAGCTACCACTGAAGGGAGCTGCCGAGGGTTGATGGTGAAGAAGAGGGAGAATGTGGGAGTATGTTCAGTTTTGACAAAGGTGGGCTTCAATTACCCTGGAAATCGTGACTCAGATGTTTTCGTGACCACAGCTTGCATTACTCCCAGGAAACTCTCAGATGCTGAAGTCACAGTTTAGTTACATCAGTGACTCAGAAGTGTGAAGATTCATATTTTAGCACCTGGCAATCAGAGGCAGCATTAAACCATTCAAAACTGAATGCTGATGAAAATGAAGAACTTACAAGTGCTCCTGACCACGAGTGTGCACTAAAATAATAATTTGAGACAAACGGTTTAATTGTTCTCTGTCATTTATTTTGGTTAGTATTTCATGGATAAAATAAGCCTACTGTTCTAGGAAAGTCATTTATTTAATGCTGTCAGGGGAATCTAAATTCATTTTCGCTTTGCCTTATGTGTTACTGCATTAAAGGGAAATCAACTCCATGAACTGTCCTGTACCCTGGATAGCCTTTCTTGAGTTAACAGGAAGATTCCAGTTTCCCTAAATGATGCCAAAGATGACATTTTCTATCTCTTTTAGAATAATCTTTTGAAAATATAGTCTTCTTCTATATTGCTACGGATCAAAACATGAACGAGTTCTGCCCCAGCTGCCTATCAAAAATGAAAAAATAAAAATTATTTATATTATTTAATTTCCAAATGTTGCAATTATATCATAACTGTAGTGTTATTTGCTGATTTCAACTATTTTTTTTAAATATCAGTTTTTCAAGTCTTGTGGTTAAATGGAGATATTTTCCCCTTTTGCTCTTTGTAATGAAATAACTTTTTTTTTGCTTTTTTAAAGATAGCTTGTAATCATGAATGTGAAAAAGTTAAAAAAAGAAACACTCCTCCTAGGACTGTAAATACGTTTGTGTTTATGTGCTGGGGAGAAATGTCTGCCTATACATGAATGTTATGACTTTAAAATCAACATCCTTTGTCAATTATTCTTGAGTCACTGGCTGAAAACATGATGACCAATTACAAATATTATATTAGCTTCTTCAGTGGCTCATTAGTAGGAACTGATTTAAAGCAATAATTTATGCAGAACTGTCTATTTACCTGGTGCTTTGCAATAGATAATGCACGATCCATAAAACTCATTGTTATGCCTTGAGGCGTTAAGATCTAATGCATTTTATTAACTGGGAGAACGTAGCACAAAGTGGTATATGGCATTTTTGCTGGGATGATTTATGGTGACACACTCCAAATGAGCAAAGAGAGCTTCCGGTTTCTCTGTGACTATTGTAGCTTTTCTGAGTTGTACACAAGTATTTGAATGGAATAAACCAGTCTCTAATTTACAAGTGACAGTCGTGAGATGAATTCCCAATAAAGATTTTGACATTAAATGAGAACTGCAGATCTGGTTGTTCCACTGCTTGTGCTAGAGTGAGAGATGGAAAAAAAAAACACAGAGAAATGCCTTTCTTTAAAATGGGAGAATTTCCCTTATCCCCGCCTACTGCTGTAGGCCCCCAAGGAGACAAAAATCTCAGAGAAAGCATAATTCTAGGTAAGATTGGGTAAAATCCTGGGGATGGCCAAGAAAGGTACTCCATTATGGTGTTTTCTGAGAATGCAAGTTGCAAGTCCCAGAGTCAAGAACATCACAGCGGAGTTTGCAATGACAGGCTTTCCCCAACACCCTGCAGTTTCACATGACACTGCTGGCGGCATCCACCTCCAGCCCCACTCCTACATGACGTGCTGTCATATCATGCTGCAGTTCACCATCTTGCGTACCTTGTCACTGTTAACAGAGCTGCACTGCAAAGTAGATCAGTAAAACCATTCCAGATAATAATAAAAGTGTTTGGATTGCTTTTCACCTGGATCCCATATGACTGTAGCAGCATTATAGAGGGATAACTGAAGTACAAAGACAGGAATAGCCTCCAGCAACCAAAAGGAGTTGGAATTTTAAAGCTGGTAGTATTACCAAAAATAGCATCTTGTGAAGCCACAGACAGGATCTGCATGAAATCTCTGTATTTGCATCTTTACAAATTTTCCTAACATAGGAAAGTCTTTGATGTCAGCTCTGTTATTGGTAATAATGAGTGCTCTGTGCCAAACCTGCAAGTGTCATTGCAGAAATGTATGCCGAAGAAGAAAAGTTCTTAATTTGATTTTTCAAGCAGGCTTGAGAGTGGTTTGCAGTCTCTTACATCAAGATCCCAAACATCTCCTGTCAGAAAAGATATCCTCACTTCTGCCCCATAGCTACTGCCGACAGGATCAGAAATGCTGCATTTTAATTAAAAATGCTACTTCTAAATACAGTTTGCAGTGTATATTCTTGGTGAGAAGCACTTCTCACCTTGTGAACTTTCAGATGCTGTACTGCTGATCAAAAGATTGCAGACTTTCTCTGATGTTGTGTCTACGTGGGCTAAGGAAAAGTGCTCTGGTTTCCACAGAAGGGTTTTGCTGGTGTGGCTTTGCTGGCTTGGAGATGAAAAACCCATGGTGGCATAAAGCTAGAAAATGAAAGAGCAAAACTCCTAACCTTTTGCAATCATAGTTTATTCATTCTAATGTGGGAAGTTATGCCCATAGGGTAACTGTCTTATAAGCATTATCAACACATAGTCTATCTTCCGTATTTGAAAACTGTCAGTCACATTCTGCATTGCTTACACCTATTGTGCCTATAGGAGAAACCTAGTAGCAGAATAATTCAGAGACTCACAGCAAATGATTTAAAGACCAATCTGAATGGGACTTGGAGCAAGCGGAAGGTGTGCCTGCCTGTAGGAGGATGGTAGGAACTCAGTGATCTTAAATCTCCCTTCCAACCCAAATCATTCTATGATTCTGTGAATCAGGATGGGTCATCACTCAGCTCCTCAGATCAAACTCATTCTCTCTTTTGTACATGGAAGACTGACCTCTTACTAAAAGACTGTTTTGTAAAGTACTTTTGCTAAAATAGGCTGAGTTTCCACTGAAGGATTTATGGTACACTTCTACCAATTAGAATTTTCAAGGGTAAATAAGCTCAAAGTCTTGGCAAAGGTCATGGCTTGGACCTAATAACAATCAGCCTGGTTTTGTCTTGTTCTGCAGCTTGTATGGTTACTTACACCTGTTATACCTGTGGGTGTGAAATGCCACCACATGAAAGTACTCACGTTTTACACCCTCCTTCACTTACTTTCCATAGGTGTATACAACTATATTTGTTTCAAGACAAGAGACCCAAAATGTTTCAGACCAAAATACACCGATGAGGGTACACTATTTTACAGCCAGGTTCAAGCACCCTTTAAAGACCAAAAAAACCCCGAAGTTTTTCTCCATAAATTTTCCTTGATTCCATTACTTGTACAGTAATCCACCAGCAGAGAAGACGCATAAATAAAATTCCCCCCCTTTTTTTTTTTTTTTTTCCCCTGGGATATTTCTTAGCTGCAGAATTAACTTACACTCTCTAATTTGATGCGTCCTCACTGCAGTAAAACTCCTACCTCATTCCACCTGGAGTAGTTCTGTCCAGACTCCCTGTCCTGCCCTGTCCCGAGTGAAACCAACAGTAAAGGGCTCTTAACCTCTTCACTTTGCAGTGGTTGTGAACACAAAACCATTCAACATAGCCAGTAGTCCTTTAACATCTTCCACAACAGTTATGAGGTAGGGGCAAAAGATAAGTCCTTTCACAGCAGACTAGAAAATGATCACAGAGCATTTCAGTTTAGCACATTCATAAATATCAGGGGACAAGTCCTCAGAAGCCCTTGCCATGCACACAGTGACTGTGTGTAGCTTTGCACTGTGTCTGCTCACCCCTAAAACAGCTTAAACTCAGATGTTCATCCACATCTGCACTGCTGTGAGTCAATTCCCATACTGACAGGCATTAAGGCAGTAGAGGCAACAATGACAATGCTGGGCATATCTCATCTAGCTGTTCTCACCAGGGTCAGGTTGGAGATGGTACAAGATAGGAAAGAAAGGTTTATGTATGAGAAAGCTTAGAGGGCAAGCAAAACACAAGGGTAAAAATAGTCCTCTTGTCCATAAGAAAATGAAACATCATAATAGAAATAGTTTCAGTGTTTGTGACTTTACTGCAACACTTGTCACATTTGATAGTTTTCTAAAAGGTTACACTGTCCGTTTTCTTCTTGAAGAAGCCCAAGGAACAGATTTCATGTCAAAAATACAGAAAGTATCTCTGTGGTTGCGGGGAAAAACATGAGAGCGGAGAAAAACATGAGAGCACAACCCACAGCTGTTCAAATCACAAGAACGTATCACTGCATGAAAAAGCCATGCAGTTTTATAACAATCTCATGACTCTGGGAGACAAAACTCATAGTCTTTTGAGCGCTTGGCACTGGTACTACACTGGCTCCACTGCAGCTTTGCTAAACAGTGTGAACTTGCCTGCAGTCCTATTGAATGTGTGCGCCACCAGCAAGATATAATTCCCGACATTGCCAAACACCTTTTCCCTTTTCCACAATGCTGCTTTTCTTAGCTTTTTGAGTCAGTTTGAAACTTAAAGCAGACAATAAGATGCTCATAAGCACTGTAGACCTTTCCCAAGAGCAGGCTATCAATTTGCATGAAAGTAAAGAAAGGAGAAGGACTCATCAAATTGTCATCACATCTGCACAGAGCTTTAAAAAAAAAAAAAGTGTTTTTTTTTTTCTTTTTCTTTCCATTCCTTTTATTTTTTTATGGAGGTTTTCCCTGAAGCCTCAGCTCTCATACACGGTTCAGCTGTTGCTGTGTTTCTTATGGAGGCCCTGTGGATTACAGGGGTCCCTTTCTTGCTGAGGCTCTCTGTCACTGGCAAAAAGAGAGAAAGCTTCCAAACGTTACTGCATGTTGCATTATTTCTCTTTTTCTCATCTATCATGTGTTTTCAGTTATGTGTGTATGTTGTTTCTTTGAGACTCTTCAAAAAGCTTTTAAACTTCCCAAGCTTTCAGTCAAACACTGAGCTGAACATTGTACAGATCTCCATTCTCACAGATCCTAAAGAAAAGGGACAGAGCTGTTTGTAGCAATCAGGAGCTCACGTGCGTGAACATGCACACAGACACACAGAGAGCTATGGGAAGCTTTGCAGGAGGAAAGACTGCAGGAAGGACCCATGCAAGCTGAAATTTTCACAAACATACAGTGCCTTCCCTGCAACTTTGGTTTCACAGTTTGTTACTTCTAATATTAGTAAATGACCACAGAATGGCAACCAATGTTTTTGAGAAGAGAATATTTGAACTTCTATGCATATATCATGAGGAATTAATCTACATGAATCCCAGCCCTTTTCTAAGGGAGTAGGCACTGCTATCCATCAAATGAACTGTGGTGTATGCTTATTGTAGTAACATCATATTTTTCTGCCAACAGCCTGTCATTTCTTTTTCTTCCTACTTTGCAGACGGCTGGTACAGGAATCTGCAATTCAGTGACTGTCCTAGATTCATCCATTGCTGCACTGTTAAATCACACATTTGATGAAAAAAACAGTCTAAGTGTTCAGTTCAGCTATGAAGGCTCAGACACTAGATCCAGCTGTTCTCATGCAGCATGTTTTGATAGATGATACAAGCTTCAGACAAAAAAAAAAAAAACAAAACAAAACAACAAAAACATCTCCCAGTGGTGCAGTGCATTTGACTAGAAACGCTTTTAAAAGTATAACTTTTTAATTGAAGAAATGATTCAAAACCTTAGAATCTTAAACTTGCCTTGAAAGATACGAGAACTATCTGCTCCTTTTCGGCAGAGCAAGGATGGACTGCATGCCCCCATCTTCCTTATTGCCACTAGTTGGAGGTCTGATTCCAGCAGCAGCTCTTACAGAGCAGCTCACTCTGCTCACAGTTGGAGAGATTGGGGCTACAACGTGTGTCTCTCAGAAATATTCTGGAATAAACACAGTGAGAATTAACATCTCTGTAAACTTTTCTAGAGTATGTTTTCTCTAGTTGCAAACATCTGTTTACCTTTCCTTTCTACTGCCACCAACAGCTGCACTTCCCAACCTACAGAAATATAATAGATACAGGGAAAATAAAGTGTCTGTGCAGACCTTGTCACTACCACTGTCATTTCACTGGGAAAACAGATTGCACAACACATTTCCAAATCAGAGCCTTAGTTAACCACACACAGGTTCCATTTGGAATGAGTGTCCAATCAGCTGTTTAGAAATGGCAACAAATTATTTGTAACAAACAGTGCTATTTTGTTTCCCATTCCAAACCAGTCTGGGAAATAAATGAAAAGAATGAAATCTTGCTTGAAACCCTTTTACAAGCGTGGCTCCAAACCCAGCCAGAATGACCCTACTGTATTTCACTGATTTGATCAATGCTGTCATTACAGGCATTACTGCCAGGAGGTATATTGCACCTCACCTGCCCTGGAAGGACTGATAGCCTAAACAACTCTGAGGCAGATGTTAATCAGACTCCTTCTTCCAGAGAAGTCAGAAGCTGGAGGCCCTGGCTGCTGCTTTGACTCCTGTTTTCCTCTGGGTTTCTCCACGGAGTCCTTGCAGCTTTTCTTAAGTCCCCATTGCTCCAGAGGGAAAGTGTTGAATGCAGCACTGGCTGCAGAGACATGCACTTGCTCTGGCAGAGGTGAGCCCAAAGGAGCCTGGCCCTGCCTGGCAGCAGACCCCAGGAGCACTCAGTGCTGTAATAAATAATGCAGGGCAAATAGAGAGGAGGCATGAGACGTGGGAAATGTGATATCTCAGTTCTGAGGCCCAGGTGGACCAAGTTGGCAGTCTTGGATAGAAACAGAATAAGTGTGAGAAATCACTCATCCTTAATAAATACTAGCTTCATAGGCCTTGCTGGTTGTGAGAAGCATTCAGCTTCAGCAAGCCATTGAAAACAAAATGTGCATTTTTTCACTTCAGAGGATTTAGGATTTGATTAAGTACAGAAAGAGGGAGCTCAGCAAGTAAAAGGACTAAGACTCTCACTTCAGGGAATTCAGGTCAAGCCCTCTGCGAAACGAGTTCGTGTCTCATTTCTGCATCTCCAGTAGATGCTAGCCCACATCACAAAACCACTGTAAAGGATTTGGCACGATATGGCATGTCTGAGGATCCCTGCTCAGAAAGGCAGGAAGGGAGGAAAAAGGCTTGGCCTGCATTAGTGCAGGACTGTGTTGTCCCTCAGCTGCAAAAAGCCAGTCTGGGGAGGTCCAGATGAGAAGGGCTGGATTATCTCTAACCTGGAATCATATCTATTAAGCAGAGACCATCTGAGTTTTATTTTACACTTGAAATCAAATCCTTTCCTACCTCTCTAGAGACGGCAGCATTGAAGAGGAAGAGGAAGACCGAGATTCCCTGTGTGGATCTGTCTCTCAGAGCAAAGGGCTTCCCCTCTCAGTCTCCTCTCAGCTAAACTGTCCCAGGTCCCTCAGCTGTTCCTCATAAGGGAACAGGCCCTTAATCATCTTTGTAGCCCTCCGCTATGCTCTCTCTAGAAGTTCCCTGTCTTTCTTGAACTGAGGAGCCTAGAACTAGACACACTACTCCAGAGGTGGCCTCACCGGGGCAGGGTGGAAGAGGAAGATCACCCCTCTCAACCTGCTGGCCATCCTTTTTTTAATGTACCCCAGGATACCACTGGCCTTCTTGGCCATATGGGCACACTGCTGGCTCATGGCCCACCTGTTGTCCACCAGGATACCCAGGTCCTTCTCTGCAGAGCTTCTCTCCAGCTGGTCAGTCCCTAACCTGTACTGATGCATATAGTTATTCCCCCCTATGTGTAGGACTCTACACTTGCCCTTTTTGAACCCTATAAAGTTCCTCTTTGCCCAACTCTCCAGCCTGTCCAGGTCTTCCTGAATGGCAGTACAGCCTTCTGATGTGTCAGCCACTCCTTTCAGCTTTGGATCATCAGCAAACTTGCTGAGGGTGGACTCCATCCCTCCATCCTGGTCATTGATGAAGATGTTGAACAAGATCAGACCCAGTACCATTGCCTGTGGAACACTGCTGCTTACAGGCCTCCAACTGGACTTTGCTGCTGGTAGCAATCCTCTGAGCTCTGCCATTCAGCCAATTCTGAATTCACCTACTTTGCAATCAAAAATGTGAACAATGGGATTTTAATATATTTATTAGTCTCCTTGGCATCCTCCCCACAACTGGCATTTTAGAGCTATTCTACAATGCAAATTTACACAAAATTATCAAGGTTGTGTTTGATTTACCCTTTCAGTGGTATTTCTAACTTGAAATAGTGCAGTTTCCTGCTCATTAATGTAAAGCTCCAAACTATATTAAACACATATTACTACTAGGGATAGTTTTAATGAGGCATATTCTAAACCATTGGAGAAGAAGATGTAACAATTAAACACCATTGTAAATTATAGCAAAGCACACTGTAGCTTTAAGTTAAAAAAAAATAAAAAAACATATTTTCCCTCATTTGATAACTACCTACATTTGGTGTACTAATACAACTGAAGAAAAATGTTTTAATACTGAAGTCTTCTCAATACAATAAATAAAAATTTCTTGGTCATTGGACTGGCTCGGAAAGATACTACAAGTATATCCCTATGTCTAACTACAAGAGCACTATCAATCAGTGAATATTCTTCTAACACATTACTAAATTAGGTATTTTATGGTTCTTCTTCAAAAATATATTTACAGTTCTGCTTCAAAAACCCATAGCATTTCTAATAGAAAAGTTCTGCCATTGAATTCAATTTAAAATTTTCTGAAGAGTTGCAGAATGATTTGTTGGCTGGACAGTATATTTTCCCTTGCACCTTTCTTGTTTAATCCTGTCCGTTATTGCAAGGTCTGACTTAAAACAGAATTTATTCTTATTCACTCCTATAGTGGTACATGTAATTGCATTTTAAAGTTCTGCTACAATGACTGCACAGACGAAGGGACAAGGATGCATTTGTACTGATAGCCAGCTCGACACACTCTTGGCAATTTTACTGTCGGAGGGCTCAGTCTTCATAGTGTAATCTAAGTCACAAGGAACAAAAATAAAACAGATATGCAATTGCTATGGAGTAACCATCTCACATAGAAAAGGTTGTGAATTTGGATGTTTGTGAGTAGTATTTTCTTAAAAATTACAATTAGTTTACTCCACCGTGAAAATAAGCTAGCACATTTTTCTTCATATAATGTGAATTTTCTTGGACTTCATACCTTGGTCACCTCTGAAGGTCACCATCCAAAGTTTTGCTGACTAAAGCATCTCACTGAACTCTTCTGTTCAGGATACGGAGCAGAGTGGTGTGTTAATTAAAAAAAAAAAAAATCATGCAGCTGGCTCTGAACTCCAGCTCTTTATAATTTTGACTGTAAATGCTTCACTGACTTCTTCACAATTATGAATAAGTTTACGTTACAGATGTGAGGATGTGCAGATGCCCTCTAGTGGAGTGTTTCTGCGAAATTTCCGCAGCCATGCCCTGAAGATGTTACCAAATAGAAGACCACATGCCTTCCTCTGCAGTGCCTTGCATAAGGGAGATAAAATATGGTGCAGACAGAAAACAGAGGATGATATATGTAGCTTCAGCTCTGAGTAAAGCCAGGTTGAGGCATGACATTGAATCAGACAGCTCTGCTCCAGACATGCTGCCCTTTCAAATCAGTAGGCTTCATGCAGTGAAAAATACCTCCAACTTGATCAGATGTGATACAATCTCCAGGTCCTCAGAAAGGTTGCATTTCCCTGCGAGTCTTATTCTTCCTTGACAATAATCTGTCTTCTTCACCTATCCATTCCCTTCCCACACTGACCTCTTTTCCATGACAGGTTGGTTCTTCATGATAAGCAACCTCCAACAAGGGATGACCATCAGCTGACAGAGTGCATTGACTCTGACAAGAATGGGGAACAAGTCATTCTCCCCTGTGAAAAAGCCAGGTCTGGAGAGATCTTCAAATAATGTCAACCAGCCAAAACTTCAGCAACAGAAAATCAGGGAGCTTGATGGAAATTTTCCCACAGGTCCTTGTTATAGGTCAGCCCCTGGTGGGGTTATTATCTGACTTTGTTTTCTTGTAGAGCAGCTGAAAATATAATCAAAGCCAAGTATGGGCAATCTATACATCTGCTCCCAGCAGTATAAAGCAGATAGTAATTTATGGTTCTAGCCACAAAGGCATACCTGATGTGTTCATCAATTAAAGTATTTAACTTTACTGCTCTATGACAGTGGAAGGAAGCTGAAAAATCCTATCCTCCACACTTCATCTACTGCAAGCAGATGCCACTCACAAGGACATGCATGTTCAAGAAGCAGACTTCCCTGCCCTTACAGAGGAACCACCATAAGAGTCCTGGAAAATGTTAATTACTACTTTTAGCAACCTCAGTCAAAAAAGTAAGGACAAAAATACCAGTCTATCTTTGATCCTGTCGCACCTACTGTGTTTCTTATCCTGTCTTGTCTATCCCAGCCATAGGAAGAATTTCTCTTGCAAGCATAGCTGTAGCAGTTTAAGAAGTTACTGCAGTTGGAGGCTCTTCAAATTAGCCCAACTCAGCTTGTATTGTGAAACAGATGAGGACTGTTAGTGCAGTTGCTTATTCAAATTCTGCACAGGGTTTTAATGAACAGATGGTTCAGTGATGTCTTATACTACATTAGATGGCTTTGTAAGAGCATTCTAAACCATGGCCTTAGACTATAAACTTTATCACTTGCTATAACTAGATTAGATATAGCTAGATTGGCAGTTTAGATTACTTTTTTTTTTTTTAACTGATTTGTTTGTTCCCAGTGTATTTGGAGGATATAAACACTGCTCTTTTTTCACACAGAATACAATCATTTCTGGAGCACTTACAGTAAATGTAAAGAGAGCTACTAACACCTGAATCCTGGACTGAGGATCAGTGGTCTGTCCAGTCTGGTACATTGTTACATTATCAGTCAATCAGCCAAGCCATTTAAACTAGGAATGTAAAATCTTTTATAGATAACCACTACATTTTTGCTCAGCACCTAGCACAATGACTGGGACCACTAGTGTTATCAAACAATAAGTAAGAATTATAGAATAAGGGAGAAGTCACAAGAGTGTGTGTGAGGTACTATCAAAGCCAGAATAAGCCTCCAAGGAGCTTTTTGACAGGGTGAGGCCTTAAGATCAGTATAAACAATACAGATGATTTGCAAATATTATTTTTCTTTGAAAATAGCATCTAATGAGAACTGATCAAATGCTGTATTCCTGATACCCTCAAACCTTTAAAACCATGTCCTTGGCAATTTGGACTGAGCATGCCAAAAGAAGATGGGGGAATGACGGGAACCTACATAGATTTAAGATTTGCACTCTTTCTGGGAATGAATCATTACAGATGACCAACACATGGAGAGGGGAGGACAAGGGCCCCTGAGGTTGTCAGACACTCAAGGAATGGTGTTATGAAAGCAGACATCTTATAAATAATTATAAAAAAAATCTGTTCCGTTCTTTCACACTGACCCCAGGTGGGCAAGCCAGCCCCTTAAAGATGGTCTTTCTCTGCTCAGTCAAAAATACTAAGAAAATGAAGCATTTGACAAAGAATCTGCATGCATTTGCGAAATACATTTTTCAAGCCTACCCTAAAGTAGCTGCTTAATAAAGTATTTAAGTGTATAAGCTTCAAACCACTTGCTTGCAATTGTTATTATACAGAAAGTTCATTAGTTCTTTTACATTTTGCCATTGACAAATATTTCTGTAGTAAGTGATTTTTGAGAAAGGAGCAAGAGGGAAAACCACACAAGTGCTTATTAAAGCAGGGCAAGAAGCTTTGCTATAAACAGACTCACAAAACTAGTTGTGATTATGCTTGTATACTTCTAGCTGTGAGATCCACCTTTCATTATTTGAGTTACTATTTCAAAATTGTTCAGTAAACCACTGTCTCTCTGCCATCAACAGACATGAAGGCTACTCAGTGCACAAAAGGATGAGCATTCTCAGGGTGGAAAATGGGTGTCTTGATCATTTGTCTGGTTGGTATTAGCAGTACCTACTTTAATTTTTCATTTTGATATTAATTTTATAAAGGTGCTTTTTTTCTTTTTTTTCCCTTCTTTTCTACAAACACCTTTTCTCTTCTGCATCCCTACACAGCCTTTCTCCAGCTACCTCACACACCTCTCATGCAGTCATTGCATGTACCAGCCTCAGCGAATGGAACTGAATTCAGGCCAAGAAGTTCTTACCTACTCCCAGGTCCCAAGCCACTAGTCATGCAGCGCTGCATACCCTCTAACAAACAAAAACTCAGCATTTGCAACCATGACATGGCTTATCTAGAAGCACTAATGCAGCACTAGCTCCAGGGGAGCAGTCTGCAGGGACAAAAGTTAAGGCTGGTAAATAGCAAATAGGATTTTTCCTGCTTCAGATTATGCTCTCAGGCTTTTAGAAAAGACACTAGACTTGCAGAAATGCAGACAAGTTATTTTAAGCAGTTCCTATTCCTTGGTCTCCCATTGGGTATTGCTACAAGCAAGATGCAGGGTTATGAAGAGATAGCTGTGCTGCATTTAGACATGTTAACTTAGGCACCAGTAGCCGTGTAAGCACAGCAGCATGCAGCTCAATCCAGGGCTAATTTGCCCTGCTGCTTGTTTAACACCAGCTTGAATAATTCCACAGTGATTTGCAGTGCAGTAGCCATACCCAATTTCAACATCAGATTCAGCTAGCTACAGCTTTCCCTCCTGTAATTGAATTGCAAACACTCCGTGTGCACTTGCAGCTTTAATGGCTATGGGCTCTTATTTATGGTGAAACAATCTGGCTGTATGTGGAAGGGGATTAAAATTTCGGTTCTTTGGGCATTTTAGGGACTGCCAATGAGAGAGTGAGAAATCAATATTAATCTAATTAGCAAGTAAAACTGTTGCATAATGGCTACTCCAGAGGAAGCCTGTATTTAGTTATTTGCCCCATATGCAGTGTCCAGCCCTGAGACCAGAGGGGTTTAATCCTGCAGATTAAACCTGTGTACCACTTCAGACAAGAAAGAGCTGTAAGAACCATGAAAAGTTGTAAGAAAGTTTCTAAATGAAGGAAAAAATGAATAAGAATTCTTCCGTTTATCAGACAAACTCAGGACCAGGACACTGGAAAAAGCTACGTCTATCAGTAGGTTGTGTGCTGTTTATGGGATTGCACTTACTGCATCCAGCCTCAGGAGTACAGGAGACTGGGAGGGAAGAGCAATACCTCCTCTAAAGGGAATGGCCACTACAAAAAAAATTAAGAAGTGAAGATGACTCAGATTGAAAAGTCAGAATGAAGCAGCATTCAGAAGGGCAAAGCCGCCACAGAGCCCATCAAGCGAGTAATGCAACCACATGTCAGAGCCAGAGGCAACTTCACGGCCACCAGCTCAACCAACTGCCTCAGGACTCATGCAAAGAGCCAGATGCTGTGTCTGGGAATCCATCTTCCACAGGTCGGCATCAAGGTCCCAGGACTGTCATGTTGAGAAGAGGAGCAGCGAGTACAATACGGTGACATAAAAAAAAAGTTGAACTGGACTGTATTTGGATTTGTCTGCTTTTTTACTGCACTGAGTTATAAATAAAGCACCTTTTTTTGACATACTTTTGCCTTGCTACATGTCTGTCTTTGCTTATAGCAAGAAAAAGAAAGAAAAGCCTTTCAGCAAATATTAAGAATGGGCCCCAGTTACGTGTTTCCCAGCACTCATTGCCTCAGGCTTGGGAGCCTAAGGAAAACTTCCCCATGTTCTCCTTTGCAAAACAAACCCTCAGATCACAAGCTGATGAGGCAAACAAACCCCTCCCTGTCCTGCAACAGAGATAGGCCAGCAGAAGAAACATAGAAACAAAGAAACATTTACTGAGCGTTCTGCCTTGCACTTTTTAGATAAGGCAAAGAGGGTCAGAGCCATTCTTGATTTCAATAATCAAGAACTCAGCCAATGACAACTGCAAAATCTACCTGAAAGGCAATACACATTCTTGGAGGCATGTCCATCCGGGAAGAACAAACTTTGAACAGTCAAGTGAAAAATGCCACTTTATTTACAACTAAAAAAAAAAAATGTAAGAAAGTGATCAACTCCAAAATCTTCGCCTGATATTTTAACAGAATCACAACTCAATGACAAATGACTCATTCAAACAAAGATGTCACCAAGCTTCTCTCTGTCATTGTAAAATGTACATCTTCTGATGCATTTCCAGGGATGAAATTTGCATTCAAAATTGGGAGATTTAGACAATTTAGTTTATCGATCTGTAACACCCGGTATGGGGAAGCAGCTGTGATGTGTTGTCTTCAGCTATGCTGGGTCATTCTTACCTTCGTAGGTTGGTGCTGGTGGTGATGTTTGAAGACGTGACTTGGCATTCCAGTGAAAGAAATGCAGGATATCTTGCATGAATGCAGGAGACATCACATGCCTGGGATTTGGGCAAAACTTATTCATGTGCCACACCTGAGCTACAAAGATTGCTTCCTGGAACAACCTGGCTAATTGTCTTCACACAAAGTAAAACGTTGCTTACCCGTAATTATACGTATTGATTTGCTGTTGTGTGGGAACACATATGGTGTATATATATATAATACATCAGACTTAAAGTAGAACTGCACAAAAGGAAACTACGGGAGATGATGCCCTAGAGCAGCTCCATCCAGCAGGTGGTACAACAGGCAGTGGTCTTTTGCTGAGAATCCCACAGGAGGAGAGATCCTCGTGTCCAAAATAGAAATCTTCATCCTAGATGCAAGAAGTGTTTTTGCTTCAGTATCCCCATAAGGATCCCCTCAAGTGACTATGAAGCTGCACGCTGAATCAGACTAGGTCAGAGATGATACGGCAACAGCAACAGCACTGCCTGCTTGGTAATTCTTGGAGCTGACATCTCAGGGCAGCAGCAAGTTGCATTGCACAGCCAGGGCTGGCTGTATTGTAATCTAATTTACTCAAGACACTGTATGAAAGTATGTCTGAACCTGGGATCAACAACATGAGAAGCCGTTGCACAAAAAGCCTGCTGAAAGTTTAAAACAGAGAATAAAGAGAGAATTCACTGATAGGCTAAATATTTTGTTGTCATTAGATGGAGTGTACATTGATAAAAAATCCATGAATTCTATCAGGCTGTATGATTCATATTTCATGTTAATTCTGCTGTACTATTTAGAGTAACTGCTAATGAACTTAATTACTGAGACATTCCTTGTGGATGTAGATACTTGTTACTATTTGGATATAATTACAAAATAATTCCAACTTTCACAGATTCAAAAACATTAATCTGTTTGTTTATGCAAAGAATTAAGGAACTAGGAGTTCTGTGTAAAGAATTATGAAACTGAGAGATGGCCCGAGTGCCCTCCTGGCTATCTACATAGAACAAACAAACAAAATAAAACAACCTCAACAACAAAAAAACTTAAAATAATCTGATGTAAAATAATGAGAGCTTTAAAAAGCAAAACCAAGACAACTCAAAACAATCGCAATGATAGAGGAGAAAAACATAAAAAAAAAAAAGAAATTATTTGAAAGTAAGTCTCTATCCATCTTAACACTGAATCATTTATTTTATTATAGTGACAATAAGAGTGGCAAAGTTACTGATATCTTTTCTGTTGATATTCCTTCAAACTCTTTGTATTTCAAAAACACAGAATTTATCTCTCTGCACAAAGATGAGTTAGGACCACTGTGGAGTTGATCTTAACATGAACTTCTAATGAACCACCTACACAGACTCCATCTAACATGTTGTGTCCCAGCTCCTAAAAGTGAAATTCTATCACCAATTCCGGTCTGAAAATAAAATACAGCTTTGGGAACTCCAGAAAGGTGCTCTAACATTTAGGGTTTTTTACATGCTTCACTTGTCACTTTACCTGTCACCTTTTCTCCACGAAAATAACATCTTGCATTTAAATTCTATTTATTTATGGGATCTCTTCAGAATATTCATCTGTGATCTTGAGTGTGTAGGAAACATATATACCTAGATACCCATTCTGCACATACTTTTTCATGTGCACTTAACAGTATTTTACATCTGTCTCATCCTGAGTTCACTTGCTGTATGCAAATGAGAAAAAATGTGTATTTCAAACCCATGATCCACTCCTTATTGTTTTCTCTAGTGTCAGTGCTGCACAGAACAGCAAGACTAAGAAGAAATCATGCTAATAAAATAGCAATATTGGAACATAGGAAGTGTCAACAAATAGCCAGTAGAGAACTGGCACCGGCAAATATGCTCCTTTATCTGTTCAGCATTAGTTATTTTGCTCAGTGAGCAAGAAGAACCTAATTCATTCCTTCAGGTTTTAAACTCTGAGCTATTCACTGTCAAGAAATGAACGTTTCTAAGCCTTTGTGGAATTTGGGCACACTTCTTCACTATATTTAAATGCCACAGTTTGCAATTATGAATGTTTCTTCTAACAATCAAGACTCAGAGATGTTTCAGCTGAGTCCTGAAACACATTCACATGCAATCAACAACAAGACACATTTGAAATGGCAAAGTGCAATAAATACTGTTTAAAACTCCATCATCAGAAGAAATGTGCTTAGCTGAACAACAGAACAAACACTTATTAAAAATAAACAGAATTGTCAAAATCAATTTTGATGTTAATCCATAAATGGTAAAGGAGCTAAATGTATCACAATAAATTATTAGGAATAATAAGTTGAGCATGAGCTTAAGAAAGCTAATTATGTGACGTACAATTTGTTCAACAATTTTAAGTTGAGCGTCATGTAATTTCAAAGATTATTTGATTCATATCTTTCTTTTATCTCCCACTTTGTGCTTTCCTTGCACTTTATTCAAATTAATTCCATAATTTTAACTGTTCAGTTGTGTTATCCATTATAGATTTAGCACAAATCTCACAGTACCTGCTATTCTCTTCATATGTCAGATCTCCAGGGCCAAGTGATCATCTGGCCATCTCAATACTCTTTTATCTGCGAAGAAAAAAAGAACATTTCCACTCTTCAGTACAGAAACTAAATCTTGCCATTGCCCTAAAAGTACTCTAATTTACTATTACATAAAATCTAATGATTTGGGTATCATAAGTCATGCTTTTTGAATGCTGGGAATCATAAAATGAACTTCACTATTTTCAGTTTTTTAGATAGCCCAGAATAAATGATCCTGAGTAATGTGGATTCTCTTCTGCCTCCAGTATCACTCAAAGTAGGCATGTAACTTCCTCCTTTGTTTTCTATACAGTTATTTTACCCCTACTCTTGTTTCCTGGGTCAGAAGATTAGTTGTCTAGAGATCTTGTTAACCTAATGAAGGTGATGAAAGAGAAGTCTTTAGAGGAAGGTCTTTTACAGAGACTATTTTTCAATACGGTTGGTTCACTTTGAGATAAACTATTTTTTCAAGTCTTTTAGAGATATTGGAAGCTAATTCAAATTTATCACTAAGATACCGATGTGGTTTACACCTAGAGTTATACAGGGCATGAATCTGACATTATTAAAATCAGTAATTTCAGTGGAATCAGTATTTCATCCAGAAAGTTTTCCTTCTCCACCTTTACAGCATTAGAGCATTCAGTTAGAACATGTCCTGTATGTATTAGGACATAAGTCTCACAAAATCTAGGGGCAAATTCCCATAGGATTTCAACCATGTTTAATAGGTCATGTTTAATACCACTGGATTTGTTCTAGCTCCCAATAAATAAAACTGCATTAGCTTCCAATAACTTATCTGGATCAGAATCACACTGAAATAAATCCGATTAATTTCTTCAAAGACTCAGTTTTCAATGAGTATGTGAAGTAAAAGTATCCATTATTTGGTCTATTGTTCTTAAATAGCTACCATTCCTTTCTGTCATCTTAAAAGAATGCTACAGCCACATCACTTAAAAATTAAGTATTCAACTTTAAAAACACAGTTACATTTTCCACATCTTGAGTATTTTTAACTTTTAATGATGGAAGCTGAAAAGTTCCCCTGTAATTCTCACACTTAATTATGTCACCAGTGGGCTGCATCCCTGACTGGTGCCAAAATATAACAAAGGTTTCAAATTAAGACTAAACTATTCAATTAGGTGGAAGCGAACAGAGTAGAGTTTGGAAAACAAGCTGCAGAGAACAGAAAATACAAAAGGACAAAAAGGAGACAAGTATTTTGTTTGGGAGTGAACTGCCTGCAAACCATGGATTGGTGTTAAATCCTGAACTTTAGTGAGTGGGTGATGAGCTGGGTTCATCTAACACCAACAAACATGATATAGCTACAAGGCATTTCACCCTGGTTAAATACCAGATGAATTAAAGGCTGTTGCCAGCAGCTGTGATGAATGTCACTGGGATGCCATCTGATTGCTCTCTGAGTTATATGAGTGAAGTATGTCGGCTCCTTTGTTAAGGTCAGCATGTATTTCTAATGGTTCATCTGCAGGGCTTTGCTGAAGGCACCATTGAGAACACAGGTGCTGGAAAATGTCTGTTTCATGCAGCATGGACTGGAATAAGCAGGACTGAATAGTGTCAGGAGGAACTTTTGCATCAACATGTTTGCAGTCTGGAAGCAGGATTCACAGATAAGGACATAAACTGACATTTGTGGATGGGACAAACCTACCACCAAACAACAGACATGTTTACTTAACTTGCATAAAGAATTTTCCTTGAGTTACCAGCTTATGAAATTTGGAGACACTTGCACAAGTTTAATATAAAGGTGTTTAAAAAGAAACTCAGACTAAGAAAGGGCCAAGGTTTGCAAGTTTTTTGCTACTGATTTTTGAGACAGTGATTCAGAGAGGGGATTATGCACCTTTTAACCCTCCTCATTTAGTTTGGATGATTATCTAAATTAATCTCAGTGCTTGTACTCCTCTGTTCTTTTCTACAGTGAAGCTTGGATTTCATAGCATGGTGAAATTCCAGCTCATTCTCTTTCTCACCCATTCTCAGATCTTCCTCCTTCAGTCCATCTCTACAGACTACTGACAGGAATAATTCCTAAATTTTTATTGTGATAAACAGTTGTATACCAAAATATGTACCTTAAAGCTTCTTATTGCTAACAAAAAAATAAGTAGCTACATGCACTACTTCCCTAATTTTTAATAATAATAGACTGATGTTTCCAACAAGCTGAATGATCTAGCTGACCCAATGCCAGAAAAAATATGTTCTATTTAATTCCCCCATCTTGTTCACTAATTGTATCCTTGCCATCTCCTGAGGTAGCAGGACAAGTAAGACTTTGTCTATACCCAAAATTAACTCTAATCCTGAATGTGGTACAGGTAAGCATAGACCATCTGGAACTCATATTGACCAAAGAAGGGCAACAAGGCTTGTGCAGGGCTTAGAGAATATGTCCTATGAGGAGCGACTAAAGGAACTGGGGCTGTTCAGTCTGGGGAAGAGGAGACTGAGGGGAGATCTCATTGCTCTCTTCAAATACCTGAAAGGCGATTGCAGTGAGAGTGGGGCTGGTCTCTTCTCAGTGGTGACAGGTGACAAGGGGAAATGGCCTCAAGTTGCGCCAGGGGAGGTTTAGGTTGGATACCAGGAAAAACTTCTTTACAGAAAGGGTTGTTAAGCACTGGAACAGGCTCCCCAGGGAGGTGGTTGAGTCACCATCCCTGAATGTGTTTAAAAACCGTTTGGATGTGGTGCTCAAGGACATGATTTAGCGGTGGGTTGTTAGAGTTAGAGCAGTGTGGTTAGGTTGTGGTTGGACTTGATGATCTTGAAGGTCCTTTCCAACCTGAGCAATTCTATGATTCTATGATTCTATGGCCAAACAAACTCACTCACACTTGCCAAACTCTATTATGAAGAAAGTGATGGTAACCCGGTCACACCCAGAGGAGAGCTATTATGCACTAATTGCTGGTTATCTCATTAAGGCTAACATTTTTTGGATGCCTCTGGCTTCCTGTAAATCAGTCTTGCTGCATTGGTGGACTCCAACACTCTCAGACATGCTCTCCATGCTCTCACATCACTGTACTCCACACGTGCTGTGAATCCCGAGTGTCTGGGACATGCTGAAAAGTTGGATTCTTCTCTGCATGCATGTAGTGATCAGCAATCTGGCCAAGTGGCAATTGATTACTGCCAAAGTGGACAGTGACCACCTTACAGGATGATTAATGTTGCCATGTGGACATTGGAAACTTTAAGTCCCTTTAATTTCCTTTTGCCTTAGCATTAACTCTGTCTAATGTGGGGAGGTTTAAGAACAGAATGGATATTTATCTGGAGCTTCTCAAGGTGTAGGTAGAAAAATCAACACAATATCTTTTATCTCCCTCTCCCTTCCTAAGAAGAAAGGAAGGTTACCTCTCAGAGATTTGAAAACAAACAAACATCAAATCAACCATTTAAAATAACTCATCTAACTGAAATAATGGTGTATATACAGGCAGGATTGCTGCGCTGAGGCCAACAGGATGAAGTCCAACAAGAACAAGTGCCAGGTCCTGCACACTGGCCACAACAACCCCAGGAATGCTACAGGCTTGGGGCAGAGTGGCTGGAACACTGTGTGGAAGAAATGGACCTGGGGTTGTTGGTCAGCACTCAGATGAACATGAGCCAGCAGTGTGCCCAGGTGGCCAAGAAAGCCAATGGCATACAGGTTTGTATTAGAAATAGTGTAGCCAGCAGGAGCAGGGAAGTGATCATCCCTCTGTACTCAGCTCTGGTGATGCTGCATCTGGGATACTGCGCTCAGTTTTGGGCCCCTCACTACAAGAAGGACATCAAGGCCCTGGAGTGTGTCCAGAGAAGGGCAATGAAGCTGTGAGGGGTCTAGAGCACAAGCCTTATGGGGAGCAGCTGAGGGAACTGGGATTGTTCAGTCTGGAAAAGAGGAAGCTCAGGGGAGACCTTACTGCTCTCTATAACTACCTGATAGGAGGTTGTGGAAAGGTGGGGGGGTTGGCCTCTTCTCCCATGTAATTAGCAATAGGATTAGAGGGAATGGCCTCAAGTTACACCAGGGGACATTCAGGTTGGAGGTTAGGAAAAATTTCTTTTCTGAACGGGTGCTTAAGCGCTGCAACAGGCTGCCCAGGAAGGTGGTTGAGTCACTGTCCCTGGAGGTGTTCAAGAAACATTAAATGTTGTACTGAAGGACATGGTTTAGTGGGGAAATATTGGTGGTAGGTGGATGGTTGGACTGGATGATATTAGAGGTCTTTTCCGACCTTGGTGATTTTATGATTCTATAGGAGGATGCACTCTTAGAGCTTGGTTTTACAAGACAGGTATGGCTTTGTATGAGCTACTATGCACACAATGTGTAAGCTCAGACCAAAGGCATACAAATGGGAAAAATTAGTAACAGAAGATAATCCACTCTGAGCAAATAAATAACTAGGGAAACCTCACTTAACGTAAGTTCTCTCTCCCACACAATGTCTCCTGTTGCAGATGTCTGTCTCCCATGTCCCTTTTTCTATTCATTCCTCCCACTCTTTTTGACAAAGATGGAATCTTCAAAGCCCAGCCACTTCATCATGGCTTGTGTTGCAGTAAAAAGAGAATGGAAGGTGAGTATAGACATTAAAAATATTACTGTCCTTAATTCTGCAAGATTCCTGTGTAACTGATATCAGCAAGGTCAATTAAAGAATATTGGGATTATTACAATGTTATGAAACTAGATATGTTCCCCAAAGCAGGACTAGGATCAAGAGGCCAGTTTCTACCTTCCTGACTCCAGTGAAACTTCCACCAAACTTAGTGGACAGTGAACAGTATTGTTCAGTAGGAGATGAAATCTCCTTTCCTCTCAATTTTGCCTGTTTTTCTTGCAGAACTCTTTCCGTGACAGTTTACAGACTTCTACTGTGCTTCTACTGCCATGTGGGCCAGAACCCGGGACTTAAAATCAGCACAGCGATCACTCCACTCCCTAGTCACACTAATTTCTCCCTGCTACAAAAGGCTGGCAGTTACTGAATGCAGTAGAAGCCTCCAACAATGTGTTTCATTACTGTTTGAAGTTGATTACAGTCCTGGAGTTCTGTGTGGGGCTGACTCAGTTACCTTTAAAATCAGACTGTGCTGAAGCAGAAGACTAAATTTATGTTGTAGGATTTGTCTTTTTCATTTAATTTTCTGTGTTAGACTGATCATTTACACTTTAAAGAATATTGACTCTGAAGAGTGAAAGAAGATTACTAAGACCTATTTAAATTAATCTTCAAAGCACAACATTGTTGCTTTTTTTTTCTGATAGATTTAGGACAGCAAGACTTCATATCACTTTCCCTGATAGTGCTCACCTATCTCCCAGTCTTCTCTTTGTCTTTCCTGTTTCCTCTCTTTCCAGAAGAGTTTGGTTGGCACTCCCATGCTGAAATGAGGACCAGGAAAGTTGACGTACAGGTGAAAGTTCCTTTCTGGCACTTACAAGTGGAGATACAAACTTCAGCCAAAGAATAGAATACGTAAATAACATTTTTAATCTCTTCAGGTAATCATAAGAGCAAAACTCACAAGAGGTATCAAGCTTTCCCCATATCTTTTCTTAATTGTTGTACTGCCTTGAAGTTATGTTACTTTCAACTTTTGTCTCTTAGCACAGGTCATCATCAGTAGATAATGCAACCAATTTTTACCTTCAGTGCTAGCCTGCTTGTGATAAGCAAATCCTTAAAGTATTTTTTGTGACTTTGAGCTCATTTGATTTATTTTTTCAGTGTGTAAAATATGTTTTTCCTATTGACAGAGAGAACAATGAAAAACGTGGAACAGTAAAGTCAATGTTTTCAAAAGTAATCTCCAGTTTTTGATGTTCAAATTTGTGCACACTCAAATGCTGTTTTTTCAAAGCTGCTTGTCCACTGTAGCTCTGAGAAAAACCAGCAGCTACCCAAATCCTGGAGTCTGGAACTTCCCTCTTCTAGTCCAGCAATTCACACAGAATGATGCCCTTATCCTACACATATATAACAAGTATGTTATTAATACAGATGTTTTAGGACAGAGCTTCTCGGATCAAAAGATCACTGTTTCATTGTTTTTCAGAATCAAACACACACTGTCAAAATAAGCACTTGCATCCATATTTTGCAATACCACCTAGAGGGAGAGCTCCCTCTAGACCAGGTTGCTCAAAGCCCTGTCCAGCCTGGCCTTGGATACTTCCAGGGAGGAGGCATCCACTGCCTCTCTGGGCAACCTGTTCCAGCATCTCACCACCATCACAGTAAAGAATTTCTTCTTAATATCTAGTCTAAATCTATCATCTTCCAGTTTAAAACCATTTCCCTTTTCCTGTTGCTACCTGTCCTCATAAAAAAATAATGTCAAGTTGTGCTCATTAGCTCTTTGTAATAGGTCCACAATGTGCTGCATCTGAATGTTTTTCTGAATGTTATGTTCAACCCTATGAAATAGGTTAGAGTTAGATTATTAGATAAGATCACTTTAGTATCAGTAGATTAAGAACTTTTTTATGGTGCACAGATGGAAACTCTCTGTTATCAAGAACACTTCTAAGCTGTAAGAAAGTTCTTCCTTTTCTGAGTGCAGCTCACTAACAGAAAACAAAACAAAACAAAACCATAACAAAACAAATACCGTACTGATTAGAGAAGTCCCAAGAATTCCACAGGCAGCTAGGCAGCTAGACATATACCTATATAAAATAGGTAAATTTACATCTGAATTGAAAAGAGTGAAATGCTGATTCGGTTAAATTCAGTAGCAAAACTTCTGCTCAATTTCTGTCATATTAGCTTTTCATTTGTCTTTACTCTGCTGCATTTAATGTACAATAAAGGCAAAAAGGAATGACTGAAGGACAAAAAGAAGAGAAGAACAGTGAACTCCCACAGTACGCAAATATCCATATAAAATGAAGTTTTTAAACAGGTGACACCACAGCAGAAGCTAAACTTGAAACATGCCAAAAACTCCTGAGGAAGCAGAAGAACTTTTGGCTTTCCCACAGGATACCTCACTACACTCTTTGGAATTAGATGGAGGAAGATTTAGGTTCTCTGAGTCAGGAATCAATATGGGCTATTTCACCACGCATTGTGCAATGCCATAAGGTGATGCTGGAGTGCAAATATGGAATAGTAATGCCAATACACTGGCACTGCTAACCAGTATGATGCTGGTGCATGAGATGCTGAAAAAAAACATAACAGCTTCTAAGAGGTGAAAGCAAGTAGAGGGAAGATTCTTTCTGAACTCAGCATTCCCCTCACCCTATCACATGACTTCACCGTCTGATGATGGTTACTTCCTGGAAGCTGTCTGCACAAAAGAGGTGGGAAGAGAGACATATCAAAACAAAAGTAAAAATGCAAGACACAGGGCTGAGTTTTACAGTGTACCCATTGTTGGTTTTATTCTGTACCACTGAAGCTAACTAAAACTTCTATTGTTTCAGTAGAACAAAGCTGCAACAAAACTGAATACTTCTGAAGATTTGATTCTTACAAGAAATGCAACTTAACTACTGCGAGGGCAGTATGAGTCTTTAATCAAAAAGCGAGGGATAACACTCTCTTTTCTTACTGCCAGTGAGTTACTTCTGAAAAGGAACTAATTCTCTGAAATAAGTAATCATAGTAAATCAGCACATTTGCTAGTCGAGGCAAAAAAAAAAGATCTTCTTTGCTGTCTGACTCTAAATTCTTGAGACAATTACAGCAGTTTGCTATTTGCATGGAGAAAGTGTGGCTAGGGAGAAAAAAGACTTCCTCTCCAGAGGACACCTGTTCTGAGAAGCTCTGATAAATTGAATATGCATAGCACAGGAGAGGCACTTGCAAAGTGTTAAGTAAATCACCTAACAAGTAACAAGGGAAGAGGAAGAGCGGAAGGATACAAGACAGACAGACTGCAGGATAAATTAAAGCATACACAGAATGCCATAATGAATATGTACATCACTATTTAAGATATTTGATTTTTCTGCATTTGAGGCATGCATTTCTTTCACAGTTCCCATATGCAAATAATGATTTTGATTAATTTTTCCACAATTCCAACTTGATTGAAATGATAAAACAATTTTTATTTTAATTCCTGTTCATTTCAGATCCAAAATGATTATATTTTCCATCTTTTCACATTTGTGACTTTTCAGAATTTGAGTGTTAAATTTCAGTATCTAATTCTGATTATATTACTTCCATGCAGAAGTCATTTTAAAATGGTAAACTTTTCAGCTAAATGAAAATTCAGTTTGTCAAACAACTCAAATAATCTTACTACGTACAGCAGCATTTGGAAAAAATCAGAACACCGATAATACAGCCTGGGTTCGTTGTAATATCATAAAAAGTTATGCATGCCTTCTTAATTTTGTGGATGATAATGATAATGACATGTTGAAATGAGACAAGACAGGAACAAGACTGATTTAAACATGATTGAGTTCACACCTGAGATGCTCTAATAGCTTGCCATCAGCCGAAAGAAGAGATCTGCTTCCCTCTTGCTCCACCAATACCAGTACCTCCCAACCCCATATCAGCTCTCCCAGATTTACAATCCCAACCTCTGGCAGCAGACCTGGAGCTAATTTGATTCACAAATTAAGCATCGAACTGCTTTATATTTATAAAATACTTTTACTGCATAATTTTCTGTTGGTTCAGTGAGTTCAGTCACTGCAGCATGTGTTCAAAGGAACACCAGAGTTTGTACAGGGAAGGGAAAGGGTGCAAAGAGGCCAGCTTTGGGTGGAAGGCCAACTTCAAAATTTGGTGCCATTTCAGGCTCTTGCTGTCATTAATTGCTGTGGTCTGTTAAAAGACAACTCAGACCTAGAGCTAGTTTTCTTTTGTTCAATGTCTTCAGCAATTCCAACTCCTGCTAATCTCAGCAGGAACAGAGAGCAGACAGCCCTGGAAGGGTTGGGCAATCAGTGATTACACACATAAAACATCTACCCTGTCAGTTAGCAGCAAAGACACTGATGGAAGAACACCATACAATGCATTTTAAGTTCATCCATGTGCTATTTGTCCCACACTTATATGTGTGTGTCATTTGCATGTTATTTTAACAAAAAGTAATATCTGTGCTTTTTTCAAGAGTAGATATGATTTGTTTTTGCTAGTAGTGTTCTTGTTCTCTGCTAGAGGAGCCCTAGCCAAACTGAGATTTATCATTAACTTCTCTTAAGCACAGTAGGTAGGCCAAAATTTTCACATATAACACCTACATTTAGCACCAAACTGACATGGAGGACTACATGACAGCAGGATTGCACTAGAAACTTTTGCTGGTAAAGCAGCAGGTAACACAGAGTTGGTAAGAGGTGTGATTTTAGTGCAGCATCACTGAAGTCAGCATGAGTGCTAGCACAGACAGTTAAAAAATGCTTCTTGCCTGTAAAAGCTTATTTAATTCTGGGAATTGATATAAATGTCATGAAAAAAAATGTGTTTTACTAATAGATGTAAAGGTGGACATTCATAGTGATCTAAACCAAGTGCGAGGTCATGCACCTGGGTCGGAGCAATCCCAAACACAGATACAGGCTGGGTGGAGAATGGCTTGAGAGCAGCCCTGAGGAGAAGGATCTGGGGGTGTCAGCTGATGAAAGACTTAACATGAGCTGGCAACGTGCCCTTGCAGCCCAGAAAGACAGCTGTATCCTGGGTTGCATCAAGAGAAGTTGCATCAAGACCAGCAGTTCGAGAGAGGTGATCCTGACCCTCTACTCTGCTTTCATGAGACCCCACCTGGAGTACTGCATCCAGTTCTGGGGCCCCCAGCACAAGAAGGACATGGAGCTATTGGAGTGGGTCCAGCGAAGGGCCACAAAAATTATCATAGGGCTGTAGCACCTCCCCTACAAGGACAGGCTGAGAGAGCTGGGGCTCTTCAGCCAGGAGAAGAGAAGGCTCCGGGACCACCTTATAGCAGCCTGCCAGATCCTGAAGGGGGCCTACAGGAAAGCTGGGGAGGGACCTTTTATAAGAGCATGTAGCGACAGGGTGAGGGGAAATGCCTTTAAACTGGATGAGGGTATATTTAGACTAAATACTAGGAAGAAATTCTTTCCTGTGAGGGTGGTGAGACACTAGAACAGGTTGCCCAGAGAGGTTGTGGATGTCCCCATCCCTGGAAGCATTCAAAGCCAGGCTGGATAGGGCTTTGAGCAACCTGATCTAGAGGGAGGTGTCCTTGCCTATAGCAGGAGGGTTGGAATGAAATGATCTTAAAGGTCCCTTCCAACCCAAACCATTCTATGATTCTACGATTCTATGGCTGCACAGCTATGATCATGTCATGTCAGAAAGGCACATGTCTTGGACCGGGTCATATCATGGGAAAAGGGACTGGAGGGAAAATACATGATTAGCCTCAATGGCAAAAATACTACTAGTAGAAGCTGCATCTCCTAGGGAAGAATTCAGCAGTAGGACAACATCAACACTAAGTTTAAGCAGGAATGTGGCCTTAGGTGATGTCTTGCTGTCACAACCACTCCATAGACCTCAGGTACAGGAGAATCTGCAGAAGTTTTAGATGCTAAAATGTGATTATTTTGTGGCAAGTTTTAGGCATGCAAGCTTGGTCAATATGTTCTGAATAGCTGGAGTCCTAATTCCTAATTTTGTCCACAGCATATAGTCTGAGATACTTAAAGTATCTTCATTACATCACAATAAATAAATGGATTGAAAGCTGAGCCCTACCCTGTGTGTGTGTGAGTGACAGAGATGAGAGATTAAGAGATATTTTCCTTATAAGTGTGAAGGAAAGCTTCCAAAATACCGCTTCACATAAACATCACGTTAAACCCTACTGCTGTCAGGGCTAATTGAAATTTACAGGATTGGTACTTGCAGTATTAACCGAGGAAATGTCAAGCTTCATTATTTCCAGTGAAGTCTGACAGTCTTGTCTTAACATTATAAAGTGTCAGTCTCTTTTCCCTTGATGACAAAGAAATACCATCTGCATTTCCTCACTCTATAAGGCTGAAGAGATATGAAAACAATTGCTATGGCCAGTATTTCACTGTCATAAGGAGTGTTATGGTCCAGTCAGTGCTGTTGTCTGGAATACAAAATGTAAATAACTAACTGTTATTTATTTAATGCTACAATTTCCACTTAGCAGAAACTGCACTACAGGTAACAATTTTAGCTAAAATAGTACCTAGAAGAGTCCTTTCTTCTTTTGTTTATAACTGGCTGGAAGAACTGATGTTAGCAAAATGCAGGCAAAGTAAAGGAATTTTTCATCCTCAGAGATTTGTGTTCGCCAAAAGCTTGTGTATGAAGTGGAGATTGTCTCCAGTACAAGCCCCCTCTACTGTATCAGGTTCTGAAGCACTGTCTGCAGGGAAGTCAAATACAAACTTCCTGCCATGGATATTAAACCCACTACTGGTCTCTCCATTGGCATCAGTGACAACCCTGCCTTGCTGAGATGTTTGTTGGGAAGATGCTCATTGGTAAGAAGAGATGAAAATTTATCCATGTTAACGAAAATCAATCCAAAACAAATGCTCAGATTCAGGAAGTTGCAATATAACTTTCTGACATTCCACTCAAAATTCCGCTGGCAGTCATCAGTTTCTGAAGGCCTGAGCAGGGACTCTGGCCCCCATGAATGGACAGTCTAAACCCTTAAAATCCATTCTCCCATAAAATAAATAATTGGAGGTAGCATTACATATGCAAAATGCCATTACCCACAAAAGCTTGTCACATTATTTGAGGAAATTTATCCAAAATTAAAGAAGTAGCAGCCATATTTTCTCAGTGAGAATCCAAGTACTAGGATTTTGCTCCTGAAAGCCCATGCATAGATCTGGCCCATAGGATATAGCCTTTGAAAACACTAAAATTCCACTTTACACCAGCAATGCTTGCAACAGGGAAAGATTATTGTAGAGAAACAGAGAAGGGAGCAGTGTACCTACTAAGAGTGCCAACCAGTTAAGCCAAAATAAAGAGGTTTCACTACAGCTGCTTCTTTCTCTCCTTTTTTGTTCTGTTGTTACTTGGCTCAACTCCTTTTTCTCCAGTGTGAAACTGCAGTTGAGTGGGTCAACATAAAAACATTGAAAGAATTAGATTCAGTCAAATAGAGTTATGATTGGTTCCAGCAAGTAATATTTGTCTGTAACTAGGCCTTGTCAAGGCAGCACTAGATCCTCACAACATGAGGGGACTGAGAGACTTGGGCCTATTGCACCCTTCTGTGCACAATAATTGCTACAAAATGATTATCACCATCTATGGACTTGCAAAACAGAGTTCTTCAATGCAGCTGTCTGTACATGTGAGTATAAAACATCATAAACTAGCAGGCCAATTTACCACCATTCCATCAGATTACCTGAGGTAATTGTTAGCTGCAAGCTGTTCATCTTTTATTATTATTATGCTCAACAAACCAAAGCTTAATTAAGGTATTAATTTGAACATACATAGGCTAGCATCTATTCTCACATTCAATACATAAATGGCTAAAAGAATTAAAATCACTTATGTGATCATAAGTGCAACAGACCTCATGTCTCTCTCCATAAATATTCAGAATTTGTATGCTTTCAGACATTCAAAACATTCTTAACAAAAATGGATAAAGGGTCAGTGAGGACAAAAGATCATAAAAAGTTTCATGAATCTGAGAGGAAGAGCATTTTCCTGGTCTTCTCCCATCTCTATTCTTTTAACTCAAGTAGAAGCATGGAAACAAAGGTCAGTATTCACTGATCTAGATCCCATTGACGTAAGCTCTCTGTGACTACAGTGCTAATTGATAAAATTCTAAGTAAATTCTCTGATTAGAGTGATGAAAACAACATGGCACATTCAGCCTAATCCATTCATCCTCCTTGCCTGCAGACAGATAGTGTTCAGAACTACACAGAACTATCTACTTGACATTCAGGTCCTTGTGACAGGAGAAATCAAGAAAAGATAAAAGTGTAAGCATATTAAAAAAAATGCATAGTAAAGTTCTGTTCTGTTCTACAAGGAAAATACATTCATTTATATATGAAGATATTAAATAAAATTCTAGTTTATTTTCCCTCACGCAAGTTCTGCATAGACTGTAGAACTTTGCTGCAAGAAGTGAGGGAAGCAAGAACCCACAACAAATTTCAATAAGAGACTGAAATTTATTAGATGGATATCAAGAAAATCCAGATATAACAAACTATAAAAATCTTAAAGAGTTGCTAAGCCTTGTTCATCGAAACTTAATCATTTGAGAGTAAGGACAACCTTAGTGTTGCCCACTGTTGTGTTCTAACTGCAGGTTTGAGATCTAGTAAAGCAATTTCTGTATTTCTTATTTGGCTGAGAGATTCATCATTCACATGCTTTCACACAAGCACATCCCTTTGCCAATAATAAAGTATTTTACAGCATTTGAAAAGTACCTGTAAGACAGGATTTACTGGCACATGCCTAATAACACCTTTTGCATCTGTTGGAAATATTTTTCAGGACATTAATGATTAAGGGTAAAATTACAGATTTCATATTGGCTAATAGCTTTAACTTTCTGCAGTCTTGAATACTGTTGATTTAGCAGCATTTAATAGTATTCAGCTTTGAAACAGGTTGCAGTGTTACAATTACTAGATAATATTTAATAGCTAATACATTCACTGTAAACTACAGAGTTTAATAAAAAAAGCACACAAAACACGATCAAACAGCGCTTCTTAAGTATCTAAGTATCTCTGTAATGCTCACTTGTCATCTTTCCCTTTCTCCATCAATAACTTGGTAAATGCTGATATATCAGTAAGTTACAGGAAAAAAAAACCCCACATGCTCAGGCTGGCAATTTCATTTTGTTAAAAGCAAGAAGTCCAGGCAGAGGATGAAGTCTATTTGCACTTGAAACAACAGAACAATTGGTTTGGAAAACAGAGCTTAATGTGTGAGCTGGCAGCTGTCCAAGTATCCCAGAAAGATATTCATTTTCTTTGCTTGAAGACTTCCCAGTCTCTTCCTGAATGCACTGTTTATTGCGACAAGCAAAAGCTGCACAATCTAACCTCTCACCAGGTCTGATGATCCTGTGTAGGAAACAATTCTCACCTGAAAGGCCAGAAACAAGGGAATGCTTTTGTTGTCCACAAGATGTAATGCTTAATCATGTGTACAAATCAGCTGGGAGGTATATTTTCATTTACTGTTTTTTACATACTTGCCTTCAACAACCATCCTCCATTTTCCTTTCATCCTCTTTCTTTAGTCCCCTCATTTGAGCGTCCACATTCCAGTGTGTTTCTGATCTCTGACTCTTGATAGGAATTTAAGCAAAACACTGTTTCTAGTTTTCCCTACCAGTGAATCTGATTGATTTACTAATGGATATTCCAATGATTTATACTTAATTCAGTTTCTATATTATTGACATTCTGAAATATTATTATTTGTCATAAACTCATCCATTTTTTGTTCACACATCCAATTCCAATACAACACAGATTTTTGTCTTCTCCTGAAAGCTATGTATTAAGTTGAAAGAAATACCCTACATCTCCATTCTTGTGCACCTTAATTCATAGGGAATCATTTCCCAATAAAAGTAAAGAAAATAACTGTGTAAAAGTGTTATAGATGCTATTTGACTTCCAGTTAACTTGACCTGGCTGGAAGCCAATATGTCTAGTACGTCACTGACAGAGAGCAAATATCTAAGAGTCGCTTATAGATTGCATATGTTTTTCTTAACAACAAAAAAAGGTTTTGAAGAGGAGCAAGAGCAATATATGTGAAGCATATTTTTCTTTGATATTCCTTTGCCTAATGCTTTACTGTCTTCTTATGATTGAATAAGCTGAAACTTCTCAAGTTGGACAGCTGATGGGTGAGGACTGAATGGAGCTCATGATAACAATGGACAAGGTGAGTTTCAGAAAATCCCACACTATTCGATCTAGTTGTCACACCAAAAAATAGGAGATTAACCTAAAAAGAATTTTTTAAAGCACTTTTTATTTTTGAACAACAGAAATGAACTTCTGAAATCAACTGCCACTGCATGTTCAGGAGACAGAAAGCATTAACAGGTTCAAAGACGACTGGACAAATTCACTGAAAACAGGTCATAAGCAGACACTAAAATAAATAGGTAGGGATGTTCTCTCTAACATCCCTTATCCAGCAGTTATTAGATGCTGAGAAAGTACAAAGGGAATGGATCACAGAGAGTAGCCAGGCTTGCACGTTGTTCCCAGGGAGTATCTGCTATTGTCATTGTTGGGGATGGAATACACTGGATAGAAAAATGAGATAAAAACTGCCATGCTGAATTAGATCATCACTAAAACCATAATCTGATCCTGATTTCTATATGCTTGTGCCATTCCCAGGACAACAGGGACCTCTCCAAATCAAAAACTCAAGGAATCCAAATAAACAGTAGTAAGATAGGCACAAGCCTGCAGAAACTACATAACATGCTTGCTGAAGACAGAATGTGTTTCCTCATTGTATGACAACATAATTTGTTGTTCCAATTTTATTTTTCCATTTATTTTTTAAACGACACATTTATAACTTTTAATAATGCATATATTCTATTGATCTGGCAAGTTTAGTTAGTAGTGCTTTGAAGGAATAATGTACTCTCAACCTCAGATTAGACTTAAAAAGGTAAAGCAAATGTAACCCAATAAATGTTGTTTAATAACTTCCCTTTTTATTCCTCTGCTGGAAATCAATACATTGCTATGGTAATTCACCTATTTTATACTCAAATCAAAATAACATACAGACCCAGGAAAATTTCCTTCCATATAAAAGTGTTAAATTAGCAAGATGCCTTTACTATGATAATCAGAAGTACTTAAAGTTGACCCCAAAGCAAAAGCAATTGGGTCTCTGCCCTTTTTTGTTTCTTAATTATCTCTGGAGGGGATACAAAAAGTTGTCATTTTTTTCTTTTTTTTTTTTTCTGCATTAGAAACGAAGATGTTTTCTGCTTTAGATGACTTGAGACCTGAGACTTCACAAGACTCAAAATCAGAAGTGATCTGCAGAAGAGGGAAGGATTCTGTCATGGTTTTGTGATTTTCGGTTATTGGTATTCCACATCATAACATCATGTACTGTATGTACCTGGTTCTCAGAAGAGAAGGACTACTACATTCCCCACGGTACTTTGCTCCTCTGTTACCATTTCCAGCCGGAGGGAAAAGATAAAAACTTGCAGATCACGACACCTCGTCCCTTTTTCCGCCCGTCTCTCGTCCTGGCAGCACCTCGCTACCCAGCCATCTTATAGTCGGTAGCAGAGTAAGGCCTACCTTGATTTTGGACATTTTCTCTCACTGTATTGGATTTATCAGCTTAAATTGTAATTATATTGTATTATAGTGTGTTGTTTTGCATTCCGATATCTTATTTATATTGTATTATAGTGTGTTGTTTTGCATTCCGATATCTTATTTAGTAAATTAGTTTGTTTCTCCTCAGATTGTTGCTGCCGTTTTTGCTCTCAGGCCCATTTCCTTACCCTTTTTCCCTTTTCCCTTTTTCCCCAGGTGTGGGTCCATGGGTCCCCCGTCCCATTCATCACAGAACCTGGCCGAACGCCCGTAAACCGTTGACAGATTCTTACGTTTCCTTATATTTGAGTCTCATACAATCAAATAGAGCACTAAAATAAACAGTCATGGAAAAGATAGTATGTGTGTTTATTGTTATATACAAGGCAGATAAATTCACGTGCTTGCTATCTATGAGAAAAAGATACATCTTGCATTGTTCCAACTAGAAATAGATAAGTTTATATACATTTATCCTCAGTTTAGCCATGGACTTAATACTCACTTCACACTAGCCAAAGTCTGTACAATTATTCCAAATTACTTTGATACTTCTCAGCTGATTCTGCTATCACACCAATTCTTATTAGCCCTCGTCACCAGGTTATGGTAAGAGCTACAAGAAGGCTTGCTGCTTTATGCATGTTCACAAGCAAATACTTTTCTAAGGAACTCAGAGCATTCCTCAATGAAAGGAGCAAGTTAAAAAAAAAAAAAAACCACAACAACAAAACCACAAAAAAACCCTGTCACATTCTTTTGATCTGAGTTGTGGTATAGGATCATTACATGGAAAAAAAATTATACATGCTTCCTGAAAGATTTAACATTTAATGAATGAACAAATAATGGTCCTAAACCTAGGATGGAAGGGATGGGAACCTAAATCATCACTTACCAAATAGAATAATGCCCAGTACTCATAAATTAGCCCATTTTTGCTCCAAGCATAGTAAAAGGATTTCTTCTCATCCCATAAGCATGGGGGAAAAAAAAATCTTTACCCACTAAAGTATTTTCAGCACAAGTCTAACCATAAGCATGAGTAGCACCTTTTAAAACAGACTCATGACATTTAAGCAACGACTGAGTGAGAAATGTAGAAATGTGCTTTTTTTCCCCCAATTATGTTTTTCTCCCATCCTGCTAACATGTCATTTTTCCATTTATATACTACACTCCAATGAAATATCAAATTACACAAAGACCAATAACACCTCTATGTCCAATCCCTCTCCAGCAAGAGATTGCTGAAACTTAACAATCCCTGAAAGATCTAGTGACATGTTCCCCAAGCGTCCAAACGTGACACCACGCAGCACCGCAGCCTTGCGTGAGCACAAGCTCCCACCATCCTGCGGACAATACCTCCGTCTTATCACGCAGGAGGCTCTGGGGTGACCGTTGAGTGCACTCTGATTTTACAAACTGTCATATGGCGAGATAGTGGTGGGTTTCAATGCCGTCACCTATTCAGTCAGCCCAGATGAACTAGAATCACCATTTCAGTTATATCATAGCTCGGGGCGAGAACATGTCACCCTCTTTATTTCCAGCTCGGAACAAGCTGCTTAGGCAGATGCTAACTGTGGTCCTCCCTGCCATGTTCTGTAGAGTGGCCTTTGTCTGGGTTAATTGAGCCCCCACTCCATTTAATAGGCTGTTGAAGTCTTATTGAAACAGAGCTAGTGCCGCAGGTTAAATACATTGCAGTGCTCTCGTTAATCCCCTCATTAACGGAGCTGTAAAGCTTGTTGAGAGCTGTGAGTTTGCATATATTATCAGAGAGTTCTTCACTCAAGTGCTATCAATAAAATGACAAAGCCAGTTTGCAAATACTGAAATCAACAGTGACACAAAGCTAGATACCTTAAAAAAATAAACAAGTTAATAACTGATAAATCTCATTTTCACACTTGGAGGATATAAAAAAAAACAGGTTGAAGAATCTCTTTTTTATTGGATGAACTTAAAGCATGCATTATACAAACATGATTGCTTTCCTTCTGCAGAGAATGCAAGCAAGAAAAATACCACTTCTTCAACAGGGGCTTTGGGCTGAAGTTTGGCTGTAGCTGCTGAGAAACAATTTAATGAGCCATGAACAGACTAGTCGCACTTAGCAAGCCCAAAGAAAATGAATGAATTCATAACATAAATTAGGAAGTGAACTTACATAAAAAGTACTATGGAGCATACAGAGAAAGCCTCCTATGATCTCCAAAGGAAAAGGAGTCAGAGTGGACCTTGAGGATGGTTAGGAAAAGTCTTCAGCAAATCAGGGCTCTCTCACATCTGCCAGGAGGGGAGACATGAGGAAGGCTTCCTCTCCAGTACATGCATGGTGGAATATAGCCGACTGTCCCTCTGCGAAGAAATAGGAATACAGTACTGTTGCTCACTGAGACATGAGGGAGATCTGAGGACTCCTAGCTGGAGAGGCAACCAATAAAATCAGAACTGTTTGGAGGCCAAAATCTCTGGTGCTCACATCTTAGAGTACTTTGCAGTGGTCAGGTGAGGACAATCAGTAGCCTCCTGAGTTCATGCTTTTCCTAATACTGATCTGAAGCAGCATTCTTCCTTATAATGAGGGACCCAGAACGATCTGAAAACATCCCTTTGTGCACTGTCACCTCAATCTTGTATCTGCATGGTAGGCATGACTCTTGGCAGACCACAGTGCCATAGAGAAGGCCATAAGTAAAATGTCCTCAGTTCATGTTCATAATGTTCATACCCAGCAGGGTAGTTTCTGAAACACGATATCCACAGAGGATTCCTCTATAGATAACTCTCAGAAGTTCATTTTCTAAAGCTTATGTTCATGCCTTTACTTGTCCCATATTTTCAACTTTGTGCTCTAATTTGCTGGCCTACGAGGAAACTTGATCCACATTCTTTTCCTTTTCCTTCCTACATAAATAGTTATAATTCTGATTAAGGCCTCTTTTTTAAACCCTGGAATAAAGCGCAGACAAATTTTGCAAATCTACATTAAGAGTCTACCGCAATGCACATGGAACTGCAAGTAGACCACACAGTGATTTTAGTACAGGCTACTCATTACAGGATAATGAGAACAGTGTCTTCAAGAGCACTTTTAAAACTTTACTCTTAACATTTTCTTCTAAGAATGAGTCCTGTGCCCTTCTTGAATACTTTTTTTTAGCTAACAAAGGCTCTATACTGTCACTTTTTTTCTACTGTGGTTTGAAGTTCTTCCTTTTCATATTTGGAAACAATTATAAAGTTGATTTTTTTTTTGAAAATATGTTAAAAAATATTTTTTGGGTTTTTCATTATGCTTATTATAATTAGTAGCCAGTAACAGTGTATCATGTTGTATCCAGGGAAGAGCAGAACATGGCTTCTGCAGGCTGTTCTATTATTCCCTTTTGAATTCCACATACTGTCCTGTTTGTGGTGCCTGCTATTTCTTTTTTCTTTAAAGCAACCCTTATAACAATGTGGAAACACAGATGCAAACTCTCAAGGTTCAAAGTTAGAAGAGAGAAAGTACCAGAACTTAACAACAGTCCACTGAAATGATACAAAACTGGCCAAAGTTAGTCCCCTTTGTTTTATCTCAGAGCTTAAAAAAATGATTTTATTTGGTAATACGTTTGTCTTTACCATAATAGCAATATAAATGGCAATTTTTGTCCAGCACAGAAAAGAAAGAAAAAAATTTGAAGTGATGACTCACATGGAAACAAGGGTCCCTCACTACCTGGCATAATGGGTAGGAGTTGCTAGTTCCCATTCCAGCTTATAGAACTGCTGTCAAATAAGGAATTTCATTCCTTTCTATGGTAAGTATACAATTCAATAGTATTTATATTAATAATTAAAGCCTTTTCGTAGCAGCAAGTGACTTCTCAGAACATTTGCCAGAATTTGCAGTTCTTGAACAAAATGGGAGTGTTAGTGAATGTAAACCAACAATATTATTTAATGGAATTTCCTGAGCTTCCTTCTACTAGTTGTCTCATGAAAATATTCCACCAGAAACATTTTTCACTGGTTATTTCAAATTTGAGCCTGTAGGCAGGCAATGGCTGAAAAAATACACTGCTGCAAGCAAAGGTCCAATGAATGACTGTCCATCTGTACAAAGCTTGCTTTGCTCCCCATGGATCTAAAATGGCACCTGTTAAGCAACACGCAGATGGGTTTTATGTTTGCCAGTTGATCTAAATACGGACTGTCTTATTGATGGTGATCCTTGGCTGGCCATAGAGCTAAAAAAAAAAAAAAAAAAGGAAAATCTTGGCATAAGAACACAATTTAGTTTTTAAAATATTTAGTTTCTTAGATTTGAGTAAAATGACTTTTTATTCAATTTTTGTTTAGCAACAGGCAAAGAAGCAAACTGGGATTTGATCTGAAGAGATGAATACCTAGCATTAATCAATAACACAGCTTGTGAGTATTTCAGAAAAATCTCTTCTACCCGCAACTTCCCATTGAGGCTACAAGCAAGGAGTATTGACTGTTTGCCTTCATCTAATCCACATCACCCTCCGGTCTAGAGAAGCTCATGTGATATGATATCTCTTCAGTGTTGTGTTCAGCTGTCAGACAGTAATGCTTTATTGCTCAGGATCTACTCATTCACCCAGTTAACATTCAGTTTTCCATTGTACACAGTTCCCATAATCTCACTACTAGCAAACAATCATCCACACTATTCAGTGCTATGCTTTAGCTAAGCAACAGGGATTTGAAGGCAAAGGTAATGTGATCCCTTTTCCTTTTAGTCAGTCAAAACGAGTCTTTACTAGGAAGAGTCTGACTGACAGAAGAATAAACTGATTCTTTAGTTCACAGGTAAACATAGTATAAACTTTTCTACATCTTTGTTTCTTTAATTTGTGTGCGTGTCAGGAGTTGCCAGGAGTAAATTTTCCTGGTAGTAGTAGTGGAGGATATCTGTTTCATGTAGCATTCTCATTTCACAATAGCAATCCTTACCTCTTTCTATCAAAATCTCTGGTAAGTACTAATATCCTCACTTGCTCTCTGCAAGCAGAAAAGGCAAATTTTTTTTCAGACTTGACATAAGTATATGTTGAAGTGTGCTAATTGGATATAATTTATAATCTTTTTAAAAGAATGGTATTTTTTTTTGTAAAGTGTGTTTTTGTTGTTGCTGTTGTTTAGAGATTGTTGTAGCTAATGCTCTATTTCTACACAGAGTTCAAGAAAGAGGCTTGTTTAGACCACATTCAAGCATAGAATTTCAAGAATTAGGATTACTTTTCTGTGTAGCCCAGAGTCTCATTTTTGGATAAGCAGTTCTTTGACAGTTCAAGATCTTTTTAGCTTTTTTAGTCATTTTTTCCCATTCTCTTATTACGAGGACTCCAAATAATTTTTGTATGTTCTTCAGGAACACTGAAAAAGCTGTGGCCACTTAATAATGAGCCTCAAACAGCTGATTTTACACATTAGAAAGAGAAGAATTCCCATGCTGTATGAAACTTAGTATCTACCATACATTCAAAAAAAAAGAAAAACAACACCCACTCATCCACCAGACCAACAGAAAAATCCAGCACTATTTAAAGAAAATCACCATGGAATAATGAAGTATAAAGCATTAATGTTAGAACAATTATTACAGTACTTTTGTCCCTCCAGAGGGAAAGTAACCTGGTGCACTGTTTAGAACATAGAAACATAACTCTCTGCTAAGTATTTTCCATAAAGGAAAAAATATTCTGATGATATTGGCTGAGTGTGGACTGCAGTTTCAAAGAGAGGCTTAAAAGTAATATAAACAGCTACATATACACAGCTACTTGAGTTTCTAATTCCCTATGGGCAGTTTGAAATTTCCAAGCATTATGATGAATGAATTTGCCTAGACAGTACTCGGGATTAAGTGATTTGCTTCTTACAGCATTTGAGTTATCTCAGACAACTCAATTGAGAGATATGACACTGCCTTACATAAGATATGAGATGAACGTGTTTCTAAACATGATTTTCCCTCTAATGTGATTATTTTTTGGCCTATATATTGAAAAACGAACAACTGGGAAAAAAAAAAAAAGCATGAAGGAAAGTGAATTAATGAAGTACCAGGTCTTCACTTTTGATATACTACTTGCTGGCTCTATAATGAAATGTGTGTTGACCACTTGTACGGGAGAAGATCAATGCAAATAATTTGTCTTGTCATTTATTATGGAAGCCACACAATGATCTGCATTGACTGAAATGCCAAAAAAATAGGGACAACAAATTTTTAACTGCTCCTAGCCAGGTACTTCTCCATACCTCAGGGCCCCAGCAGAGCCTGTTGCATCAGCTCAGCACAGAATATGACAAGACCTTGACTCCTTATCTCTCCATTTCACTTGAGCAAATGTGTTAATAGATCTAATGCCATCTTATTTTCTCACTTTGGTTCGACAGAAGGTGACCAGACAACGAGTGTGAGGTCATTTTGGAAAGAGAAGGACCGCTGAGGTGAGGGTCATTCAAAAGGCAAGGTGCAAGAGTTCAGGATCTTGCCTCCTGGGAAAACCAAAGTTTTCACTCTGATCTCTACATTTTTGCAAATTCCTTGTCACAAGTTTTATCTCCACCTTTTTAGCCCGTTTGTCTTCCCTGCTAGAGATCATCTTTCCCTAGCTTTGCGGATAGAGAAAAATGCCCAAAATTTCACAGAACCACAGAATTGTTGATGTTGGAAAGGACCTCTGGAGGCCATCTGGTCCAATCCCTGCTCAGTCAAGGATACCCAGTATAGGTTGTCCAGGCCCACGTCTAGGTGACTTTTCTTGCTCTCCAAGGAGGAGGCTCTACAACCTCTCTGGGCATCTTGTGCGAGCCACCCACACACTAAAGAAATGCTTCCTGATGTTCAGTGGCAACTTCCTGTGTTTCAGTTTGTGCCCATTACCTCTTGTATTGACACTGGGCACCACTGAAGAGCCTGACTCTCTGTATGGCTGTGCCAGGTGTTTTGCTCGCCCTGAATGTCCGTCCCCTGCTCCAGGCAGAAAAGTTGCAGCTCTCATAGGAGAGGTGCTCCAGACCCTTCATTATCTTGGTTGCCCTGTGTTGGACTCTTTCCAGTTTGTCCATGCTTTCTAGGATGTCAATTTGCAAAAAAACATGCAGTTGCGCCTAGAGAAATACACAATGTAAGTGCAGGGTGACACCATTTCTGCCTGCCATCATTGTATGCAATTGTCTGCCTCTTCTTCAGATGTAAACCCACTTTCCTCTGTGAACTAGAGAGGCTCAAAATTGCTGTAGCGTGTCCTAACTGCTTACAGCTGCAAATGAAAGAGCTGCTGCTGTAGCTGGACAGCCATAGGGGACGATATAATGCATTGTGCTACTGTTCTCCTAGACAGGTGTTGTAATTAGAGTTGCATGGGAGTTTCACAGCAGTTGCATCTCAGACAGGATCCACCGGGGATGGATCTGCTCATTTGAGAGTCAACTTTTTCAGCAGATTTGGCTCAGTTAATAATTGACTCTCAGATGAAACATGAAAAGGTGAATAATCCCCAGTTGTCTGCAACAAACTCTTACTTCTACTCCTCGTTTTGCTTACTGCACATTCCTGATATCTCATCTTATTCTGAGCTCCTGTATATTGAGGTGTGCGCCCAGAAGAGTAAGCTCTACAGACTCATTTCCAGATGCACTGGAAAAGTCAAGGTAGATTCTTCGCTGTAGTAAGTAATGCTTCTTTGATCTGAAAGTGGTAGACTGGGTCAGAGTAAGCATTCAGGACTCAATCTGTTCTAAATCTTGCAGAAAACAAAAGACTTCTGAGTGCAGCAACCATCCTCCATGTGCAAACACTCACCATCCCAGGAGCAGGAAGACTGGCCATTTTGTAAGAGTGCCAAAAAGACAGAAGGCCATCTGGTGCTATAGACTAATCTAACAGCACTGAAGTCAGTACAGACTGGTTAGTATATAGTACATAAGGTTCTCTTGCAGACAGATTAGACTCCATAGCCAAGAGAGACTGGACATTACCTTATCTGTGCTAGAGAAGCAAGCACTAACAAGCTGGCAATGTGGCCTTCAGAAGGACCAGAGTCAGAAGCTGATAACAGATTTGTTTGGGATTAAGAACTTTGGTAAAGAATGTGGTTGAATGTGTTGGACTCGCTTACAAATCAGCACGTATAAATTCCTGCCTGGTATAACTTAGGACTGGTGTTAACATTTGTACAGATAGTTTGCGGGAGTATAAAGATCTTATGAAGAGAATAGGAAAATAAAGGGAGGATACTGTGGGAATCAAATGGAAAGAGTACAGGTTAGTGCTAACACATGCAGTCATACAAATATAACCCATATCTCAGTGGTGTGTTGTATTTGTTGCATTAAATATGATGGTGTTATATGCTTATATGAACGTACTTTGTTCAAATCCTTCATACAGAGCAATGAAATAAGTTAAGCAGGCATGCAAAAGGAGAAGGAGGAGGAGGAGGAGAAGGAAAAGACAAAGTTGTTGCACAGATCAAAATATAGTGAAGTAGTAAGAAACCAAAAGCAAGAAAAATGGTTGCTATGGCATTAGGTTATCCATGGTGTGCCACTAGGTTCCATTCTAGGGCATCTGTCGTTTATCGACTATCTGGAAAGAGTTTTACTGACATTCCAGATGTGTTTAAGTTGATCAAGATCAGAGAAGCTATGAAAAACTTTGGAGGCCTTAAGCAAGTTGAGTGAATAGAAAATATGATGGCAGATGAAACCAGATGCTGGCAAATATCTTTAGCACACTTTAAAGGAAATCACTGGAACTGCTCGCTTTCGTACGTTCTAAAGTGACTGTCTCAGAAAAAGACTCAACCAAAACAGTGCACACATCGAAAAAGACCATTACTCATGAAAAAGTGGTGGTGGAAAAAGTAAACACTTACTGAACTATGCAAGAAACATATATATATATATATATACTGTAATTTAATTAACTGAATCAATGAGTTCTCTAGAATACTGTGCACAATCTTAACTAACCTTATCAAAAAGGGCTCAGAAGAATTAGCTGAAATAAAAATTAGTAGAAACTCACTGAAAGACTCTCCTGTGTTTGCCTTATGCAGAAGTGGGGACACAAGAAAAGAATCACAATAATAAATTGTGTGCTTTCAATTCACTAACAAGAAAGCATTCACTGAAACAGAAATATAGTGGCACTTTCAAGTGGCAATAGGAAAATCTGCACTCAAAGCACAATTAGCTTACGGACTCCTTGTAGTGGAATTTCATTACAGCAAAAGATTTAGGTAAATTCAAAAAGGTTAGATATATATGTGGTAATGAGATTATAGAATTATACTGTTGAATATTAAGCATCACATAATAATTTCAGATACACATGTCAACCAGCAGTTAGAGCTTTTGGAAGCACACCCTTCTACACAGACTGCCAACTCCTTGGCAATATACTGCCAGGTTTCTTGCTCTTTCTTTAAGATATCTTGTACTAGCTAGTCTTCAAGGTAGGACAATATGCTTTTGATGCGATTTACTCTGGATGTTGCTATGGGTAATTATTGGGATAGTAATAATTAGTACTGTATAGAATAAATATTGTCATTGAATCTCTATATTGAACAGTTTTATTTTAAAACTTTGCTACTTCATCTATTTTCACCTATTTTTAACTAGAAACTGAAAGTAAGGAAATCGAAATAATAGAACCCTTTTCTGCCTCATTAGATTTCTGATTTTGTGCAGAAGTGTTATCAATTCCATTTTCCCTGATTGAGCTTAAAGTGGTGAAGATGCTGATTATAATCAATATTTCTTAGAACATTAAAGTGTTACTAACAAAAGAAGATATCTACTTATTTCTTTACTCATTCACAAATGCCCTCATAGTTACCAGCTAGAGCAATAGTCGAGACACAAGCCCCATTTTATACTTGGAAGCAGAGTATCATGCTGAAGAACCAATCGCTTCTAGGAAGTCATTCAGAAAGCCCATCAGATAGTCCTTTGTTTTTAATCAAGTGTACATATAATTCTGTAGACTTTTCATACTGCAGCCACTGCTTCCCAGGTTGTTATACAACCTACTGTTGATGCCAGTATGTGCTAGTAGCCTTCTACTGATTCAGCATACTTCAGGTGTCCCACACTTCTTAGTTCTTGCAAGTTCAACATGTCTTCTAGTCTCCAGAACATCCTCAGGAAACACTCTCAGCACTTAATTTTCATTGGTTTGTACATAGTTAATATCTACCGTTAATGTAGATTTATGAGAAGGAACTGATTCAATCAGTCCTACCTTTAATTTTGAGTTGAGGCTTATGTGTGGAATCAGCACATAAATTCCAGTTCAGCAACTTCTTTTTCCTGTGTAGGAAACTTATTCTTCCCACATGCATTAATGAACTGTGGATGTAAGCCAGAGAATAAATGAATCAGCTGAGTTGGTGGAGCATTTTAGTGAGACAAAATCCAAGTTTTCTTTAGAAAGTTGTGTTCATGTCATATCTTTCAGATCTGTGTCATTAACATTTAGCCAAGACTCCTGTTGTACAATACATTCTATAGCTCAAATTTTTACAGTCACAACTTCAGGAGGCTTCAGTGAAGTCACATATAAGTCAATATACGTTTATTTTTGTCATACCACATACAGTCATGTAGCACATTCAACAGTTCCAGTCCTAACTCCACAGTGCAGTTCAAAATAACGGAGATATCGAAATATATTAAAACCACTAATTTTTGCCATCAGCTTGGGTTTTATGTTGTGCCCTGCTTTAAATTTCACTGCAATCACTGAGACCTTTCTTATATTTTACTACATTATTTCGGATAATAACTATTAAGTCAACAGATATGTAGCATTTTTTTTCAGTATGTGTTATAAACACTGTGGTTCCTGTTCATTTTGCTTTTACCTAGAAGCAGAACTGCATACTTTATCCTACCAGAGATTATATTAACCAGTGGGTGCCACTGTACACCAGACGGAAGTATTGGAAACAGATAAAAAAGAACAGCAGAAAACTGAGGAATGTAGTCAAAATTCTTATTCGTATGTGAGTGATATTATTCCTTTAGAAGTAAAACTTTTTCTGTAACTGCTAGCAAACACAATGGCCAGCAAGATGAAATTCCTGATTAATGATAACTTAACTTTCCTTGAAATGAATCTCATTATAGCTTTTTTCACTTCTATTTTACTCATGGTTAATTGGATTTACAGAAAATAAAAATATAATCATTCAGATGTGTTTTTACTTCACAGATTTAATACAATCCCTGAGCAGATCACTTCACAAAAATGGGAAAAATTTAAGGAGTCAAAAAATGTCACATTTAATCATGACTGTCAAGATAGCAGTGGAGAGATACATTACTCCAAAGTTACTAAGACAAAATTATATGCATTGCATATTGCTTAAAAAAAGTTATATTCTAAGCTAGTCTGATATGAACCCAGAGCACTCTGCTGGAGTTATGTTGGTGTAAACCTGTAGAGATTGAAATCCAGATCTGTCCCAAAACATATCTTTCATGCTGTAATTTTCTGAAGAGTAAGTTCTGAAACAATATACACTGGAATAAACAAGAAAATAACTCAAACATTATCAGGAGAGTTATTTATGATACACAGCTACAGGAATGAAACCAGAGCCCTGTCCTCAGAATTACAATTCCTCCTGCTGAGTCTCTTTTCTTGGGATGGAAACAGATGGTTGATGTATCAAGGCCAGATTTTAATCTCAGCTGCAATCATGTAAGTCTGAAGCTGTTTTGCTGTAGACTTTGCAGGGGCTTGCTTTCACAATAGAAAGTGGTCAGTGGCTTAAGGTATTCCCAATACCCAGCTTGTTTTCATCGGCATGCTATCCCTCCAGGGATTTGGGTCAAAATAAAACAATTAATAAAACATGACTTTTTCAACTTGGATTAATTCCCTGATTTAAACTAAAAACTGATGCCCAACCACTTGCACCAGCACAACTTGGAGGGTGATGTCCCATGACAAACACCAGAGCAACTGGAATGGGAATACTATGTAGTCAACAAATATGAAACTGCAGTCTCAGGAGGTTACCAATATCAGAGAACTAAAACAATGATGTAAAGCAAGCACTCTGGTCAGGAAATGGGGAGAGCAATTTAGAGTTTACTTGGATAAGATAGAGGCTTTTAAATTGTATACATGTGATGGAATTTGTTAAGGCCTAGAGCTTATGGAGAATTTGATAAAATAATTTAAAGCTGTTAGCAACTATTATTTACAGCCTCAAGGATACAAGAGGTTCTAAAGAACTGGAAGAGAAAAAAGCAATAGCCAGGTAACATTTGTTAGATTAAGTCAGGCCAGGTCAACCTGATTTCTGACTATGATAAGTAACAGGACTTATATCAAGAAGAGAACTATCACTCATGCTATAATTAACCTTCACTTCCATTTTGTCACTATTTTCCGTGACAATCTCATAAGTCACAGTGGGTAATATGCCCTGGATAGCTACCTGCTAGATGGACGTGCTTAGAATTTAGTTTTCAGTGTTCAAAACTGGAACACAAAATGACGATTCCATATGTAAAATAGCAAAAAACCAAACCATCAACATTGCAGAGATGTCTATTTCAACATTATCATATGGGAGAAATATTTCAATTTTGTCAGGAGCTAGAAAAAACAGACTTTCTTTATATTACTTCAAATTGTGACAGATACAATGACTAACAAACTGACAGCTACACTTCCTGTGTTTGTCCAACTGGCATTTCTTTTTTTCCTGGCGTGTAATTCAGCTGCTGTAGAAGTGTGCCATTTCTGGCATTGCTTATCTGTTGCTGGTATGGCATCAATCACATCCCAAGGGAATCCAGAAGGAAAGAACAAAAAGATCCACAACATAATAGTAGGACTTCTGCTCCTTCCACAGCCACTTAAAATTCATGTTTTAAGCAATAATTGAACTGACATATTGCAGTGTATTTCTCTTAACAGCCGGAATATTCTTGGTTATATAAAAAGTAGCTATGTGTAGGTCACTCTGAAAGTAATGACTCCTATTTATTTCCATGGAAACTACAACAGAAACAAAGAGCACAATAACAATATTTGATAGAACAAATTCTCAACTACAAAACAGTGCTTTTCAACATAGTCACCACCATTAGCTATGCCATTTCACCAGAGATGAACAAGAGCCTGCATGCCGCACTCACAAAGATCTGCACCAGCGAAGGCGACCCACTGCCGCTGAAATGTACCACCCTCACTGTGTTAACATCCA